>NC_137076.1:0-1200000 GCF_951640355.1 Cnephaeus nilssonii | reverse complement strand
TCGAGATTAGTTCTGGTATTAGGGTTAGAGAATGGGGCTCTGTTCATGGTTAGGGTTAGGATAAGGTTTTGGGCTAGGTAGGGTTCAGGCTCAGGTGTGGGCTAGGTTTAGGGTTTGGGTTAGAGGGTTAGGGACCGGGTTACTGTCACAGTGTAGTAATGTTGGCTATTCACAATGAATGAGTTTCAATCACTCGACAATTTGGTGTGCAGCACTCAGAACTTAGGACTCCAGACTAGGGAAATATTTAGAAATGTGCTTCACACAATAGGAATACATATTCCAATAGACTGAATATCTGAACAGCACAATTTTGTCACTGGGAAATCTTGTTCAAACAGCTGAGAAGCGAGTGTGACACTGTTTACATTTATTTTTCCCGTCTAAAGGAGTTGGCGTTTTCGGGAAAAGGTTTTGGTGAAGCACTGAAAAATTCATTTTCCTAGAGCTATCGAACAGTATGAAAGTATTGAGAACAGTATGAAATAAAAATGTTAGTTAGGCTAGGGTTCCAAGTAATGTTTTACTGTGCCTTTAAAAAGCCTGTATGACACCCGTGTTAAAATGAAAAGTCTCATTGCTCAAAACAACAGGCCAGGGTAATGGCAGAGTGTCTCTAGAACTCCTGGAATATGTTTTAGAACCCGAAAATCTCTACTGAATTTTGAAATACTGAGAATTTGTATCCAAAGCGCTATGAAAGGTAGGATAGACTGTCAAGTGGTAATAATGTTGAAAGTGCTGGTATATTTGTAAAAAAGGTTGTTTTACCAAATTAGAATTCACAATGAAAAAGCTTGAGACACTGGAAGAGAGAGACTCCAACTCGGGAAATTCACAATGATAACCTAGGTTAATATCTAAGAACGTGCTTCAAACACTAGGAATACGTGAATAAAGGGCCTTAATATCTGTAACACATTGTTTCCTGACAAGGAAATCGTGTTCAAAGAACATAGAAGCGAGTTGGATACTGGTTACATTTATTATTCCGGGACAATGAGTTGGCGATTTTGAAAGAAGCCTGGTTAGGCCATTAAACCGGATGTGATGACGTCACCAAAAGGGGGGAGTCCACGTGGGCAGGCTTAATTGATCCCAGGTGATAATGATTTGGCCAGGGGACCAGCTGGGAGTGATGACGTCATCGAGTTTAGTTCTGGTATTAGGGTTAGAGAATGGGGGCTCTGTTCATGGTTAGGGTTAGGATAAGGTTTTGGGCTAGGTAGCGTTCAGGCTCAGGTGTGGGCTAGGTTTAGGGTTTGGGTTAGAGGGTTAGGGACAGGGTTACTGTCACAGTGTAGTAATGTTGGCTATTCACAATGAATGAGCTTCAATCACTCGACAATTTGGTGTGTAGCACTCAGAACTTACGACTCCAGACTAGGGAAATATTTAGAAATGTGCTTCACACAATAGGAATACATATTCCAATAGACTGAATATCTGAACAGCACAATTTTGTCACTGGGAAATCTTGTTCAAACAGCTGAGAAGCGAGTGTGACACTGTTTACATTTATATTTCCTGTCAAAAGGAGTTGGCGTTATCGGGAAAAGGTTTTGGTGAAACACTGAAAAACTCATTTTTCTAGAGCTATCGAACAGTATGAAAGTATTGAGAACACTATGAAATAAAAATGTTAGTTGGGCTAGGGTTCCAAGTAATGTTTTACTGTGCCTTTAAAAAGCCAGTATGACACCCATGTTAAAATGAAAAGTCTCATTGCTCAAAACAACAGGCCAGGGTAATGGCAGAGTGTCTCTAGAACTCCTGGAATACGTTTTAGAACCCGAACATCTCTACTGAATTTTGAAATACTGAGAATTTGTATCCAAAGCGCTGTGAAAGGTAGGATAGACTGTCAAGTGGTAATAATGTTGAAAGTGCTGGTATATTTGTAAAAAAGGTTGTTTTACCAAATTAGAATTCACAATGAAAAAGCTTGAGACACTGGAAGAGAGAGACTCCAACTCGGGAAATTCACAATGATAACCTAGGTTAATATCTAAGAAAGTGCTTCAAACACTAGGAATACGTGAATAAAGGGCCTTAATATCTGTAACACATTGTTTCCTGACAAGGAAATCGTGTTCAAAGAACATAGAACCCAGTTGGATACTGGTTACATTTATTATTCCGGGACAATGGGTTGGCGATTTTGAAAGAAGCCTGGTTAGGCCATTAAACCTGATGTGATGACGTCACCAAGGGGGAGGGGCTACGTGGGCAGGCTTAATTGATCCCAGGTGATAATGATTTGGCCAGGGGACCAGCTGGGAGTGATGACGTCATCGAGATTAGTTCTGGTATTAGGGTTAGAGAATTGGGGCTCTGTTCATGGTTAGGGTTAGGATAAGGTTTTGGGCTAGGTAGTGTTCAGGCTCAGGTGTGGTCTAGGTTTAGGGTTTGGGTTAGAGGGTTTGGGACAGGCTGACGGTCACAGTGTAGTAATGTTGGCTATTCACAATGAATGAGCTTCAATCACTCGACAATTTGGTGTGTAGCACTCAGAACTTACGACTCCAGACTAGGGAAATGTTTAGAAATGTGCTTCACACAATAGGAATACATATTCCAGTAGACTGAATATCTGAACAGCACAATTTTGTCACTGGGAAATCTTGTTCAAACAGCTGAGAAGCGAGTGTGACACTGTTTACATTTATTTTTCCCGTCTAAAGGAGTTGGCGTTTTCGGGAAAAGGTTTTGGTGAAACACTGAAAAACTCATTTTCCTAGAGCTATCGAACAGTATGAAAGTATTGA
Organism: Cnephaeus nilssonii; assembly: GCF_951640355.1. NCBI lineage: Eukaryota > Metazoa > Chordata > Mammalia > Chiroptera > Vespertilionidae > Cnephaeus > Cnephaeus nilssonii. The sequence continues at coordinate 1,197,232 of NC_137076.1, read as the reverse complement.
GAACACTATGAAATAAAAATGTTAGTTAGGCTAGGGTTCCAAGTAATGTTTTACTGTGCCTTTAAAAATCTGGTATGCCACCCGTGTTAAAATGAAAAGTCTCATTGCTCAAAACAACAGACCAGGGGAATGGCAGAGTGTCTCTAGAACTCCTGGAATACGTTTTAATCCGAACATCTCTACTGAATTTTGAAATACTGAAAATTTGTATCCAAAGCGCTGTGAAAGGTAGGATAGACTGTCAAGTGGTAATAATGTTGAAGTGCTGGTATATTTGTAAAAAAGGTTGTTTTACCAAATTAGAATTCACAATGAAAAAGCTTGAGACACGGGAAGAGAGAGACTCCAACTCGGGAAATTCACAATGATAACCTAGGTTAATATCTAAGAAAGTGCTTCAAACACTAGGAATACGTGAATAAAGGGCCTTAATATCTGTAACACATTGTTTCCTGACAAGGAAATCGTGTTCAAAGAACATAGAAGCGAGTTGGATACTGGTTACATTTATTATTCCGGGACAATGAGTTGGCGATTTTGAAAGAAGCCTGGTTAGTCCATTAAACCGGATGTGATGACGTCACCAAGGGGGAGGGACCACGTGGGCAGGCTTAATTGATCCCAGGTGATAATGATTTGGCCAGGGGACCAGCTGGGAGTGATGACGTCATCGAGATTAGTTCTGGTATTAGGGTTAGAGAATTGGGGCTCTGTTCATGGTTAGGGTTAGGATAAGGTTTTGGGCTAGGTAGGGTTCAGGCTCAGGTGTGGGCTAGGTTTAGGGTTTGGGTTAGAGGGTTAACGACAGGGTTACTGTCACAGTGTAGTAATGTTGGCTATTCACAATGAATGAGTTTCAATCACTCGACAATTTGGTGTGCAGCACTCAGAACTTAGGACTCCAGACTAGGGAAATATTTAGAAATGTGCTTCACACAATAGGAATACATATTCCAATAGACTGAATATCTGAACAGCACAATTTTGTCACTGGAAATCTTGTTCAAACAGCTGAGAAGCGAGTGTGACACTGTTTACATTTATTTTTCCCGTCTAAAGGAGTTGGCGTTTTCGGGAAAAGGTTTTGGTGAAGCACTGAAAAACTCATTTTCCTAGAGCTATCGAACAGTATGAAAGTATTGAGAACAGTATGAAATAAAAATGTTAGTTAGGCTAGGGTTCCAAGTAATGTTTTACTGTGCCTTTAAAAAGCCTGTATGACACCCATGTTAAAATGAAAAGTCTCATTGCTCAAAACAACAGGCCAGGGTAATGGCAGAGTGTCTCTAGAACTCCTGGAATAAGTTTTAGAACCCGAACATCTCTACTGAATTTTGAAATACTGAGAATTTGTATCCAAAGCGCTGTGAAAGGTAGGATAGACTGTCAAGTGGTAATAATGTTGAAAGTGCTGGTATATTTGTAAAAAAGGTTGTTTTACCAAATTAGAATTCACAATGAAAAAGCTTGAGACACTGGAAGAGAGAGACTCCAACTCGGGAAATTCACAATGATAACCTAGGTTAATATCTAAGAACGTGCTTCAAACACTAGGAATACGTGAATAAAGGGCCTTAATATCTGTAACACATTGTTTCCTGACAAGGAAATCGTGTTCAAAGAACATAGAAGCGAGTTGGATACTGGTTACATTTATTATTCCGGGACAATGAGTTGGCGATTTTGAAAGAAGCCTGGTTAGGCCATTAAACCGGATGTGATGACGTCACCAAAAGGGGGGGGTCCACGTGGGCAGGCTTAATTGATCCCAGGTGATAATGATTTGGCCAGGGGACCAGCTGGGAGTGATGACGTCATCGAGTTTAGTTCTGGTATTAGGGTTAGAGAATTGGGGCTCTGTTCATGGTTAGGGTTAGGATAAGGTTTTGGGCTAGGTAGGGTTCAGGCTCAGGTGTGGGCTAGGTTTAGGGTTTGGGTTAGAGGGTTAGGGACAGGGTTACGGTCACAGTGTAGTAATGGTGGCTATTCACAATGAATGAGCTTCAATCACTGGACAATTTGGTGTGTAGCACTCAGAACTTACGACTCCAGACTAGGGAAATATTTAGAAATGTGCTTCACACAATAGGAATACATATTCCAATAGACTGAATATCTGAACAGCACAATTTTGTCACTGGGAAATCTTGTTCAAACAGCTGAGAAGCGAGTGTGACACTGTTTACATTTATTTTTCCCGTCAAAAGGAGTTGGCGTTTTCGGGAAAAGGTTTTGGTGAAACACTGAAAAACTCATTTTCCTAGAGCTATCGAATAGTATGAAAGTATTGAGAACACTATGAAATAAAAATGATAGTTAGGATAGGGTTCCAAGTAATGTTTTACTGTGCCTTTAAAAAGCCAGTATGACACCCGTGTTAAAATGAAAAGTCTCATTGCTCAAAACAACAGACCAGGGGAATGGCAGAGTGTCTATAGAACTCCTGGAATACGTTTTAGAACCCGAACATCTCTACTGAATTTTGAAATACTGAGAATTTGTATCCAAAGCACTGTGAAAGGTAGAATAGACTGTCAAGTGGTAATAATGTTGAAAGTGCTGGTATATTTGTAAAAAAGGTTGTTTTACCAAATTAGAATTCACAATGAAAAAGCTTGAGACACTGGAAGAGAGAGACTCCAACTCGGGAAATTCAAAATGATAACCTAGGTTAATATCTAAGAAAGTGCTTCAAACACTAGGAATACGTGAATAAAGGGCCTTAATATCTGTAACACATTGTTTCCAGACAAGGAAATCGTGTTCAAAGAACATAGAACCCAATTGGATACTGGTTACATTTATTATTCCGGACAATGAGTTGGCGATTTTGAAAGAAGCCTGGTTAGGACATTAAACCAGATGTGATGACGTCACCAAGGGGGAGGGGCTACGTGGGCAGGCTTAATTGATCCCAGGTGATAATGATTTGGCCAGGGGACCAGCTGGGAGTGATGACGTCATCGAGATTAGTTCTGGTATTAGGGTTAGAGAATTGGGGTTCTGTTCATGGTTAGGGTTAGGATAAGGTTTTGGGCTAGGTAGGGTTCAGGCTCAGGTGTGGGCAAGGTTTAGGGTTTGGGTTAGAGGGTTTGGGACAGGCTGACGGTCACAGTGTAGTAATGTTGGCAATTCACAATGAATGAGCTTCAATCACTCGACAATTTGGTGTGTAGCACTCAGAACTTACGACTCCAGACTAGGGAAATGTTTAGAAATGTGCTTCACACAATAGGAATACATATTCCAGTAGACTGAATATCTGAACAGCACAATTTTGTCGCTGGGAAATCTTGTTCAAACAGCTGAGAAGCGAGTGTGACACTGTTTACATTTATTTTTCCCGTCTAAAGGAGTTGGCGTTTTCGGGAAAAGGTTTTGGTGAAGCACTGAAAAATTCATTTTCCTAGAGCTATCGAACAGTATGAAAGTATTGAGAACACTATGAAATAAAAATGTTAGTTAGGCTAGGGTTCCAAGTAATGTTTTACTGTGCCTTTAAAAAGCCGGTATGACACCCGTGTTAAAATGAAAAGTCTCATTGCTCAAAACAACAGACCAGGGGAATGGCAGAGTGTCTCTAGAACTCCTGGAATACGTTTTAGAACCCGAACATCTCTACTGAATTTTGAAATACTGAGAATTTGTATCCAAAGCGCTGTGAAAGGGAGGATAGACTGTCAAGTGGTAATAATGTTGAAAGTGCTGGTATATTTGTAAAAAAGGTTGTTTTACCAAATTAGAATTCACAATGAAAAAGCTTGAGACACTGGAAGAGAGAGACTCCAACTCGGGAAATTCAAAATGATAACCTAGGTTAATATCTAAGAAAGTGCTTCAAACACTAGGAATACGTGAATAAAGGGCCTTAATATCTGTAACACATTGTTTCCTGACAAGGAAATCGTGTTCAAAGAACATAGAAGCGAGTTGGATACTGGTTACATTTATTATTCCGGGACAATGAGTTGGCGATTTTGAAAGAAGCCTGGTTAGGCCATTAAACCGGATGTGATGACGTCACCAAGGGGGAGGGACCACGTGGGCAGGCTTAATTGATCCCAGGTGATAATGATTTGGCCAGGGGACCAGCTGGGAGTGATGACGTCATCGAGATTAGTTCTGGTATTAGGGTTAGAGAATTGGGGCTCTGTTCATGGTTAGGGTTAGGATAAGGTTTTGGGCTAGGTAGGGTTCAGGCTCAGGTGTGGGCTAGGTTTAGGGTTTGGGTTAGAGGGTTAGGGACAGGGTTACTGTCACAGTGTAGTAATGTTGGCTATTCACAATGAATGAGTTTCAATCACTCGACAATTTGGTGTGCAGCACTCAGAACTTAGGACTCCAGACTAGGGAAATATTTAGAAATGTGCTTCACACAATAGGAATACATATTCCAATAGACTGAATATCTGAACAGCACAATTTTGTCACTGGGAAATCTTGTTCAAACAGCTGAGAAGCGAGTGTGACACTGTTTACATTTATTTTTCCCGTCTAAAGGAGTTGGCGTTTTCGGGAAAAGGTTTTGCTGAAGCACTGAAAAATTCATTTTCCTAGAGCTATCGAACAGTATGAAAGTATTGAGAACAGTATGAAATAAAAATGTTAGTTAGGCTAGGGTTCCAAGTAATGTTTTACTGTGCCTTTAAAAAGCCTGTATGACATCCGTGTTAAAATGAAAAGTCTCATTGCTCAAAACAACAGGCCAGGGTAATGGCAGAGTGTCTCTAGAACTCCTGGAATACGTTTTAGAACCCGAACATCTCTACTGAATTTTGAAATACTGAGAATTTGTATCCAAAGCGCTGTGAAAGGTAGGATAGACTGTCAAGTGGTAATAATGTTGAAAGTGCTGGTATATTTGTAAAAAAGGTTGTTTTACCAAATTAGAATTCACAATGAAAAAGCTTGAGACACTGGAAGAGAGAGACTCCAACTCGGGAAATTCACAATGATAACCTAGGTTAATATCTAAGAACGTGCTTCAAACACTAGGAATACGTGAATAAAGGGCCTTAATATCTGTAACACATTGTTTCCTGACAAGGAAATCGTGTTCAAAGAACATAGAAGCGAGTTGTATACTGGTTACATTTATTATTCCGGGACAATGAGTGGGCGGTTTTGAAAGAAGCCTGGTTAGGCCATTAAACCGGATGTGATGACGTCACCAAAAGGGGGGGGTCCACGTGGGCAGGCTTAATTGATCCCAGGTGATAATGATTTGGCCAGGGGACTAGCTGGGAGTGATGACGTCATCGAGTTTAGTTCTGGTATTAGGGTTAGAGAATTGGGGTTCTGTTCATGGTTAGGGTTAGGATAAGGTTTTGGGCTAGGTAGGGTTCAGGCTCAGGTGTGGGCAAGGTTTAGGGTTTGGGTTAGAGGGTTTGGGACAGGCTGACGGTCACAGTGTAGTAATGTTGGCTATTCACAATGAATGAGCTTCAATCACTCGACAATTTGGTGTGTAGCACTCAGAACTTACGACTCCAGACTAGGGAAATGTTTAGAAATGTGCTTCACACAATAGGAATACATATTCCAGTAGACTGAATATCTGAACAGCACAATTTTGTCACTGGGAAATCTTGTTCAAACAGCTGAGAAGCAAGTGTGACACTGTTTACATTTATTTTTCCCGTCTAAAGGAGTTGGCGTTTTCGGGAAAAGGTTTTGGTGAAGCACTGAAAAATTCATTTTCCTAGAGCTATCGAACAGTATGAAAGTATTGAGAACAGTATGAAATAAAAATGTTAGTTAGGCTAGGGTTCCAAGTAATGTTTTACTGTGCCTTTAAAAAGCCGGTATGACACCCATGTTAAAATGAAAATTCTCATTGCTCAAAACAACAGACCAGGGGAATGGCAGAGTGTCTCTAGAACTCCTGGAATACGTTTTAGAACCCGAACATCTCTACTGAATTTTGAAATACTGAGAATTTGTATCCAAAGCGCTGTGAAAGGGAGGATAGACTGTCAAGTGGTAATAATGTTGAAAGTGCTGGTATATTTGTAAAAAAGGTTGTTTTACCAAATTAGAATTCACAATGAAAAAGCTTGAGACACTGGAAGAGAGAGACTCCAACTCGGGAAATTCAAAATGATAACCTAGGTTAACATCTAAGAAAGTGCTTCAAACACTAGGAATACGTGAATAAAGGGCCTTAATATCTGTAACACATTGTTTCCTGACAAGGAAATCGTGTTCAAAGAACATAGAACCCAGTTGGATACTGGTTACATTTATTATTCCGGGACAATGAGTTGGCGATTTTGAAAGAAGCCTGGTTAGGCCATTATACCGGATGTGATGACGTCACCAAGGGGGAGGGACCACGTGGGCAGGCTTAATTGATCCCAGGTGATAATGATTTGGCCAGGGGACCAGCTGGGAGTGATGACGTCATCGAGATTAGTTCTGGTATTAGGGTTAGAGAATTGGGGCTCTGTTCATGGTTAGGGTTAGGATAAGGTTTTGGGCTAGGTAGGGTTCAGGCTCAGGTGTGGGCTAGGTTTAGGGTTTGGGTTAGAGGGTTAGGGACAGGGTTACTGTCACAGTGTAGTAATGTTGGCTATTCACAATGAATGAGTTTCAATCACTCGACAATTTGGTGTGCAGCACTCAGAACTTAGGACTCCAGACTAGGGAAATATTTAGAAATGTGCTTCACACAATAGGAATACATATTCCAATAGACTGAATATCTGAACAGCACAATTTTGTCACTGGGAAATCTTGTTCAAACAGCTGAGAAGCGAGTGTGACACTGTTTACATTTATTTTTCCCGTCTAAAGGAGTTGGCGTTTTCGGGAAAAGGTTTTGGTGAAGCACTGAAAAATTCATTTTCCTAGAGCTATCGAACAGTATGAAAGTATTGAGAACAGTATGAAATAAAAATGTTAGTTAGGCTAGGGTTCCAAGTAATGTTTTACTGTGCCTTTAAAAAGCCTGTATGACACCCGTGTTAAAATGAAAAGTCTCATTGCTCAAAACAACAGGCCAGGGTAATGGCAGAGTGTCTCTAGAACTCCTGGAATACGTTTTAGAACCCGAACATCTCTACTGAATTTTGAAATACTGAGAATTTGTATCCAAAGCGCTGTGAAAGGTAGGATAGACTGTCAAGTGGTAATAATGTTGAAAGTGCTGGTATATTTGTAAAAAAGGTTGTTTTACCAAATTAGAATTCACAATGAAAAAGCTTGAGACACTGGAAGAGAGAGACTCCAACTCGGGAAATTCACAATGATAACCTAGGTTAATATCTAAGAACGTGCTTCAAACACTAGGAATACGTGAATAAAGGGCCTTAATATCTGTAACACATTGTTTCCTGACAAGGAAATCGTGTTCAAAGAACATAGAAGCGAGTTGTATACTGGTTACATTTATTATTCCGGGACAATGAGTGGGCGGTTTTGAAAGAAGCCTGGTTAGGCCATTAAACCGGATGTGATGACGTCACCAAAAGGGGGGGGTCCAGTTGGCAGGCTTAATTGATCCCAGGTGATAATGATTTGGCCAGGGGACCAGCTGGGAGTGATGACGTCATCGAGTTTAGTTCTGGTATTAGGGTTAGAGAATTGGGGCTCTGTTCATGGTTAGGGTTAGGATAAGGTTTTGGGCTAGGTAGGGTTCAGGCTCAGGTGTGGGCAAGGTTTAGGGTTTGGGTTAGAGGGTTTGGGACAGGCTGACGGTCACAGTGTAGTAATGTTGGCTATTCACAATGAATGAGCTTCAATCACTCGACAATTTGGTGTGTAGCACTCAGAACTTACGACTCCAGACTAGGGAAATATTTAGAAATGTGCTTCACACAATAGGAATACATATTCCAATAGACTGAATATCTGAACAGCACAATTTTGTCACTGGGAAATCTTGTTCAAACAGCTGAGAAGCGAGTGTGACACTGTTTACATTTATTTTTCCGGTCAAAAGGAGTTGGCGTTTTCGGGAAAAGGTTTTGGTGAAACACTGAAAAACTCATTTTCCTAGAGCTATCGAATAGTATGAAAGTATTGAGAACACTATGAAATAAAAATGTTAGTTAGGCTAGGGTTCCAAGTAATGTTTTACTGTGCCTTTAAAAAGCCAGTATGACACCCGTGTTAAAATGAAAAGTCTCATTGCTCAAAACAACAGACCAGGGGAATGGCAGAGTGTCTCTAGAACTCCTGGAATACGTTTTAGAACCCGAACATCTCTACTGAATTTTGAAATACTGAGAATTTGTATCCAAAGCACTGTGAAAGGTAGAATAGACTGTCAAGTGGTAATAATGTTGAAAGTGCTGGTATATTTGTAAAAAAGGTTGTTTTACCAAATTAGAATTCACAATGAAAAAGCTTGAGACACTGGAAGAGAGAGACTCCAACTCGGGAAATTCAAAATGATAACCTAGGTTAATATCTAAGAAAGTGCTTCAAACACTAGGAATACGTGAATAAATGGCCTTAATATCTGTAACACATTGTTTCCTGACAAGGAAATCGTGTTCAAAGAACATAGAACCCAGTTGGATACTGGTTACATTTATTATTCCGGGACAATGAGTTGGTGATTTTGAAAGAAGCCTGGTTAGGCCATTACCCGGATGTGATGACGTCACCAAGGGGGAGGGGCCACGTGGGCAGGCTTAATTGATCCCAGGTGATAATGAATTGGCCAGGGGACCAGCTGGGAGTGATGACGTCATCGAGATTAGTTCTGGTATTAGGGTTAGAGAATTGGGGCTCTGTTCATGGTTAGGGTTAGGATAAGGTTTTGGGCTAGGTAGGGTTCAGGCTCAGGTGTGGGCAAGGTTTAGGGTTTGGGTTAGAGGGTTTGGGACAGGCTGACGGTCACAGTGTAGTAATGTTGGCTATTCACAATGAATGAGCTTCAATCACTCGACAATTTGGTGTGTAGCACTCAGAACTTACGACTCCAGACTAGGGAAATGTTTAGAAATGTGCTTCACACAATAGGAATACATATTCCAATAGACTGAATATCTGAAGAGCACAATTTTGTCACTGGGAAATCTTGTTCAAACAGCTGAGAAGCGAGTGTGACACTGTTTACATTTATTTTTCCCGTCAAAAGGAGTTGGCGTTTTCGGGAAAAGGTTTTGGTGAAGCACTGAAAAACTCATTTTCCTAGAGCTATCGAACAGTATGAAAGTATTGAGAACACTATGAAATAAAAATGTTAGTTAGGCTAGGGTTCCAAGTAATGTTTTACTGTGCCTTTAAAAAGCCTGTATGACACCCGTGTTAAAATGAAAAGTCTCATTGCTCAAAACAACAGGCCAGGGGAATGGCAGAGTGTCTCTAGAACTCCTGGAATACGTTTTAGAACCCGAACATCTCTACTGAATTTTGAAATACTGAGAATTTGTATCCAAAGCGCTGTGAAAGGTAGGATAGACTGTCAAGTGGTAATAATGTTGAAAGTGCTGGTATATTTGTAAAAAAGGTTGTTTTACCAAATTAGAATTCACAATGAAAAAGCTTGTGACACTGGAAGAGAGAGACTCCAACTCGGGAAATTCACAATGATAACCTAGGTTAATATCTAAGAAAGTGCTTCAAACACTAGGAATACGTGAATAAAGGGCCTTAATATCTGTAACACATTGTTTCCTGACAAGGAAATCGTGTTCAAAGAACATAGAACCGAGTTGGATACTGGTTACATTTATTATTCCGGGACAATGAGTTGGCGATTTTGAAAGAAGCCTGGTTAGGCCATTAAACCGGATGTGATGACGTCACCAAGGGGGAGGGGCTACGTGGGCAGGCTTAATTGATCCCAGGTGATAATGATTTGGCCAGGGGACCAGCTGGGAGTGATGACGTCATCGAGATTAGTTCTGGTATTAGGGTTAGAGAATTGGGGCTCTGTTCATGGTTAGGGTTAGGATAAGGTTTTGGGCTAGGTAGGGTTCAGGCTCAGGTGTGGGCAAGGTTTAGGGTTTGGGTTAGAGGGTTTGGGACAGGCTGACGGTCACAGTGTAGTAATGTTGGCTATTCACAATGAATGAGCTTCAATCACTCGACAATTTGGTGTGTAGCACTCAGAACTTACGACTCCAGACTAGGGAAATGTTTAGAAATGTGCTTCACACAATAGGAATACATATTCCAGTAGACTGAATATCTGAACAGCACAATTTTGTCACTGGGAAATCTTGTTCAAACAGCTGAGAAGCGAGTGTGACACTGTTTACATTTATTTTTCCCGTCTAAAGGAGTTGGCGTTTTCGGGAAAAGGTTTTGGTGAAGCACTGAAAAATTCATTTTCCTAGAGCTATCGAACAGTATGAAAGTATTGAGAACAGTATGAAATAAAAATGTTAGTTAGGCTAGGGTTCCAAGTAATGTTTTACTGTGCCTTTAAAAAGCCGGTATGCCACCCGTGTTAAAATGAAAAGTCTCATTGCTCAAAACAACAGACCAGGGGAATGGCAGAGTGTCTCTAGAACTCCTGGAATACGTTTTAGAACCCGAACATCTCTACTGAATTTTGAAATACTGAGAATTTGTATCCAAAGCGCTGTGAAAGGGAGGATAGACTGTCAAGTGGTAATAATGTTGAAAGTGCTGGTATATTTGTAAAAAAGGTTGTTTTACCAAATTAGAATTCACAATGAAAAAGCTTGAGACACTGGAAGAGAGAGACTCCAACTCGGGAAATTCACAATGATAACCTAGGTTAATATCTAAGAAAGTGCTTCAAACACTAGGAATACGTGAATAAAGGGCCTCAATATCTGTAACACATTGTTTCCTGACAAGGAAATCGTGTTCAAAGAACATAGAACCGAGTTGGATACTGGTTACATTTATTATTCCTGGACAATGAGTTGGCGATTTTGAAAGAAGCCTGGTTAGGCCATTAAACCGGATGTGATGACGTCACCAAGGGGGAGGGGCCACGTGGGCAGGCTTAATTGATCCCAGATGATAATGAATTGGCCAGGGGACCAGCTGGGAGTGATGACGTCATCGAGATTAGTTCTGGTATTAGGGTTAGAGAATTGGGGCTCTGTTCATGGTTAGGGTTAGGATAAGGTTTTGGGCTAGGTAGGGTTCAGGCTCAGGTGTGGGCAAGGTTTAGGGTTTGGGTTAGAGGGTTTGGGACAGGCTGACGGTCACAGTGTAGTAATGTTGGCTATTCACAATGAATGAGCTTCAATCACTCGACAATTTGGTGTGTAGCACTCAGAACTTACGACTCCAGACTAGGGAAATGTTTAGAAATGTGCTTCACACAATAGGAATACATATTCCAGTAGACTGAATATCTGAACAGCACAATTTTGTCACTGGGAAATCTTGTTCAAACAGCTGAGAAGCGAGTGTGACACTGTTTACATTTATTTTTCCCGTCTAAAGGAGTTGGCGTTTTCGGGAAAAGGTTTTGGTGAAGCACTGAAAAATTCATTTTCCTAGAGCTATCGAACAGTATGAAAGTATTGAGAACAGTATGAAATAAAAATGTTAGTTAGGCTAGGGTTCCAAGTAATGTTTTACTGTGCCTTTAAAAAGCCGGTATGCCACCCGTGTTAGAATGAAAAGTCTCATTGCTCAAAACAACAGACCAGGGGAATGGCAGAGTGTCTCTAGAACTCCTGGAATACGTTTTAGAACCCGAACATCTCTACTGAATTTTGAAATACTGAGAATTTGTATCCAAAGCGCTGTGAAAGGGAGGATAGACTGTCAAGTGGTAATAATGTTGAAAGTGCTGGTATATTTGTAAAAAAGGTTGTTTTACCAAATTAGAATTCACAATGAAAAAGCTTGAGACACTGGAAGAGAGAGACTCCAACTGGGGAAATTCACAATGATAACCTAGGTTAATATCTAAGAAAGTGCTTCAAACACTAGGAATACGTGAATAAAGGGCCTTAATATCTGTAACACATTGTTTCCTGACAAGGAAATCGTGTTCAAAGAACATAGAACCGAGTTGGATACTGGTTACATTTATTATTCCCGGACAATGAGTTGGCGATTTTGAAAGAAGCCTGGTTAGGCCATTAAACCGGATGTGATGACGTCACCAAGGGGGAGGGGCCACGTGGGCAGGCTTAATTGATCCCAGATGATAATGAATTGGCCAGGGGACCAGCTGGGAGTGATGACGTCATCGAGATTAGTTCTGGTATTAGGGTTAGAGAATTGGGGCTCTGTTCATGGTTAGGGTTAGGATAAGGTTTTGGGCTAGGTAGGGTTCAGGCTCAGGTGTGGGCAAGGTTTAGGGTTTGGGTTAGAGGGTTTGGGACAGGCTGACGGTCACAGTGTAGTAATGTTGGCTATTCACAATGAATGAGCTTCAATCACTCGACAATTTGGTGTGTAGCACTCAGAACTTACGACTCCAGACTAGGGAAATGTTTAGAAATGTGCTTCACACAATAGGAATACATATTCCAGTAGACTGAATATCTGAACAGCACAATTTTGTCACTGGGAAATCTTGTTCAAACAGCTGAGAAGCGAGTGTGACACTGTTTACATTTATTTTTCCCGTCTAAAGGAGTTGGCGTTTTCGGGAAAAGGTTTTGGTGAAGCACTGAAAAATTCATTTTCCTAGAGCTATCGAACAGTATGAAAGTATTGAGAACAGTATGAAATAAAAATGTTAGTTAGGCTAGGGTTCCAAGTAATGTTTTACTGTGCCTTTAAAAAGCCGGTATGACACCCATGTTAAAATGAAAAGTCTCATTGCTCAAAACAACAGACCAGGGGAATGGCAGAGTGTCTCTAGAACTCCTGGAATACGTTTTAGAACCCGAACATCTCTACTGAATTTTGAAATACTGAGAATTTGTATCCAAAGCGCTGTGAAAGGGAGGATAGACTGTCAAGTGGTAATAATGTTGAAAGTGCTGGTATATTTGTAAAAAAGGTTGTTTTACCAAATTAGAATTCACAATGAAAAAGCTTGAGACACTGGAAGAGAGAGACTCCAACTCGGGAAATTCAAAATGATAACCTAGGTTAATATCTAAGAAAGTGCTTCAAACACTAGGAATACGTGAATAAAGGGCCTTAATATCTGTAACACATTGTTTCCTAACAAGGAAATCGTGTTCAAAGAACATAGAACCCAGTTGGATACTGGTTACATTTATTATTCCGGGACAATGAGTTGGCGATTTTGAAAGAAGCCTGGTTAGGACATTAAACCGGATGTGATGACGTCACCAAGGGGGAGGGGTACGTGGGCAGGCTTAATTGATCCCAGGTGATAATGATTTGGCCAGGGGACCAGCTGGGAGTGATGACGTCATCGAGATTAGTTCTGGTATTAGGGTTAGAGAATTGGGGCTCTGTTCATGGTTAGGGTTAGGATAAGGTTTTGGGCTAGGTAGGGTTCAGGCTCAGGTGTGGGCTAGGTTTAGGGTTTGGGTTAGAGGGTTAGGGACAGGGTTACTGTCACAGTGTAGTAATGTTGGCTATTCACAATGAATGAGTTTCAATCACTCGACAATTTGGTGTGCAGCACTCAGAACTTACGACTCCAGACTAGGGAAATATTTAGAAATGTGCTTCACACAATAGGAATACATATTCCAATAGACTGAATATCTGAACAGCACAATTTTGTCACTGGGAAATCTTGTTCAAACAGCTGAGAAGCGAGTGTGACACTGTTTACATTTATTTTTCCCGTCTAAAGGAGTTGGCGTTTTCGGGAAAAGGTTTTGGTGAAGCACTGAAAAATTCATTTTCCTAGAGCTATCGAACAGTATGAAAGTATTGAGAACACTATGAAATAAAAATGTTAGTTAGGCTAGGGTTCCAAGTAATGTTTTACTGTGCCTTTAAAAAGCCTGTATGACACCCGTGTTAAAATGAAAAGTCTCATTGCTCAAAACAACAGGCCAGGGGAATGGCAGAGTGTCTCTAGAACTCCTGGAATACGTTTTAGAACCCGAACATCTCTACTGAATTTTGAAATACTGAGAATTTGTATCCAAAGCGCTGTGAAAGGTAGGATAGACTGTCAAGTGGTAATAATGTTGAAAGTGCTGGTATATTTGTAAAAAAGGTTGTTTTACCAAATTAGAATTCACAATGAAAATGCTTGAGACACTGGAAGAGAGAGACTCCAACTCGGGAAATTCACAATGATAACCTAGGTTAATATCTAAGAACGTGCTTCAAACACTAGGAATACGTGAATAAAGGGCCTTAATATCTGTAACACATTGTTTCCTGACAAGGAAATCGTGTTCAAAGAACATAGAAGCGAGTTGGATACTGGTTACATTTATTATTCCCGGACAATGAGTTGGCGATTTTGAAAGAAGCCTGGTTAGGCCATTAAACCGGATGTGATGACGTCACCAAGGGGGAGGGGCCACGTGGGCAGGCTTAATTGATCCCAGGTGATAATGATTTGGCCAGGGGACCAGCTGGGAGTGATGACGTCATCGAGATTAGTTCTGGTATTAGGGTTAGAGAATTGGGGCTCTGTTCATGGTTAGGGTTAGGATAAGGTTTTGGGCTAGGTAGGGTTCAGGCTCAGGTGTGGGCAAGGTTTAGGGTTTGGGTTAGAGGGTTTGGGACAGGCTGACGGTCACAGTGTAGTAATGTTGGCTATTCACAATGAATGAGCTTCAATCACTCGACAATTTGGTGTGTAGCACTCAGAACTTACGACTCCAGACTAGGGAAATGTTTAGAAATGTGCTTCACACAATAGGAATACATATTCCAGTAGACTGAATATCTGAACAGCACAATTTTGTCACTGGGAAATCTTGTTCAAACAGCTGAGAAGCGAGTGTGACACTGTTTACATTTATTTTTCCCGTCTAAAGGAGTTGGCGTTTTCGGGAAAAGGTTTTGGTGAAGCACTGAAAAATTCATTTTCCTAGAGCTATCGAACAGTATGAAAGTATTGAGAACACTATGAAATAAAAATGTTAGTTAGGCTAGGGTTCCAAGTAATGTTTTACTGTGCCTTTAAAAAGCCGGTATGACACCCATGTTAAAATGAAAAGTCTCATTGCTCAAAACAACAGACCAGGGGAATGGCAGAGTGTCTCTAGAACTCCTGGAATACGTTTTAGAACCCGAACATCTCTACTGAATTTTGAAATACTGAGAATTTGTATCCAAAGCGCTGTGAAAGGTAGGATAGACTGTCAAGTGGTAATATTGTTGAAAGTGCTGGTATATTTGTAAAAAAGGTTGTTTTACCAAATTAGAATTCACAATGAAAATGCTTGAGACACTGGAAGAGAGAGACTCCAACTCGGGAAATTCACAATGATAACCTAGGTTAATATCTAAGAACGTGCTTCAAACACTAGGAATACGTGAATAAAGGGCCTTAATATCTGTAACACATTGTTTCCTGACAAGGAAATCGTGTTCAAAGAACATAGAAGCGAGTTGGATACTGGTTACATTTATTATTCCGGGACAATGAGTTGGCGATTTTGAAAGAAGCCTGGTTAGGCCATTAAACCGGATGTGATGACGTCACCAAGGGGGAGGGGCCACGTGGGCAGGCTTAATTGATCCCAGGTGATAATGATTTGGCCAGGGGACCAGCTGGGAGTGATGACGTCATCGAGATTAGTTCTGGTATTAGGGTTAGAGAATTGGGGCTCTGTTCATGGTTAGGGTTAGGATAAGGTTTTGGGCTAGGTAGGGTTCAGGCTCAGGTGTGGGCAAGGTTTAGGGTTTGGGTTAGAGGGTTTGGGACAGGCTGACGGTCACAGTGTAGTAATGTTGGCTATTCACAATGAATGAGCTTCAATCACTCGACAATTTGGTGTGTAGCACTCAGAACTTACGACTCCAGACTAGGGAAATGTTTAGAAATGTGCTTCACACAATAGGAATACATATTCCAGTAGACTGAATATCTGAACAGCACAATTTTGTCACTGGGAAATCTTGTTCAAACAGCTGAGAAGCGAGTGTGACACTGTTTACATTTATTTTTCCCGTCTAAAGGAGTTGGCGTTTTCGGGAAAAGGTTTTGGTGAAGCACTGAAAAATTCATTTTCCTAGAGCTATCGAACAGTATGAAAGTATTGAGAACACTATGAAATAAAAATGTTAGTTAGGCTAGGGTTCCAATTAATGTTTTACTGTGCCTTTAAAAAGCCGGTATGACACCCGTGTTAAAATGAAAAGTCTCATTGCTCAAAACAACAGACCAGGGGAATGGCAGAGTGTCTCTAGAACTCCTGGAATACGTTTTAGAACCCGAACATCTCTACTGAATTTTGAAATACTGAGAATTTGTATCCAAAGCGCTGTGAAAGGGAGGATAGACTGTCAAGTGGTAATAATGTTGAAAGTGCTGGTATATTTGTACAAAAGGTTGTTTTACCAAATTAGAATTCACAATGAAAAAGCTTGAGACACTGGAAGAGAGAGACTCCAACTCGGGAAATTCAAAATGATAACCTAGGTTAATATCTAAGAAAGTGCTTCAAACACTAGGAATACGTGAATAAAGGGCCTTAATATCTGTAACACATTGTTTCCTGACAAGGAAATCGTGTTCAAAGAACATAGAACCCAGTTGGATACTTGTTACATTTATTATTCCGGGACAATGAGTTGGCGATTTTGAAAGAAGCCTGGTTAGGCCATTAAACCGGATGTGATGACGTCACCAAGGGGGAGGGGCCACGTGGGCAGGCTTAATTGATCCCAGATGATAATGAATTGGCCAGGGGACCAGCTGGGAGTGATGACGTCATCGAGATTAGTTCTGGTATTAGGGTTAGAGAATTGGGGCTCTGTTCATGGTTAGGGTTAGGATAAGGTTTTGGGCTAGGTAGGGTTCAGGCTCAGGTGTGGGCAAGGTTTAGGGTTTGGGTTAGAGGGTTTGGGACAGGCTGACGGTCACAGTGTAGTAATGTTGGCTATTCACAATGAATGAGCTTCAATCACTCGACAATTTGGTGTGTCGCACTCAGAACTTACGACTCCAGACTAGGGAAATGTTTAGAAATGTGCTTCACACAATAGGAATACATATTCCAGTAGACTGAATATCTGAACAGCACAATTTTGTCACTGGGAAATCTTGTTCAAACAGCTGAGAAGCCAGTGTGACACTGTTTACATTTATTTTTCCCGTCTAAAGGAGTTGGCGTTTTCGGGAAAAGGTTTTGGTGAAGCACTGAAAAATTCATTTTCCTAGAGCTATCGAACAGTATGAAAGTATTGAGAACAGTATGAAATAAAAATGTTAGTTAGGCTAGGGTTCCAAGTAATGTTTTACTGTGCCTTTAAAAAGCCGGTATGACACCCGTGTTAAAATGAAAGGTCTCATTGCTCAAAACAACAACCAGGGGAATGGCAGAGTGTCTCTAGAACTCCTGGAATACGTTTTAGAACCCGAACCTCTCTACTGAATTTTGAAATACTGAGAATTTGTATCCAAAGCGCTGTGAAAGGTAGGATAGACGGTCAAGTGGTAATAATGTTGAAAGTCCTGGTATGTTTGTAAAAAAGGTTGTTTTACCAAATTAGAATTCACAATGAAAAAGCTTGAGACACTGGAAGAGAGAGACTCCAGCTCGGGAAATTCACAATGATAACCTAGGTTAATATCTAAGAAAATGCTTCAAACACTAGGAATACGTGAATAAAGGGCCTTAATATCTGTAACACATTGTTTCCTGACAAGGAAATCGTGTTCAAAGAACATAGAACCGAGTTGGATACTGGTTACATTTATTATTCCGGATCAATGAGTTGGGGATTTTGAAAGAAGCCTGGTTAGGCCATTAAACCGGATGTGATGACGTCACCAAGGGGGAGGGGCCACGTGGGCAGGCTTAATTGATCCCAGGTGATAACGATTTGGCCAGGGGACCAGCTGGGAGTGATGACGTCATCGAGATTAGTTCTGGTATTAGGGTTAGAGAATTGGGGCTCTGTTCATGGTTAGGGTTAGGATAAGGTTTTGGGCTAGGTAGGGTTCAGGCTCAGGTGTGGGCTAGGTTTAGGGTTTGGGTTAGAGGGTTAAGGACAGGGTTACGGTCACAGTGTAGTAATGTTGGCTATTCACAATGAATGAGCTTCAATCACTGGACAATATGGTGTGTAGCACTCAGAACTTACGACTCCAGACTAGGGAAATATTTAGATATGTGCTTCACACAATAGGAATACATATTCCAATAGACTGAATATCTGAACAGCACAATTTTGTCACTGGGAAATCTTGTTCAAACAGCTGAGAAGCGAGTGTGACACTGTTTACATTTATTTTTCCCGTCAAAAGGCGTTGGCGTTTTCGGGAAAATGTCTAGGTGAAACACTGAAAAACTCACTTTCCTAGAGCTATCGAACAGTATGAAAGTATTGAGAACACTATGAAATAAAAATGTTAGTTAGGCTAGGGTTCCAAGTAATGTTTTACTGTGCCTTTAAAAAGCCGGTATGACACCCGTGTTAAAATGAAAAGTCTCATTGCTCAAAACAACAGACCACGGGAATGGCAGAGTGTCTCTAGAACTCCTGGAATACGTTTTAGAACCCGAACATCTCTACTGAATTTTGAAATACTGAGAATTTGTATCCAAAGCGCTGTGAAAGGTAGGATAGACGTTCAAGTGGTCATAATGTTCAAAGTGCTGGTATATTTGTAAAAAAGGTTGTTTTACCAAATTAGAATTCACAATGAAAAAGCTTGAGACACTGGAAGAGAGAGACTCCAACTCGGGAAATTCAAAATGATAACCTAGGTTAATATCTAAGAAAGTGCTTCAAACACTAGGAATACGTGAATAAAGGGCCTTAATATCTGTAACACATTGTTTCCTAACAAGGAAATCGTGTTCAAAGAACATAGAACCCAGTTGGATACTGGTTACATTTATTATTCCGGGACAATGAGTTGGCGATTTTGAAAGAAGCCTGGTTAGGACATTAAACCGGATGTGATGACGTCACCAAGGGGGAGGGGTACGTGGGCAGGCTTAATTGATCCCAGGTGATAATGATTTGGCCAGGGGACCAGCTGGGAGTGATGACGTCATCGAGATTAGTTCTGGTATTAGGGTTAGAGAATTGGGGCTCTGTTCATGGTTAGGGTTAGGATAAGGTTTTGGGCTAGGTAGGGTTCAGGCTCAGGTGTGGGCTAGGTTTAGGGTTTGGGTTAGAGGGTTAGGGACAGGGTTACTGTCACAGTGTAGTAATGTTGGCTATTCACAATGAATGAGTTTCAATCACTCGACAATTTGGTGTGCAGCACTCAGAACTTACGACTCCAGACTAGGGAAATATTTAGAAATGTGCTTCACACAATAGGAATACATATTCCAATAGACTGAATATCTGAACAGCACAATTTTGTCACTGGGAAATCTTGTTCAAACAGCTGAGAAGCGAGTGTGACACTGTTTACATTTATTTTTCCCGTCTAAAGGAGTTGGCGTTTTCGGGAAAAGGTTTTGGTGAAGCACTGAAAAATTCATTTTCCTAGAGCTATCGAACAGTATGAAAGTATTGAGAACACTATGAAATAAAAATGTTAGTTAGGCTAGGGTTCCAAGTAATGTTTTACTGTGCCTTTAAAAAGCCTGTATGACACCCGTGTTAAAATGAAAAGTCTCATTGCTCAAAACAACAGGCCAGGGGAATGGCAGAGTGTCTCTAGAACTCCTGGAATACGTTTTAGAACCCGAACATCTCTACTGAATTTTGAAATACTGAGAATTTGTATCCAAAGCGCTGTGAAAGGTAGGATAGACTGTCAAGTGGTAATAATGTTGAAAGTGCTGGTATATTTGTAAAAAAGGTTGTTTTACCAAATTAGAATTCACAATGAAAATGCTTGAGACACTGGAAGAGAGAGACTCCAACTCGGGAAATTCACAATGATAACCTAGGTTAATATCTAAGAACGTGCTTCAAACACTAGGAATACGTGAATAAAGGGCCTTAATATCTGTAACACATTGTTTCCTGACAAGGAAATCGTGTTCAAAGAACATAGAAGCGAGTTGGATACTGGTTACATTTATTATTCCGGGACAATGAGTTGGCGATTTTGAAAGAAGCCTGGTTAGGCCATTAAACCGGATGTGATGACGTCACCAAGGGGGAGGGGCCACGTGGGCAGGCTTAATTGATCCCAGGTGATAATGATTTGGCCAGGGGACCAGCTGGGAGTGATGACGTCATCGAGATTAGTTCTGGTATTAGGGTTAGAGAATTGGGGCTCTGTTCATGGTTAGGGTTAGGATAAGGTTTTGGGCTAGGTAGGGTTCAGGCTCAGGTGTGGGCAAGGTTTAGGGTTTGGGTTAGAGGGTTTGGGACAGGCTGACGGTCACAGTGTAGTAATGTTGGCTATTCACAATGAATGAGCTTCAATCACTCGACAATTTGGTGTGTAGCACTCAGAACTTACGACTCCAGACTAGGGAAATGTTTAGAAATGTGCTTCACACAATAGGAATACATATTCCAGTAGACTGAATATCTGAACAGCACAATTTTGTCACTGGGAAATCTTGTTCAAACAGCTGAGAAGCGAGTGTGACACTGTTTACATTTATTTTTCCCGTCTAAAGGAGTTGGCGTTTTCGGGAAAAGGTTTTGGTGAAGCACTGAAAAATTCATTTTCCTAGAGCTATCGAACAGTATGAAAGTATTGAGAACAGTATGAAATGAAAATGTTAGTTAGGCTAGGGTTCCAAGTAATGTTTTACTGTGCCTTTAAAAAGCCGGTATGACACCCATGTTAAAATGAAAAGTCTCATTGCTCAAAACAACAGACCAGGGGAATGGCAGAGTGTCTCTAGAACTCCTGGAATACGTTTTAGAACCCGAACATCTCTACTGAATTTTGAAATACTGAGAATTTGTATCCAAAGCGCTGTGAAAGGGAGGATAGACTGTCAAGTGGTAATAATGTTGAAAGTGCTGGTATATTTGTAAAAAAGGTTGTTTTACCAAATTAGAATTCACAATGAAAAAGCTTGAGACACTGGAAGAGAGAGACTCCAACTCGGGAAATTCAAAATGATAACCTAGGTTAATATCTAAGAAAGTGCTTCAAACACTAGGAATACGTGAATAAAGGGCCTTAATATCTGTAACACATTGTTTCCTAACAAGGAAATCGTGTTCAAAGAACATAGAACCCAGTTGGATACTGGTTACATTTATTACTCCGGGACAATGAGTTGGCGATTTTGAAAGAAGCCTGGTTAGGACATTAAACCGGATGTGATGACGTCACCAAGGGGGAGGGGTACGTGGGCAGGCTTAATTGATCCCAGGTGATAATGATTTGGCCAGGGGACCAGCTGGGAGTGATGACGTCATCGAGATTAGTTCTGGTATTAGGGTTAGAGAATTGGGGCTCTGTTCATAGTTAGGGTTAGGATAAGGTTTTGGGCTAGGTAGGGTTCAGGCTCAGGTGTGGGCTAGGTTTAGGGTTTGGGTTAGAGGGTTAGGGACAGGGTTACTGTCACAGTGTAGTAATGTTGGCTATTCACAATGAATGAGTTTCAATCACTCGACAATTTGGTGTGCAGCACTCAGAACTTACGACTCCAGACTAGGGAAATATTTAGAAATGTGCTTCACACAATAGGAATACATATTCCAATAGACTGAATATCTGAACAGCACAATTTTGTCACTGGGAAATCTTGTTCAAACAGCTGAGAAGCGAGTGTGACACTGTTTACATTTATTTTTCCCGTCTAAAGGAGTTGGCGTTTTCGGGAAAAGGTTTTGGTGAAGCACTGAAAAATTCATTTTCCTAGAGCTATCGAACAGTATGAAAGTATTGAGAACACTATGAAATAAAAATGTTAGTTAGGCTAGGGTTCCAAGTAATGTTTTACTGTGCCTTTAAAAAGCCTGTATGACACCCGTGTTAAAATGAAAAGTCTCATTGCTCAAAACAACAGGCCAGGGTAATGGCAGAGTGTCTCTAGAACTCCTGGAATACGTTTTAGAACCCGAACATCTCTACTGAATTTTGAAATACTGAGAATTTGTATCCAAAGCGCTGTGAAAGGTAGGATAGACTGTCAAGTGGTAATAATGTTGAAAGTGCTGGTATATTTGTAAAACAGGTTGTTTTACCAAATTAGAATTCACAATGAAAATGCTTGAGACACTGGAAGAGAGAGACTCCAACTCGGGAAATTCACAATGATAACCTAGGTTAATATCTAAGAACGTGCTTCAAACACTAGGAATACGTGAATAAAGGGCCTTAATATCTGTAACACATTGTTTCCTGACAAGGAAATCGTGTTCAAAGAACATAGAACCGAGTTGGATACTGGTTACATTTATTATTCCCGGACAATGAGTTGGTGATTTTGAAAGAAGCCTGGTTAGGCCATTAAACCGGATGTGATGACGTCACCAAGGGGGAGGGGCCACGTGGGCAGGCTTAATTGATCCCAGATGATAATGAATTGGCCAGGGGACCAGCTGGGAGTGATGACGTCATCGAGATTAGTTCTGGTATTAGGGTTAGAGAATTGGGGCTCTGTTCATGGTTAGGGTTAGGATAAGGTTTTGGGCTAGGTAGGGTTCAGGCTCAGGTGTGGGCAAGGTTTAGGGTTTGGGTTAGAGGGTTTGGGACAGGCTGACGGTCACAGTGTAGTAATGTTGGCTATTCACAATGAATGAGCTTCAATCACTCTACAATTTGGTGTGTAGCACTCAGAACTTACGACTCCAGACTAGGGAAATGTTTAGAAATGTGCTTCACACAATAGGAATACATATTCCAGTAGACTGAATATCTGAACAGCACAATTTTGTCACTGGGAAATCTTGTTCAAACAGCTGAGAAGCGAGTGTGACACTGTTTACATTTATTTTTCCCGTCTAAAGGAATTGGCGTTTTCGGGAAAAGGTTTTGGTGAAGCACTGAAAAATTCATTTTCCTAGAGCTATCGAACAGTATGAAAGTATTGAGAACAGTATGAAATAAAAATGTTAGTTAGGCTAGGGTTCCAAGTAATGTTTTACTGTGCCTTTAAAAAGCCGGTATGCCACCCGTGTTAAAATGAAAAGTCTCATTGCTCAAAACAACAGACCAGGGGAATGGCAGAGTGTCTCTAGAACTCCTGGAATACGTTTTAGAACCCGAACATCTCTACTGAATTTTGAAATACTGAGAATTTGTATCCAAAGCGCTGTGAAAGGGAGGATAGACTGTCAAGTGGTAATAATGTTGAAAGTGCTGGTATATTTGTAAAAAAGGTTGTTTTACCAAATTAGAATTCACAATGAAAAAGCTTGAGACACTGGAAGAGAGAGACTCCAACTCGGGAAATTCAAAATGATAACCTAGGTTAATATCTAAGAAAGTGCTTCAAACACTAGGAATACGTGAATAAAGGGCCTTAATATCTGTAACACATTGTTTCCTGACAAGGAAATCGTGTTCAAAGAACATAGAACCCAGTTGGATACTGGTTACATTTATTATTCCGGGACAATGAGTTGGCGATTTTGAAAGAAGCCTGGTTAGGACATTAAACCGGATGTGATGACGTCACCAAGGGGGAGGGGTACGTGGGCAGGCTTAATTGATCCCAGGTGATAATGATTTGGCCAGGGGACCAGCTGGGAGTGATGACGTCATCGAGATTAGTTCTGGTATTAGGGTTAGAGAATTGGGGCTCTGTTCATGGTTAGGGTTAGGATAAGGTTTTGGGCTAGGTAGGGTTCAGGCTCAGGTGTGGGCTAGGTTTAGGGTTTGGGTTAGAGGGTTAGGGACAGGGTTACTGTCACAGTGTAGTAATGTTGGCTATTCACAATGAATGAGTTTCAATCACTCGACAATTTGGTGTGCAGCACTCAGAACTTAGGACTCCAGACTAGGGAAATATTTAGAAATGTGCTTCACACAATAGGAATACATATTCCAATAGACTGAATATCTGAACAGCACAATTTTGTCACTGGGAAATCTTGTTCAAACAGCTGAGAAGCGAGTGTGACACTGTTTACATTTATTTTTCCCGTCTAAAGGAGTTGGCGTTTTCGGGAAAAGGTTTTGGTGAAGCACTGAAAAATTCATTTTCCTAGAGCTATCGAACAGTATGAAAGTATTGAGAACACTATGAAATAAAAATGTTAGTTAGGCTAGGGTTCCAAGTAATGTTTTACTGTGCCTTTAAAAAGCCTGTATGACACCCGTGTTAAAATGAAAAGTCTCATTGCTCAAAACAACAGGCCAGGGTAATGGCAGAGTGTCTCTAGAACTCCTGGAATACGTTTTAGAACCCGAACATCTCTACTGAATTTTGAAATACTGAGAATTTGTATCCAAAGCGCTGTGAAAGGTAGGATAGACTGTCAAGTGGTAATATTGTTGAAAGTGCTGGTATATTTGTAAAAAAGGTTGTTTTACCAAATTAGAATTCACAATGAAAATGCTTGAGACACTGGAAGAGAGAGACTCCAACTCGGGAAATTCACAATGATAACCTAGGTTAATATCTAAGAACGTGCTTCAAACACTAGGAATACGTGAATAAAGGGCCTTAATATCTGTAACACATTGTTTCCTGACAAGGAAATCGTGTTCAAAGAACATAGAAGCGAGTTGGATACTGGTTACATTTATTATTCCGGGACAATGAGTTGGCGATTTTGAAAGAAGCCTGGTTAGGCCATTAAACCGGATGTGATGACGTCACCAAGGGGGAGGGGCCACGTGGGCAGGCTTAATTGATCCCAGGTGATAATGATTTGGCCAGGGGACCAGCTGGGAGTGATGACGTCATCGAGATTAGTTCTGGTATTAGGGTTAGAGAATTGGGGCTCTGTTCATGGTTAGGGTTAGGATAAGGTTTTGGGCTAGGTAGGGTTCAGGCTCAGGTGTGGGCAAGGTTTAGGGTTTGGGTTAGAGGGTTTGGGACAGGCTGACGGTCACAGTGTAGTAATGTTGGCTATTCACAATGAATGAGCTTCAATCACTCGACAATTTGGTGTGTAGCACTCAGAACTTACGACTCCAGACTAGGGAAATGTTTAGAAATGTGCTTCACACAATAGGAATACATATTCCAGTAGACTGAATATCTGAACAGCACAATTTTGTCACTGGGAAATCTTGTTCAAACAGCTGAGAAGCGAGTGTGACACTGTTTACATTTATTTTTCCCGTCTAAAGGAGTTGGCGTTTTCGGGAAAAGGTTTTGGTGAAGCACTGAAAAATTCATTTTCCTAGAGCTATCGAACAGTATGAAAGTATTGAGAACACTATGAAATAAAAATGTTAGTTAGGCTAGGGTTCCAAGTAATGTTTTACTGTGCCTTTAAAAAGCCGGTATGCCACCCGTGTTAAAATGAAAAGTCTCATTGCTTAAAACAACAGACCAGGGGAATGGCAGAGTGTCTCTAGAACTCCTGGAATACGTTTTAGAACCCGAACATCTCTACTGAATTTTGAAATACTGAGAATTTGTATCCAAAGCGCTGTGAAAGGGAGGATAGACAGTCAAGTGGTAATAATGTTGAAAGTGCTGGTATATTTGTAAAAAAGTTTGTTTTACCAAATTAGAATTCACAATGAAAAAGCTTGAGACACTGGAAGAGAGAGACTCCAACTCGGGAAATTCACAATGATAACCTAGGTTAATATCTAAGAAAGTGCTTCAAACACTAGGAATACGTGAATAAAGGGCCTTAATATCTGTCACACATTGTTTCCTGACAAGGAAATCGTGTTCAAAGAACATAGAACCGAGTTGGATACTGGTTACATTTATTATTCCCGGACAATGAGTTGGTGATTTTGAAAGAAGCCTGGTTAGGTCATTAAACCGGATGTGATGACGTCACCAAGGGGGAGGGGCCACGTGGGCAGGCTTAATTGATCCCAGATGATAATGAATTGGCCAGGGGACCAGCTGGGAGTGATGACGTCATCGAGATTAGTTCTGGTATTAGGGTTAGAGAATTGGGGCTCTGTTCATGGTTAGGGTTAGGATAAGGTTTTGGGCTAGGTAGGGTTCAGGCTCAGGTGTGGGCAAGGTTTAGGGTTTGGGTTAGAGGGTTTGGGACAGGCTGACGGTCACAGTGTAGTAATGTTGGCTATTCACTATGAATGAGCTTCAATCACTCGACAATTTGGTGTGTAGCACTCAGAACTTACGACTCCAGACTAGGGAAATGTTTAGAAATGTGCTTCACACAATAGGAATACATATTCCAGTAGACTGAATATCTGAACAGCACAATTTTGTCACTGGGAAATCTTGTTCAAACAGCTGAGAAGCGAGTGTGACACTGTTTACATTTATTTTTCCCGTCTAAAGGAGTTGGCGTTTTCGGGAAAAGGTTTTGGTGAAGCACTGAAAAATTCATTTTCCTAGAGCTATCGAACAGTATGAAAGTATTGAGAACAGTATGAAATAAAAATGTTAGTTAGGCTAGGGTTCCAAGTAATGTTTTACTGTGCCTTTAAAAAGCCGGTATGCCACCCGTGTTAAAATGAAAAGTCTCATTGCTCAAAACAACAGACCAGGGGAATGGCAGAGTGTCTCTAGAACTCCTGGAATACGTTTTAGAACCCGAACATCTCTACTGAATTTTGAAATACTGAGAATTTGTATCCAAAGCGCTGTGAAAGGGAGGATAGACTGTCAAGTGGTAATAATGTTGAAAGTGCTGGTATATTTGTAAAAAAGGTTGTTTTACCAAATTAGAATTCACAATGAAAAAGCTTGAGACACTGGAAGAGAGAGACTCCAACTCGGGAAATTCAAAATGATAACCTAGGTTAATATCTAAGAAAGTGCTTCAAACACTAGGAATACGTGAATAAAGGGCCTTAATATCTGTAACACATTGTTTCCTGACAAGGAAATCGTGTTCAAAGAACATAGAACCCAGTTGGATACTGGTTACATTTATTATTCCGGGACAATGAGTTGGCGATTTTGAAAGAAGCCTGGTTAGGACATTAAACCGGATGTGATGACGTCACCAAGGGGGAGGGGTACGTGGGCAGGCTTAATTGATCCCAGGTGATAATGATTTGGCCAGGGGACCAGCTGGGAGTGATGACGTCATCGAGATTAGTTCTGGTATTAGGGTTAGAGAATTGGGGCTCTGTTCATGGTTAGGGTTAGGATAAGGTTTTGGGCTAGGTAGGGTTCAGGCTCAGGTGTGGGCTAGGTTTAGGGTTTGGGTTAGAGGGTTAGGGACAGGGTTACTGTCACAGTGTAGTAATGTTGGCTATTCACAATGAATGAGTTTCAATCACTCGACAATTTGGTGTGCAGCACTCAGAACTTAGGACTCCAGACTAGGGAAGTATTTAGAAATGTGCTTCACACAATAGGAATACATATTCCAATAGACTGAATATCTGAACAGCACAATTTTGTCACTGGGAAATCTTGTTCAAACAGCTGAGAAGCGAGTGTGACACTGTTTACATTTATTTTTCCCGTCTAAAGGAGTTGGCGTTTTCGGGAAAAGGTTTTGGTGAAGCACTGAAAAATTCATTTTCCTAGAGCTATCGAACAGTATGAAAGTATTGAGAACACTATGAAATAAAAATGTTAGTTAGGCTAGGGTTCCAAGTAATGTTTTACTGTGCCTTTAAAAAGCCTGTATGACACCCGTGTTAAAATGAAAAGTCTCATTGCTCAAAACAACAGGCCAGGGTAATGGCAGAGTGTCTCTAGAACTCCTGGAATACGTTTTAGAACCCGAACATCTCTACTGAATTTTGAAATACTGAGAATTTGTATCCAAAGCGCTGTGAAAGGTAGGATAGACTGTCAAGTGGTAATATTGTTGAAAGTGCTGGTATATTTGTAAAAAAGGTTGTTTTACCAAATTAGAATTCACAATGAAAATGCTTGAGACACTGGAAGAGAGAGACTCCAACTCGGGAAATTCACAATGATAACCTAGGTTAATATCTAAGAACGTGCTTCAAACACTAGGAATACGTGAATAAAGGGCCTTAATATCTGTAACACATTGTTTCCTGACAAGGAAATCGTGTTCAAAGAACATAGAAGCCAGTTGGATACTGGTTACATTTATTATTCCGGGACAATGAGTTGGCGATTTTGAAAGAAGCCTGGTTAGGCCATTAAACCGGATGTGATGACGTCACCAAGGGGGAGGGGCCACGTGGGCAGGCTTAATTGATCCCAGGTGATAATGATTTGGCCAGGGGACCAGCTGGGAGTGATGACGTCATCGAGATTAGTTCTGGTATTAGGGTTAGAGAATTGGGGCTCTGTTCATGGTTAGGGTTAGGATAAGGTTTTGGGCTAGGTAGGGTTCAGGCTCAGGTGTGGGCAAGGTTTAGGGTTTGGGTTAGAGGGTTTGGGACAGGCTGACGGTCACAGTGTAGTAATGTTGGCTATTCACAATGAATGAGCTTCAATCACTCGACAATTTGGTGTGTAGCACTCAGAACTTACGACTCCAGACTAGGGAAATGTTTAGAAATGTGCTTCACACAATAGGAATACATATTCCAGTAGACTGAATATCTGAACAGCACAATTTTGTCACTGGGAAATCTTGTTCAAACAGCTGAGAAGCGAGTGTGACACTGTTTACATTTATTTTTCCCGTCTAAAGGAGTTGGCGTTTTCGGGAAAAGGTTTGGTGAAGCACTGAAAAATTCATTTTCCTAGAGCTATCGAACAGTATGAAAGTATTGAGAACAGTATGAAATAAAAATGTTAGTTAGGCTAGGGTTCCAATTAATGTTTTACTGTGCCTTTAAAAAGCCGGTATGACACCCGTGTTAAAATGAAAAGTCTCATTGCTCAAAACAACAGACCAGGGGAATGGCAGAGTGTCTCTAGAACTCCTGGAATACGTTTTAGAACCCGAACATCTCTACTGAATTTTGAAATACTGAGAATTTGTATCCAAAGCGCTGTGAAAGGGAGGATAGACTGTCAAGTGGTAATAATGTTGAAAGTGCTGGTATATTTGTAAAAAAGGTTGTTTTACCAAATTAGAATTCACAATGAAAAAGCTTGAGACACTGGAAGAGAGAGACTCCAACTCGGGAAATTCAAAATGATAACCTAGGTTAATATCTAAGAAAGTGCTTCAAACACTAGGAATACGTGAATAAAGGGCCTTAATATCTGTAACACATTGTTTCCTGACAAGGAAATCGTGTTCAAAGAACATAGAACCCAGTTGGATAC
Source organism: Cnephaeus nilssonii (assembly GCF_951640355.1). Lineage (NCBI taxonomy): Eukaryota > Metazoa > Chordata > Mammalia > Chiroptera > Vespertilionidae > Cnephaeus > Cnephaeus nilssonii. The sequence continues at coordinate 1,168,067 of NC_137076.1, read as the reverse complement.
TTGTTACATTTATTATTCCAGGACAATGAGTTGGCGATTTTGAAAGAAGCCTGGTTAGGCCATTAAACCGGATGTGATGACGTCACCAAGGGGGAGGGGCCACGTGGGCAGGCTTAATTGATCCCAGATGATAATGAATTGGCCAGGGGACCAGCTGGGAGTGATGACGTCATCGAGATTAGTTCTGGTATTAGGGTTAGAGAATTGGGGCTCTGTTCATGGTTAGGGTTAGGATAAGGTTTTGGGCTAGGTAGGGTTCAGGCTCAGGTGTGGGCAAGGTTTAGGGTTTGGGTTAGAGGGTTTGGGACAGGCTGACGGTCACAGTGTAGTAATGTTGGCTATTCACAATGAATGAGCTTCAATCACTCGACAATTTGGTGTGTCGCACTCAGAACTTACGACTCCAGACTAGGGAAATGTTTAGAAATGTGCTTCACACAATAGGAATACATATTCCAGTAGACTGAATATCTGAACAGCACAATTTTGTCACTGGGAAATCTTGTTCAAACAGCTGAGAAGCCAGTGTGACACTGTTTACATTTATTTTTCCCGTCTAAAGGAGTTGGCGTTTTCGGGAAAAGGTTTTGGTGAAGCACTGAAAAATTCATTTTCCTAGAGCTATCGAACAGTATGAAAGTATTGAGAACAGTATGAAATAAAAATGTTAGTTAGGCTAGGGTTCCAAGTAATGTTTTACTGTGCCTTTAAAAAGCCGGTATGACACCCGTGTTAAAATGAAAGGTCTCATTGCTCAAAACAACAACCAGGGGAATGGCAGAGTGTCTCTAGAAGTCCTGGAATACGTTTTAGAACCCGAACCTCTCTACTGAATTTTGAAATACTGAGAATTTGTATCCAAAGCGCTGTGAAAGGTAGGATAGACTTTCAAGTGGTAATAATGTTGAAAGTCCTGGTATGTTTGTAAAAAAGGTTGTTTTACCAAATTAGAATTCACAATGAAAAAGCTTGAGACACTGGAAGAGAGAGACTCCAGCTCGGGAAATTCACAATGATAACCTAGGTTAATATCTAAGAAAATGCTTCAAACACTAGGAATACGTGAATAAAGGGCCTTAATATCTGTAACACATTGTTTCCTGACAAGGAAATCGTGTTCAAAGAACATAGAACCGAGTTGGATACTGGTTACGTTTATTATTCCGGATCAATGAGTTGGGGATTTTGAAAGAAGCCTGGTTAGGCCATTAAACCGGATGTGATGACGTCACCAAGGGGGAGGGGCCACGTGGGCAGGCTTAATTGATCCCAGGTGATAACGATTTGGCCAGGGGACCAGCTGGGAGTGATGACGTCATCGAGATTAGTTCTGGTATTAGGGTTAGAGAATTGGGGCTCTGTTCATGGTTAGGGTTAGGATAAGGTTTTGGGCTAGGTAGGGTTCAGGCTCAGGTGTGGGCTAGGTTTAGGGTTTGGGTTAGAGGGTTAAGGACAGGGTTACGGTCACAGTGTAGTAATGTTGGCTATTCACAATGAATGAGCTTCAATCACTGGACAATATGGTGTGTAGCACTCAGAACTTACGACTCCAGACTAGGGAAATATTTAGATATGTGCTTCACACAATAGGAATACATATTCCAATAGACTGAATATCTGAACAGCACAATTTTGTCACTGGGAAATCTTGTTCAAACAGCTGAGAAGCGAGTGTGACACTGTTTACATTTATTTTTCCCGTCAAAAGGCGTTGGCGTTTTCGGGAAAATGTCTAGGTGAAACACTGAAAAACTCATTTTCCTAGAGCTATCGAACAGTATGAAAGTATTGAGAACACTATGAAATAAAAATGTTAGTTAGGCTAGGGTTCCAAGTAATGTTTTACTGTGCCTTTAAAAAGCCGGTATGACACCCGTGTTAAAATGAAAAGTCTCATTGCTCAAAACAACAGACCACGGGAATGGCAGAGTGTCTCTAGAACTCCTGGAATACGTTTTAGAACCCGAACATCTCTACTGAATTTTGAAATACTGAGAATTTGTATCCAAAGCGCTGTGAAAGGTAGGATAGACGTTCAAGTGGTCATAATGTTCAAAGTGCTGGTATATTTGTAAAAAAGGTTGTTTTACCAAATTAGAATTCACAATGAAAAAGCTTGAGACACTGGAAGAGAGAGACTCCAACTCGGGAAATTCACAATGATAACCTAGGTTAATATCTAAGAAAGTGCTTCAAACACTAGGAAAACGTGAATAAAGGGCCTTAATATCTGTAACACATTGTTTCCTGACAAGGAAATCGTGTTCAAAGAACATAGAACCGAGTTGGATACTGGTTACATTTATTATTCCGGGACAATGAGATGGCAATTTTGAAAGAAGCCTGGTTAGGCCATTAAACCGGAAGTGATGACGTCACCTAGGGGGAAGGGCCACGTGGGCAGGCTTAATTGATCCCAGGTGATAATGATTTGGCCAGGGGACCAGCTGGGAGTGATGACGTCATGGAGATTAGTTCTGGTATTAGGGTTAGAGATTAGGGGCTCTGTTCATGGTTAGGGTTAGGATAAGGTTTTGGGCTAGGTAGGGTTCAGGCGCAGGTGTGGGCTAGGTTTAGGGTTTGGGTTAGAGGGTTAGGGATAGGGTTACGGTCACAGTGTAGTAATGTTGGCTATTCACAATGAATGAGCTTCAATCACTCGACAATTTGGTGTGCAGCACTCAGAACTTAGGACTCCAGACTAGGGAAATATTTAGAAATGTGCTTCACAAAATAGGAATACATATTCCAATAGACTGAATATCTGAACAGCACAATTTTGTCACTGGGAAATCTTGTTCAAACAGCTGAGAAGCGAGTGTGACACTGTTTACATTTATTTTTCCCGTCAAAAGGAGTTGGCGTTTTTGGGAAAAGGTTTTGGTGAAACACTGAAAAACTCATTTTTCTAGAGCTATCGAACAGTATGAAAGTATTGAGAACACTATGAAATAAAAATGTTAGTTAGGCTAGGGTTCCAAGTAATGTTTTACTGTGCCTTTAAAAAGCCGATATGACACCCGTGTTAAAATGAAAAGTCTCATTGCTCAAAACAACAGACCAGGGGAATGGCAGAGTGTCTCTAGAACACCTGGAATACGTTTTAGAACCCGAACATCTCTACTGAATTTTGAAACACTGAGAATTTGTATCCAAAGCGCTGTGAAAGGTAGGATAGACTTTTAAGTGGTAATAATGTTGAAAGTGCTGGTATATTTGTAAAAAAGGTTGTTTTACCAAATTAGAATTCACAATGAAAAAGCTTGAGACACTGGAAGAGAGAGACTCCAGCTCGGGAAATTCACAATGATAACCTAGGTTAATATCTAAGAAAGTGCTTCAAACACTAGGAATACGTGAATAAAGGGTCTAAATATCTGTAACACATTGTTTCCTGACAAGGAAATCGTGTTCAAAGGACATAGAACCGAGTTGGATACTGGTTACATTTATTATTCCGGGACAATGAGTTGGCGATTTTGAAAGAAGCCTGGTTAGGCCATTAAACCGGATGTGATGACGTCACCAAGGGGGAGGGGCCACGTGGGCAGGCTTAATTGATCCCAGGTGATAATGATTTGGCCCGGGGACCAGCTGGGAGTGATGATGTCATGGAGATTAGTTCTGGTATTAGGGTTAGGGAATTGGGGCTCTGTTCATGGTTAGGGTTAGGATGAGGTTTTGGGCTAGGCAGGGTTCAGGCTCAGGTGTGGGCTTGGTTTAGGGTTTGGGTTAGAGGGCTAGGGACAGGGTTACGGTCACAGTGTAGTAATGTTGGCTATTCACAATGAATGAGCTTCAATCACTGGACAATATGGTGTGTAGCACTCAGAACTTACGACTCCAGACTAGGGAAATATTTAGAAACTAGAGGCCCAGTGCACGAAATTCGTGCATGGGGGGGGTCCCCTCAGCCTGGCCTGCACTATCTCGCAATCCAGGACCCCTTGGAAGATGTCCAACTGCCATACAATATGATCCCGCAGGGATCTTTGCTGAGGACTTTTCAACATAGAAAATGACTTGGCTCTGAACATGTCAGGGATCTGCAGGATTGGGCCTAAACTGGCAGTTAGATATCCCTTTCGCAATCCAGGACCGCTGGCTCCTAACCACTCGCCTGCCTGATCACCCCTAACCACTTGCCTGCCTGCCTGCCTGCCTGATCACCCCTAACTGCTCGCCTGCCTGATCAGCCCTAGCCTCCTCTGCCTGCCTGCCTGCCTGATGCCCCTAAATACTCACCTGCCTGCCTGATTGCCCCTAACTGACTCTGCCTCAGCCCCACCACTGCCACCTCATCCGAAAGGATGTTTGGAATGATGTCTGGAAGGTCATTCGGCTGTCCAGCTAATTAGCATATTACACTTTTATTATTATAGATGTGCTTCACACAATAGGAATACATATTCCAATAGACTGAATATCTGAACAGCACAATTTTGTCACTGGGAAATCTTGTTCAAACAGCTGAGAAGCGAGTGTGACACTGTTTACATTTATTTTTCCCGTCAAAAGGCGTTGGCGTTTTCGGGAAAATGTCTAGGTGAAACACTGAAAAACTCATTTTCCTAGAGCTATGGAACAGTATGAAAGTATTGAGAACACTATGAAATAAAAATGTTAGTTAGGCTAGGGTTCCAAGTAATGTTTTACTGTGCCTTTAAAAAGCCGGTATGACACCCGTGTTAAAATGAAAAGTCTCATTGCTCAAAACAACAGACCAGGGGAATGGCAGAGTGTCTCTAGAACTCCTGGAATATGTTTTAGAACCCGAACATCTCTACTGAATTTTGAAATACTGAGAATTTGTATTTAAAGCGCTGTGAAAGGTAGGATAGACTGTCAAGTGGTAATAATGTTGAAAGTGCTGGTATATTTGTAAAAAAGGTTGTTTTACCAAATTAGAATTCACAATGAAAAAGCTTCAGACACTGGAAGAGAGAGACTCCAACTCGGGAAATTCACAATGATAACCTAGGTTAATATCTAAGAAAGTGCTTCAAACACTAGGAATACCTGAATAAAGGGCCTTAATATCTATAACACATTGTTTCCTGACAAGGAAATCGTGTTCAAAGAACATAGAAGCGAGTTGGATACTGGTTACATTTATTATTCCGGGACAATGAGTTGGCCATATTGAAAGAAGCCTGGTTAGGCCATTAAACTGGATGTGATGACATCACCAAGGGGGAGGGGCCACGTGGGCAGGCTTAATTGATCCCAGGTGATAATGATTTGGCCAGGGGACCAGCTGGGAGTGATGACATCATAGAGATTAGTTCTGGTATTAGGGTTAGAGAATTGGGGCTCTGTTCATGGTTAGGGTTAGGATAAGGTTTTGGGCTAGGTAGGGTTCAGGCTCAGGTGTAGGCTAGTTTAGGGTTTGGGATAGAGTGCTAGGGACAGGGTTACGGTCACAGTGTAGTAATGTTGGCTATTCACAATGAATGATCTTCAATCACTGGACAATTTGGTGTGTCGCACTCAGAACTTACGACTCCAGACTAGGGAAATATTTAGAAATGTGCTTCACAATAGGAATACATACTCCAATAGACTGAAAATCTGAACAGCACTATTTTGTCACTGGGAAATCTTGTTCAAACAGCTGAGAACCGAGTGTGACACTGTTTACATTTATTTTTCCCATCAAAAGGAGTTGGCGTTTTCGGGAAAAGGTTTTGGTGAAACACTGAAAAACTCATTTTCCTAGAGTTATCGAACAGTATGAAAGTATTGAGAACACTATGAAATAAAAATGTTAGTTAGGCTAGGTTTCCAAGTAATGTTTTACTGTGCCTTTAAAAAGCCGGTATGACACCCGTGTTAAAATGAAAAGTCTCATTGCTCAAAACAACAGACCAGGGGAATGGCAGAGTGTCTCTAGAACTCCTGGAATACGTTTTAGAACCCGAACATCTCTACTGAATTTTGAAATACTGAGAATTTGTATTCAAAGCGCTGTGAAAGGTAGGATACACTTTCTAGTGGTAATAATGTTGAAAGTGCTGGTGTATTTGTAAAAAAGGTTGTTTTACCAAATTTGAATTCACAATGTAAAAGCTTGAGACACTGGAAGAGAGAGACTCCAACTCGGGAAATTCACAATGATAACCTAGGTTAATATCTAAGAAAGTGCTTCAAACACTAGGAATACGTGAACAAAGGGCCTTAATATCTGTAACACATTGTTTCCTGACAAGGAAATCGTGTTCAAAGAACATAGAACCGAGTTGGATACTGGTTACATTTATTATTCCGGGACAATGAGTTGGAGATTTTGAAAGAAGCCTGCTTAGGCCATTAAACCGGAAGTGATGACGTCACCAAAGGGGAGGGGACACGTGGGCAGGCTTAATTGATCCCAGGTGATAATCATTTGGCCAGGGGACCAGCTGGGAGTGATGACGTCATCAAGATTAGTTCTGGTATTAGGGTTAGAGAATTGGGGCTCTGTTCATGGTTAGGGTTAGGATAAGGTTTTGGGCTAGGTAGCCTTCAGGCTCAGGTGTGGGCTAGGTTTAGGGTTTGGGTTAGAGGGCTAGGGACAGGGTTACGGTCACAGTGTAGTAATGTTGGCTATTCACAATGAATGATCTTCAATCACTGGACAATTTGGTGTGTAGCACTCAGAACTTACGACTCCAGACTAGGGAAATATTTAGAAATGTGCTTCACACAATAGGAATACATATTCCAGTAGACTGAATATCTGAACAGCACAATTTTGTCACTGGGAAATCTTGTTCAAACAGCTGAGAAGCGAGTCTGACACTGTTTACATTTATTTTTCCCGTCAAAAGGAGTTGGCGTTTTCGGGAAAAGGTTTTGGTGAGACACTGAAAGACTCATTTTCCTAGAGCTATCGAACAGTATGAAAGTATTGAGAACACTATGAAATAAAAATATTAGTTAGGCTAGGATTCCAAGTAATGTTTTACTGTGCCTTTAAAAAGCCAGTATGACACCCGTTTTAAAATGAAGAGTCTCATAGCTCAAAAAAGCAGACCAGGGGAATGGCAGAGTGTCTCTAGAACTCCTTGAATACGTTTTAGAACCCGAACATCTCTACTGAATTTTGAAATATTGAGAATTTGTATCCAAAGCGCTGTGAAAGGTAGGATAGACTTTCAAGTGGTAATAATGTTGAAAGTGCTGGTGTATTTGTAAAAAAGGTTGTTTTACCAAATTTGAATTCACAATGAAAAAGCTTGAGACACTGGAAGAGAGAGACTCCAACTCGGGAAATTCACATTGATAACCTCGGTTAATATCTAAGAAAGTGCTTCATACACTAGGAATACGTGAACAAAGGGCCTTAATATCTGTAACACATTGTTTCCTGACAAGGAAATCGTGTTCAAAGAACATAGAACCGAGTTGGATACTGGTTACATTTATTATTCCGGGACAATGAGTTGGAGATTTTGAAAGAAGCCTGCTTAGGCCATTAAACCGGAAGTGATGACGTCACCAAAGGGGAGGGGACACGTGGGCAGGCTTAATTGATCCCAGGTGATAATGATTTGGCCAGGGGACCAGCTGGGAGTGATGACGTCATCGAGATTAGTTCTGGTATTAGGGTTAGAGAATTGGGGCTCTGTTCATGGTTAGGGTTAGGATAAGGTTTTGGGCTAGGTAGGGTTCAGGCTCAGGTGTGGGCTAGGTTTAGGGTTTGGGTTAGAGGGCTAGGGACAGGGTTACGGTCACAGTGTAGTAATGTTGGCTATTCACAATGAATGAGCTTCAATCACTGGACAATTTGGTGTGTAGCAATCAGAACTTACGACTCCAGACTAGGGAAATATTTAAAAATGTGCTTCACACAATAGGAATACATATTCCAGTAGACTGAATATCTGAACAGCACAATTTTGTCACTGGGAAATCTTGTTCAAACAGCTGAGAAGCGAGTCTGACACTGTTTACATTTATTTTTCCCGTCAAAAGGAGTTGGCGTTTTCGGGAAAAGGTTTTGGTCAGACACTGAAAGACTCATTTTCCTAGAGCTATCGAACAGTATGAAAGTATTGAGAACACTATGAAATAAAAATGTTAGTTAGGCTAGGATTCCAAGTAATGTTTTACTGTGCCTTTAAAAAGCCGGTATGACACCCGTGTTAAAATGAAGAGTCTCATAGCTCAAAAAAGCAGACCAGGGGAATGGCAGAGTGTCTCTAGAACTCCTTGAATACCTTTTAGAACCCGAACATCTCTACTGAATTTTGAAATATTGAGAATTTGTATCCAAAGCGCTGTGAAAGGTAGGATAGACTTTCAAGTGGTAATAATGTTGAAAGTGCTGGTGTATTTGTAAAAAAGGTTGTTTTACCAAATTTGAATTCACAATGAAAAAGCTTGAGACACTGGAAGAGAGAGACTCCAACTCGGGAAATTCACAATGATAACCTAGGTTAATATCTAAGAAAGTGCTTCAAACACTAGGAATACGTGAACAAAGGGCCTTAATATCTGTAACACATTGTTTCCTGACAAGGAAATCGTGTTCAAAGAACATAGAACCGAGTTGGATACTGGTTACATTTATTATTCCAGGACAATGAGTTGGAGATTTTGAAAGAAGCCTGCTTAGGCCATTAAACCGGAAGTGATGACGTCACCAAAGGGGAGGGGACACGTGGGCAGGCTTAATTGATCCCAGGTGATAATGATTTGGCCAGGGGACCAGCTGGGAGTGATGACGTCATCAAGATTAGTTCTGGTATTAGGGTTAGAGAATTGGGGCTCTGTTCATGGTTTGGGTTAGGATAAGGTTTTGGGCTAGGTAGCCTTCAGGCTCAGGTGTGGGCTAGGTTTAGGGTTTGGGTTAGAGGGCTAGGGACAGGGTTACGGTCACAGTGTAGTAATGTTGGCTATTCACAATGAATGAGCTTCAATCACTGGACAATTTGGTGTGTAGCACTCAGAACTTACGACTCCAGACTAGGGAAATATTTAGAAATGTGCTTCACACAATAGGAATACATATTCCAGTAGACTGAATATCTGAACAGCACAATTTTGTCACTGGGAAATCTTGTTTAAACAGCTGAGAAGTGAGTGTGACACTGTTTACATTTATATTTCCCGTCAAAATGAGTTGGCGTTTTCGGGAAAAGGTTTTGGTGAAACACTGAAAAACTCATTTTCCTAGAGCTATCGAACGGTATGAAAGTATTGAGAACACTATGAAATAAAAATGTTAGTTAGGCTAGGATTCAAAGTAATGTTTTACTGTGCCTTTAAAAAGCCGGTATGACACCCGTGTTAAAATGAAAAGTATCATTGCTCAAAACCACAGACCAGGGGAATGGCAGAGTGTCTCTAGAACTCCTGGAATACGTTTTAGAACCCAAACATCTCTACTGAATTTTGAAATACTGAGAATTTGTATCCAAAGTGCTGTGAAAGGTAGGATAGACTGTCAAGTGGTAATAATGTTGAAAGTGCTGGTATATTTGTAAAAAAGGTTGTTTTACCAAATTAGAATTCACAATGAAAAAGCTTGAGACACTGGAAGAGAGAGACTCCAGCTCGGGAAATTCACAATGATAACCTAGGTTAATATCTAAGAAAGTGCTTCAAACACTAGGAATACCTGAATAAAGGGCGTTAATATCTATAACACATTGTTTCCTGACAAGGAAATCATGTTCAAAGAATATAGAACCGAGTTGGATACTGGTTACATTTATTATTCCGGGACAATGAGTTGGCGATATTGAAAGAAGCCTGGTTAGGCCATTAAACTGGATGTGATGACGTCACCAAGGAGGAGGGTCCACGTGGGCAGGCTTAATTGATCCCAGGTGATAATGATTTGGCCAGGGGACCAGCTGTGAGTGATGACGTCATCGAGATTAGTTCTGGTATTAGGGTTAGAGAATTGGGGCTCTGTTCATGGTTAGGGTTAGGATAAGGTTTTGGGCGAGGTAGCGTTCAGGCTCAGGTGTGGGCTAGGTTTAGGGTTTGGGTTAGAGGGTTAGGGACAGGGTTACGGTCACAGTGTAGTAATGTTGGCTATTCACAATGAATGAGCTTCAATCACTGGACTATTTGGTGTGTAGCACTCAGAACTTACGACAACAGACTAGGGAAATATTTAGAAATGTGCTTCACACAATAGGAATACATATTCCAATAGACTGAATATCTGAACAGCACAATTTTGTCACTGGGAAATCTTGTTCAAACAGCTGAGAAGCGAGTGTGACACTGTTTACATTTATTTTTCCCGTCAAAAGGAGTTGGCGTTTTCGGGAAAAGATTTTGGTGAAACACTGAAAGTATTGAGAACACTATGAAATCAAAATGTTAGTTAGGCTAGGTTTCCAAGTAATGTTTTACTGTGCCTTTAAAAAGCCGGTATGACACCCGTGTTAAAATGAAAGGTCTCATTGCTCAAAACAACAGACCAGGGGAATGGCAGAGTGTCTCTAGAACTCCTGGAATACGTTTTAGAACCCGAACATCTCTACTGAATTTTGAAATACTGAGAATTTGTATCCAAAGCTCTGTGAAAGGTAGGATAGACTTTCAAGTGGTAATAATGTTGAAAGTTCTGGTGTATTTGTAAAAAAGGTTGTTTTACCAAATTAGAATTCACAATGAAAAAGCTTGAGACACTGGAAGAGAGAGACTCCAACTCGGGAAATTCTCAATGATAACCTAGGTTAATATCTAAGAAAGTGCTTCAAACACTAGGAATACGTGAATAAAGGGCCTTAATATCTGTAAAACATTGTTTCCTGACAAGGAAATCGTGTTCAAAGAACATAGAACCGAGTTGGATACTGGTTACATTTATTATTCCGGGACAATGAGTTGGAGATTTTGAAAGAAGCCTGCTTAGGCCATTAAACCGGAAGTGATGACGTCACCAAGGGGGAGGGGCCACGTGGGCAGGCTTAATTGATCCCAGGTGATAACGATTTGGCCAGGGGACCAGCTGGGAGTGATGACGTCATCGAGATTAGTTCTGGTATTAGGGTTAGAGAATTGGGGCTCTGTTCATGGTTAGGGTTAGGATAAGATTTTGGGCAAGGTAGGGTTCAGGCTCAGGTGTGGGCTAGGTTTAGGGTTTGGGTTAGAGGGCTAGGGACAGGGTTAAGGTCACAGTGTAGTAATGTTGGCTATTCACAATGAATGAGCTTCAATCACTGGACAATTTGGTGTGTATCACTCACAACTTAGGACTCCAGACTAGGGAAATATTTAGAAATGTGCTTCACACAATAGGAATACATATTACAATAGACTGAATATCTGAACAGCACAATTTTGTCACTGGGAAATCTTGTTCAAACAGCTGAGAACCGAGTGTGACACTGTTTACATTTATTTTTCCCGTCAAAAGGAGTTGGAGTTTTCGGGAAAAGGTTTTGGTGAGACACTTAAAGACTCATTTTCCTAGAGCTATCGAACAGTATGAAAGTATTGAGAACACTATGAAATAAAAATGTTAGTTAGGCTAGGATTCCAAGTAATGTTTTACTGTGCCTTTAAAAAGCCGGTATCACACCCGTATTAAAATGAAAAGTCTCATAGCTCAAAACAACTGACCAGGGGTATGGCAGAGTGTCGCAAGAATTCCTGGAATACGTTTTATAACCCGAACATCTCTACTGAATTTTGAAATACTGAGTATTTGTATCCAAAGCGCTGTGAAAGGTAGGATAGACTCTCAAGTGGTAATAATGTTGAAAGTGCTGGTATATTTGTAAAAAAGGTTGCTTTACCAAATTAGAATTCACAATGAAAAAGCTTGAGACACTGGAAGAGAGAGACTCCAACTCGGGAAATTCACAATGATAACCTAGGTTAATATCTAAGAAAGTGCTTCATACACTAGGAATACGTGAATAAAGGGCCTTAATATCTGTAACACATTGTTTCCTGACAAGGAAATCGTGTTCAAAGAACATAGAACCGAGTTGGATACTGGTTACATTTATTATTCCGGGACAATGAGTTGGAGATTTTGAAAGAAGCCTGCTTAGGCCATTAAACCGGAAGTGATGACGTCACCATAGGGGAGGGGACACGTGGGCAGGCTTAATTGATCCCAGGTGATAATGATTTGGCCAGGGGACCAGCTGGGAGTGATGACGTCATCAAGATTAGTTCTGGTATTAGGGTTAGAGAATTGGGGCTCTGTTCATGGTTAGGGTTAGGATAAGGTTTTGGGCTAGGTAGGGTTCAGGCTCAGGTGTGGGCTAGGTTTAGGGTTTGGGTTAGAGGGCTAGGGACAGGGTTACGGTCACAGTGTAGTAATGTTGGCTATTCACAATGAATGAGCTTCAATCACTGGACAATTTGGTGTGTAGCACTCAGAACTTACGACTCTAGACTAGGGAAATATTTAGAAATGTGCTTCACACAATAGGAATACATATTCCAGTAGACTGAATATCTGAACAGCACAATTTTGTCACTGGGAAATCTTGTTCAAACAGCTGAGAAGCGAGTCTGACACTGTTTACATTTATTTTTCCCGTCAAAAGGAGTTGGCGTTATCGGGAAAAGGTTTTGGTGAGACACTGAAAGACTCATTTTCCTAGAGCTATCGAACAGTATGAAAGTATTGAGAACACTATGAAATAAAAATATTAGTTAGGCTAGGATTCCAAGTAATGTTTTACTGTGCCTTTAAAAAGCCGGTATGACACCCGTGTTAAAATGAAGAGTCTCATAGCTCAAAAAAGCAGACCAGGGGAATGGCAGAGTGTCTCTAGAACTCCTTGAATACGTTTTAGAACCCGAACATCTCTACTGAATTTTGAAATATTGAGAATTTGTATCCAAAGCGCTGTGAAAGGTAGGATAGACTTTCAAGTGGTAATAATGTTGAAAGTGCTGGTGTATTTGTAAAAAAGGTTGTTTTACCAAATTTGAATTCACAATGAAAAAGCTTGAGACACTGGAAGAGAGAGACTCCAACTCGGGAAATTCACAATGATAACCTAGGTTAATATCTAAGAAAGTGCTTCAAACACTAGGAATACGTGAACAAAGGGCCTTAATATCTGTAACACATTGTTTCCTGACAAGGAAATCGTGTTCAAAGAACATAGAACCGAGTTGGATACTGGTTACATTTATTATTCCGGGACAATGAGTTGGAGATTTTGAAAGAAGCCTGCTTAGGCCATTAAACCGGAAGTGATGACGTCACCAAAGGGGAGGGGACACTTGGGCAGGCTTAATTGATCCCAGGTGATAATGATTTGGCCAGGGGACCAGCTGGGAGTGATGACGTCATCAAGATTAGTTCTGGTATTAGGGTTAGAGAATTGGGGCTCTGTTCATGGTTAGGGTTAGGATAAGGTTTTGGGCTAGGTAGCCTTCAGGCTCAGGTGTGGGCTAGGTTTAGGGTTTGGGTTAGAGGGCTAGGGACAGGGTTCCGGTAACAGTGTAGTAATGTTGGCTATTCACAATGAATGAGCTTCAATCACTGGACAATTTGGTGTGTAGCACTCAGAACTTACGACTCCAGACTAGGGAAATATTTAGAAATGTGCTTCACACAATAGGAATACATATTCCAGTAGACTGAATATCTGAACAGCACAATTTTGTCACTGGGAAATCTTGTTCAAACAGCTGAGAAGCGAGTCTGACACTGTTTACATTTATTTTTCCCGTCAAAAGGAGTTGGCGTTTTCGGGAAAAGGTTTTGGTGAGACACTGAAAGACTCATTTTCCTAGAGCTATCGAACAGTATGAAAGTATTGAGAACACTATGAAATAAAAATGTTAGTTAGGCTAGGATTCCAAGTAATGTTTTACTGTGCCTTTAAAAAGCCGGTATGACACCCGTGTTAAAATGAAGAGTCTCATAGCTCAAAAAAGCAGACCAGGGGAATGGCAGAGTGTCTCTAGAACTCCTTGAATACGTTTTAGAACCCGAACATCTCTACTGAATTTTGAAATATTGAGAATTTGTATACAAAGCGCTGTGAAAGGTAGGATAGACTTTCAAGTGGTAATAATGTTGAAAGTGCTGGTGTATTTGTAAAAAAGGTTGTTTTACCAAATTTGAATTCACAATGAAAAAGCTTGAGACACTGGAAGAGAGAGACTCCAACTCGGGAAATTCACAATGATAACCTAGGTTAATATCTAAGAAAGTGCTTCAAACACTAGGAATACGTGAACAAAGGGCCTTAATATCTGTAACACATTGTTTCCTGACAAGGAAATCGTGTTCAAAGAACATAGAACCGAGTTGGATACTGGTTACATTTATTATTCCAGGACAATGAGTTGGAGATTTTGAAAGAAGCCTGCTTAGGCCATTAAACCGGAAGTGATGACGTCACCAAAGGGGAGGGGACACGTGGGCAGGCTTAATTGATCCCAGGTGATAATGATTTGGCCAGGGGACCAGCTGGGAGTGATGACGTCATCAAGATTAGTTCTGGTATTAGGGTTAGAGAATTGGGGCTCTGTTCATGGTTAGGGTTAGGATAAGGTTTTGGGCTAGGTAGCCTTCAGGCTCAGGTGTGGGCTAGGTTTAGGGTTTGGGTTAGAGGGCTAGGGACAGGGTTACGGTCACAGTGTAGTAATGTTGGCTATTCACAATGAATGAGCTTCAATCACTGGACAATTTGGTGTGTAGCACTCAGAACTTACGACTCCAGACTAGGGAAATATTTAGAAATGTGCTTCACACAATAGGAATACATATTCCAGTAGACTGAATATCTGAACAGCACAATTTTGTCACTGGGAAATCTTGTTCAAACAGCTGAGAAGTGAGTGTGACACTGTTTACATTTATATTTCCTGTCAAAATGAGTTGGCGTTTTCGGGAAAAGGTTTTGGTGAAACACTGAAAAACTCATTTTCCTAGAGCTATCGAACGGTATGAAAGTATTGAGAACACTATGAAATAAAAATGTTAGTTAGGCTAGGATTCCAAGTAATGTTTTACTGTGCCTTTAAAAAGCCGGTATGACACCCGTGTTAAAATGAAAAGTATCATTGCTCAAAACCACAGACCAGGGGAATGGCAGAGTGTCTCTAGAACTCCTGGAATACGTTTTAGAACCCAAACATCTCTACTGAATTTTGAAATACTGAGAATTTGTATCCAAAGCGCTGTGAAAGGTAGGATAGACTGTCAAGTGGTAATGATGTTGAAAGTGCTGGTATATTTGTAAAAAAGGTTGTTTTACCAAATTAGAATTCACAATGAAAAAGCTTGAGACACTGGAAGAGAGAGACTCCAGCTCGGGAAATTCACAATGATAACCTAGGTTAATATCTAAGAAAGTGCTTCAAACACTAGGAATACCTGAATAAAGGGCGTTAATATCTATAACACATTGTTTCCTGACAAGGAAATCATGTTCAAAGAATATAGAACCGAGTTGGATACTGGTTACATTTATTATTCCGGGACAATGAGTTGGCGATATTGAAAGAAGCCTGGTTAGGCCATTAAACTGGATGTGATGACGTCACCAAGGAGGAGGGGCCACGTGGGCAGGCTTAATTGATCCCAGGTGATAATGATTTGGCCAGGGGACCAGCTGTGAGTGATGACGTCATCGAGATTAGTTCTGGTATTAGGGTTAGAGAATTGGGGCTCTGTTCATGGTTAGGGTTAGGATAAGTTTTTGGGCGAGGTAGCGTTCAGGCTCAGGTGTGGGCTAGGTTTAGGGTTTGGGTTAGAGGGTTAGGGACAGGGTTACGGTCACAGTGTAGTAATGTTGGCTATTCACAATGAATGAGCTTCAATCACTGGACTATTTGGTGTGTAGCACTCAGAACTTACGACAACAGACTAGGGAAATATTTAGAAATGTGCTTCACACAATAGGAATACATATTCCAATAGACTGAATATCTGAACAGCACAATTTTGTCACTGGGAAATCTTGTTCAAACAGCTGAGAAGCGAGTGTGACACTGTTTACATTTATTTTTCCCGTTAAAAGGAGTTGGAGTTTTCAGGAAAAGATTTTGGTGAAACACTGAAAGTATTGAGAACACTATGAAATCAAAATGTTAGTTAGGCTAGGTTTCCAAGTAATGTTTTACTGTGCCTTTAAAAAGCCGGTATGACACCCGTGTTAAAATGAAAGGTCTCATTGCTCAAAACAACAGACCAGGGGAATGGCAGAGTGTCTCTAGAACTCCTGGAATACGTTTTAGAACCCGAACATCTCTACTGAATTTTGAAATACTGAGAATTTGTATCCAAAGCTCTGTGAAAGGTAGGATAGACTTTCAAGTGGTAATAATGTTGAAAGTTCTGGTGTATTTGTAAAAAAGGTTGTTTTACCAAATTAGAATTCACAATGAAAAAGCTTGAGACACTGGAAGAGAGAGACTCCAACTCGGGAAATTCTCAATGATAACCTAGGTTAATATCTAAGAAAGTGCTTCAAACACTAGGAATACGTGAATAAAGGGCCTTAATATCTGTAAAACATTGTTTCCTGACAAGGAAATCGTGTTCAAAGTACATAGAACCCAGTTGGATACTGGTTACATTTATTATTCTGGGACAATGAGTTGGAGATTTTGAAAGAAGCCTGCTTAGGCCATTAAACCGGAAGTGATGACGTCACCAAGGGGGAGGGGCCACGTGGGCAGGCTTAATTGATCCCAGGTGATAATGATTTGGCCAGGGGACCAGCTGGGAGTGATGACGTCATCGAGATTAGTTCTGGTATTAGGGTTAGAGAATTGGGGCTCTGTTCATGGTTAGGGTTAGGATAAGATTTTGGGCAAGGTAGGGTTCAGGCTCAGGTGTGGGCTAGGTTTAGGGTTTGGGTTAGAGGGCTAGGGACAGGGTTAAGGTCACAGTGTAGTAATGTTGGCTATTCACAATGAATGAGCTTCAATCACTGGACAATTTGGTGTGTATCACTCACAACTTAGGACTCCAGACTAGGGAAATATTTAGAAATGTGCTTCACACAATAGGAATACATATTACAATAGACTGAATATCTGAACAGCACAATTTTGTCACTGGGAAATCTTGTTCAAACAGCTGAGAACCGAGTGTGACACTGTTTACATTTATTTTTCCCGTCAAAAGGAGTTGGAGTTTTCGGGAAAAGGTTTTGGTGAGACACTTAAAGACTCATTTTCCTAGAGCTATCGAACAGTATGAAAGTATTGAGAACACTATGAAATAAAAATGTTAGTTAGGCTAGGATTCCAAGTAATGTTTTACTGTGCCTTTAAAAAGCCGGTATCACACCCGTATTAAAATGCAAAGTCTCATAGCTCAAAACAACTGACCAGGGGTATGGCAGAGTGTCTCAAGAATTCCTGGAATACGTTTTATAACCCGAACATCTCTACTGAATTTTGAAATACTGAGTATTTGTATCCAAAGCGCTGTGAAAGGTAGGATAGACTGTCAAGTGGTAATAATGTTGAAAGTGCTGGTATATTTGTAAAAAAGGTTGCTTTACCAAATTAGAATTCACAATGAAAAAGCTTGAGACACTGGAAGAGAGAGACTCCAACTCGGGAAATTCACAATGATAACCTAGGTTAATATCTAAGAAAGTGCTTCATACACTAGGAATACGTGAATAAAGGGCCTTAATATCTGTAACATATTGTTTCCTGACAAGGAAATCGTGTTCAAAGAACATAGAACCGAGTTGGATACTGGTTATATTTATTATTCCGGGACAATGAGTTGGAGATTTTGAAAGAAGCCTGCTTAGGCCATTAAACCGGATGTGATGACGTCACCAAGGGTGAGGGGCCACATGCGCAGACTTAATTGATCCCAGGTGATAATTATTTGGCCAGGGGACCAGCTGGGAGTGATGACATCATCGAGATTAGTTCTGGTATTAGGGTTAGAGAATTGGGGCTCTGTTCATGGTTAGGGTTAGGATAAGGTTTTGGGCTAGGTAGGGTTCAGGCTCAGGTGTGGGCTAGTTTAGGGTTTGGGATGGAGTGCTAGGGATAGGGTTACGGTCACAGTGTAGTAATGTTGGCTATTCACAATGAATGAGCTTCAATCACTGGACAATTTGGTGTGTCGCACTCAGAACTTACGACTCCAGACTAGGGAAATATTTAGAAATGTGCTTCACACAATAGGAATACATATTACAATAGACTGAATATCTGAACAGCACAATTTTGTCACTGGAAAATCTTGTTCAAATAGCTGAGAACCAAGTGTGACACTGTTTACATTTATTTTTCCCGTCAAAAGGAGTTGGCGTTTTCGGGAAAAGGTTTTGGTCAGACACTGAAAGACTCATTTTCCTAGAGCTATCGAACAGTATGAAAGTATTGAGAACACTATGAAAGAAAAATGTTAGTTAGGCTAGGATTCCAAGTAATGTTTTACTGTGCCTTTAAAAAGCCGGTATGACACCCGTATTAAAATGCAAAGTCTCATAGCTCAAAACAACTGACCAGGGGAATGGCAGAGTGTCTCAAGAATTCCTGGAATACGTTTTAGAACCCGAACATCTCTACTGAATTTTGAAATACTGAGTATTTGTATGCAAAGCGCTGTGAAAGGTAGTATAGACTTTCAAGTGGTAATAATGTTGAAAGTGCTGGTATAATTGTAAAAAAGGTTGCTTTACCAAATTAGAATTCACAATGAAAAAGCTTGAGACACTGGAAGAGAGAGACTCCAACTCGGGAAATTCACAATGATAACCTAGGTTAATATCTAAGAAAGTGCTTCATACACTAGGAATACGTGAATAAAGGGCCTTAATATCTGTAACACATTGTTTCCTGACAAGGAAATCGTGTTCAAAGAATATAGAACCGAGTTGGATACTGGTTACGTTTATTATTCCGGGACAATGAGTTGGAGATTTTGAAAGAAGCCTGTGTAGGCCATTAAACCGGAAGTGATGACGTTACCAAAGGGGAGGGGACACGTGCGCAGGCTTAATAGATCCCAGGTGATAATGATTTGGCCAGGGGACCAGCTGGGAGTGATGACGTCATCAAGATTAGTTCTGGTATTAGGGTTAGAAAATTGGGGCTCTGTTCATGGTTAGGGTTAGGATAAGGTTTTGGGCTAGGTAGGGTTCAGGCTCAGGTGTGGGCTAGGTTTAGGGTTTGGGTTAGAGGGCTAGGGACAGGGTTACGGTCACAGTGTAGTAATGTTGGCTATTCACAATGAATGAGCTTCAATCACTGGACAATTTGGTGTGTAGCACTCAGAACTTACGACTCCAGACTAGGGAAATATTTAGAAATGTGCTTCACACAATAGGAATACATATTACAATAGACTGAATATCTGAACAGCACAATTTTGTCACTGGGAAATCTTGTTCAAACAGCTGAGAAATGAGTGTGACACTGTTTACATTTATTTTTCCCGTCAAAAGGAGTTGGCGTTTTCGGGAAAAGGTTTTGGTGAGACACTGAAAGACTCATTTTCCTAGAGCTATCGAACACTATGAAAGTATTGAGGACACTATGAAATAAAAATGTTAGTTAGGCTAGGATTCCAAGTAATGTTTTACTGTGCCTTTAAAAAGCAGGTATGACACCCGTGTTAAAATGAAACATCTCATAGCTCAAAACAGCAGACCAGGAGAATGGCACACTGTCTATAGAACTCCTGGAATGCGTTTCAGAACCCGAACGTCTCTACTGAATTTTGAAATACTGAGAATTTGTATCCAAAGCGCTGTGAAAGGTAGGATAGACTTTCAAGTGGTAATAATGTTGTAAGTGCTGGTATATTTGTAAAAAAGGTTGTTTTACCAAATTAGAATTCACAATGAAAAAGCTTGAGACACTGGAAGACAGACACTCCAACTCGGGAAATTCACAATGATAACCTAGGTTAATATCTAAGACAGTGCTTCAAACACTAGGAATACGTGAATAAAGGGCCTTATTCAAACACTAGGAATACGTGAATAAAGGGGGTAAAGGGGGATATCAAACAAAGGACTTGCGTGCAGGCATATGAGCCTAACCAGTGGTTAAGGCCAACAGGGGGTGGGGGCATGTGTGGGGAGGGGTGTGGGATGGGAATGGGGGGAAGAGGGCAAATATGTGATACCTTAATCAATAAAGAAATTAAAAAAAAGAAAGAATTGGGGCTCTGTTCAGGGTTAGGGTTAGGATAAGGTTTCGGGCTAGGTAGGGTTCAGGCTCAGGTTAGGGCTAGGTTTACGCTTAGGGTTAGAGGGTTAGGGACAGGGTTCCGGTCACCATGTAGTAACCTTGGCTATTCTCAATGAATGAGATTCAATCACTAATGATTTCTAGCTGTGTCTTATAATGGGCCATCTGCTCTATTTGTGGGACTTCAACACATGTACCAACAACTTTATACACTCTTCTCTGAACTTGAGAAGCTACATACACTTGTCTTTCAACTGTTTTACAGTTGAATGCTAATTTTCATTGTATTCTAGGGGTTTCAAACACTGATTTTATGTGAACTAACTCTATTTCCAGGATTTCTGCAGTGTACAACATCCCTTCTAGACTAGACACTTACATTTTGATGTTTTTCCACTTCTTCTCACACAATTCTATGATATTCATTAGTATTTGCTCTGAATTACTACTGATTTCTAGCTGTGTCCTCTAATGGGCCTTCTGCTCTACTTGTGGGACTTCACCACATGTAGAAACAACTTTATCCACTCTTCTCTGAACTTGAGAAGCTATATACACCTGTCTTTCAACTGTTTTACAGTTGAATGCTAATTTTCATTGTATTCTAGGGGTTTTAAACACTGGTTTCATGTGAACTAACTCTATTACAAGGATTTCTGCAGTATACAACATCCTTTCTAGACTAGACACTTACATTTTGATGTCTTTTTTACTTGGTCTCTCACAATGCTGTGGTACTCATTAGTATTTGCTCTGAATTACTACTGCTTTCATGCAGTGCCCTATAATAGCCCTTCTGCTCTACTTGTGGGACTTCACCACATGTAAAAAGAACTTCATACACTCTTATCTGAACTTGAGAAGCTATATACACTTGTCTTTCAACTGTTTTACAGTTGAATAATACTTTTCAGTGACTTCTGGTGGTTTCAAACACTGGTTTCATGTGAAGTAACTCTATTTCAAGGATTTCTGCAGTGTACAACATCCCTTCTAGACTAGGCACTTACATTTTGATGGTTTTCCACTTGTTCTCACACAATTCTATGATATTCATTAGTATTTGCTCTGAATTACTACTGCTTTCTAGCTGTGTCCTATAATGGGACTTCTGCTCTACTTGTGGGACTTCACCACATGTAAAAACAACTTCATAAACTCTTATCTGAACTTGAGAAGCAATATACACTTGTCTTTCAACTGTTTTACTGTTGAATACTACTTTTCAGTGAATTCTGATGGTTTCAAACACTGGTTTCATGTGAACTAACTCTATTTCCAGGATTTCTGCAGTGTACTACATCCTTTCTAGACTAGACACTTACATTTTGATGTCTTTTCCACTTGGTCTCTCACAATTCTGTGATACTCATTAGTATTTGCTCTGAATTACTACTGCTTTCATGCATTGCCCTATAATAGCCCTTCTGCTCTACTTGTGGGACTACACCACATGTAGAAACTACTTCATACACTCTTCTCTGAACTTGAGAAGCTATATACACTTGTCTTTCAACTGTTTTACTGTTGAATACTACTTTTCAGTGAATTCTGATGGTTTCAAACACTGGTTTCATGTGAACTAACTCTATTTCAAGGATTTCTGCAGTGTACAACATCCTTACTAGACTAGACACATTTTGATTTTTTTCCACTTGTTCTCACACAATTCTATGATATTCATTAGTATTTGCTCTGAATTACTACTGATTTCTAGCTGTGTCCTCTAATGGGCCTTCTGCTCTACTTGTGGGACTTCACCACATGTAGAAACAACTTTATACACTCTTCTCTGAACTTGAGAAGCTGTATACACTTGTCTTTCTACTGTTTTACAGTTGAATACTACTTTTCAGTGAATTCTGTTGTTTTCAAACACTGGTTTCATGTGAACTAACTCTATTTCAAGGATTTCTGCAGTATACAACATCCTTTCTAGACTAGACACTTACATTTTGATGTCTTTTTTACTTGGTCTCTCACAATTCTGTGATACTCATTAGTATTTGCTCTGAATTACTACTGCTTTCATGCAGTGCCCTATAATAGCCCTTCTGCTCTACTTGTGGGACTTCACCACATGTAAAAAGAACTTCATACACTCTTATCTGAACTTGAGAAGCTATATACACTTGTCTTTCAACTGTTTTACAGTTGAATAATACTTTTCAGTGACTTCTGGTGGTTTCAAACACTGGTTTCATGTGAAGTAACTCTATTTCAAGGATTTCTGCAGTGTACAACATCCCTTCTAGACTAGACACTTACATTTTGATGGTTTTCCACTTTTTCTCACACAATTCTATGATATTCATTAGTATTTGCTCTGAATTACTACTGCTTTCTAGCTGTGTCCTATAATGGGACTTCTGCTCTACTTGTGGGACTTCACCACATGTAAAAACAACTTTATACACTCTTCTCTGAACTTGAGAAGCTATATACACTTGTTTTTCTACTGTTTTACAGTTGAATACTACTTTTCAGTGAATTCTGTTGCTTTCAAACACTGGTTTCATGTGAACTAACTCTATTTCAAGGATTTCCGCAGTGTACAACATCCTATATAAACTAGACACTTACATTTTGATGGTTTTCCACTTGTTCTCACACAATTCTATGATATTCATTAGTATTTGCTCTGAAATACTACTGCTTTCTAGCTGTATCTTATAATCGGCCTTCTGCTCTATATGTGGGACTTCACCACATGTAGAAACAACTTTATACATTCTTATCTGAATTAGAGAAGCTATATACACTTGTCCTTAAACTGTTTTACTGTTGAATACTACTTTTCAGTGAATTCTGATGGTTTCAAACACTGGTTTCTTGTGAACTAACTCTATTTCAAGGATTTCTGCAGTGTACAACGTCCTTTCTAGACTAGACACACTTTGATTATTTTCCACTGGTTGTCACACAATTCTATATATTCATTAGTATTTGCTCTGAATTACTACTGATTTCTAGCTGTATCCTATAATGGGCCTTCTGCTCTACTTGTGGGACTTCACCACATGTAGAAACAACTTTAAACACTCTTCTCTGAACTTGAGAAGGTATATTAACTTGTGTTTCAACTGTTTCACAGTTGAATACTACTTTTCAGTGACTTCTGGTGGTTTCAAACACTGGTTTCATGTGAACTAACTCTATTTCAAGGATTTCCTCAGTGTACAACATCCTTTGTAGACTAGACACTTACATTTTGATGTCTTTTTTTACTTGGTCTCTCACAATTCTGTGATACTCATTAGTATTTGCTATGAATTACTACTGCTTTCATGCAGTGCCCTATAATAGCCCTTCTGCTCTACTTGTGGGACTTTACCACATGTAGAAACTACTTCATACACTCTTCTCTGAACTTCAGAAGCTATATACACTTGTCTTTCAACTGTTTTACAGTTGAAAACTACTTTTCAGTGACTTCTGGTGGTTTCAAACACTGGTTTCATGTGAAGTAACTATATTTCAAGGATTTCTGCAGTGTACAACATCCCTTCTAGACTAGACACTTACATTTTGATGGTTATCCACGTGTTCTCACACAATTCTATGATATTCATTAGTATTTGCTCTGAATTACTACTGCTTTCTTGCAGTGTCCTTTAGTGGGACTTCTGCTCTACTTTTGGGACTTCACCACTTGTAGAAACAATTTTATACATTCTTCTCTGAATTAGAGAAGCTATATACACTTGTCTTTCTACTGTTTTACTGTTGAATACTACTTTTCAGTGAATTCTGATGGTTTCAAACACTGGTTTCATGTGAACTAACTCTATTTCAAGGATTTCTGCAGTGTACAACATCCTTTCTAGACTAGACACACTTTGATTACTTTCCACTGGTTCTCACACAACTCTATGATATTCATTAGTATTTGCTCTGAATTACTACTGATTTCTAGCTGTATCCTATAATGGGCCTTCTGCTCTACTTGTGGGACTTCACCACATGTAGAAACAACTTTTAACACTCTTCTCTGAACTTGAGAAGCTATATTAACTTGTGTTTCAACTGTTTCACAGTTGAATACTACTTTTCAGTGACTTCTGGTGGTTTCAAACACTAGTTTCATGTGAACTAACTCTATTTCAAGGATTTCCTCAGTGTACAACATCCTTTCTAGACTAGACACACTTACATTTTGATTGTTTTCCACTTGTTCTCACACAATTCTATGATATTTATTAGTATTTGCTCTGAATTACTACTGATTTCTAGCTGTGTCCTATTTTGGGCTTTCTACTCTACTTGTTGGACTTCTCCACAAGTACAAACTAAATAATACACTTTTCTCTGAGCTTGAGAATCTATATACACTTGTCTTTCAACTGTTTTACAGTTGAATACTATTATTCAGTGACTTCTGGTGGTTTCAAACACTGGTTTCATGTGAACTAACTCTATTTCAAGGATTTCTGCAGTGTACAACATCCTTTGTAGACTAGACACATTTTGATTTTTTTCCACTTGTTCTCACACAATTCTATGACATTCATTAGTATTTGCTCTGAATTACTACTGATTTCTAGCTGTGTACTCTAATGGGCCTTCTGCTCTACTTGTTGGACTTCACCACATGTAGAAACAACTTTATACACTCTTCTCTGAACTTGAGAAGCTATATACACTTGTTTCCCCACTGTTTTATAGTTGAATACTACTTTTTAGTTAATTCTGGTGGTTTCAAACACTGGTTTCATGTGAACTAACTCTATTTCCACGATTTCTGCAGTGTACAACATCCTTTCTAGACTAGACACTTACATTTTGATGTCTTTTTTTACTTGGTCTCTCACAATTATGTGATACTCATTAGTATTTGCTCTGAATTACTACTGCTTTCATGCAGTGCCCTATAATAGCCCTTCTGCTCTACTTGTGGGACTTCAGCACATGTAGAAACTACTTCATACACTCTTCTCTGAACTTCAGAATCTATATACACTTGTCTTTCAACTGTTTTACAGTTGAAAACTACTTTTCAGTGACTTCTGGTGGTTTCAAACACTGGTTTCATGTGAAGTAACTATATTTCAAGGATTTCTGCAGTGTACAACATCCCTTCTAGACTAGACACTTACATTTTGATGGTTTTCCACGTGTTCTCACACAATTCTATGATATTCATTAGTATTTGCTCTGAATTACTACTGCTTTCTTGCAGTGTCCTTTAGTGGGGCTTCTGCTCTACTTTTGGGACTTCACCACTTGTAGAAACAATTTTATACATTCTTCTCTGAATTAGAGAAGCTATATACACTTGTCTTTCAACTGTTTTACTGTTGAATACTACTTTTCAGTGAATTCTGATGGTTTCAAACACTGGTTTTATGTGAACTAACTCTATTTCAAGGATTTCCGCAGTGTACAACATCCTTTGTAAACTAGACACTTACATTTTGATGGTTTTCCAATTGTTCTCACACAATTCTATGATATTCATTAGTATTTGCTCTGAAATACTACTGCTTTCTAGCTGTATCTTATAATCGGCCTTCTGCTCTATATGTGGGACATCACCACATGTACAAACAACTTTATACACTGTTATCTGAACTTGAGAAGCTATATACACTTGTTTCCCAACTATTTTACAGTTGAATACTACTTTTCAGTGACTTCTGGTGGTTTCAAACACTGGTTTCATGTGAACTAACTCTATTTCAAGGATTTCCGCAGTGTACAACATCCTTTCTACACTAGACGCTTACATTTTGATGGTTTTCTACTTGTTCTCTAAAAAAATTCCCTGCCATTCATTAATATTTGCTCTGAATTACTACAGATTTCTAGCTGTGTCCTGTAATGAGCCCTCTGCTCTACTTGTGGGACTTCACCACATGTAGAAACAACTTCATACACTCTTCTCTGAACTTGAGAAGCTACATACACTTGTCCTTCAACTGTTTTACTGTTGAATACTACTTTTCAGTGAATTCTGATGGTTTCAAACACTGGTTTCATGTGAACTAACTCTATTTCAAGGATTTCTGCAGTGTACAACATCCTTTCGAGACTAGACACACTTTGATTATTTTCCACTGGTTCTCACACAATTCTATGATATTCATTAGTATTTGCTCTGAATTACTACTGATTTCTAGCTGTATCCTATAATGGGCCTTCTGTTCTACTTGTGGGACTTCACCACATGTAGAAACAACTTTAAACACTCTTCTCTGAACTTGAGAAGGTATATTAACTTGTTTTTCAACTGTTTCACAGTTGAATACTACTTTTCAGTGACTTCTGGTGGTTTCAAACACTGGTTTCATGTGAACTAACTCTATTTCAAGGATTTCCTCAGTGTACAACATCCTTTCTAGACTAGACACACTTACATTTTGATTGTTTTCCACTTGTTCTCACACAATTCTATGATATTTATTAGTATTTGCTCTGAATTACTACTGATTTCTAGCTGTGTCCTATTTTGGGCTTTCTACTCTACTTGTTGGACTTCTCCACAAGTACAAACTACATAATACACTCTTCTCTGAGCTTGAGAATCTATATACACTTGTCTTTCAACTGTTTTACAGTTGAATACTATTATTCAGTGAATTCTGGTTGTTTCAAACAGTGGTTTCATGTGAACTAACTCTATTTCAAGGATTTCTGCAGTGTACAACATCCTTTCTAGACTAGACACACTTTGATTTTTTTCCACTTGTTCTCACAGAATTCTATGACATTCATTAGTATTTGCTCTGAATTACTACTGATTTCTAGCTGTGTACTCTAATGGGCCTTCTGCTCTACTTGTTGGACTTCACCACATGTAGAAACAACTTTATACATTCTTCTCTGAACTTGAGAAGCTATATACACTTGTTTCCCCACTGTTTTACAGTTGAATACTACTTTTTAGTTAATTCTGGTGGTTTCAAACACTGGTTTCATGTGACCTAACTCTATTTCCACGATTTCTGCAGTGTACAACATCCTTTCTAGACTAGACACTTACATTTTTATGTCTTTTTTTACTTGGTCTCTCACAATTCTGTGATACTCATTAGTATTTGCTCTGAATTACTACTGCTTTCATGCAGTGCCCTATAATAGCCCTTCTGCTCTACTTGTGGGACTTCACCACATGTAGAAACTACTTCATACACTCTTCTCTGAACTTCAGAAGCTATATACACTTGTCTTTCAACTGTTTTACAGTTGAAAACTACTTTTCAGTGACTTCTGGTGGTTTCAAACACTGGTTTCATGTGAAGTAACTATATTTCAAGGATTTCTGCAGTGTACAACATCCCTTCTAGACTAGACACTTACATTTTGATGGTTTTCCACGTGTTCTCACACAATTCTATGATATTCATTAGTATTTGCTCTGAATTACTACTGCTTTCTTGCAGTGTCCTTTAGTGGGACTTCTGCTCTACTTTTGGGACTTCACCACTTGTAGAAACAATTTTATACATTCTTCTCTGAATTAGAGAAGCTATATACACTTGTCTTTCTACTGTTTTACTGTTGAATACTACTTTTCAGTGAATTCTGATGGTGTCAAACACTGGTTTCATGTGAACTAACTCTATTTCAAGGATTTCTGCAGTGTACAGCATCCTTTCTAGACTAGACACATTTTGATTTTTTTCCACTTGTTCTCACACAATTCTATGACATTCATTAGTATTTGCTCTGAATTACTACTGATTTCTAGCTGTATCTTATAATCGGCCTTCTGCTCTATATGTGGGACTTCACCACATGTACAAACAACTTTATACACTGTTCTCTGAACTTGAGAAGCTATATACACTTGTTTCCCAACTGTTTTACAGTTGAATATTAGTTTTCAGTGACTTCTGGTGGTTTCAAACACTGGTTTCATGTGCACTAACTCTATTTCAAGGATTTCCGCAGTGTACAACATCCTTTCTACACTAGACACTTACATTTTGATGGTTTTCTACTTGTTCTCTAAAAAAATTCCCTGCCATTCATTAATATTTGCTCTGAATTACTACAGATTTCTAGATGTGTCCTGTAATGAGCCCTCTGCTCTACTTGTGGGACTTCACCACATGTAGAAACAACTTCATACACTCTTCTCTTAACTTGAAAAGCTACATACACTTGTCCTTCAACTGTTTTACTGTTGAATACTACTTTTCAGTGAATTCTGATGGTTTCAAACACTGGTTTCATGTGAACTAACTCTATTTCAAGGATTTCTGCAGTGTACAACATCCTTTCGAGACTACACACACTTTGATTATTTTCCACTGGTTCTCACACAATTCAATGATATTCATTAGTATTTGCTCTGAATTACTACTGATTTCTAGCTGTATCCTATAATGGGCCTTCTGCTCTTCTTGTGGGACTTCACCACATGTAGAAACAACTTTAAACACTCTTCTCTGAACTTGAGAAGCTATATTAACTTGTGTTTCAACTGTTTCACAGTTGAATACTACTTTTCAGTGACTTCTGGTGGTTTCAAACACTGGTTTCATGTGAACTAACTCTATTTCAAGGATTTCCTCAGTGTACAACATCCTTTCTAGACTAGACACACTTACATTTTGATTGTTTTCCACTTGTTCTCACACAATTCTATGATATTTATTAGTATTTGCTCTGAATTACTACAGATTTCTACCTGTATCCACTTTTGGGCTTTCTACTCTACTTGTTGGACTTCTCCACAAGTACAAACTACATAATACACTCTACTCTGAGCTTGAGAATCTATATACACTTGTCTTTCAACTGTTTTACAGTTGAATACTATTATTCAGTGACTTCTGGTGGTTTCAAACACTGGTTTCATGTGAACTAACTCTATTTCAAGGATTTCTGCAGTGTACAGCATCCTTTCTAGACTAGACACATTTTGATTTTTTTCCACTTGTTCTCACACAATTCTATGACATTCATTAGTATTTGCTCTGAATTACTACTGATTTCTAGCTGTATCTTATAATCGGCCTTCTGCTCTATATGTGGGACTTCACCACATGTACAAACAACTTTATACACTGTTCTCTGAACTTGAGAAGCTATATACACTTGTTTCCCAACTGTTTTACAGTTGAATATTACTTTTCAGTGACTTCTGGTGGTTTCAAACACTGGTTTCATGTGCACTAACTCTATTTCAAGGATTTCCGCAGTGTACAACATCCTTTCTACACTAGACACTTACATTTTGATGGTTTTCTACTTGTTCTCTAAAAAAATTCCCTGCCATTCATTAATATTTGCTCTGAATTACTACAGATTTATAGCTGTGTCCTGTAATGAGCCCTCTGCTCTACTTGTGGGACTTCACCACATGTAGAAACAACTTCATACACTCTTCTCTAAACTTGAGAAGCTATATACACTTGTCCTTCAACTGTTTTACTGTTGAATACTACTTTTCAGTGAATTCTGATGGTTTCAAACACTGGTTTCATGTGAACTAACTCTATTTCAAGGATTTCTGCAGTGTACAACATCCTTTCTAGACTAGACACACTTTGATTATTTTCCACTGGTTCTCACACAACTCTATGATATTCATTAGTATTTGCTCTGTATTACTACTGATTTCTAGCTGTATCCTATAATGGGCCTTCTGCTCTACTTGTGGGACTTCACCACATGTAGAAACAACTTTAAACACTCTTCTCTGAACTTGAGAAGCTATATTAACTTGTGTTTCAACTGTTTCACAGTTGAATACTACTTTTCAGTGACTTCTGGTGGTTTCAAACACTGGTTTCATGTGAACTAACTCTATTTCAAGGATTTCCTCAGTGTACAACATCCTTTCTAGACTAGACACACTTACATTTTGATTGTTTTCCATTTGTTCTCACACAATTCTATGATATTTATTAGTATTTGCTCTGAATTACTACTGATTTCTAGCTGTGTCCTATTTTGGGCTTTCTACTCTACTTGTTGGACTTCTCCACAAGTACAAACTACATAATACACTCTTCTCTGAGCTTGAGAATCTATATACACTTGTCTTTCAACTGTTTTACAGTTGAATACTATTATTCAGTGAATTCTGGTGGTTTCAAACACTGGCTTCATGTGAACTAACTCTATTTCAAGGATTTCTGCAGTGTACAACATCCTTTCTAGACTAGCCACATTTTGATTTTTTTCCACTTGTTCTCACACAATTCTATGACATTCATTAGTATTTGCTCTGAATTACTACTGATTTCTAGCTATGTACTCTAATGGGCCTTCTGCTCTACTTGTGGGACTTCACCACATGTAGAATCAACTTTATACACTCTTCTCTGAACTTGAGAAGCTATATACACTTGTTTCCCAAATGTTTTACAGTTGAATACTACTTTTTAGTTAATTATGGTGGTTTCAAACACTGGTTTCATGTGAACTAACTCTATTTCAAGGATTTCCGCAGTGTACAACATCCTTTCTAGACTAGACACTTACATTTTGATGGTTTTCTACTTATTCTGACACAATTCCATGCTATTCATTAATATTTGGTCTGAATTACTACAGATTTCTAGCTGTGTCCTGTAATGGACCCTCTGCTCTACTTGTGGGACTTCACCACATGTAAAAACAACTTCATACACTCTTCTCTGAACTGGAGAAGCTATATACACTTGTCTTTCAACTGTTTTACAGTTGAAAACTACTTTTCAGTGACTTCTGGTGGTTTCAAACACAGGTTTCATGTGAACTAACTCTATTTCAAGGATTTCTGCAGTGTACAACATCCCTTCTAGACTAAACACTTACATTTTGATGGTTTTCCACTTGTTCTCACACAATTCTATGATATTAATTAGTATTTGCTCTGAATTACTACTGATTTCTAGCTGTGTCCTCTAATGGGCCTTCTGCTCTACTTGTGGGACTTCACCACATGTAAAAACAACTTCATATACTCTTATCTGAACTTGAGAAGCTATATACACTTGTCCCTCAACTGTTTTACAGTTGAATGCTACTTTTCAGTGGATTCTAGTCGGTTAATACACTGGATTCTTGTGAACTAACTCTATTTCAAGGATTTCAGCAGTGTACAACATGCTTTCTAGACTAGAGACTTACATTTTGATGTCTTTTACACTTTTTCTCTCATTATTCTGTGATATTCATTAGTATTTGCTCTGAATTACTACTGATTTCTAGCTGTGTCCTCTAATGGGCCTTCTGCTCTACTTGTGGGACTTCATCACATGTAGAAACAACATTATACACTCTTCTCTGAACTTGAGAAGCTATATACACTTGTCTTTCTACTGTTTTACAGCTGAATACTACTTTTCAGTGAATTCTGTTGTTTTCAAACACTGGTTTCATGTGAACTAACTCTATTTCCATGATTTCTGCAGTGTACTACATCCTTTCTGGACTAGACACTTACATTTTGATATCTTTTCCACCTGGTCTCTCACAATTCTGTGATAATCATTAGTATTTGCTCTGAATTACTACTTCTTTCTTGCAGTGTCCTATAATGGACCTTTTGCTCTACTTTTGGGACTTCCCACTTGTAGAAACAACTTTATACATTCTTGTCTGAATTAGAGAAGCTATATACACTTGTCCTTCAACTGTTTTCCTGTTGAATACTACTTTTCTGTGAATTCTGATGGTTTCAAACACTGGTTTCATGTGAACTAACTCTATTTCAAGGATTTCTACAGTGTACAACATCCTTTCTAGCCTAGACCCTTACATTTTGATGTCTTTTCCACTTGGTCTCTCACAATTCTGTGATACTCATTAGTATTTGCTCTGAATTCCTACTGCTTTGATGCAGTGCCCTATAATAACCATTCTGCTCTACTTGTGGGACTTCACCACATGTAGAAACTACTTCATACACTCTTCTCTGAACTTGAGAAGCTATATACACTTGTCTTTCAACAGTTTTACAGTTGAATGCTAATTTTTTTGTATTCTAGGGGTTTCAAACACTGGTTTCATGTGAACTAACTCTATTTCCAAGATTTCTGCAGTGTATAACATCCTTTATAGACTAGACACTTACATTTTGATGTCTTTTCCACCTGGTCTCTCACAATTCTGTGACTCTCATTAGTATTTGCTCTGAATTACTACTGCTTTCTTGCAGTGTCCTTTAATGGGCCTTCTGCTCTACTTGTGGGACTTCACCACTTGTATAAACAACTTTACACATTCTTCTCTGAATTATAGAAGCTATATACACTTGTCTTTCAACTGTTTTCCTGTTGAATACTACTTTTCAGTGAATTCTGATGGTTTCAAACACTGGTTTCATGTGAACTAACTCTATTTCAAGGATTTCTGCAGTGTACAACATCCTTTCTAGACTAGACACATTTTGATTTTTTTCCCCTTGTTCTCACACAATTCTATGATATTCATTAGTATTTGCTCTGAATTACTACTGCTTTCTAGCTGTGTCCTATAATGGGCCTTTTGCTCTACTTGTGGGACTTCACCACATGTAAAAACTACTTCATACACTCTTATCTGAACTTGAGAAGCTATATACACTTGTCTCTCAACTGTTTTACAGTTGAATGCTACTTTTCAGTGGATTCTAGTCGGTGAATACACTGGATTCTTGTGAACTAACTCTATTTCAAGGATTTCAGCAGTGTACAACATGCTTTCTAGACTAGAGACTTACATTTTGATGTCTTTTACACTTTTTCTCTCACTATTCTGTGATATTCATTAGTATTTGCTCTGAGTTACTACTGATTTCTAGCTGTGTCCTCTAATGGGCCTTCTGCTCTACTTGTGGGACTTCACCATATGTAGAAACAACTTTATACACTTTTCTCTGAACTTGAGAACCTATATAGACTTGTCTTTCAACTGTTTTACAGTTGAAAACTTTCTTTTCTGTGACTTCTGGTGGTTTTAAACACTGGTTTCATGTGAACTAACTCTATTTCATGGATTTCTGCAGTGTACAACATCCCTTCTAGATTAGACACTTACATTTTGATGGTTTTCCACTTGTTCTCACACAATTCTGTGATACTCATAAGTATTTGCTCTGAATTAATACTGCTTCCTTTTTTTAAAAAATTCTTTATTGATTAAGGTGTCACATATTTGTCCTCATCCTCCCATTCCCATCCCACACCCCTCCACATGGATGCCCCAACCCCCTATTGAACTTAACCATTGGTTAGGCTCATATGCATGCACACAAGACCTTTGGTTGATCTCGCCCCCCTCCCCCCACCCTCCCTTATCCTCCCTCTGAGGCCCGATAGTCCGATCGATGCCTCCTTGTTTCTGGTTCTTTTCTTGTTCATCATTCTATGTTGTTCATCATTTCCCCTAGATGAGCGAAATCATGTGTCACTAGAGATATAAGAATTGAATGTGAGACGAGCAATAATACTTATGCTAACAGGCAAATGAATCAGCCAGTAGTGAGTTTCTTTCTGGACCAATATTTCTTTTGAGACCCAATATCAATGTCCACCAGTTCCTTATGAGTACATGTCGGCACTGACCCCTCAGCTCTGGATGGTGGAGAAATTGTGGTAATGCAGGTCCGACTCCCTCTGGTTTGGTCTCGGCCGGACCCGGGGGCACGGCTTCACCCGGATCCAGGGGCCCACGGCCTCACCCGGACACGGGACCCAGTCTCACCCGGATCCAGGTGCACACGGCCTCGAACAGACCCAGGATTAAGCTTCACCCGGACCCAGGGGCGCATGGCCTCACCCGGACACAGGGGCGCGTGGCTTCTCCCTGGCCCGGGACTCAGCCTCACCCAGATCCAGGGGCACACGGCCTCGCCCGGACCCGGGATCTAGCTTCCCCCGGACCCAGGGGCACGTGGCCTCACCCGGACCCAGGGGCGCGTGGCCTCTCCCAGACCCAGGGTCGCGGGACCTCACCCGGATCCAGGGGCCCACGGCCTCACGCGGACCTGGGACCCAGGCTCACCCGGATGCAGGGGCCCACGGCTTCACCCGGACCTGGGACCCAGCCTCACCCGGATCCAGGGCCACACGGCCTCGCCCAGACCCAGGATTCAGCTTTACCTGGCCCCAGGGGCACATGGCCTCACCCGGACCCAGGGGTGCGTGGCCTCTCCTGGCCCTGGGAACCAGCCGCACCCGGATCCAGGGGCACACGGCCTCGTCCGGACCCGGGATCTAGCTTCCCCCGGACCCAGGGGCATGTGGCATCACCCGGACCCAGAGGCGCGTGGCCTAACCCAGATCCAGGGGCCCACGGCCTCACGAGGACCTGGGACCCAGGCTCACCCGGATGCAGGGGCCCACGGCTTCACCCGGACCCGGGACCGAGCCTCACCCGGATCCAGGGGCACGCGGCCTCGCCCAGACCCAGGCTTCAATTTAACCTAGGTTAATATCTAAGAAAGTGTTTCAAACACTAGAAATACGTGAAAAAAGGGCCTTAATATCTGTCACACATTGTTTCCTGACAAGCAAATCATGTTCAAAGAACATAGAACCGAGTTGGATGCTGTTTACATTTATAATTAAGAGACAATGAGTTGGCGTTTTTGAAAGAGGCCCGGTTAGGCCATTAAACAGGAAGTGATGATGTCACCAAGGGGGAGGGGCCACGAGGGCAAGTTTAATTGATACCAGGAGATAATGATTTAGCCGGGGGCCCAGCTGGGTGTGATGACGACATTGAAGTTAGTTCTGGTGTTAGGGTTAGAGAATTGGGGTTCTGGCTAGGGTTAGGGTTAAGATAAGGGTTCGGGCTAGGTAGGGTTCAGGCTCAGGATAGGGCTAGGTTTAGGCTTAGGGTTAGAGGGTTAGGGACAGGGTTATGGTCACAGTGTAGTAAGGTTGGGTATTCACGATGAATGAGCTTCAACCACTGGACAAATTGGAGTGTAGCACTGAGAATTGACAACTCCAGACTAGGGAAATATTTAGAAATGTGCTTCACACACTAGGAATACATATTCCAATAGACTGAAAATCTGAACAGCACAATTTTGTCATTGGGAAATCTTGTTCAAACCGCTGAGAACCGAGTGTGACACTGTTTACATTTATTTTTCCCGTCAAAAGGAGTTGGCGTTTTCGGGAAAAGGAGTTGGTGAAACACTGAAAAATTCATTTTCCTAGAGCTATACAATAGTATGAAAGTATTGAGAACACTATGAAATAAAAATGTTAGTTAAGCTAGGGTTCCAAGTAGTGTTATAAAGTACCTTTTAAAAGCTGTTATGACACCCGTGTTAAAATGAAAACTCTCAGAGCTCAAAACAACA
Organism: Cnephaeus nilssonii; assembly: GCF_951640355.1. Lineage (NCBI taxonomy): Eukaryota > Metazoa > Chordata > Mammalia > Chiroptera > Vespertilionidae > Cnephaeus > Cnephaeus nilssonii. The sequence continues at coordinate 1,132,726 of NC_137076.1, read as the reverse complement.
GAACAGGGGGATGTCTCAGAGTGTCTCTAGAACTCTTGGAATACGTTTTAGAACATGAACATCTCTACTGAATTTTGAAATACTAAGAATTTGTATCCAAAGCTCTGTGAAAAGTAGGGTAGACTTTCAAGTGGTAATAATGGTTAAAGTATGGTATATTTGTAAAAAAACGCTGTTTCACCAATTTAGAATTCACAATGAAGGAGCTTGAGACACTGGAAGAGAGAGACTCCAACTCGGGCAATTCACAATGAAAACCTAGGTTAATATCTAAGAAAGTGTTTCAAACACTAGAAATATGTGAATAAAGGGCCTTAATATTTGTCACACATTGATTCCTGACAAGCAAATCGTGTGCAAAGAACATAGAACCGAGTTGGATGCTGTTTACCTTTATAATTAAGAGACAATGAGTTGGCGTTTTTGAAAGAGGCCTGGTTAGGCCATTAAACAGGAAATGGTGACTTCACCAAGGGGGCGGGGCCACGAGGGCAGGTTTAATTGATACCAGGAGATAATGATTTAGCCGGGGGCCCAGCTGGGTTTGATGACGTCATTGGGGTTAGTTCTGGTGTTAGGGTTAGAGAATTGGGGTTCTGGCTAGGGTTAGGGTTAGGATAAGGGTTCGGGCTAGGTAGGGTTCAGGCTCAGGTTAGGGCTAGGTTTAGGGTTAGGGTTAGAGGGTTAGGGACAGGGTTAAGGTCATGGTGTACTAAGGTTGTGTATTCACAATGAATGAGCTTCAACCACTGGACAAATTGGAGTGTAGCACTGAGAATTTACAACTCCAGACTAGGGAATTATTTAGAAATGTCCTTCACACACTAGGAATACATATTCCAATAGACTGAATATCTGAACAGCACAATTTTGTCACTGGGAAAGCTTGTTCAAACCGCTGAGAACCCAGTGTGACACTGTTAACATTTATTTTTCCCGTCAAAAGGAGTTGGTGTTTTCGGTAAAAGGAGTTTGTGAAACACTGAAAAATTCATTTTCCTAGAACTATAGAATAGTATGAAAGTATTGAGAACACTATGAAATCAAAATGTTAGTTAGGCTAGGGTTCGAAGTAGTGGTTTTAAGTACCTTTAAAAAGCCGGTATGACACCCGTGTTAAAATGAAAACTCTCAGAGCTCAAAACAACAGAACAGGGGGATGTCTCAGAGTGTCTCTAGAACTCTTGGAATACGTTTTAGAATAAGAACATCTCTACTGAATTTTGAAATACTGAGAATTTGTATCCAAAGCGCTGCGAAAAGTAGGGTAGATTTTCAAGTGGTAATAATGGTTAAAGTATGGTATATTTGTAAAAAACGCTGTTTCACCAAATTGGAATTCACAATGAAGGAGCTTGAGACACTGGAAGAGAGAGACTCCAACTCGGGAAATTCACAATGATAACCTAGGTTAATATCTAAGAAAGTGTTTCAAACACTAGAAATACGTGAATAAAGGGCCTTAATATCTGTCACACATTGTTTCCTGACAAGCAAATCGTGTTCAAAGATCATAGAACCGAGTTTAATGCTGTTTCCATTTATAATTAAGAGACAATGAGTTGGCGTTTTTGAAAGAGTCCTGGTTAGGCCATTAAACAGGAAGTGATGACGTCACCAAGGGGGAGGGGCCATGAGGGCAGGTTTAATTGATCCCAGGAGATGATGATTTAGCAGGGGAGGAGCTAGGAGTGATGACGTCATCGAGGTTAGTTCTGGTGTTAGGGTTAGAGAATTGGGGTTCTTGCTAGGGTTAGGGTTAGGATAAGGGTTCGGGCTAGGTAGGGTTCAGGCTCAGGTTAGGGCTAGGTTTAGGGTTAGGGTTAGAGGGTTAGGGACAGGTTAAGGTCACGGTGCTGTAAGGTTGGGTATTCACAATGAATGAGCTTCAACCACTGGACAAATTGGAGTGTAGCACTGAGAATTTACAACTCCAGACTAGGGAAATATTTAGAAATGTGCTTCACACACTTGGAATACATATTCCAATAGACTGAATATCTGAACAGCACAATTTTGTCACTGGGAAATCTTGTTCAAACCGCTGAGAACCGAGTGTGACACTGTTTACATTTATTTTTCCCGTCAAAAGGAGTTGGCGTTTTCGGGAAAAGGAGTTGGTGAAACACTGAAAAATTCATTTTCCTAGATCTATCGAATAGTATGAAAGTATTCAGAACACTATGAAATCAAAATGTTAGTTAGGCTAGGGTTCCAAGTAGTGTTTTAAAGTACCTTTAAAAGGCCGGTATGACAGCTGTGTTAAAATGAAAACTCTCAGAGCTCAAAACAACAGAACAGGGGGATGTCTCAGAGTGTCTCTAGAACTCTTGGAATACGTTTTACAAAACGAACATCTCTACTGAATTTTGAAATACTGAGAATTTGTATCCAAAGCGCTGTGAAAGTAGGGTAGACTATCAAGTGGTAATAATGGTTAAAGTACTGGTATATTTGTAAAAAACGCTGTTTCAGCAAATTAGAACTCACAATGAAGAAGCTTGAGACACTGGAAGAGAGAGACTCCAACTCAGGCAATTCACAATGAAAACCTAGGTTAATAACTAAGACAGTGTTTCAAACACTAGAAATACGTGAATAAAGGGCCTTAATATCTGTCACACATTGTTTCCTGACAAGCAAATCCTGTTCAAAGAAGATAGAACCGACTTGGAAGCTATTTACATTTATAAATAAGAGACAATGAGTTGGCGTTTTTGAAAGAGGCCTGGTTAGGCCATTAAACAGGAAGTGATGATGTCACCAAGGGGGAGGGGCCAAGAGGGCAGGTTTAATTAATACCAGGAGATAATGATTTAGCCTGGGGCCCTGCTGGGAGTGATGACGTCATCGAGGTTAGTTCTGGTGTTAGGGTTAGAGAATTGGGGTTCTGGCTAGGGTTAGGGATAAGATAAGGGTTCGGGCTAGATAGGGTTCAGGCTCAGGATAGGGCTAGGTTTAGGGTTAGGGTTAGAGGGTTAGGGAAAAGGGTTTCGGTCACAGTGCTGTAAGGTTGGGTATTCACAATGAATGAGCTTCAACCACTGGACAAATTGGAGTGTAGCACTGAGAATTTACAACTCCAGACTAGGGAAATATTTAGAAATGTGCTTCACACACTAGGAATACATATTCCAATAGACTGAATATCTGAACAGCACAATTTTCTCACTGGGAAATCTTGTTAAAACCGCTGAGAACCGAGTGTGACACTGTTTACATTTATTGTTCCCGTCAAAAGGAGTTGGCGTTTTCGGGAAAAGCAGTTGGTGAAACACTGAAAAATTCATTTTCCTAGAACTATAGAATAGTATGAAAGTATTGAGAACACTATGAAATCAAAATGTTAGTTAGGCTAGGGTTCCAAGTAGTGTTTTAAAGTACCTTTAAAAAGCCGGTATGACACCCGTGTTAAAATGAAAACTCTCAGAGCTCAAAACAACAGAACAGGGGGATGTCTCAGAGTGTCTCTAGAACTCTTGGAATACGTTTTAGAAAACGAACATCTCTACTGAATTTTGAAATACTGAGAATTTGTATCCAAAGCACTGTGAAAAGTAGGGTAGACTTTCAAGTGGTAATAATGGTTAAAGTATGGTATATTTGTATAAAACGCTGTTTCACCAAATTGGAATTCACAATGAAGGAGCTTGAGACACTGGAAGAGAGAGACTCCAATTCGGGCAATTCACAATGAAAACCTAGGTTAATGTCTAAGAAAGTGTTTCAAACACTAGAAATACGTGAATAAAGGGCCTTAATATCTGTCACACATTGTTTCCTGACAAGCAAATCGTGTTCAAAGAACATAGAACCCAGTTGGATGCTATTTACATTGGTAATTAAGAGACAATGAGTTGGCCTTTTGAAACAGGCCTGGTTAGGCCATTAAACAGGAAGTGATGACGTCACCAAGGGGGAGGGGCCATGAGGGCAGGTTTAATTGATCCCAGGAGATAATGATTTAGCAGGGGGCGCAGCTAGGAGTGATGACGTCATCGAGGTTAGTTCTGGTGTTAGGGTTAGAGAATTGGGGTTCTGGCTAGGGTTAGGGTTAGGATAAGGGTTCGGGCTAGGTAGGGTTCAGGCTCAGGTTAGGGCTAGGTTTAGCGTTAGGGTTAGAGGGTTAGGGACAGGGTTAACGTCATGGCGCAGTAAGGTTGGGTATTCACAATGAATGAGCTTCAACCACTGGAAAAATTGGAGCGTAGCACTGTTATAGTAATAGTGATAAGAATAATATAGAATAAGTATCAAAATGTGGAATTACAGTGTGATATTAAAATATGATGTTAAAAAATATTGAATGTAATGTAAATAGGTTGATTAAACACCCCTGAGTGGCCTGTATGTAGAAAAAAAAAAAGTAAAGTGATCTGTTCCCCATATGTAAAACCAGATATGCAAGGCTCCTGGGACCCGCTGATAAGACACACTGAAGACGCCCATCTAGGCACATAAAAAGAGGAAGCACCAGAGGAAGATTAGAGAGGCCTGCTCTGCTCCTCCACAGAAGGTCACTCTCCACCCCCCTTTCTGCATCTGCCCAAGCTCTGCCGTGGACCGTGAGTCCACACAATGAGCCGGAAAGTGAGGCCTCAAGCAAGACGCGGAGCCGCAGCTGCAATGTGCAATGTCCAGTGTGTGTGTCTGTCGGCGCGGATCCCCGGGTGGCCTGCAGAGGTCTGGAAACCACCAGGACTCTGGTAAATAAACCGTGTGTGATTCTTGCATTGCATGTCTGTCTTCTGTGTAATTTATGCTCGGTCAATATTTAGTAAGTACCTTGGGTTGTACGTGTCAGTTTAGAGACTGGCTGAGGCACACTTGGTCACCTGTGCTTATGTCCCTGAAGGAGAAATTGGGACAACTGGCGTAGTCGGCAGTTGCTAAATTAAAATTGGACATTAAGGGGGTAAGTGAAACCAAATTTCCTAAATTAATTTTTCTATATTGCTCCGGGCACAGCGGAGATCAATTTGAATAAGAGAGAAAAGGGGAAGCTTCTAGCCAAATCTGACGTCAAGTGTTGGGCCTGCTAAGAGCAGATAATGTCGTCCACCCAAACCCGAAAGTAATCAGGCATAGAGAACCGATTGGTGTCACTTCTGAAAAACCTTGAGCTTGCTTCAAACTAAAAGTTGTCCACCGTAAGGGCACGCCCAGGAGAGGCTGACTCCCAAAGGCAAACGCCGGAGGGTCCTAGCAGTTTCTCTGCCCAAGCGGAGCCGTGCAGAAGGGTTATATCTGCCAACCGTTTACGCAAGCAAGTGTCTGTGGAGGCAGCCAAGAGGAAGGACACGCGAAAGGGGAAACTAGGCTTGAGAAATCGGTGGAGGGACTCAAGTTGGCGGATTATACCAACCGACAGCTTACGTAGGCAGCACAACCGTGGCATAAACGGGACGGAGGAATTGTGGCTGGAAGGAATAATTCTCTCATTGCAAATTACGGAAAGAAAGAGGAATATATATATAAATATAGATTTTATAAATGAATGGCAGAGCATAAATTACAAAACAGGATCCTGAATTTCTTAAGAAAGGCTCACAATTATCTCTTTCTTTGCAATATATACCTGACTGAAGTCCAGAGGGAAACTTCCCCTTGTGCCATCTATCCCTTTGGGAGAGCAGGTCCTAAAATAATAATTTGTCTGGACTGCCTTCAAGATAGGAAGGAAGATTAAAATGGAATAACTCAGAAGCTTCTAGCAGAAACTAAGGAGGAATAAAGAACGACTAGCTAACATACCGGCCGAAAGTAAATGGTGCACCCTAGAGGACAGCCTCAGGGAGAAATGCAAGGTCAGATACACTCCCAGATTGGGAGAGAAAGTAATCAATAACCCTGATACATTAATACCAGTAATTCAAAGGGCTTCACCTGAAGAGGTGATCCCAATACTTCTACATACAATTCATAATCTTCAGGAAGATAATGATAAAGGCAAAAGATTAGCACAAAAGGTGATAGGACAATATTCTAGCAAGCCAGCCATAGTAAGAAAAAAGGTGGTGAGGAAGGAAGGAACAGAAGGTGAAGGAGAGACAGTAGAATTTTCCTCCTTCACCACACAAGAAATGAATTAACTTAGAGGCCTATTAATAAAGGGAGAACTGACAGACATTGATTGGTTGCTACATCTGTATGAGAAGAGAGGCCACACCGTTATGATCAGTGCAGACGAATTATCACAAGTAATTGATGCAATAGAACACCCAAAACTAAGAGAACAACTACTAAAAGACATAGAACAGCAAGGAAGACAGGCACTGGCGTCTATATGGCACTGGGTGTCTAAGGCTTGGAAAAAGTCTTTTCCCCATATAGATTTCTCCTCATCACAATTTTCAAAACCATGGAATAATATAGGCCAGCTCCAACATCAATTGAGGAAATTAACTATCCTTAATGGAATATACCATGGAGATAATCCCTGGGAAGCCACTAATGTGGATGGCATCATAAGCTGTCTAATTAAAAATGCACGCGAGGGATATAAAATACAAATGCAAAATTTATTAGCAGGGTCAAGAACCCCAAATGAGATTAAGGAAAAAATCACCCTCCATCAGGACATGATTACAGATAAAAAATTCACCTTTGTAGCAAAGGAGGAGAGAACACAAAATTACTCTTTAAAAAATAAATAAATAAATAAATAAATAAATAAATAAATAAATAATAAAATAAAATAAAATAAGGAAGGAAATAAGGGGACCCCAGAATATGTATAGAAATAATAATAATTTCCAGAACAAGGGAAGAAATTGGACACAACCAAAGCCATGCCTAGCACAGCAAAAACCTTACTGGAAGGTGAATAACCCTTTCTTTAAAAGGGGACCCCCACAAAACCCATTTACAAAAAATCAATCTGGAAATTCATTCAATAAAACCCAATCCAGAAACCCCTTCCCCACTTACCAATCTAAGAATAACCCATTTCAACAACAACCCAGAAATAATCCATTCAGACAACAGGGAAACTACCAAGGCCCCCGCCCCCAATGGAAGGGCAACCAAGGGGGCATAAGAAGAAACTAACCTCTCTTGCTCTAGCAGACGAGTTTTATAGGGAAAATGATAAGAGGCCATATATTACTTTGAATATAAAACCCCAAGATGATTTAATCTTACCTAAAACATTTTTAATATACACTGGATCCCAAATCTCTTTAATGGCCATAGATAATATACCCACAAAATCCTGTGAAAACACAGGATTTCTATTGAAAGAATCACAGGAAATATTATTAAGGCAAATCCAATACACTGTAAAATACTGTACAGAAATAGACAGATTAAAGAATACATTGGGATTCTACAGGAAGAACAGTACCAAATAAGGTCATCAATAAATTAGACTCACTTAAAAGCCCCACATCAAAAAAGGAAGCACAACAAGTTGTGGGATTATTTATGTTTTGGAAACAACACATACCATATCTGTCAGACATAGCAAAACCTATATACAAAGTAACTAGAAAAGCAGTAAGCTTCCAATGGAATAAAGAACAGAAAGAAGCTTTCCAACAATTAAAACACTACATCCACCTCTTTTCTCAACTACAAAATATACAACCAGGTGACAAGGTAGTTCTAGATATTGCTTTTATATCAGAACATGGTAATTGGGGACTATATAAAAAAGGGAAAGATGACCATAAGCTAATGCCAGTAGGATTCTGGTCCAAGAAATTTCCATACTCTCATTTTAAATACTCATATTTTGAGAAATTGATTTGGACTTTATATGCAGCACTGCTACACACAGAACCTCTGACAGGACAACAGCCAATAACAGTCAGGAGCACCCTGCCTCTTAAGGCATGGTTAAATATGTCAGCGGAAGAGTTGGCAGGTAACCAAATTGAAGAAAAGGTACTCGCGTGGAAGTGGTACATAAACACGCGTTGTATCAGCGGCTCCGGAGAACCAGCCCTCCTCACCGAGGAGGTAAACAAACTTGAGGTGGAGCCACCCACCTGTGCCAACAAGTTTGAACCTATAGAGACATCTATAGGTGTACAGGGGCCAAAATACACCCCTGTCTTTAAAAATGCCTGGTTTACAGACGGATCAGCCCCCGTATCCGGTGACCGCAACACCTGGAGGGCAGCAGCCTTCATTCCCGCGACACAACAAGCTCTGACTGTGTCTGGTGAGTCCAATTCTGCACAACATGCAGAACTTATAGCCGCATATATGGCTATACAGGAAGCAGTGCGGACACAAAAACAAAATATATATATTTACAGACTCTTGGGCAGTATATAATGGCATTATATTATGGTCAGGAAAATGGAAACAAACTAATTGGCAAATTAATGGCAAAGATTTATGGTCTAGAGAATATTGGGAAGAGATATATATTTTATCACAAAAGATAAAAATATATGTAACACATGTCAATGCACATGCTAGTGACAGCTCTAAAACAACACTATACAACAAAATAGTAGATCAACTAGCAAAAGGACTAACACCAGGAAATAACCTCACTATCACTGACAAATCTAAATCTTTAGCAATAACATTAGCATTAAAAAAGGAAGATAACAATTCTTACTCCTTGCCACCAATTCCATCAATTAAATTAAAAAAGGAAGATGGAAAATACAAAATACAACCTCCAGAATTAGAAATGAAATTGACCATACCATTTATCACACAAATACATCAAACATTAGGACACATAGGACAATCAGCACTTATAAACTGGTTTCTAAAAAGAAACATAAAAGCCCCAATCAGAGACATTAAATCAGCCATAAATGCATGCACTGTTTGCAAAGGAACACACATGTTCCGCACACTTCAGCCACCTAGAATGAATAAACCATATATACCCAACCAACTCTTACAGATAGATTTTATTGGACCTTTAAAAGTACCATATTCACAAAAATATGCATGCACATTAGTGGATGTAAATACAGGAATCCTTGCTGCCACAGCATCGTCACATCCAGATGCAAATACAACATTACGCTCCCTAAATACCTGGATGATGCATTTTGGCCCGCCACAAATCATAGATCAAGGATCACACTTTACTGCCACATCTGTACAAAAGTTGGCAGCAGAATATGACATAGATTGGAACTTTCACTTATCATACAACCCAACAGCAGCAGGAACAATTGAAAGGCACAATGGACTCCTCAAACATAAAATGCAAACATTATTGATGGATAATAAATATCCATCTTTACAAGTTCTTTTAAATAAAGCATGCCTTTTATTGAATTCTAGACCTAGACAGAACAGACCCTCCCCCCTAGAACAACTATATCTTCCACACATTGAAAATATCAATGAATACCAATTCATCCCTCCACCTAGAACAAATAGGAAAATTCCTTACAAAATCTTAACAAAAAACTCTAAAGATAACTCCTTGTCCTTGCAGGAAATCATAGCTGACAGCGGAGCCTCACTTTACTGGACAGTAAATGATAAGGGAGAACTACAACAAACCAAAATCCAAAACACACAACCAAGATTTTAAATGAACATTATATTATTTATTTATTGTCTTATCTCAGCCATAATCACTCTTACACTCCTCCTGCCACTCATATCATACATTGAACAGAATGTACACAAGAATATTTGCCAGGAGAAACAGCTGTACGTTTTCATGCTCTACTCAGAGACTATATTGCCATAGGAGAACAAGCAATCTATTCTGCTTACAGATACCCAAGCTCACTTCCACCATTAACAACCCCAAATGAATTATTCAATATAATTTGCATATGAGACTTAAATGCAGAATATTTGACACCACCTTGGAACTATATCCCTGCAATCTCTCAGAGAGAACTTGAAGACAGAGAAAGATGGGAACATATGATGGAACTAGATGGCCCAGAGGAATTTTCCACTGGACATTGATTTTACTCTTTACTAATATTCTTGTTAATGATGTTATTTCTAGTGCTTCTAGCACTACAACTACTTTTAGTACTTCTACTAATGCTGATATTACTCCTGAAGTGCCTGCTACTGCTTTACCTATTACTACTTTTCCTACTACTATTACTACTACTAATACTGGCAAGCCAGATACCATAAAACCAGCTATAGCCCATAAATTATCCATACAACTAACTAAACCAAACAAACATTATGTTTTCCACCACCCAGTCACACTTACAGCAAATAACTCAATCTTTTCACTAACTATAGGTGATTTTTCTTTCAATACTTCTTTACAATATTACTCCACATACAAGATGTGTCCATCATATTACCACCCAGATTTTTGCCAACTTAAAATATTGAATTATGTACAAAATTCTATGAGAACATATGGTCACACTCAATTGAAAGAATGCATTTCCCAACAATGGTTTCAGGACTCTCTGTCTCTGAGATCAGTTTCCATTATAGATGTCCAATCAAGAGATCCTCCCACAACAACTTATCATATAACTACTGATACCCTTATAACTCTCAATTCCAAATTTATAAACATAGTTCAAAATGTAGATCCATATTTAAATATAGAAAATAATTCATGCATTCAGAGAGCACTAATTAATGTAGTTCCATTTCAAGAACATCTAATGCATTTTTGGTATACAGGAGAACTAGGAGGTGAATTTGAGGATTATGATGAATATGATAAATATGAGGAGATGATGAACACAACAGAGGCATCCATACCTACACTCACAACAGAAACACCCATATCAACCTATTTTAACAGACAACCATTCTTTTCACCACCCACCACAAACCCAACCCTACCAGAAGGCTTTCCTATCTCACCATATTATAACATGACACACATTGTAAAAGAAAATGACATAACTTATTATCAATATTATTTAACAGGCTTTCCAAATTTTCCAACATTTGGCAACTTTTAATGTAGGCATTAAATGTCACATGTCAAAATCTGAATATGGCCCTGTGATGATAACCTTTTTAACTGATGCCATCACACCAGAAGAATATTTAGCTCATGATAACAACTACTGGCCATTTAGACACATACCTCAGATGATGATAGACCTCATTAGTCCTGTCAATTTTGACTCTGGTGAAACTATGCATAAACTTTGGAATTCACCTATGTTTGGCACCATATATCAAATTTGCTTTCCAGCAGCTATATCTAATAATTCCCTTCATATTAATACCACTGGGACAAACTTTACTCATTTTTATACCAAACTAGAACCAGCTATATATTGTGTTGACCCCAACAAGAAATTGGCCAAATCTGTTCTAAATCTATTACAAAGACTAACCCCCAATATGCTATATCCAAATTCTTACAAACTAAGATCACAGCAATTTCTAGGATTCTGGAATATAAATTATATCACCCTTTACTACCCAGATATAATTACACATACCTTTACAGAAATCCCACAAGGAGAACAATTTGTCATGAATTCAACCCACATTTGTTCTAATACCATAGCCATTGGTAAAATTAACCCATCAATTATGCCCTCCTATAACTGCTCTATATTATCCACAAAAATGACAATGTCTATAACGGATTGGTTGCAGTCTAAAAGATACATACTAGAACAAGCTAATTCCTTAGCAAATTTAACTATGTTTTTCTCTAACTACACACAGAAATTTTTTCCTTTATTCATGTTTAATTCCTCTACAACATCATATCTATTAGATTGCTCCCCAAGTGTCACAGAAATGCTCACCTATGCAATTATTCCTAAACATGATGAACAAGCACGACAACCTACATTTTTAAACCACCCATACTCATATGGACCATTCCCCATTATAAGCTATAGAAATTTTACATTTAGCTACACCTCTACAAACATTCTTTCAAATCTTACCACAGGCCAACAACACCAAACAACCTATACAGTTCTTTATCCCAACTCAACATTAAGACCTACGCCTATACCACTAAATCACTCACATTTTGCTTGCAGAGGATATGACCCACTCATTAGTTTACATTATAATATTTCTTATGGACTAAAACCTACTTCTTGGTTTACAACCTTTGGAGCCTATATTAATCCCTCAAAAGCAAAACGTATAGCTGGATCCTTCACTACTGGTTTTCAATCATATATGCTACATTACTTAGACGGCGGATGGAAAAAATTATTCCTCCACCACCATTCACCCATGACTAATCATTCTCTTCTACTCTTCACTGATTTCTACTATATACCTAATATTGCTGATAAATGTTATAATAACCTATTAGAACCATGCAAAGAGGTTGCTACAATTCTACGACATGCTTAAGAACCTTATATTTCTCACCTGTCTATTCTTATGGCATTACAAAACCTGAACCTAAACTTCTTGAGGCCCAATCAGTAATTACACAAATCAATAACCCAGGTAGACTAATTTTCCAACCACAGATTCAGAGAACTACCATATACTTCTCACCAGATGATTTTCTAGCCTCCTCATTAGTCAAAGCTTGTGCAGATGTAGAACCCCCAATTCCAATCAGAAATGCACCATTCCCTCAAAAATTTAGACAACATTCAGGAAGGAAACTCTTACAACTAGACGCAGCTTCCTTTGCATTGGCATCAATCGCAGCATCTGTATCTATAGCAAATTCAGTTAAAATTAATCAATTAACTAATGCTTTAAATAAATACTTCCACCATACAACCGAATTTGAAACTAAAACATTAGAACTCATCTCTAAATCATTTGACAGTGCCTATCAACTGGCAGCACAAACCCATCAGCAAGTTATGCTCTTATCAGACATAGTTAAGGAACAGGATCACTATATGCACACATTACATCAAGACATAGAGGACATTAATCAAAGATTCCAAAAATACCAATTTAGACAACAATGTCAACTTATACAAAATTCCCTAACACAAGCCCAACGAGACCTTTTGTCTCTCATTGTCAGGGGACAAGGACTGAACCCATTGTGGAATGATGCAATAGCTGCAATTGACTTTACAAAACCTATAGGATGCTCCTACTCAGACTGTGAACTTTCAATACTCACAGCAGTAGGAGGAGAAAACTTAGTGGCATATCCTACATTGAATATACCAATACACATGAACAATAATGAATATGCAATGCCTAATGGAGACATGCCATATGTGGAACCTTATTTCTTCTTAAAATCTTCACTAATACAATTCACTCCAAATATCTTCATTGCATTCCAACCACTATCTGTAGATACATTTCCTGTATCACTTCTTCCACATGACCCAAGACCACTCATGTATAATATAGGCAGACACAACTTTGTCGCCTGCTTTACAAATATCTCTGTATATGATCACACAATAAGGAAGAATGTGAACAACTCCTTCCCTAATTCTTGTCACTTAATCACTAATGCTATGAACATCACCTTTAATAATAAAATATATTATTCATTCTTTGACACCAAAACCTCTCTATACTTCTCACCCTCTTTACCCTTATACCAACGCTTGCAAGAAAAACATTATACTGCACCTCCTACTCTTAATGAATCTTTTAACAAGCTTAGCTCTTTAGAACCCCTTGTAAAAGATACTATGAAGACCTTGAAGTCACAAGCTGAACAACTACATCACTTAGCCTACATCCCAAACGCCGAAACCATCACAACCTTGGAAGACTTGAAAAAACTACACCGTAATTGCAAGACAGCGGACACTCTCCTATCCTTATGGAGGACCGTCCCCTGCACTCCTGATTGGAATTTCATCAACCCCATCACATGGATTCAGCATGGACTCTCTTCATTTGAAGCTACATGGACTTTAATTAAGGAGATATTATTTGCATTGGCTATTATTTTCCTCTTTTGTTTATTTGTTAAGATTGCTAAAATCATTATATGCCTTATCCCCAATAAAATAAAAAATAATTGATTCCCTTAGGGTAAACCATTCAGGAATCACCGGGTGGAATGTTATAGTAATAGTGATAAGAATAATATAGAATAAGTATCAAAATGTGGAATTACAGTGTGATATTAAAATATGATGTTAAAAAGTATTGAATGTAATGAAAACAGGTTGATTAAACACCCCTGAGTGGCCTGTATGTAGAAAAAAAAGTAAAGTGATCTGTTCCCCATATGTAAAACCAGATATGCAAGGCTCCTGGCACCCGCTGATAAGACAAACACTGAAGACGCCCATCTAGGCACATAAAAAGAGGAAGCACCAGAGGAAGATCAGAGAGGCCTGCTCTGCTCATCCACAGACGGTCACTCTCCACCCCGCTTTCTGCATCTGCCCAAGCTCTGCCGTGGACCATGAGTCCAAACAATGAGCCTGAAAGTGAGGCCTCAAGCAAGACTCTGAGCCGCAGCTGCAACGTCCAACGTCCAGTGTGTGTGTCTGTCGGCGCGGATCCCCGGGTGGCCTGCCGAGGTCTGGAAATCACCAGGACTCTGGTAAATAAACCGTGTGTGATTCGAGCATTGCATGTCTGTCTCCTGTGTAATTTATGCTCGGTCAATATTAAGTAAGTACCTTGAGTCGTACATGTCAGTTTAGAGACAGGCTGAGGCACCCTTGGTCACCTGTGCTTACATCCCTGAAGGAGAAATTGGGACAAGCAATGAGAATTTACAACTCCAGACTAGGGAAATATTTAGAAATGTGCTTCACACACTAGGAATACATATTCCAATAGACTGAATATCTGAACAGCACAATTTTGTCACTGGGAAATCTTGCTCAAACCGCTGAGAACCGAGTGTGACACTGTTTACATTTATTTTTCCCATCTAAAGGAATTGGCGTTTTCGGGAAAAGGAGTTGGTGAAACACTGAAAAATTCATTTTCCTAGAACTATAGAATAGTATGAAAGTATTGAGAACACTATGAAATCAAAATGTTAGTTAGGCTAGGGTTCCAAGTAGTGTTTTAAAGTACCTTTAAAAAGCCGGTATGACACCCCTGTTAAAATGAATACTCTCAGAGCTCAATACAACAGAACAGGGGGATATCTCAGAGTGTCTCTAGAACTCTTGGAATACGTTTTAGAACACGAACATCTCTACTGAATTTGGAAATACTGAGAATTTGTATCTAAAGCGCTGTGAAAAGTAGGGTAGACTTTCAAGTGGTAATAATGTTTAAAGTACTGGTATATTTGTAAAAAACTCTGTTTCAGCAAATTGGAATTCACAATGAAGGAGCTTGAGACACTGGAAGAGAGATACTCCAACACGGGCAATTCAAAATGAAAACCTAGGTTAATATCTAAGAAAGTGTTTCAAACACTAGAAATACGTGAATAAAGGGCCTTAATATCTGTCACACATTGTTTCCTGACAAGTAAATCGTGTTCAAAGAACATAGAACCCAGTTGGACGCTATTTACATTGATAATTAAGAGACAATGAGTTGGCATTTATGAAAGAGGCCTAGTTAGGCCATTAAACAGGAGGTGATGATGTCACCAAGAGGGAGGGGCCACGTGGGCAGGCTTAATTGATCCCAGGTGATAATGATTTGGCCAGGGGACCAGCTGGGAGTGATGACGTCATCGAGATTAGTTCTGGTATTAGGGTTAGAGAATTGGGGCTTGTTCATGGTTAGGGTTAGGATAAGGTTTTGGGCTAGGTAGGGTTCAGGCTCAGGTGTGGGCTAGGTTTAGGGTTTGGGTTAGAGGGTTAGGGACAGGGTTAAGGTCTCAGTGTAGTAATGTTGGCTATTCACAATGCATGAGCTTCAATCACTGGACAATTTGGTGTGTAGCACTCAGAACTTACGACTCCAGACTAGGGAAATATTTAGAAATGTGCTTCACACAATAGGAATACATATTCCAATAGACTGAATATCTGAACAGCACTATTTTGTCACTGGGAAATGTTGCTCAAACAGCTGAGAAGCGAGTGTGACACTGTTTACATTCATTTTTCCCGTCAAAAGGAGTTGGCGTTTTCGGGAAAAGGTTTTGGTGAAACACTGAAAAACTCATTTTCCTAAAGCTATCGAACAGTATGAAAGTATTGAGAACACTATGAAATAAAAATGTTAGTTAGGCTAGGGTTCCAAGTAAGGTTTTACTGTGCCTTTAAAAAGCCGGTATGACACCCGTGTTAAAATGAAAAGTCTCATTGCTCAAAACAACAAACCAGGGGAATGGCAGAGTGTGTCTAGAACTCCTGGAATACCTTTCAGAACCCGAACATCTCTATTGAATTTTGAAATACTGAGAATTTGTATCCAAAGCGCTGTGAAAGGTAGGATAGACTGTCAAGTGGTAATAATGTTGAAAGTGCTGGTATATTTGTAAAAAAGGTTGTTTTACCAAATTAGAATTCACAATGAAAAAGCTTGAGACACTGGAAGAGAGAGACTCCAACTCGGGAAATTCACAATGATAACCTAGGTTAATATCTAAAAAAGTGCTTCAAACACTAGGAATATGTGAATAAAGCGCCTTAATATCTGTAACACATTGTTTCCTGACAAGGAAATCGTGTTCAAAGAACATAGAACCGAGTTGGATACTGGTTACATTTATTATTCTGGGACAATGAGTTGGCGATTTTGAAAGAAGCCTGGTTAGGCCATTAAACCGGATGTGATGATGTCACCAAGGGGGAGGGGCCACGTGGGCAGGCTTAATTGATCCCAGGTGATAATGATTTGGCCAGGGGACCAGCTGGGAGTGATGACGTCATCGAGATTAGTTCTGGTATTAGGGTTAGAGAATTGGGGCTCTGTTCATGGTTAGGGTTAGGATAAGGTTTTGGGCTAGGTAGAGTTCAGGCTCAGGTGTGGGCTAGGTTTAGGGTTTGGGTTAGAGGGTTAGGGACAGGCTTATGGTCACAGTGTAGTAATGTTGGCTATTCACAATGAATGAGCTTCAATCACTGGACAATTTGGTGTGTAGCACTCAGAACTTAGGACTCCAGACTAGGGAAATATTTATAAATGTGATTCACACAATAGGAATACATATTCCAATAGACTGAATATCTGAACAGCACAATTTTCTCACTGGAAAATCTTGTTCAAACAGTTGAGAAGTGAGTGTGACACTGTTTACATTTATTTATCCCTTCAAAAGGAGTTGGCGTTTTCGGGTAAAGGTTTTGGTGAAACACTGAAAAACTCATTTTCCTAGAGCTATCGAACAGTATGAAAGTATTGAGAACACTGTTAAATAAAAATGTTAGTTAGGCTCGGGTTCCAAGTAATGTGTTACTGTGCCTTTAAAAAGCCGATATGACACCCCTGTTAAAATGAAAAGTCTCATTGCTGAAAACAACAGACCAGGGGAATGGCAGAATGTCTCTAGAATTCCTGGAATACGTTTCAGAACCCGAACATCTCTACTGAATTTTGAAATACTGAGAATTTGTATCCAAAGCGCTGTGAAAGGTAGGATAGACTGTCAAGTGGTAATAATGTGGAAAGTGCTGGTATATTTGTAAAAAAGTTTGTATTACCAAATTAGAATTCACAATGAAAAAGCTTGAGACACTGGAAGAAAGTTACTCCAACTCGGGAAATTCACAATGATAACCTAGGTTAATATCTAAGAAAGTGCTTCAAACACTAGGAATACGTGAATAAAGGGCCTTAATATCTGTAACACATTGTTTCCTGACAAGGAAATCGTGTTCAAAGAACATAGAACCGAGTTGGATACTGGTTACATTTATTATTCAGGGACAATGAGTTGGCGATTTTGAAAGAAGCCTGGTTAGGCCATTAAACCGGATGTGATGATGTCACCAAGGGGGAGGGGCCATGTGGGCAGGCTTAATTGATCCCAGGTGATAATGATTTGGCCAGGGGACCAGCTGGGAGTGATGACGTCATCGAGATTAGTTCTGGTATTAGGGTTAGAGAATTGGGGCTCTGTTCATGGTTAGGGTTAGGATAAGGTTTTGGGCTAGGTAGGGTTCAGGCTCAGGTGTGGGCTAGGTTTAGGGTTTGGGTTAGAGGGTTAGGGACAGACTTATGGTCACAGTGTAGTAATGTTGGCTATTCACAATGAATGAGCTTCAATCACTGGACAATTTGGTGTGTAGCACTCAGAACTTAGGACTCCAGACTAGGGAAATATTTATAAATGTGCTTCACACAATAGGAATACATATTCCAATAGAATGAATATCTGAACAGCACAATTTTGTCACTGGAAAATCTTGTTCAAACAGTTGAGAAGTGAGTGTGACACTGTTTACATTTATTTATCCCTTCAAAAGGAGTTGGCGTTTTCGGGAAAAGGTTTTGGTGAAACACTGAAAAACTCATTTTCCTAGAGCTATCGAACAGTATGAAAGTATTGAGAACACTGTTAAATAAAAATGTTAGTTAGGCTCGGGTTCCAAGTAATGTTTTACTGTGCCTTTAAAAAGCCGATATGACACCCGTGTTAAAATGAAAAGTCTCATTGCTCAAAACAACAGACCAGGGGAATGGCAGAGTGTCTCTAGAACTCCTGGAATACGTTTTAGAACCCGAACATCTCTACTGAATTTTGAAATACTGAGAATTTGTATCCAAAGCGCTGTGAAAGGTAGGATAGACTGTCAAGTGGTAATAATGTTGAAAGTGCTGGTATATTTGTAAAAAAGGTTGTTTTACCAAATTAGAATTCACAATGAAAAAGCTTGAGACACTGGAAGAGAGAGACTCCAACTCGGGAAATTCACAATGATAACCTAAGTTAATATCTAAGAAAGTGCTTCAAACACTAGGAATACGTGAATAAAGGGCCTTAATATCTGTAACACATTGTTTCCTGACAAGGAAATCGTGTTCAAAGGACATAGAACCGAGTTGGATACTGGTTACATTTATTATTCCGGGACAATGAGTTGGCGATTTTGAAAGAAGCCTGGTTAGGCCATTAAACTGGATGTGATGACATCACCAAGAGGGAGGGGCCACGTGGGCAGGCTTAATTGATCCCAGGTGATAATGATTTGGCCAAGGGACCAGCTGGGAGTGGTGACGTCATCGAGATTAGTTCTGGTATTAGGGTTAGAGAATTGGGGCTCTGTTCATGGTTAGTGTTAGGATAAGGTTTTGGGCTAGGTAGCGTTCAGCCTCAGGTGTGGGCTAGGTTTAGGGTTTGGGTTAGAGTGATAGGGACAGGGTTATGGTCACAGTGTAGTAATGTTGGCTATTCACAATGAATGAGCTTCAAACACTAGACAATTTGGTGTGTAGCACTCAGAATTTACGACTCCAGACTAGGGAAATATTTAGAAATGTGCTTCACACAATAGGAATACATATTCCAATAGACTGAATATCTGAACAGCACAATTTTGTCACTGGGAAATCTTGTCCAAACAGCTGAGAAGCGAGTGTGACACTGTTTACATTTATTTTTCCCGTCAAAACGAGTTGGCGTTTTCGGGGAAAGGTTTTGGTGAAACACTGAAAAACTCATTTTCCTAGAGCTATCGAACAGTATGAAAGTATTGAGAACACTATGAAATAAAAATGTTAGTTAGGCTAGGGTTCCAAGTAACGTTTTACTGTGCCTTTAAAAAGCCGGTATGACACCCCTGTTAAAATGAAAAGTCTCATTGCTGAAAACAACAGACCAGGGGAATGGCAGAATGT
The DNA here is from genome assembly GCF_951640355.1 of Cnephaeus nilssonii. Classification (NCBI taxonomy): domain Eukaryota; kingdom Metazoa; phylum Chordata; class Mammalia; order Chiroptera; family Vespertilionidae; genus Cnephaeus; species Cnephaeus nilssonii. The sequence continues at coordinate 1,113,169 of NC_137076.1, read as the reverse complement.
CTCTAGAACTCCTGGAATACGTTTCAGAACCCGAACATCTCTACTTCATTTTGAAATACTGAGAATTTGTATTTAAAGCGCTCTGAAAGGTAGGATAGACTGTCAAGTGGTAATAATGTTGAAAGTGCTGGTATATTTGTAAAAAAGGTTGTTTTACAAAATTAGAATTCACAATGAAAAAGCTTGAGACACTGGAAGAGAGAGACTCCAACTCGGGAAATTCAAAATGATAACCTAGGTTAATATCTAATAAAGTGCTTCAAACACTAGGAATACGTGAATAAAGGGCCTTAATATCTGTAACACATTGTTTCCTGACAAGGAAATCATGTTCAAAGAACATAGAACCGAGTTGGATACTGGTTACATTTATTATTCCGGGACAATGAGTTGGCGATTTTGAAAGAAGCCTGGTTAGGCCATTAAACCGGATGAGGTGACATCACCAAGGGGGAGGGGCCACGTGGGCAGACTTCATTGATCCCAGGTGATAATGATTTGGCCAGGGGACCAGCTGGGAGTGATGACGTCATCGAGATTAGTTCTGGTATTAGGGTTAGAGAATTGGGGCTCTGTTCATGGTTAAGGTTAGGATAAGGTTTTGGGCTAGGTAGGGTTCAGGCTCAGGTGTGGGCTAGGTTTAGGGTTTGGGTTAGAGGGTTAGGGACAGGGTTACGGTCACAGTGTAGTAATGTTGGCTATTCACAATGAATGAGCTTCAATCACTGGACAATTTGGAGTGTAGTACTCAGAACTTACGACTCCAGACTAGGGAAATATTTAGAAATGTGCTTCACACAATAGGAATACTTATTCCAATAGACTGAATATCTGAACAGCACAATTTTGTCAGTGGGAAATCTTGTTCAAACAGCTGAGAAGCGAGTGTGACACTGTTTACATTTATTTTTCCCGTCAAAAGGAGTTGGCGTTTTCGGGAAAAGGTTTTGGTGAAACACTGAAAAACTCATTTTCCTAGAGCTATCGAACAGTATGAAAGTATTGAGAACACTATGAAAGAAAAATGTTAGTTAGGCTAGGGTTCCAAGTAATGTTTTACTGTGACTTTAAAAAGCCGGTATGACACCCGTGTTAAAAGGAAAAGTCTCATTGCTCAAAACAACAGACCAGGGGAATGGCAGAGTGTCTCTAGAACTCCTGGAATACGTTTCAGAACCCGAACATCTCTACTGAATTTTGAAATACTGAGAATTTGTATTTAAAGCGCTGTGAAAGGTAGGATAGACTGTCAAGTGGTAATAATGTTGAAAGTGCTGGTGTATTTGTAAAAAAGGTTGTTTTACCAAATTAGAATTCACAATGAAAAAGCTTGAGACACTGGTGAGAGAGACTCCAACTCGGGAAATTCACAATGATAACCTAGGTTAATATCTAAGAAAGTGCTTCAAACACTAGGAATACGTGAATAAAGGGCCTTAATATCTGTAACACATTGTATCCTGACAAGGAAATCGTGCTCAAAGAACATAGAACCGAGTTGGATACTGGTTACATTTATTATTCCTGGACAATGAGTTGGCGACTTTGAAAGAAGCCTGGTTAGGCCATTAAACCGGATGTGATGACGTCACCAAGGGGGAGGGGCCACGTGGGCAGGCTTAATTGATCCCAGGTGATAAGGATTTGGCCAGGGTACCAGCTGGGAGCGATGACGTCATGGAGATTAGTTCTGGTATTAGGGTTAGAGAATTGGGGCTCTGTTCATGGTTAGGGTTAGGATAAGGTTTTGGGCTAGGTAGGGTTCAGGCTCAGGTGTGGGCTCGGTTTAGGGTTTGGGTTAGAGGGTTAGGGACAGGGTTACGGTCACAGTGTAGTAATGTTGGCTATTCACAATGAATGAGCTTCAATCACTGGACAATTTGGTGTGTAGCACTCAGAACTTACGACTCCAGACTAGGGAAATATTTAGAAATGTGCTTCACACAATGGGAATACTTATTCCAATAGACTGAATATCTGAACAGCACAATTTTGTCAGTGGGAAATCTTGTTCAAACAGCTGAGAAGCGAGTGTGACACTGTTTACATTTATTTTTCCCGTCAAAAGGAGTTGGCGTTTTCGGGAAAAGGTTTTGGTGAAACACTGAAAAACTCATTATCCTAGAGCTATCGAACAGTATGAAAGTATTGAGAACACTATGAAATAAAAATGTTAGTTAGGCTAGGGTTCCAAGTAACGTTTTACTGTGCCTTTAAAAAGCCGGTATGACAGCCGTGTTAAAATGAAAAGTCTCATTGCTGAAAACAACAGACCAGGGGAATGGCAGAATGTCTCTAGAACTCCTGGAATACGTTTCAGAACTCGAACATCTCTACTTCATTTTGAAATACTGAGAATTTGTATTTAAAGCGCTGTGAAAGGTAGGATAGACTGTCAAGTGGTAATAATGTTGAAAGTGCTGGTATATTTGTAAAAAAGGTTGTTTTACAAAATTAGAATTCACAATGAAAAAGCTTGAGACACTGGAAGAGAGAGACTCCAACTCGGGAAATTCAAAATGATAACCTAGGTTAATATCTAAGAAAGTGCTTCAAACACTAGGAATACGTGAATAAAGGGCCTTAATATCTGTAACACATTGTTTCCTGACAAGGAAATCATGTTCAAAGAACATAGAACCGAGTTGGATACTGGTTACATTTATTATTCCGGGACAATGAGTTGGCGATTTTGAAAGAAGCCTGGTTAGGCCATTAAACCGGATGAGGTGACATCACCAAGGGGGAGGGGCCACGTGGGCAGACTTCATTGATCCCAGGTGATAATGATTTGGCCAGGGGACCAGCTGGGAGTGATGACGTCATCGAGATTAGTTCTGGTATTAAGGTTAGAGAATTGGGGCTCTGTTCATGGTTAGGGTTAGGATAAGGTTTTGGGCTAGGTAGGGTTCAGGCTCAGGTGTGGGCTCGGTTTAGGGTTTGGGTTAGAGGGTTAGGGACAGGGTTACGGTCACAGTGTAGTAATCTTGGCTATTCACAATGAATGAGCTTCAATCACTGGACAATTTGGTGTGTAGCACTCAGAACTTACGACTCCAGACTAGGGAAATATTTAGAAATGTGCTTCACACAATAGGAATACTTATTCCAATAGACTGAATATCTGAACAGCACAATTTTGTCACTGGGAAATCTTGTTCAAACAGCTGAGAAGCGAGTGTGACACTGTTTACATTTATTTTTCCCGTCAAAAGGAGTTGGCGTTTTCGGGAAAAGGTTTTGGTGAAACACTGAAAAACTCATTTTCCTAGAGCTATCGAACAGTATGAAAGTATTGAGAACATTATGAAATAAAAATATTAGTTAGGCTAGGGTTCCAAGTAACGTTTTACTGTGCCTTTAAAAAGCCGGTATGACACCAGTGTTAAAATGAAAAGTCTCATTGCTCAAAACAACAGACCAGGGGAATGGCAGAGTGTCTCTAGAACTCCTGGAATACGTTTCAGAACCCGAACATCTCTACTGAATTTTGAAATACTGAGAATTTGTATTTAAAGCGCTGTGAAAGGTAGGATAGACTGTCAAGTGGTAATAATGTTGAAAGTGCTGGTGTATTTGTAAAAAAGGTTGTTTTACCAAATTAGAATTCACAATGAAAAAGCTTGAGACACTGGTGAGAGTGACTCCAACTCGGGAAATTCACAATGATAACCTAGGTTAATATCTAAGAAAGTGCTTCAAACACTAGGAATACGTGAATAAAGGGCCTTAATATCTGTAACACATTGTATCCTGACAAGGAAATCGTGCTCAAAGAACATAGAACCGAGTTGGATACTGGTTACATTTATTATTCCTGGACAGTGAGTTGGCGATTTTGAAAGAAGCCTGGTTAGGCCATTAAACCGGATGTGATGACGTCACCAAGGGGGAGGGGCCACGTGGGCAGGCTTAATTGATCCCAGGTGATAAGGATTTGGCCAGGGTACCAGCTGGGAGCGATGACGTCATGGAGATTAGTTCTGGTATTAGGGTTAGAGAATTGGGGCTCTATTCATGGTTAGGGTTAGGATAAGGTTTTGGGCTAGGTAGGGTTCAGGCTCAGGTGTGGGCTCGGTTTAGGGTTTGGGTTAGAGGGTTAGGGACAGGGTTACGGTCACAGTGTAGTAATGTTGGCTATTCACAATGAATGAGCTTCAATCACTGGACAATTTGGTGTGTAGCACTCAGAACTTACGACTCCAGACTAGGGAAATATTTAGAAATGTGCTTCACACAATGGGAATACTTATTCCAATAGACTGAATATCTGAACAGCACAATTTTGTCAGTGGGAAATCTTGTTCAAACAGCTGAGAAGCGAGTGTGACACTGTTTACATTTATTTTTCCCGTCAAAAGGAGTTGGCGTTTTCGGGAAAAGGTTTTGGTGAAACACTGAAAAACTCATTATCCTAGAGCTATCGAACAATATGAAAGTATTGAGAACACTATGAAATAAAAATGTTAGTTAGGCTAGGGTTCCAAGTAACGTTTTACTGTGCCTTTAAAAAGCCGGTATGACAGCCGTGTTAAAATGAAAAGTCTCATTGCTGAAAACAACAGACCAGGGGAATGGCAGAATGTCTCTAGAACTCCTGGAATACGTTTCAGAACCCGAACATCTCTACTTCATTTTGAAATACTGAGAATTTGTATTTAAAGCGCTGTGAAAGGTAGGATAGACTGTCAAGTGGTAATAATGTTGAAAGTGCTGGTGTATTTGTAAAAAAGGTTGTTTTACCAAATTAGAATTCACAATGAAAAAGCTTGAGACACTGGTGAGAGAGACTCCAACTCGGGAAATTCACAATGATAACCTAGGTTAATATCTAAGAAAGTGCTTCAAACACTAGGAATACGTGAATAAAGGGCCTTAATATCTGTAACACATTGTATCCTGACAAGGAAATCGTGCTCAAAGAACATAGAACCGAGTTGGATACTGGTTACATTTATTATTCCTGGACAGTGAGTTGGCGATTTTGAAAGAAGCCTGGTTAGGACATTAAACCGGATGTGATGACGTCACCAAGGGGGAGGGGCCACGTGGGCAGGCTTAATTGATCCCAGGTGATAAGGATTTGGCCAGGGTACCAGCTGGGAGCGATTACGTCATGGAGATTAGTTCTGGTATTAGGGTTAGAGAATTGGGGCTCTGTTCATGGTTAGGGTTAGGATAAGGTTTTGGGCTAGGTAGGGTTCAGGCTCAGGTGTGGGCTCGGTTTAGGGTTTGGGTTAGAGGGTTAGGGACAGGGTTATGGTCACAGTGTAGTAATGTTGGCTATTCACAATGAATGAGCTTCAATCACTGGACAATTTGGTGTGTAGCACTCAGAACTTACGACTCCAGACTAGGGAAATATTTAGAAATGTGCTTCACACAATGGGAATACTTATTCCAATAGACTGAATATCTGAACAGCACAATTTTGTCAGTGGGAAATCTTGTTCAAACAGCTGAGAAGCGAGTGTGACACTGTTTACATTTATTTTTCCCGTCAAAAGGAGTTGGCGTTTTCGGGAAAAGGTTTTGGTGAAACACTGAAAAACTCATTATCCTAGAGCTATCGAACAGTATGAAAGTATTGAGAACACTATGAAATAAAAATGTTAGTTAGGCTAGGGTTCCAAGTAACGTTTTACTGTGCCTTTAAAAAGCCGGTATGACAGCCGTGTTAAAATGAAAAGTCTCATTGCTGAAAACAACAGACCAGGGGAATGGCAGAATGTCTATAGAACTCCTGGAATACGTTTCAGAACTTGAACATCTCTACTTCATTTTGAAATACTGAGAATTTGTATTTAAAGCGCTGTGAAAGGTAGGATAGACTGTCAAGTGGTAATAATGTTGAAAGTGCTGGTATATTTGTAAAAAAGGTTGTTTTACAAAATTAGAATTCACAATGAAAAAGCTTGAGACACTGGAAGAGAGAGACTCCAACTCGGGAAATTCACAATGATAACATAGGTTAATATCTAAGAAAGTGCTTCAAACACTAGGAATACATGAATAAAGGGCCTTAATATCTGTAACACATTGTATCCTGACAAGGAAATCGTGCTCAAAGAACATAGAACCGAGTTGGATACTGGTTACATTTATTATTCCGGGACAATGAGTTGGCGATTTTTAAAGAAGCCTGTTTAGGCCATTAAACCGGATGTGGTGACGTCACCAAGGGGGAGGGGCCATGTGGGCAGGCTTAATTGATCCCAGGTGATAATGATTTGGCCAGGGGACCACCTGGGAGTGATGACGTCATTGAGATTAGTTCTGGTATTAGGGTTAGAGAATTGGGGCTCTGTTCATGGTTAGTGTTAGGATAAGGTTTTGGGCTAGGTAGCGTTCAGGCTCAGGTGTGGGCTAGGTTTAGGGTTTGGGTTAGAAGGTTAGGGACAGGGTTACGCTCACAGTGTAGTAATGTTGGCTATTCACAATGAATGAGCTTCAATCACTGGACAATTTGGTGTGTAGCACTCAGAACTTACGACTCCAGACTAGGGAAATATTTAGAAATGTGCTTCACACAATAGGAATACTTATTCCAATAGACTGAATATATGAACAGCGCAATTTTGTCAGTGGGAAATCTTGTTCAAACAGCTGAGAAGCGAGTGTGACACTGTTTGCATTTATTTTTCCCGTCAAAAGGAGTTGGCGTTTTCGGGAAAAGGTTTTGGTGAAACACTGAAAAACTCATTTTCCTAGAGCTATCGAACAGTATGAAAGTATTGAGAACACTATGAAATAAAAATGTTAGTTAGGCTAGGGTTCCAAGTAACGTTTTACTGTGCCTTTAAAAAGCCGGTATGACACCCGTGTTAAAATGAAAAGTCTCATTGCTCAAAACAACAGACCAGGGGAATGGCAGAGTGTCTCTAGAACTCCTGGAATACGTTTTAGAACCCGAACATCTCTACTGAATTTTGAAATACTGAGAATTTGTATCCAAAGCGCTGTGAAAGGTAGGATAGACTGTCAAGTAGTAATAATGTTGAAAGTGCTGGTATATTTGTAAAAAAGGTTGTTTTACCAAATTAGAATTCACAATGAAAAAGCTTGAGACACTGGAAGAGAGAGACTCCAACTCGGGAAATTCACAATGATAACCTAGGTTAATATCTAAGAAAGTGCTTCAAACACTAGGAATACGTGAATAAAGGGCCTTAATATCTGTAACACATTGTTTGCTGAAAAGGAAATCGTGTTCAAAGAAAATAGAACTGAGTTGGATACTGGTTACATTTATTATTCCGGGACAATGAGTTGGCGATTTTGAAAGAAGCCTGGTTAGGCCATTAAACCGGATGAGGTGACGTCACCAAGGGGGAGGGGCCACGTGGGCAGGCTTCATTGATCCCAGGTGATAATGATTTGGCCAGGGGACCAGCTGGGAGTGATGACGTCATCGAGATTAGTTCTGGTATTAGGGTTAGAGAATTGGGGCTCTGTTCATGGTTAGGGTTAGGATAATGTTTTTGGCTAGGTAGGGTTCAGGCTCAGGTGTGGGCTAGGTTTAGGGTTTGGGTTAGAGGGTTAGGGACAGGGTTACGGTCACAGTGTAGTAATGTTGGCTATTCACTATGAATGAGCTTCAATCACTGGACAATTTGGTGTGTAGCACTCAGAACTTACGACTCCAGACTAGGGAAATATTTAGAAATGTGCTTCACACAATAGGAATACTTATTCCAATAGACTGAATATCTGAACAGCGCAATTTTGTCAGTGGGAAATCTTGTTCAAACAGCTGAGAAGCGAGTGTGACACTGTTTACATTTATTTTTCCCGTCAAAAGGAGTTGGCGTTTTCGGGAAAAGGTTTTGGTGAAACACTGAAAAACTCATTTTACTAGAGCTATCGAACAGTATGAAAGTATTGAGAACACTATGAAATAAAAATGTTAGTTAGGCTAGGGTTCCAAGTAACGTTTTACTGTACCTTTAAAAAGCCGGAATGACACCCGTGTTAAAATGAAAAGTCTCATTGCTCAAAACAACAGACCAGGGGAATGGCAGAATGTCTCTAGAACTCCTGGAATACGTTTCAGAACCCGAACATCTCTACTTCATTTTGAAATACTGAGAATTTGTATTTAAAGCGCTGTGAAAGGTAGGATAGACTGTCAAGTGGTAATAATGTTGAAAGTGCTTTTATATTTGTAAAAAAGGTTGTTTTACCAAATTAGAATTCACAATGAAAAAGCTTGAGACACTGGAAGAGAGAGACTCCAACTCGGGAAATTCACAATGATAACCTAGGTTAATATCTAAGAAAGTGCTTCAAACACTAGGAATACGTGAATAAAGGGCCTTAATATCTGTAACACATTGTTTCCTGACAAGGAAATCGTGTTCAAAGAACATAGAACCGAGTTGGATACTGGTTACATTTATTATTCCGGGACAATGAGTTGGCGATTTTGAAAGAAGCCTGGTTAGGCCATTAAACCGGATGAGGTGACATCACCAAGGGGGAGGGGCCACGTGGGCAGACTTCATTGATCCCAGGTGATAATGATTTGGCCAGGGGACCAGCTGGGAGTGATGACGTCATCGAGATTAGTTCTGGTATTAAGGTTAGAGAATTGGGGCTCTGTTCATGGTTAGGGTTAGGATAAGGTTTTGGGCTAGGTAGGGTTCAGGCTCAGGTGTGGGCTCGGTTTAGGGTTTGGGTTAGAGGGTTAGGGACAGGGTTACGGTCACAGTGTAGTAATCTTGGCTATTCACAATGAATGAGCTTCAATCACTGGACAATTTGGTGTGTAGCACTCAGAACTTACGACTCCAGACTAGGGAAATATTTAGAAATGTGCTTCACACAATAGGAATACTTATTCCAATAGACTGAATATCTGAACAGCACAATTTTGTCACTGGGAAATCTTGTTCAAACAGCTGAGAAGCGAGTGTGACACTGTTTACATTTATTTTTCCCGTCAAAAGGAGTTGGCGTTTTCGGGAAAAGGTTTTGGTGAAACACTGAAAAACTCATTTTCCTAGAGCTATCGAACAGTATGAAAGTATTGAGAACATTATGAAATAAAAATGTTAGTTAGGCTAGGGTTCCAAGTAACGTTTTACTGTGCCTTTAAAAAGCCGGTATGACACCAGTGTTAAAATGAAAAGTCTCATTGCTCAAAACAACAGACCAGGGGAATGGCAGAGTGTCTCTAGAACTCCTGGAATACGTTTCAGAACCCGAACATCTCTACTGAATTTTGAAATACTGAGAATTTGTATTTAAAGCGCTGTGAAAGGTAGGATAGACTGTCAAGTGGTAATAATGTTGAAAGTGCTGGTGTATTTGTAAAAAAGGTTGTTTTACCAAATTAGAATTCACAATGAAAAAGCTTGAGACACTGGTGAGAGAGACTCCAACTCGGGAAATTCACAATGATAACCTAGGTTAATATCTAAGAAAGTGCTTCAAACACTAGGAATACGTGAATAAAGGGCCTTAATATCTGTAACACATTGTATCCTGACAAGGAAATCGTGCTCAAAGAACATAGAACCGAGTTGGATACTGGTTACATTTATTATTCCTGGACAGTGAGTTGGCGATTTTGAAAGAAGCCTGGTTAGGCCATTAAACCGGATGTGATGACGTCACCAAGGGGGAGGGGCCACGTGGGCAGGCTTAATTGATCCCAGGTGATAAGGATTTGTCCAGGGTACCAGCTGGGAGCGATGACGTCATGGAGATTAGTTCTGGTATTAGGGTTAGAGAATTGGGGCTCTATTCATGGTTAGGGTTAGGATAAGGTTTTGGGCTAGGTAGGGTTCAGGCTCAGGTGTGGGCTCGGTTTAGGGTTTGGGTTAGAGGGTTAGGGACAGGGTTACGGTCACAGTGTAGTAATGTTGGCTATTCACAATGAATGAGCTTCAATCACTGGACAATTTGGTGTGTAGCACTCAGAACTTACGACTCCAGACTAGGGAAATATTTAGAAATGTGCTTCACACAATGGGAATACTTATTCCAATAGACTGAATATCTGAACAGCACAATTTTGTCAGTGGGAAATCTTGTTCAAACAGCTGAGAAGCGAGTGTGACACTGTTTACATTTATTTTTCCCGTCAAAAGGAGTTGGCGTTTTCGGGAAAAGGTTTTGGTGAAACACTGAAAAACTCATTATCCTAGAGCTATCGAACAATATGAAAGTATTGAGAACACTATGAAATAAAAATGTTAGTTAGGCTAGGGTTCCAAGTAACGTTTTACTGTGCCTTTAAAAAGCCGGTATGACAGCCGTGTTAAAATGAAAAGTCTCATTGCTGAAAACAACAGACCAGGGGAATGGCAGAATGTCTCTAGAACTCCTGGAATACGTTTCAGAACCCGAACATCTCTACTTTATTTTGAAATACTGAGAATTTGTATTTAAAGCGCTGTGAAAGGTAGGATAGACTGTCAAGTGGTAATAATGTTGAAAGTGCTGGTGAATTTGTAAAAAAGGTTGTTTTACCAAATTAGAATTCACAATGAAAAAGCTTGAGACACTGGTGAGAGAGACTCCAACTCGGGAAATTCACAATGATAACCTAGGTTAATATCTAAGAAAGTGCTTCAAACACTAGGAATACGTGAATAAAGGGCCTTAATATCTGTAACACATTGTATCCTGACAAGGAAATCGTGCTCAAAGAACATAGAACCGAGTTGGATACTGGTTACATTTATTATTCCTGGACAGTGAGTTGGCGATTTTGAAAGAAGCCTGGTTAGGACATTAAACCGGATGTGATGACGTCACCAAGGGGGAGGGGCGACGTGGGCAGGCTTAATTGATCCCAGGTGATAAGGATTTGGCCAGGGTACCAGCTGGGAGCGATTACGTCATGGAGATTAGTTCTGGTATTAGGGTTAGAGAATTGGGGCTCTGTTCATGGTTAGGGTTAGGATAAGGTTTTGGGCTAGGTAGGGTTCAGGCTCAGGTGTGGGCTCGGTTTAGGGTTTGGGTTAGAGGGTTAGGGACAGGGTTATGGTCACAGTGTAGTAATGTTGGCTATTCACAATGAATGAGCTTCAATCACTGGACAATTTGGTGTGTAGCACTCAGAACTTACGACTCCAGACTAGGGAAATATTTAGAAATGTGCTTCACACAATGGGAATACTTATTCCAATAGACTGAATATCTGAACAGCACAATTTTGTCAGTGGGAAATCTTGTTCAAACAGCTGAGAAGCGAGTGTGACACTGTTTACATTTATTTTTCCCGTCAAAAGGAGTTGGCGTTTTCGGGAAAAGGTTTTGGTGAAACACTGAAAAACTCATTATCCTAGAGCTATCGAACAGTATGAAAGTATTGAGAACACTATGAAATAAAAATGTTAGTTAGGCTAGGGTTCCAAGTAACGTTTTACTGTGCCTTTAAAAAGCCGGTATGACAGCCGTGTTAAAATGAAAAGTCTCATTGCTGAAAACAACAGACCAGGGGAATGGCAGAATGTCTATAGAACTCCTGGAATACGTTTCAGAACTTGAACATCTCTACTTCATTTTGAAATACTGAGAATTTGTATTTAAAGCGCTGTGAAAGGTAGGATAGACTGTCAAGTGGTAATAATGTTGAAAGTGCTGGTATATTTGTAAAAAAGGTTGTTTTACAAAATTAGAATTCACAATGAAAAAGCTTGAGACACTGGAAGAGAGAGACTCCAACTCGGGAAATTCACAATGATAACATAGGTTAATATCTAAGAAAGTGCTTCAAACACTAGGAATACATGAATAAAGGGCCTTAATATCTGTAACACATTGTATCCTGACAAGGAAATCGTGCTCAAAGAACATAGAACCGAGTTGGATACTGGTTACATTTATTATTCCGGGACAATGAGTTGGCGATTTTTAAAGAAGCCTGTTTAGGCCATTAAACCGGATGTGGTGACGTCACCAAGGGGGAGGGGCCATGTGGGCAGGCTTAATTGATCCCAGGTGATAATGATTTGGCCAGGGGACCACCTGGGAGTGATGACGTCATTGAGATTAGTTCTGGTATTAGGGTTAGAGAATTGGGGCTCTGTTCATGGTTAGTGTTAGGATAAGGTTTTGGGCTAGGTAGCGTTCAGGCTCAGGTGTGGGCTAGGTTTAGGGTTTGGGTTAGAAGGTTAGGGACAGGGTTACGCTCACAGTGTAGTAATGTTGGCTATTCACAATGAATGAGCTTCAATCACTGGACAATTTGGTGTGTAGCACTCAGAACTTACGACTCCAGACTAGGGAAATATTTAGAAATGTGCTTCACACAATAGGAATACTTATTCCAATAGACTGAATATATGAACAGCGCAATTTTGTCAGTGGGAAATCTTGTTCAAACAGCTGAGAAGCGAGTGTGACACTGTTTGCATTTATTTTTCCCGTCAAAAGGAGTTGGCGTTTTCGGGAAAAGGTTTTGGTGAAACACTGAAAAACTCATTTTCCTAGAGCTATCGAACAGTATGAAAGTATTGAGAACACTATGAAATAAAAATGTTAGTTAGGCTAGGGTTCCAAGTAACGTTTTACTGTGCCTTTAAAAAGCCGGTATGACACCCGTGTTAAAATGAAAAGTCTCATTGCTCAAAACAACAGACCAGGGGAATGGCAGAGTGTCTCTAGAACTCCTGGAATACGTTTTAGAACCCGAACATCTCTACTGAATTTTGAAATACTGAGAATTTGTATCCAAAGCGCTGTGAAAGGTAGGATAGACTGTCAAGTAGTAATAATGTTGAAAGTGCTGGTATATTTGTAAAAAAGGTTGTTTTACCAAATTAGAATTCACAATGAAAAAGCTTGAGACACTGGAAGAGAGAGACTCCAACTCGGGAAATTCACAATGATAACCTAGGTTAATATCTAAGAAAGTGCTTCAAACACTAGGAATACGTGAATAAAGGGCCTTAATATCTGTAACACATTGTTTGCTGAAAAGGAAATCGTGTTCAAAGAAAATAGAACTGAGTTGGATACTGGTTACATTTATTATTCCGGGACAATGAGTTGGCGATTTTGAAAGAAGCCTGGTTAGGCCATTAAACCGGATGAGGTGACGTCACCAAGGGGGAGGGGCCACGTGGGCAGGCTTCATTGATCCCAGGTGATAATGATTTGGCCAGGGGACCAGCTGGGAGTGATGACGTCATCGAGATTAGTTCTGGTATTAGGGTTAGAGAATTGGGGCTCTGTTCATGGTTAGGGTTAGGATAATGTTTTTGGCTAGGTAGGGTTCAGGCTCAGGTGTGGGCTAGGTTTAGGGTTTGGGTTAGAGGGTTAGGGACAGGGTTACGGTCACAGTGTAGTAATGTTGGCTATTCACTATGAATGAGCTTCAATCACTGGACAATTTGGTGTGTAGCACTCAGAACTTACGACTCCAGACTAGGGAAATATTTAGAAATGTGCTTCACACAATAGGAATACTTATTCCAATAGACTGAATATCTGAACAGCGCAATTTTGTCAGTGGGAAATCTTGTTCAAACAGCTGAGAAGCGAGTGTGACACTGTTTACATTTATTTTTCCCGTCAAAAGGAGTTGGCGTTTTCGGGAAAAGGTTTTGGTGAAACACTGAAAAACTCATTTTCCTAGAGCTATCGAACAGTATGAAAGTATTGAGAACACTATGAAATAAAAATGTTAGTTAGGCTAGGGTTCCAAGTAACGTTTTACTGTACCTTTAAAAAGCCGGAATGACACCCGTGTTAAAATGAAAAGTCTCATTGCTCAAAACAACAGACCAGGGGAATGGCAGAATGTCTCTAGAACTCCTGGAATACGTTTCAGAACCCGAACATCTCTACTTCATTTTGAAATACTGAGAATTTGTATTTAAAGCGCTGTGAAAGGTAGGATAGACTGTCAAGTGGTAATAATGTTGAAAGTGCTGGTATATTTGTAAAAAAGGTTGTTTTACCAAATTAGAATTCACAATGAAAAAGCTTGAGACACTGGAAGAGAGAGACTCCAACTCGGGAAATTCACAATGATAACCTAGGTTAATATCTAAGAAAGTGCTTCAAACACTAGGAATACGTGAATAAAGGGCCTTAATATCTGTAACACATTGTTTCCTGACAAGGAAATCGTGTTCAAAGAACATAGAACCGAGTTGGATACTGGTTACATTTATTATTCCGGGACAATGAGTTGGCGATTTTGAAAGAAGCCTGGTTAGGCCATTAAACCGGATGTGATGACGTCACCAAGGGGGAGGGGCCACGTGTGCAAGCTTAATAGATCCCAAGTGATAATGATTTGGCCAGGGGACCAGCTGGGAGTGATGACGTCATCGAGATTAGTTCTGGTATTAGGGTTAGAGAATTGGGGCTCTGTTCATGGTTAGGGTTAGGATAAGGTTTTGGGCGAGGTAGGGTTCAGGCTCAAGTGTGGGCTAGGTTTAGGGTTTGGGTTAGAGGGTTATGGACAGGGTTACGGTCACAGTGTAGTAATGATGGCTATTCACAATGAATGAGCTTCAATCACTGGACAATTTGGTGTGTAGCACTCAGAACTTACGACTCCAGACTAGGGAAATATTTAGAAATGTGCTTCACACAATAGGAATACATATTCCACTAGACTGAATATCTGAACAGCACAATTTTGTCACTGGGAAATCTTGTTCAAACAGCTGAGAAGCGAGTGTGACACTGCTTACATTTATTTTTCCCGTCAAATGGAGTTGGCGTTTTCGGGAAACGGTTTTGGTGAAACACTGAAAAACTCATTTTCCTAGAGCTATCGAACAGTATGAAAGTACTGAGAACACTATGAAATAAAAATGTTAGTTAGGCTAGGGTTCCAAGTAACGTTTTACTGTGCCTTTAAAAAGTCGGTATGACACCCGTGTTAAAATGAAAAGTCTCATTGCTCAAAACTACAGACCAGGGGAATGGCAGAATGTCTCTAGAACTCCTGGAATACTTTTCAAAACCCGAACATCTCTACTTCATTTTGAAATACTGAGAATTTGTATTTAAAGCGCTGTGAAAGTTAGGATAGACTGTCAAGTGGTAATAATGTTGAAAGTGCTGGTATATTTGTAAAAAAGGTTGTTTTACAAAATTAGAATTCACAATGAAAAAGCTTGAGACACTGGAAGAGAGAGACTCCAACTCGGGAAATTCACAATGATAACCTAGGTTAATATCTAAGAAAGTGCTTCAAACACTAGGAATACGTGAATAAAGGGCCTTAATATCTGTAACACATTGTTTCCTGACAAGGAAATCGTGTTCAAAGAACATAGGACCGAGTTGGATACTGGTTACATTTATTATTCCGGGACAATGAGTTGGCGATTTTGAAAGAAGCCTGGTTAGGCCATTAAACCGGATGTGATGACGTCACCAAGAGGGAGGGGCCACGTGGGCAGGCTTAATTGATCCCAGGTGATAATGATTTGGCCAGGGGACCAGCTGGGAGTGATGACGTCATCGAGATTAGTTCTGGTATTAGGATTAGAGAATTGGGGCTATGTTCATGGTTAGGGTTAGGATAAGGTTTTGGGCTAGGTAGGGTTCAGGCTCAGGTGTGGGCTAGGTTTAGGGTTTGGGTTAGAGGGTTAGGGACAGGGTTACGGTCACAGTGTAGTAATGATGGCTATTCACAATGAATGAGCTTCAATCACTGGACAATTTGGTGTGTAGCACTCAGAACTTACGACTCCAGACTAGGGAAATATTTAGAAATCTGCTTCACACAATAGGAATACATATTCCAATAGACTGAATATCTGAACAGCACAATTTTGTCACTCGGAAATCTTGTTCAAACAGCTGAGAAGCGAGTGTGACACTGTTTACATTTATTTTTCCCATCAAATGGAGTTGGCGTTTTCGGGAAAAGGTTTTGGTGAAACACTGAAAAACTCATTTTCCTAGAGCTATCGAACAGTATGAAAGTATTGAGAACACTATGAAATAAAAATGTTAGTTAGGCTAGGGTTCCAAGTAACGTTTTACTGTGCCTTTAAAAAGCCGGTATGACACCCGTGTTAAAATGAAAAGTCTCATTGCTCAAAACAACAGACCAGGGGAATGGCAGAATGTCTCTAGAACTCCTGGAATACGTTTCAGAACCCGAACATCTCTACTTCATTTTGAAATACTGAGAATTTGTATTTAAAGCGCTGTGAAAGGTAGGATAGACTGTCAAGTAGTAATAATGTTGAAAGTGCTGGTATATTTGTAAAAAAGGTTGTTTTACCAAATTAGAATTCACAATGAAAAAGCTTGAGACACTGGAAGAGAGAGACTCCAACTCGGGAAATTCACAATGATAACCTAGGTTAATATCTAAGAAAGTGCTTCAAACACTAGGAATACGTGAATAAAGGGCCTTAATATCTGTAACACATTGTTTGCTGAAAAGGAAATCGTGTTCAAAGAAAATAGAACTGAGTTGGATACTGGTTACATTTATTATTCCGGGACAATGAGTTGGCGATTTTGAAAGAAGCCTGGTTAGGCCATTAAACCGGATGAGGTGACGTCACCAAGGGGGAGGGGCCACGTGGGCAGGCTTCATTGATCCCAGGTGATAATGATTTGGCCAGGGGACCAGCTGGGAGTGATGACGTCATCGAGATTAGTTCTGGTATTAGGGTTAGAGAATTGGGGCTCTGTTCATGGTTAGGGTTAGGATAATGTTTTTGGCTAGGTAGGGTTCAGGCTCAGGTGTGGGCTAGGTTTAGGGTTTGGGTTAGAGGGTTAGGGACAGGGTTACGGTCACAGTGTAGTAATGTTGGCTATTCACTATGAATGAGCTTCAATCACTGGACAATTTGGTGTGTAGCACTCAGAACTTACGACTCCAGACTAGGGAAATATTTAGAAATGTGCTTCACACAATAGGAATACTTATTCCAATAGACTGAATATCTGAACAGCGCAATTTTGTCAGTGGGAAATCTTGTTCAAACAGCTGAGAAGCGAGTGTGACACTGTTTACATTTATTTTTCCCGTCAAAAGGAGTTGGCGTTTTCGGGAAAAGGTTTTGGTGAAACACTGAAAAACTCATTTTCCTAGAGCTATCGAACAGTATGAAAGTATTGAGAACACTATGAAATAAAAATGTTAGTTAGGCTAGGGTTCCAAGTAACGTTTTACTGTACCTTTAAAAAGCCGGAATGACACCCGTGTTAAAATGAAAAGTCTCATTGCTCAAAACAACAGACCAGGGGAATGGCAGAATGTCTCTAGAACTCCTGGAATACGTTTCAGAACCCGAACATCTCTACTGAATTTTGAAATACTGAGAATTTGTATTTAAAGCGCTGTGAAAGGTAGGATAGACTGTCAAGTGGTAATAATGTTGAAAGTGCTGGTATATTTGTAAAAAAGGTTGTTTTACCAAATTAGAATTCACAATGAAAAAGCTTGAGACACTGGAAGAGAGAGACTCCAACTCGGGAAATTCACAATGATAACCTAGGTTAATATCTAAGAAAGTGCTTCAAACACTAGGAATACGTGAATAAAGGGCCTTAATATCTGTAACACATTGTTTCCTGACAAGGAAATCGTGTTCAAAGAACATAGAACCGAGTTGGATACTGGTTACATTTATTATTCCGGGACAATGAGTTGGCGATTTTGAAAGAAGCCTGGTTAGGCCATTAAACCGGATGTGATGACGTCACCAAGGGGGAGGGGCCACGTGTGCAGGCTTAATAGATCCCAAGTGATAATGATTTGGCCAGGGGACCAGCTGGGAGTGATGACGTCATCGAGATTAGTTCTGGTATTAGGGTTAGAGAATTGGGGCTCTGTTCATGGTTAGGGTTAGGATAAGGTTTTGGGCGAGGTAGGGTTCAGGCTCAAGTGTGGGCTAGGTTTAGGGTTTGGGTTAGAGGGTTATGGACAGGGTTACGGTCACAGTGTAGTAATGATGGCTATTCACAATGAATGAGCTTCAATCACTGGACAATTTGGTGTGTAGCACTCAGAACTTACGACTCCAGACTAGGGAAATATTTAGAAATGTGCTTCACACAATAGGAATACATATTCCACTAGACTGAATATCTGAACAGCACAATTTTGTCACTGGGAAATCTTGTTCAAACAGCTGAGAAGCGAGTGTGACACTGCTTACATTTATTTTTCCCGTCAAATGGAGTTGGCGTTTTCGGGAAACGGTTTTGGTGAAACACTGAAAAACTCATTTTCCTAGAGCTATCGAACAGTATGAAAGTACTGAGAACACTATGAAATAAAAATGTTAGTTAGGCTAGGGTTCCAAGTAACGTTTTACTGTGCCTTTAAAAAGTCGGTATGACACCCGTGTTAAAATGAAAAGTCTCATTGCTCAAAACTACAGACCAGGGGAATGGCAGAATGTCTCTAGAACTCCTGGAATACTTTTCAAAACCCGAACATCTCTACTTCATTTTGAAATACTGAGAATTTGTATTTAAAGCGCTGTGAAAGTTAGGATAGACTGTCAAGTGGTAATAATGTTGAAAGTGCTGGTATATTTGTAAAAAAGGTTGTTTTACAAAATTAGAATTCACAATGAAAAAGCTTGAGACACTGGAAGAGAGAGACTCCAACTCGGGAAATTCACAATGATAACCTAGGTTAATATCTAAGAAAGTGCTTCAAACACTAGGAATACGTGAATAAAGGGCCTTAATATCTGTAACACATTGTTTCCTGACAAGGAAATCGTGTTCAAAGAACATAGGACCGAGTTGGATACTGGTTACATTTATTATTCCGGGACAATGAGTTGGCGATTTTGAAAGAAGCCTGGTTAGGCCATTAAACCGGATGTGATGACGTCACCAAGAGGGAGGGGCCACGTGGGCAGGCTTAATTGATCCCAGGTGATAATGATTTGGCCAGGGGACCAGCTGGGAGTGATGACGTCATCGAGATTAGTTCTGGTATTAGGATTAGAGAATTGGGGCTATGTTCATGGTTAGGGTTAGGATAAGGTTTTGGGCTAGGTAGGGTTCAGGCTCAGGTGTGGGCTAGGTTTAGGGTTTGGGTTAGAGGGTTAGGGACAGGGTTACGGTCACAGTGTAGTAATGATGGCTATTCACAATGAATGAGCTTCAATCACTGGACAATTTGGTGTGTAGCACTCAGAACTTACGACTCCAGACTAGGGAAATATTTAGAAATCTGCTTCACACAATAGGAATACATATTCCAATAGACTGAATATCTGAACAGCACAATTTTGTCACTCGGAAATCTTGTTCAAACAGCTGAGAAGCGAGTGTGACACTGTTTACATTTATTTTTCCCATCAAATGGAGTTGGCGTTTTCGGGAAAAGGTTTTGGTGAAACACTGAAAAACTCATTTTCCTAGAGCTATCGAACAGTATGAAAGTATTGAGAACACTATGAAATAAAAATGTTAGTTAGGCTAGGGTTCCAAGTAACGTTTTACTGTGCCTTTAAAAAGCCGGTATGACACCCGTGTTAAAATGAAAAGTCTCATTGCTCAAAACAACAGACCAGGGGAATGGCAGAATGTCTCTAGAACTCCTGGAATACGTTTCAGAACCCGAACATCTCTACTTCATTTTGAAATACTGAGAATTTGTATTTAAAGCGCTGTGAAAGGTAGGATAGACTGTCAAGTGGTAATAATGTTGAAAGTGCTGGTATATTTGTAAAAAAGGTTGTTTTTCAAAATTAGAATTCACAATGAAAAAGCTTGAGACACTGGAAGAGAGAGACTCCAACTCGGGAAATTCACAATGATAACATAGGTTAATATCTAAGAAAGTGCTTCAAACACTAGGAATACGTGAATAAAGGGCCTTAATATCTGTAACACATTGTTTCCTGACAAGGAAATCGTGTTCAAAGAACATAGAACCGAGTTGGATACTGGTTACATTTATTATTCCGGGACAATGAGTTGGCGATTTTGAAAGAAGCCTGGTTAGGCCATTAAACCGGATGTGGTGACGTCACCAAGGGGGAGGGGCCATGTGGGCAGGCTTAATTGATCCCAGGTGATAATGATTTGGCCATGCGACCACCTGGGAGTGATGACGTCATTGAGATTAGTTCTGGTATTAGGGTTAGAGAATTGGGGCTCTGTTCATGGTTAGGGTTAGGATAATGTTTTGGGCTAGGTAGCGTTCAGGCTCAGGTGTGGGCTAGGTTTAGGGTTTGGGTTAGAGGGTTAGGGACAGGGTTACGGTCACAGTGTAGTAATGTTGGCTATTCACAATGAATGAGCTTCAATCACTGGACAATTTGGTGTGTAGCACTCAGAACTTACGACTCCAGACTAGGGAAATATTTAGAAATGTGCTTCACACAATAGGAATACATATTCCAATAGACTGAATATCTGAACAGCACAATTTTGTCACTGGGAAATCTTGTTCAAACAGCTGAGAAGCAAGTGTGACACTGTTTACATTTATTTTTCCCGCCAAAAGGAGTTGGCGTTTTCGGGAAAAGGTTTTGGTGAAACACTGAAAAACTCATTTTCCTAGAGCTATCGAACAGTATGAAAGTATTGAGAACACTATAAAATAAAAATGTTAGTTAGGCTATGGTTCCAAGTAATGTTTTACTGTGCCTTTAAAAAGCCTGTATGACACCTGTGTTAAAATGAAAAGTCTCATTGCTCAAAACAACAGACCAGGGGAATGGCAGAGTGTCTCTAGAACTCCTGGAATACGTTTTAGAACCCGAACATCTCTACTGAATTTTGAAATACTGAGAATTTGTATCCAAAGCGCTGTGAAAGGTAGGATAGACTGTCAAGTGGTAATAATGTTGAAAGTGCTGGTATATTTGTAAAAAAGGTTGTTTTACCAAATTAGAATTCACAATGAAAAAGCTTGAGACACTGGAAGAGAGAGACTCCAACTCGGGAAATTCACAATGATAACATAGGTTAATATCTAAGAAAGTGCTTCAAACACTAGGAATACATGAATAAAGGGCCTTAATATCTGTAACACATTGTATCCTGACAAGGAAATCGTGCTCAAAGAACATAGAACCGAGTTGGATACTGGTTACATTTATTATTCCGGGACAATGAGTTGGCGATTTTTAAAGAAGCCTGTTTAGGCCATTAAACCGGATGTGGTGACGTCACCAAGGGGGAGGGGCCATGTGGGCAGGCTTAATTGATCCCAGGTGATAATGATTTGGCCAGGGGACCACCTGGGAGTGATGACGTCATTGAGATTAGTTCTGGTATTAGGGTTAGAGAATTGGGGCTCTGTTCATGGTTAGTGTTAGGATAAGGTTTTGGGCTAGGTAGCGTTCAGGCTCAGGTGTGGGCTAGGTTTAGGGTTTGGGTTAGAAGGTTAGGGACAGGGTTACGCTCACAGTGTAGTAATGTTGGCTATTCACAATGAATGAGCTTCAATCACTGGACAATTTGGTGTGTAGCACTCAGAACTTACGACTCCAGACTAGGGAAATTTTAGAAATGTGCTTCACACAATAGGAATACTTATTCCAATACACTGAATATATGAACAGCGCAATTTTGTCAGTGGGAAATCTTGTTCAAACAGCTGAGAAGCGAGTGTGACACTGTTTGCATTTATTTTTCCCGTCAAAAGGAGTTGGCGTTTTCGGGAAAAGGTTTTGGTGAAACACTGAAAAACTCATTTTCCTAGAGCTATCGAACAGTATGAAAGTATTGAGAACACTATGAAATAAAAATGTTAGTTAGGCTAGGGTTCCAAGTAACGTTTTACTGTGCCTTTAAAAAGCCGGTATGACACCCGTGTTAAAATGAAAAGTCTCATTGCTCAAAACAACATACCAGGGGAATGGCAGAGTGTCTCTAGAACTCCTGGAATACGTTTTAGAACCGGAACATCTCTACTGAATTTTGAAATACTGAGAATTTGTATCCAAAGCGCTGTGAAAGGTAGGATAGACTGTCAAGTAGTAATAATGTTGAAAGTGCTGGTATATTTGTAAAAAAGGTTGTTTTACCAAATTAGAATTCACAATGAAAAAGCTTGAGACACTGGAAGAGAGAGACTCCAACTCGGGAAATTCACAATGATAACCTAGGTTAATATCTAAGAAAGTGCTTCAAACACTAGGAATACGTGAATAAAGGGCCTTAATATCTGTAACACATTGTTTGCTGAAAAGGAAATCGTGTTCAAAGAACATAGAACTGAGTTGGATACTGGTTACATTTATTATTCCGGGACAATGAGTTGGCGATTTTGAAAGAAGCCTGGTTAGGCCATTAAACCGGATGAGGTGACGTCACCAAGGGGGAGGGGCCACGTGGGCAGGCTTCATTGATCCCAGGTGATAATGATTTGGCCAGGGGACCAGCTGGGAGTGATGACGTCATCGAGATTAGTTCTGGTATTAGGGTTAGAGAATTGGGGCTCTGTTCATGGTTAGGGTTAGGATAATGTTTTTGGCTAGGTAGGGTTCAGGCTCAGGTGTGGGCTAGGTTTAGGGTTTGGGTTAGAGGGTTAGGGACAGGGTTACGGTCACAGTGTAGTAATGTTGGCTATTCACTATGAATGAGCTTCAATCACTGGACAATTTGGTGTGTAGCACTCAGAACTTACGACTCCAGACTAGGGAAATATTTAGAAATGTGCTTCACACAATAGGAATACTTATTCCAATAGACTGAATATCTGAACAGCGCAATTTTGTCAGTGGGAAATCTTGTTCAAACAGCTGAGAAGCGAGTGTGACACTGTTTACATTTATTTTTCCCGTCAAAAGGAGTTGGCGTTTTCGGGAAAAGGTTTTGGTGAAACACTGAAAAACTCATTTTCCTAGAGCTATCGAACAGTATGAAAGTATTGAGAACACTATGAAATAAAAATGTTAGTTAGGCTAGGGTTCCAAGTAACGTTTTACTGTGCCTTTAAAAAGCCGGAATGACACCCGTGTTAAAATGAAAAGTCTCATTGCTCAAAACAACAGACCAGGGGAATGGCAGAATGTCTCTAGAACTCCTGGAATACGTTTCAGAACTCGAACATCTCTACTTCATTTTGAAATACTGAGAATTTGTATTTAAAGCGCTGTGAAAGGTATGATAGACTGTCAAGTGGTAATAATGTTGAAAGTGCTGGTATATTTGTAAAAAAGGTTGTTTTACCAAATTAGAATTCACAATGAAAAAGCTTGAGACATAGGAAGAGAGAGACTCCAACTCGGGAAATTCACAATGATAACATAGGTTAATATCTAAGAAAGTGCTTCAAACACTAGGAATACGTGAATAAAGGGCCTTAATATCTGTAACACATTGTATCCTGACAAGGAAATCGTGCTCAAAGAACATAGAACCGAGTTGGATACTGGTTACATTTATTATTCCGGGACAATGAGTTGGCGAATTTGAAAGAAGCCTGGTTAGGCCATTAAACAGGATGTGGTGACGTCACCAAGGGGGAGGGGCCATGTGGGCAGGCTTAATTGATCCCAGGTGATAATGATTTGGCCAGGGGACCAGCTGGGAGTGATGACATCATTGAGATTAGTTCTGGTATTAGGGTTAGAGAATTGGGGCTCTGTTCATGGTTAGGGTTAGGATAAGGTTTTGGGCTATGTAGGGTTCAGGCTCAGGTGTGGGCTAGGTTTAGGGTTTGGGTTAGAGGGTTAGGGACAGGGTTATGGTCACAGTGTAGTAATGTTGGCTATTCACAATGAATGAGCTTCAATCACTGGACAATTTGGTGTGTAGCACTCAGAACTTACGACTCCAGACTAGGGAAATATTTAGAAATGTGCTTCACACAATAGGAATACTTATTCCAATAGACTGAATATCTGAACAGCACAATTTTGTCAGTGGGAAATCTTGTTCAAACAGCTGAGAAGCGAGTGTGACACTGTTTACATTTATTTTTCCCGCCAAAAGGAGTTGGCCTTTTCAGGAAAAGGTTTTGGTGAAACACTGAAAAACTCATTTTCCTAGAGCTATCGAACAGTATGAAAGTATTGAGAACACTATGAAATAAAAATGTTAGTTAGGCTAGGGTTCCAAGTAATGTTTTACTGTGCCTTTAAAAAGCCTGTATGACACCCGTGTTAAAATGAAAAGTCTCATTGCTCAAAACAACAGACCAGGGGAATGGCAAAGTGTCTCTAGAACTCCAGGAATACGTTTCAGAACCCGAACATCTCTACTGAATTTTGAAATACTGAGAATTTGTATCCAAAGCGCTGTGAAAGGTAGGATAGACTGTCAAGTGGTAATAATGTTGAAAGTGCTGGTATATTTGTAAAAAAGGTTGTTTTACCAAATTAGAATTCACAATGAAAAAGCTTGAGACACTGGAAGAGAGAGACTCCAACTCGGGAAATTCACAATGATAACCTAGGTTAATATCTAAGAAAGTGCTTCAAACACTAGGAATACGTGAATAAAGGGCCTTAATATCTGTAACACATTGTTTCCTGACAAGGAAATCGTGTTCAAAGAACATAGGACCGAGTTGGATACTGGTTACATTTATTATTCCGGGACAATGAGTTGGCGATTTTGAAAGAAGCCTGGTTAGGCCATTAAACCAGATGAGGTGATGTATCCAAGGGGGAGGGGCCACGTGGGCAGGCTTAATTGATCCCAGGTGATAATGATTTGGCCAGGGGACCAGCTGGGAGCGATGACGTCATCGAGATTAGTTCTGGTATTAGGGTTAGAGAATTGGGGCTCTGTTCATGGTTAGGGTTAGGATAAGGTTTTGGGCTAGGTAGGGTTCAGGCTCAGGTGTGGGCTAGGTTTAGAGTTTGGGTTAGAGGGTTAGGGACAGGGTTAAGGTCACAGTGTAGTAATGTTGGCTATTCACAATGAATGAGCTTCAATCACTGGACAATTTGGTGTGTAGCACTCAGAACTTACGACTCCAGACTAGGGAAATATTTAGAAATGTGCTTCACACAATGGGAATACTTATTCCAATAGACTGAATATCTGAACAGCACAATTTTGTCACTGGGAAATCTTGTTCAAACAGCTGAGAAGCGAGTGTGACACTGTTTACATTTATTTTTCCCATCAAATGGAGTTGGCGTTTTCGGGAAAAGGTTTTGGTGAAACACTGAAAAACTCATTTTCCTAGAGCTATCGAACAGTATGAAAGTATTGAGAACACTATGAAATAAAAATGTTAGTTAGGCTAGGGTTCCAAGTAACGTTTTACTGTGCCTTTAAAAAGCCGGTATGACACCCTTGTTAAAATGAAAACTCTCATTGCTCAAAACAACAGACCAGGGGAATGGCAGCATGTCTCTACAGCTCCTGGAATACGTTTCAGAACTCGAACATCTCTACTGAATTTTGAAATACTGAGAATTTGTATTTAAAGCGCTGTGAAAGGTAGGATAGACTGTCAAGTGGTAATAATGTTGAAAGTGCTGGTATATTTGTAAAAAAGGTTGTTTTACCAAATTAGAATTCACAATGAAAAAGCTTGAGACACTGGAAGAGAGAGACTCCAACTCAGGAAATTCACAATGATAACCTAGGTTAATATCTAAGAAAGTGCTTCAAACACTAGGAATACGTGAATAAAGGGCCTTAATATCTGTAACACATTGTTTCCTGACAAGGAAATCGTGTTCAAAGAACATAGGACCGAGTTGGATACTGGTTACATTTATTATTCCGGGACAATGAGTTGGCGATTTTGAAAGAAGCCTGGTTAGGCCATTAAACCGGATGTGATGACGTCACCAAGAGGGAGGGGCCACGTGGGCAGGCTTAATTGATCCCAGGTGATAATGATTTGGCCAGGGGACCAGCTGGGAGTGATGACGTCATCGAGATTAGTTCTGGTATTAGGATTAGAGAATTGGGGCTATGTTCATGGTTAGGGTTAGGATAAGGTTTTGGGCTAGGTAGGGTTCAGGCTCAGGTGTGGGCTAGGTTTAGGGTTTGGGTTAGAGGGTTAGGGACAGGGTTACGGTCACAGTGTAGTAATGATGGCTATTCACAATGAATGAGCTTCAATCACTGGACAATTTGGTGTGTAGCACTCAGAACTTACGACTCCAGACTAGGGAAATATTTAGAAATCTGCTTCACACAATAGGAATACATATTCCAATAGACTGAATATCTGAACAGCACAATTTTGTCACTCGGAAATCTTGTTCAAACAGCTGAGAAGCGAGTGTGACACTGTTTACATTTATTTTTCCCGTCAGAAGGAGTTGGCGTTTTCGGGAAAAGGTTTTGGTGAAACACTGAAAAACTCATTTTCCTAGAGCTATCGAACAGTATGAAAGTACTGAGAACACTATGAAATAAAAATGTTAGTTAGGCTAGGGTTCCAAGTAACGTTTTACTGTGCCTTTAAAAAACCGGTATGACACCCGTGTTAAAATGAAAAGTCTCATTGCTCAAAACGACAGACCAGGGGAATGGCAGAGTGTCTCTAGAACTCCTGGAATACTTTTCAGAACCCGAACATCTCTACTTCATTTTGAAATACTGAGAATTTGTATTTAAAGCGCTGTGAAAGGTAGGATAGACTGTCAAGTGGTAATAATGTTGAAAGTGCTGGTATATTTGTAAAAAAGGTTGTTTTACCAAATTAGAATTCACAATGAAAAAGCTTGAGACACTGGAAGAGAGAGACTCCAACTCGGGAAATTCACAATGATAACCTAGGTTAATATCTAAGAAAGTGCTTCAAACACTAGGAATACGTGAATAAAGGGCCTTAATATCTGTAACACATTGTTTCCTGACAAGGAAATCGTGTTCAAAGAACATAGGACCGAGTTGGATACTGGTTACATTTATTATTCCGGGACAATGAGTTGGCGATTTTGAAAGAAGCCTGGTTAGGCCATTAAACCGGATGTGATGACGTCACCAAGAGGGAGGGGCCACGTGGGCAGGCTTAATTGATCCCAGGTGATAATGATTTGGCCAGGGGACCAGCTGGGAGTGATGACGTCATCGAGATTAGTTCTGGTATTAGGATTAGAGAATTGGGGCTATGTTCATGGTTAGGGTTAGGATAAGGTTTTGGGCTAGGTAGGGTTCAGGCTCAGGTGTGGGCTAGGTTTAGGGTTTGGGTTAGAGGGTTAGGGACAGGGTTATGGTCACAGTGTAGTAATGATGGCTATTCACAATGAATGAGCTTCAATCACTGGACAATTTGGTGTGTAGCACTCAGAACTTACGACTCCAGACTAGGGAAATATTTAGAAATCTGCTTCACACAATAGGAATACATATTCCAATAGACTGAATATCTGAACAGCACAATTTTGTCACTCGGAAATCTTGTTCAAACAGCTGAGAAGCGAGTGTGACACTGTTTACATTTATTTTTCCCATCAAATGGAGTTGGCGTTTTCGGGAAAAGGTTTTGGTGAAACACTGAAAAACTCATTTTCCTAGAGCTATCGAACAGTATGAAAGTACTGAGAACACTATGAAATAAAAATGTTAGTTAGGCTAGGGTTCCAAGTAACGTTTTACTGTGCCTTTAAAAAGCCGGTATGACACCCGTGTTAAAATGAAAAGTCTCATTGCTCAAAACGACAGACCAGGGGAATGGCAGAGTGTCTCTAGAACTCCTGGAATACTTTTCAGAACCCGAACATCTCTACTTCATTTTGAAATACTGAGAATTTGTATTTAAAGCGCTGTGAAAGGTAGGATAGACTGTCAAGTGGTAATAATGTTGAAAGTGCTGGTATATTTGTAAAAAAGGTTGTTTTACCAAATTAGAATTCACAATGAAAAAGCTTGAGACACTGGAAGAGAGAGACTCCAACTCGGGAAATTCACAATGATAACCTAGGTTAATATCTAAGAAAGTGCTTCAAACACTAGGAATATGTGAATAAAGGGCCTTAATATCTGTAACACATTGTTTCCTGACAAGGAAATCGTGTTCAAAGAACATAGAACCGAGTTGGATACTGGTTACATTTATTATTCCGGGACAATGAGATGGCGATTTTGAAAGAAGCCTGGTTAGGCTATTAAACTGGATGTGATGACGTCACCAAGGGGGAGGGGCCACGTGGGCAGGCTTACTTGATCCCAGGTGATAATGATTTGGCCAGGGGACCAGCTGGGAGTGATGACGTCATCGAGATTAGTTCTGGTATTAGGGTTAGAGAATTGGGGCTCTGTTCATGGTTAGGGTTAGGATAAGGTTTTGGGCGAGGTAGGTTTCAGGCTCAAGTGTGGGCTAGGTTTAGGGTTTGGGTTAGAGGGTTATGGACAGGGTTACGGTCACAGTGTATTAATGATGGCTATTCACAATGAATGAGCTTCAATCACTGGACAATTTGGTGTGTAGCACTCAGAACTTACGACTCCAGACTAGGGAAATATTTAGAAATGTGCTTCACACAATAGGAATACATATTCCACTAGACTGAATATCTGAACAGCACAATTTTGTCACTGGGAAATCTTGTTCAAACAGCTGAGAAGCGAGTGTGACACTGCTTACATTTATTTTTCCCGTCAAATGGAGTTGGCGTTTTCGGGAAACGGTTTTGGTGAAACACTGAAAAACTCATTTTCCTAGAGCTATCTAACAGTATGAAAGTACTGAGAACACTATGAAATAAAAATGTTAGTTAGGCTAGGGTTCCAAGTAACGTTTTACTGTGCCTTTAAAAAGTCGGTATGACACCCGTGTTAAAATGAAAAGTCTCATTGCTCAAAACTACAGACCAGGGGAATGGCAGAATGTCTCTAGAACTCCTGGAATACTTTTCAGAACCCGAACATCTCTACTTCATTTTGAAATACTGAGAATTTGTATTTAAAGCGCTGTGAAAGTTAGGATAGACTGTTAAGTGGTAATAATGTTGAAAGTGCTGGTATATTTGTAAAAAAGGTTGTTTTACCAAATTAGAATTCACAATGAAAAAGCTTGAGACACTGGAAGAGAGAGACTCCAACTCGGGAAATTCACAATGATAACCTAGGTTAATATCTAAGAAAGTGCTTCAAACACTAGGAATACGTGAATAAAGGGCCTTAATATCTGTAACACATTGTTTCCTGACAAGGAAATCGTGTTCAAAGAACATAGGACCGAGTTGGATACTGGTTACATTTATTATTCCGGGACAATGAGTTGGCGATTTTGAAAGAAGCCTGGTTAGGCCATTAAACCGGATGTGATGACGTCACCAAGAGGGAGGGGCCACGTGGGCAGGCTTAATTGATCCCAGGTGATAATGATTTGGCCAGGGGACCAGCTGGGAGTGATGACGTCATCGAGATTAGTTCTGGTATTAGGATTAGAGAATTGGGGCTATGTTCATGGTTAGGGTTAGGATAAGGTTTTGGGCTAGGTAGGGTTCAGGCTCAGGTGTGGGCTAGGTTTAGGGTTTGGGTTAGAGGGTTAGGGACAGGGTTACGGTCACAGTGTAGTAATGTTGGCTATTCACAATGAATGAGCTTCAATCACTGGACTATTTGGTGTGTAGCACTCAGAACTTACGACTCCAGACTAGGGAAATATTTAGAAATCTGCTTCACACAATAGGAATACATATTCCAATAGACTGAATATCTGAACAGCACAATTTTGTCACTCGGAAATCTTGTTCAAACAGCTGAGAAGCGAGTGTGACACTGTTTACATTTATTTTTCCCATCAAATGGAGTTGGCGTTTTCGGGAAAAGGTTTTGGTGAAACACTGAAAAACTCATTTTCCTAGAGCTATCGAACAGTATGAAAGTATTGAGAACACTATGAAATAAAAATGTTAGTTAGGCTAGGGTTCCAAGTAACGTTTTACTGTGCCTTTAAAAAGCCGGTATGACACCCTTGTTAAAATGAAAACTCTCATTGCTCAAAACAACAGACCAGGGGAATGGCAGCGTGTCTCTACAGCTCCTGGAATACGTTTCAGAACTCGAACATCTCTACTGAATTTTGAAATACTGAGAATTTGTATTTAAAGCGCTGTGAAAGGTAGGATAGACTGTCAAGTGGTAATAATGTTGAAAGTGCTGGTATATTTGTAAAAAAGGTTGTTTTACCAAATTAGAATTCACAATGAAAAAGCTTGAGACACTGGAAGAGAGAGACTCCAACTCGGGAAATTCACAATGATAACCTAGGTTAATATCTAAGAAAGTGCTTCAAACACTAGGAATACGTGAATAAAGGGCCTTAATATCTGTAACACATGGTTTCCTGACAAGGAAATCGTGTTCAAAGAACATAGGACCGAGTTGGATACTGGTTACATTTATTATTCCGGGACAATGAGTTGGCGATTTTGAAAGAAGCCTGGTTAGGCCATTAAACCGGATGTGATGACGTCACCAAGAGGGAGGGGCCACGTGGGCAGGCTTAATTGATCCCAGGTGATAATGATTTGGCCAGGGGACCAGCTGGGAGTGATGACGTCATCGAGATTAGTTCTGGTATTAGGATTAGAGAATTGGGGCTATGTTCATGGTTAGGGTTAGGATAAGGTTTTGGGCTAGGTAGGGTTCAGGCTCAGGTGTGGGCTAGGTTTAGGGTTTGGGTTAGAGGGTTAGGGACAGGGTTACGGTCACAGTGTAGTAATGATGGCTATTCACAATGAATGAGCTTCAATCACTGGACAATTTGGTGTGTAGCACTCAGAACTTACGACTCCAGACTAGGGAAATATTTAGAAATCTGCTTCACACAATAGGAATACATATTCCAATAGACTGAATATCTGAACAGCACAATTTTGTCACTGGGAAATCTTGTTCAAACAGCTGAGAAGCGAGTGTGACACTGCTTACATTTATTTTTCCCGTCAAATGGAGTTGGCGTTTTCGGGAAACGGTTTTGGTGAAACACTGAAAAACTCATTTTCCTAGAGCTATCGAACAGTATGAAAGTACTGAGAACACTATGAAATAAAAATGTTAGTTAGGCTAGGGTTCCAAGTAACGTTTTACTGTGCCTTTAAAAAGTCGGTATGACACCCGTGTTAAAATGAAAAGTCTCATTGCTCAAAACTACAGACCAGGGGAATGGCAGAATGTCTCTAGAACTCCTGGAATACTTTTCAGAACCCGAACATCTCTACTTCATTTTGAAATACTGAGAATTTGTATTTAAAGCGCTGTGAAAGGTAGGATAGACTGTCAAGTGGTAATAATGTTGAAAGTGCTGGTATATTTGTAAAAAAGGTTGTTTTACCAAATTAGAATTCACAATGAAAAAGCTTGAGACACTGGAAGAGAGAGACTCCAACTCGGGAAATTCACAATGATAACCTAGGTTAATATCTAAGAAAGTGCTTCAAACACTAGGAATACGTGAATAAAGGGCCTTAATATCTGTAACACATTGTTTCCTGACAAGGAAATCTTGTTCAAAGAACATAGAACCGAGTTGGATACTGGTTACATTTATTATTCCGGGACAATGAGTTGGCGATTTTGAAAGAAGCCTGGTTAGGCCATTAAACCGGATGAGATGACGTCACCAAGGGGGAGGGGCCACGTGGGCAGACTTAATTGATCCCAGGTGATAATGATTTCGCCTGGGGACCAGCTGGGAGTGATGACGTCATCGAGATTAGTTCTGGTATTAGGGTTAGAGAATTGGGGCTCTGTTCATGGTTAGGGTTAGGATAAGGTTTTGGGCTAGGTAGGGTTCAGGCTCAGGTGTGGGCTAGGTTTAGAGTTTGGGTTAGAGGGTTAGGGACAGGGTTAAGGTCACAGTGTAGTAATGTTGGCTATTCACAATGAATGAGCTTCAATCACTGGACAATTTGGTGTGTAGCACTCAGAACTTACGACTCCAGACTAGGGAAATGTTTAGAAATGTGCTTCACACAATAGGAATACTTATTCCAATAGACTGAATATCTGAACAGCACAATTTTGTCACTGGGAAATCTTGTTCAAACAGCTGAGAAGCGAGTGTGACACTGTTTACATTTATTTTTCCCGTCAAAAGGAGTTGGCGTTTTCGGGAAAAGGTTTTGGTGAAACACTGAAAAACTCATTTACCTAGAGCTATCGAACAGTATGAAAGTACTGAGAACACTATGAAATAAAAATGTTAGTTAGGCTAGGGTTCCAAGTAACGTTTTCCTGTGCCTTTAAAAAGCCGGTATGACACCCGTGTTAAAATGAAAAGTCTCATTGCTCAAAACGACAGACCAGGGGAATGGCAGAGTGTCTCTAGAACTCCTGGAATACTTTTCAGAACCAGAACATCTCTACTGAATTTTGAAATACTGAGAATTTGTATTTAAAGCGCTGTGAAAGGTAGGATAGACTGTCAAGTGGTAATAATGTTGAAAGTGCTGGTATATTTGTAAAAAAGGTTGTTTTACCAAATTAGAATTCACAATGAAAAAGCTTGAGACACTGGAAGAGAGAGACTCCAACTCGGGAAATTCCCAATGATAACCTAGGTTAATATCTAAGAAAGTGCTTCAAACACTAGGAATACGTGAATAAAGGGCCTTAATATCTGTAACACATTGTTTCCTGACAAGGAAATCGTGTTCAAAGAACATAGAACCGAGTTGGATACTGGTTACATTTATTATTCTGGGACAATGAGATGGCGATTTTGAAAGAAGCCTGGTTAGACCATTAAACCGGATGAGATGACGTCACCAAGGGGGAGGGGCCACGTGGGCAGGCTTAATTGATCCCAGGTCATAATGATTTGGCCAGGGGACCAGCTGGGAGTGATGACGTCATCGAGATTAGTTCTGGTATTAGGGTTAGAGAATTGGGGCTCTGTTCATGGTTAGGGTTAGGATAAGGTTTTGGCGAGGTAGGGTTCAGGCTCAAGTGTGGGCTAGGTTTAGGGTTTGGGTTAGAGGGTTATGGACAGGGTTATGGTCACAGTGTAGTAATGATGGCTATTCACAATGAATGAGCTTCAATCACTGGACAATTTGGTGTGTAGCACTCAGAACTTACGACTCCAGACTAGGGAAATATTTAGAAATGTGCTTCACCCAATAGGAATACATATTCCACTAGACTCAATATCTGAACAGCACAATTTTGTCACTGGCAAATCTTGTTCAAACAGCTGAGAAGCGAGTGTGACACTGCTTACATTTATTTTTCCCGTCAAATGGAGTTGGCGTTTTCGGGA
Source organism: Cnephaeus nilssonii (assembly GCF_951640355.1). NCBI lineage: Eukaryota > Metazoa > Chordata > Mammalia > Chiroptera > Vespertilionidae > Cnephaeus > Cnephaeus nilssonii. The sequence goes on along the minus strand of NC_137076.1, from coordinate 1,080,120 downwards.
AAAGGTTTTGGTGAAACACTGAAAAACTCATTTTCCTAGAGCTATCGAACAGTATGAAAATATTGAGAACACTATGAAATAAAAATGTTAGTTAGGCTAGGGTTCCAAGTAATGTTTTACTGTGCCTTTAAAAAGCCGGTATGACACCCGTGTTAAAATGAAAAGTCTCATTGCTCAAAACAACAGACCAGGGGAATGGCAGAGTGTCTCTAGAACTCCTGGAATACTTTTTAGAACCCGAACATCTCTACTGAATTTTGAAATACTGAGAATTTATATCCAAAGCGCTGTGAAAGGTAGGATAGACTGTCAAGTGGTCATAATGTTGAAAGTGCTGGTATATTTGTAAAAAAGGTTGTTTTACCAAATTAGAATTCACAATGAAAAAGCTTGAGACACTGGAAGAGAGAGACTCCAACTCGGGAAATTCACAATGATAACCTAGGTTAATATCTAAGAAAGTGCTTCAAACACTAGGAATACGTGAATAAAGGGCCTTAATATCTGTAACACATTGTTTCCTGACAAGGAAATCGTGTTCAAAGAACATAGAACCGAGTTGGATACTGGTTACATTTATTATTCCGGGACAATGAGTTGGCGATTTTGAAAGAAGCCTGGTTAGGCCATTAAACCGGATGTGATGACGTCACCAAGAGGGAGGGGCCACGTGGGCAGGCTTAATTGATCCCAGGTGATAATGATTTGGCCAGGGGACCAGCTGGGAGTGATGACGTCATCGAGATTAGTTCTGGTATTAGGATTAGAGAATTGGGGCTATGTTCATGGTTAGGGTTAGGATAAGGTTTTGGGCTAGGTAGGGTTCAGGCTCAGGTGTGGGCTAGGTTTAGGGTTTGGGTTAGAGGGTTAGGGACAGGGGTAAGGTCACAGTGTAGTAATGATGGCTATTCACAATGAATGAGCTTCAATCACTGGACAATTTGGTGTGTAGCACTCAGAACTTACGACTCCAGACTAGGGAAATATTTAGAAATCTGCTTCACACAATAGGAATACATATTCCAATAGACTGAATATCTGAACAGCACAATTTTGTCACTCGGAAATCTTGTTCAAACAGCTGAGAAGCGAGTGTGACACTGTTTACATATATTTTTCCCATCAAATGGAGTTGGCGTTTTCGGGAAAAGGTTTTGGTGAAACACTGAAAAACTCATTTTCCTAGAGCTATCGAACAGTATGAAAGTATTGAGAACACTATGAAATAAAAATGTTAGTTAGGCTAGGGTTCCAAGTAACGTTTTACTGTGCCTTTAAAAAGCCGGTATGACACCCTTGTTAAAATGAAAACTCTCATTGCTCAAAACAACAGACCAGGGGAATGGCAGCGTGTCTCTACAACTCCTGGAATACGTTTCAGAACTCGAACATCTCTACTGAATTTTGAAATACTGAGAATTTGTATTTAAAGCGCTGTGAAAGGTAGGATAGACTGTCAAGTGGTAATAATGTTGAAAGTGCTGGTATATTTGTAAAAAAGGTTGTTTTACCAAATTAGAATTCACAATGAAAAAGCTTGAGACACTGGAAGAGAGAGACTCCAACTCGGGAAATTCACAATGATAACCTAGGTTAATATCTAAGAAAGTGCTTCAAACACTAGGAATACGTGAATAAAGGGCCTTAATATCTGTAACACATTGTTTCCTGACAAGGAAATCGTGTTCAAAGAACATAGAACCGAGTTGGATACTGGTTACATTTATTATTCCTGGACAATGAGTTGGCGATTTTGAAAGAAGCCTGGTTAGGCCATTAAACCGGATGAGGTGACGTCACCAAGGGGGAGGGGCCACGTGGGCAGGCTTAATTGATCCCAGGTGATAATGATTTGGCCAGGGGACCAGCTGGGAGTGATGACGTCATCGTGATTAGTTCTGGTATTAGGGTTAGAGAATTGGGGCTCTGTTCATGGTTAGGGTTAGGATAAGGTTTTGGGCTAGGTAGGGTTCAGGCTCAGGTGTGGGCTAGATTTAGGGTTTGGGTTAGAGGGTTAGGGACAGAGTTACGTTCACAGTGTAGTAATGATGGCTATTCACAATGAATGAGCTTCAATCACTGGACAATTTGGTGTGTAGCACTCAGAATTTACGACTCCAGACTAGGGAAATATTTAGAAATGTGCTTCACACAATAGGAATACATATTCCACTAGACTGAATATCTGAACAGCACAATTTTGTCACTGGGAAATCTTGTTCAAACAGCTGAGAAGCGAGTGTGACACTGTTTACATTTATTTTTCCCGTCAAATGGAGTTGGCGTTTTCGGGAAAAGTTTTTGGTGAAACACTGAAAAACTCATTTTCCTAGAGCTATCGAACAGTATGAAAGTATTGAGAACACTATGAAATAAAAATGTTAGTTAGGCTAGGGTTCCAAGTAACGTTTTACTGTGCCTTTAAAAAGCCGGTATGACACCCTTGTTAAAATGAAAAGTCTCATTGCTCAAAACAACAGACCAGGGGAATGGCAGACTGTCTCTACAACTCCTGGAATACGTTTCAGAATTCGAACATCTCTACTGAATTTTGAAATACTGAAAATTTGTATCCAAAGCGCTGTGAAAGGTAGGATAGACTTTCAAGTGGTAATAATGTTGAAATTGCTGGTATATTTGTAAAAAAGGTTGTTTTACCGAATTAGAATTCACAATGAAAAAGCTTGAGACACTGGAAGAGAGAGACTCCAACTCGGGAAATTCACAATGATAACCTAGGTTAATATCTAAGAAAGTGCTTCAAACACTAGGAATACGTGAATAAAGGGCCTTAATATCTGTAACACATTGTTTCCTGACAAGGAAATCGTGTTCAAAGAACATAGAACCGAGTTGGATACTGGTTAAATTTATTATTCCGGGACAATGAGATGGTGATTTTGAAAGAAGCCTGGTTAGGCCATTAAACAGGATGAGATGACGTCACCAAGTGGGATGGGCCACGTGGGCAGGCTTAATTGATCCCAGGTGATAATGATTTGGCCAGGGGTCCAGCTGGGAGTGATGACGTCATTGAGATTAGTTCTGGTATTAGGGTTAGAGAATTGGGGCTCTGTTCATGGTTAGGGTTAGGATAAGGTTTTGGGCGAGGTAGGGTTCAGGCTCAAGTGTGGGCTAGGTTTAGGGTTTGGGTTAGAGGGTTATGGACAGGGTTACGGACACAGTGTAGTAATGATGGCTATTTACAATGAATGAGCTTCAATCACTGGACAATTTGGTGTGAAGCACTCAGAACTTAAGACTCCAGACTAGGGATATATTTAGAAATGTGCTTAACACACTAGGAATACATATTCCAATAGACTGAATATCTGAACAGCACAATTTTGTCACTGGGAAATCTTGTTCAAACAGCTGAGAAGCAAGTGTGACACTGTTTACATTTATTTTTCCCGTCAAATGGAGTTGGCGTTTTCGCGAAAAGGTTTTGGTGAAACACTGAAAAACTCATTTTGCTAGAGCTATCGAACAGTATGAAAGTATTGAGAACACTATGAAATAAAAATGTTAGTTAGGCTAGGGTTCCAAGTAACGTTTTACTGTGCCTTTAAAAAGCCGGTATGACACCCTTGTTAAAATGAAAAGTCTCATTGCTCAAAACAACAGACCAGGGGAATGGCAGACTGTCTCTACAACTCCTGGAATACGTTTCAGAACTCGAACATCTCTACTGAATTTTGAAATACTGAGAATTTGTATCCAAAGCGCTGTGAAAGGTAGGATAGACTTTCAAGTGGTAATAATGTTGAAATTGCTGGTATATTTGTAAAAAAGGTTGTTTTACCAAATTAGAATTCACAATGAAAAAGCTTGAGACACTGGAAGAGAGAGACTCCAACTCGGGAAATTCACAATGATAACCTAGGTTAACATCTAAGAAAGTGCTTCAAATACTAGGAAAACGAGAATAAAGGGCCCTAATATCTGTAACACATTGTTTCCTGACAAGGAAATCGTGTTCAAAGAACATAGAACCGAGTTGGATACTGGTTACATTTATTATTCCGGGACAATGAGTTGGCGATTTTGAAAGAAGCCTGGTTAGGCCATTAAACAGGATGAGATGACGTCACCGAGGGGGAGGGGCCACGTGGGCTGGCTTAATTGATCCCAGGTGATAATGATTTGGCCAGGGGACCAGCTGGGTGTGATGACGTCATCGAGATTAGTTCTGGTATTAGGGTTAGAGAATTGCGGCTCTGTTCATGGTTAGGGTTAGGATAAGGTTTTGGGCTAGGCAGGGTTCAGGCTCATGTGTGGGCTAAGTTTAGGGTTTGGGTTAGAGGGTTAGAGACAGGGTTACGGTCACAGTGTAGTAATGATGGCTATTCACAATGAATGAGCTTCAATCACTGGACAATTTGGTGTGTAGCACTCAGAACTTACATTTCCAGACTAGGGATATATTTAGAAATGTGCTTAACACACTAGGAATACATATTCCAATAGACTGAATATCTAAACAGCACAATTTTGTCACTGGGAAATCTTGTTCAAACAGCTGAGAAGCAAGTGTGACACTGTTTACATTTATTTTTCCCGTCAAATGGAGTTGGCGTTTTCGCGAAAAGGTTTTGGTGAAACACTGAAAAACTCATTTTCCTAGAGCTATCGAACAGTATGAAAATATTGAGAACACTATGAAATAAAAATGTTAGTTAGGCTAGGGTTCCAAGTAATGTTTTACTGTGCCTTTAAAAAGCCGGTATGACACCCGTGTTAAAATGAAAAGTCTCATTGCTCTAAACAACAGACCAGGGGAATGGCAGAGTGTCTCTAGAACTCCTGGAATACGTTTCAGAACCCGAACATCTCTACTTCATTTTGAAATACTGAGAATTTGTATTTAAAGCGCTGTGAAAGGTAGGATAGACTGTCAAGTGGTAATAATGTTGAAAGTGCTGGTATATTTGTAAAAAAGGTTGTTTTACCAAATTAGAATTCACAATGAAAAAGCTTGAGACACTGGAAGAGAGAGACTCCAACTCGGGAAATTCACAATGATAACCTAGGTTAATATCTAAGAAAGTGCTTCAAACACTAGGAATACGTGAATAAAGGGCCTTAATATCTGTAACACATTGTTTCCTGACAAGGAAATCGTGTTCAAAGAACATAGTACGGAGTTGGATACTGGTTACATTTATTATTCCGGGACAATGAGTTGGCGATTTTGAAAGAAGCCTGGTTAGGCCATTAAACAGGATGAGGTGACTTCACCAAGGGGGAGGGGCCACGTGGGCAGGCTTAATTGATCCCAGGTGATAATGATTTGGCCAGGGGACCAGCTGGGAGTGATGACGCCATCGAGATTAGTTCTGGTATTAGGGTTAGAGAATTGGGGCTCTGTTCATGGTTAGGGTTAGGATAAGGTTTTGGGCTAGGTAGGGTTCAGGCTCAGGTGTGGGCTAGGTTTAGGGTTTGGGTTAGAGGGTTAGGGACAGGGTTACGGTCGCAGTGTAGTAATGTTGGCTATTCACAATGAATGAGCTTCAATCACTGGACAATTTGGTGTGTAGCACTCAGAACTTATGACTCCAGACTAGGGAAATATGTAGTAATGTGCTTCACACAATAGGAATACATATTCCAATAGACTGAGTATCTGAACAGCACAATTTTGTCACTGGGAAATCTTGTTCAAACAGCTGAGAAGCGAGTGTGACACTGTTTACATTTATTTTTCCCGTCAAAAGGAGTTGGCATTTTCGGGAAAAGGTTTTGGTGAAACACTGAAAAACTCATTTTCCTAGAGCTATCGAAGAGTATGAAAGTATTGAGAACACTATGAAATAAAAATGTTAGTTAGGCTAGGGTTCCAAGTAACGTTTTACTGTGCCTTTTAAAAGCCGGTATGACACCCGTGTTAAAATGAAAAGTCTCATTGCTCAAAACAACAGACCAGGAGAATGGCAGAGTGTCTCTAGAACTCCTGGAATACTTTTTAGAACCCGAACATCTCTACTGAATTTTGAAATACTGAGAATTTGTATCCAAAGCGCTGTAAAAGGTAGCATAGACTGTCAAGTGGTCATAATGTTGAAAGTGCTGGTATATTTGTAAAAAAGGTTGTTTTACCAAATTAGAATTCACAATGAAAAAGCTTGAGACACTGGAAGAGAGAGACTCCAACTCGGGAAATTCACAATGATAACCTAGGTTAATATCTAAGAAAGTGCTTCAAACACTAGGAATACGTGAATAAAGGGCCTTAATATCTGTAACACATTGTTTCCTGACAAGGAAATCGTGTTCAAAGAACATAGGACCCAGTTGGATACTGGTTACATTTATTATTCCGGGACAATGAGTTGGCGATTTTGAAAGAAGCCTGGTTAGGCCATTAAACTGGATGTGATGACGTCACCAAGAGGGAGGGGCCACGTGGGCAGGCTTAATTGACCCCAAGTGATAATGATTTGGCCAGGGGACCAGCTGGGAGTGATGACGTCATCGAGATTAGTTCTGGTATTAGGATTAGAGAATTGGGGCTATGTTCATGGTTAGGGTTAGGATAAGGTTTTGGGCTAGGTAGGGTTCAGGCTCAGGTGTGGGCAAGGTTTAGGGTTTGGGTTAGAGGGTTAGGAACAGGGTTACGGTTACAGTGTAGTAATGATGGCTATTCACAATGAATGAGCTTCAATCACTGGACAATTTGTTGTGTAGCACTCAGAACTTACGACTCCAGACTAGGGAAATATTTAGAAATGTGCTTCACACAATAGGAATACATATTCCAATAGACTGAATATCTGAACAGCACAATTTTGTCACTCGGAAATCTTCTTCAAACAGCTGAGAAGCGAGTGTGACACTGTTTACATTTATTTTTCCCGTCAAATGGAGTTGGCGTTTTCGAAAAAAGGTTTTGGTGAAACACTGAAAAACTCATTTTCCTAGAGCTATCGAACAGTATGAAAGTATTGAGAACACTATGAAATAAAAATGTTAGTTAGGCTAGGGTTCCAAGTAACGTTTTACTGTGCCTTTAAAAAGCCGGTATGACACCCTTGTTAAAATGAAAAGTCTCATTGCTCAAAACAACAGACCAGGGGAATGGCAGACTGTCTCTACAACTCCTGGAATACGTTTCAGAACTCGAACATCTCTACTGAATTTTGAAATACTGAGAATTTGTTTTTAAAGCGCTGTGAAAGGTAGGATAGACTGTCAAGTGGTAATAATGTTGAAAGTGCTGGTATATTTGTAAAAAAGGTTGTTTTACCAAATTAGAATTCACAATGAAAAAGCTTGAGACACTGGAAGAGAGAGACTCCAACTCGGGAAATTCACAATGATAACCTAGGTTAATATCTAAGAAAGTTGTTCAAACACTAGGAATACGTGAATAAAGGGCCTTAATATCTGTAACACATTGTTTCCTGACAAGGAAATCGTGTTCAAAGAACATAGGACCGAGTTGGATACTGGTTACATTTATTATTCCGGGACAATGAGTTGGCGATTTTGAAAGAAGCCTGGTTAGGCCAATAAACAGGATGAGATGACGTCACCGAGGGGGAAGGGCCACGTGGGCAGGCTTAATTGATCCCAGGTGATAATGATTTGGCCAGGGGACCAGCTGGGAGTGATGACGTCATTGAGATTAGTTCTGGTATTAGGGTTAGAGAATTGGGGCTCTGTTCATGGTTAGGGTTAGGATAAGGTTTTGGGCTAGGTAGGGTTCAGGCTCAGGTGTGGGCTAGGTTTAGGGTTTGGGTTAGAGGGTTAGGGACAGGGTTACGGTCCCAGTGTAGTAATGTTGGCTATTCACAATGAATGAGCTTCAATCACTGGACAATTTGGTGTGTAGCACTCAGAACTTATGACTCCAGACTAGGGAAATATGTAGTAATGTGCTTCACACAATAGGAATACATATTCCAATAGACTGAGTATCTGAACAGCACAATTTTGTCACTGGGAAATCTTGTTCAAACAGCTGAGAAGCGAGTGTGACACTGTTTACATTTATTTTTCCCGTCAAAAGGAGTTGGCATTTTCGGGAAAAGGTTTTGGTGAAACACTGAAAAACTCATTTTCCTAGAGCTATCGAACAGCATGAAAGTATTGAGAACACTATGAAATAAAAATGTTAGTTAGGCAAGGGTTCCAAGTAATGTTTTACTGTGCCTTTAAAAAGCCGGTATGACACCCGTGTTAAAATGAAAAGTCTCATTGCTCAAAACAACAGACCAGGGGAATGGCAGAGTGTCTCTAGAACTCCTGGAATACGTTTTAGAACCCGAACATCTCTACTGAATTTTGAAATAGTGAGAATTTGTATCCAAAGCGCTGTGAAAGGTAGGATAGACTGTCAAGTGGTAATAATGTTGAAACTGCTGGTATATTTGTAAAAAAGGTTGTTTTACCATATTAGAATTCACAATGAAAAAGCTTGAGACCCTGGAAGAGAGAGACTCCAACTCGGGAAATTCACAATGATAACCTAGGTTAATATCTAAGAAAGTGCTTCAAACACTAGGAATATGTGAATAAAGGGCCTTAATATCTGTAACACATTGTTTCCTGAAAAGGAAATCGTGTTCAAAGAACATAGAACCGAGTTGGATACTGGTTACATTTATTATTCCAGGACAATGAGTTGGCCATTTTGAAAGAAGCCTGGTTAGGCCATTAAACCGGATGTGATGACGTCACAACGGGGGAGGGGCCACGTGGGAAGGCTTAATTGATCCCAGGTTATAATGATTTGGCCAGGGGATCAGCTGGGAGTGATGACGTCATCGAGATTAGTTCTGGTATTAGGGTTAGAGAATTGGGGCTCTGTTCATGGTTAGGGTTAGGATAAGGTTTTGGGCTAGGTAGGGTTCAGGCTCAGGTGTGGGCTAGGTTTAGGGTTTGGTTTAGAGGGTTAGGGACAGGGTTACGGTCGCAGTGTAGTAACTTTGGCTATTCACAATGAATGAGCTTCAATCACTGGACAATTTGGTGTGTAGCACTCAGAATGTACGACTCCAGACTAGGGAAATATGTAGAAATGTGCTTCACACAATAGGAATACATATTCCAATAGACTGAGTATCTGAACAGCACAATTTTGTCACTGGGAAATCTTGTTCAAACAGCTGAGAAGCGAGTGTGACACTGTTTACATTTATTTTTCCCGTCAAAAGGAGTTGGCGTTTTCGGGAAAAGGTTTTGGTGAAACACTGAAAAACTCATTTTCCTAGAGCTATCGAAGAGTATGAAAGTATTGAGAACACTATGAAATAAAAATGTTAGTTAGGCTAGGGTTCCAAGTAATGTTTTACTGTGCCTTTTAAAAGCCGGTATGACACCCGTGTTAAAATGAAAAGTCTCATTGCTCAAAACAACAGACCAGGGGAATGGCAGAGTGACTCTAGAACTCCTGGAATACGTTTTAGAACTCGAACATCTCTACTGAATTTTGAAATACTGAGAATTTGTATCCAAAGCGCTGTGAAAGGTAGGATAGACTGTCAAGTGGTAATAATGTTGAAAGTGCTGGTATATTTGTAAAAAAGGTTGTTTTACCAAATTAGAAATCACAATGAATAAGCTTGAGACCCTGGAAGAGAGAGACTCCAACTCGGGAAATTCACACTGATAACCTAGGTTAATATCTAAGAAAGTGCTTCAAACACTAGGAATACGTGAGTAAAGGGCCTTAATATCTGTAACACATTGTTTCCTGACAAGGAAATCGTGTTCAAAGAACATAGAACCGAGTTGGATACTGGTTACATTTCTTATTCCAGGACAAGGAGTTGGCGATTTTGAAAGAAGCCTGGTTAGGCCATTAAACCGGATGTGATGACATCACCAAGGGGGAGGGGCCACGTGGGCAGGCTTAATTGATCCCAGGTGATAATGATTTGGCCAGGGGACCAGCTGGGAGTGATGACGTCATCGAGATTAGTTCTGGTATTAGGGTTAGAGAATTGGGGCTCTGTTCATGGTTAGGGTTAGGATAAGGTTTTGGGCTAGGTAGGGTTCAGGCTCAGGTGTGGGCTAGGTTTAGGGTTTGGGTTAGAGGGTTAGGGACAGGGTTATGGTCGCAGTGTGGTAATGTTCGCTATTCACAATGAATGAGCTTCAATCACTGGACAATTTGGTGTGTAGCACTCAGAACTTACGACTCCAGACTAGGGAAATATTTAGAAATGTGCTTCACACAATAGGAATACTTATTCCAATAAACTGAGTATCTGAACAGCACAATTTTTTCACTGGGAAATCTTGTTCAAACAGCTGAGAAGCGAGTGTGACACTGTTTACATTTATTTTTCCCGTCAAAAGGAGTTGGCGTTTTCGGGAAAAGGTTTTGGTGAAACACTGAAAAACTCATTTTCCTAGGCCTATCGAACAGTATGAAAGTATTGAGAACACTATGAAATAAAAATGTTAGTCAGGCTAGGGTTCCAAGTAATGTTTTACTGTGCCTTTAAAAAGCCGGTATGACACCCGTGTTAAAATGAAAAGTCTCATTGCTCAAAACAACAAATCAGGGGAATGGCAGAGTGTCTCTAGAACTCCTGGAATACGTTTTAGAACCAGAATATCTCTACTGAATTTTGAAATACTGAGAATTTGTATCCAAAGCGCTGTGAAAGGTAGGATAGACTGTCAAGTGGTAATAATGTTGAAAGTGCTGGTATATTTGTAAAAAAGGTTGTTTTACCAAATTAGAATTCACAATGAAAAAGCTTGAGACACTGGAAGAGAGAGACTCCAACTCGGGCAATTCACAATGATAGCCTAGGTTAATATCTAAGAAAGTGCTTCAAACACTAGGAATACGTGAATAAAGGGCCTTAATATCTGTAACACATTGTTTCCTGACAAGGAAATCGTGTGCAAAGAACATAGAACCGAGTAGGATACTGGTTACATTTATTATTCCGGGACAATGAGTTGGCGATTTTGAAAGAAGCTGGGTTAGGCCATTAAACCGGAAGTGATGATGTCACCAAGGGGGAGGGGCCAAGTGGGCAGGCTTAATTGATCCCAGGTGATAATAATTTGGCCAGGGGACCAGCTGGGAGTGATGACTTCATTGATATTAGTTCTGGTATTAGGGTTAGAGAAATGGGGCTCTGTTCAGGGTTAGGGTTAGGATAAGGTTTCGGGGTATGTAGGGTTCAGGCTCAGGATAGGGCTAGGTTTAGGGTTAGGGTTAGAGGGTTAGGGACATGGTTCTGGTCTCCGTGTAGTAACGTTGGCTATTCTCAATGAATAAGCTTCAATCACTGGACTATTTGCTGTGTTTCACTGAGAACTTACGACTCCAGACTAGGGAAATATTTAGAAATGTGCTTCACACACTAGGAATACATATTCCAATAGACTGAATATCTGAGCAGCACAATTTTGTCACTGGGAAATCTTGTTCAAACAGCTGAGAAGCGAGTGTGACACTGTTTACATTTATTTTTCCCGTGAAAAGGAGTTGGCGTTTTCGGGAAAAGATGTTGGTGAAACACTGAAAAACTCATTTTCCTAGAGCTATAGAATAGTATGAAAGTATTGAGAACACTATGAAATAAAAATGTTACTTAGGCTAAGGTTCCAAGTAATGTGTTAATATGTCTTTAAAAAGCCGGTATGACACCTATGTTAAAATGAAAAGTCTCATAGCTCAAAACAACAGACCAGGGGAATGTCAGAGTGCCTCTAGAACTCCTGGAATACGTTTTATAACCCGAACATCTCTACTGAATTTTGAAATACTGAGAATTTGTATCCAAAGCGCTTTGAAAGGTAGGATAGACTTTCAAGTGTTAATAATGTTGAAAGTGCTGGTATATTTTTAAAAAAGGTTGTTTTACCAAATTAGAATTCACAATGAAAAAGCTTGAGACACTGGAAGAGAGAGACTCCAACTCGGGAAATTCACAATGATAACCTAGGTTAATATCTAAGACAGTGCTTCAAACACAAGGAATACGTGAATAAAGGGCCTTAATATCTCTAATACATTGTTTCCTGACAAGGAAATCGTGTTCAAAGAACATAGAACCAAGTTGGATACTGGTTACATTTATTATTCCGGGACAATGAGTTGGCGATTTTGAAAGAAGCCGGGTTAGGCCATTAAACCGGAAATGATGACTTTACCAAGGGGGAGAGGCTAGGTGGGCAGGCTCAATTGATCCCAGGTGATAATGATTTGGCCAGGGGACCAGTTGCGAGTGATGATGTCATCGAGATTAGTTCTGGTATTAGGGTTAGAGAATCGGGGCTCTGTTCAGGGTTAGGGTTAGGATAAAGTTTTGGGCTAGGTAGGGTTCAGGCTCAGGTTAGGGCTAGGTTTAGGGTTTGGGTTGGAGGGTTAGGGACAGGGTTCCGGTCACCATGTAGTAACGTTTTCTATTCTCAATGAATGAGATTCAATCACTAATGATTTCTAGCTGTGTCTTATAATTGGCCATCTGCTCTATTTGTGGGAATTCACCACATGTACAAACAACTTTACACTCTCCTCTCTGAACTTGAGAAGCTATATAAACTTGCCTTTCAACTGTTTTACAGTCGAGTACTACTTTTCAGTGACTTATGGTGGATTCAAACACTGGTTTCATGTGAACTAACTCTATTTCAAGGATTTCTGCAGTGTACAACATCCTTTCTATTCTAGACACTTACATTTTGATGGTTTTCCAGTTGTTCTAACACAATTCTATGATATTTTTAGTATTTGCTCTGAATTACTATGCTTTCTTGCAGTGTCCTTTAATGGGCCTTCTGCTCTACTTGTGGGACTTCACCACTTGTAGCAACATCTTTATACATTCTTCTCTGAACTTGAGAAGCTATATACACTTGTTTCCCAACTGTTTTACAGTTGAATACTACTTTTCAGTGAATTCTGGTGGTTTCAAACACTGGTTTCATGTGATCTAACTCTATTTCAAGTATTTCCGCAGTGTACAACATCTTTTCTAGACTAGACACTTACATTTTGATGATTTTCTACTTGTTCTCAAACAATTCTGTGATATTCATTAATATTTGCTTTGAGTTACTACAGATTTCACGCTGAGTCCTATAGTCGCCCTTCTGCTCTACTTCTGGGACTTCACCACATGTAAAAACAACTTCATACACTCTTCTAAGAACATGAGAAGCTATATACACTTGTCTTTCAACAGTTTTACAGTTCAATGCTAAATTTCATTGTATTCTAGGGGTTTCAAACACTGGTTTCATGTAAACTAACTCTATTTCCACGATTTCTGCAGTGTACAACATCCTTTCTAGACTATACACTTACATTTTGATGTCTTTTCCACTTGGTCTCTCACAATTCTGTGATACTCATTAGTATTTGCTCTGAATTACTACTGCTTTCTTGCAGTGTCGTATAATGGGCCTTCTGCTCTACTTGTTGGAATTCTCCACAAGTACAAACAACATTATACACTCTTCTCTGAGCTTGAGAATCTATATACACTTATCTTTCAACTGTTTTACAGTTGAATACTATTATTCAGTGAATTCTGGTTGTTTCAAACACTGGTTTCATGTGCACTAACTCTATTTCAAGGATTTCTGCAGTGTACAACATCCTTTCTAGACTAGACACTTACATTTTGATGTCTTTTCCACTTGGTCTCTCACAATTCTGTGATACTCATTATTATTTGCTCTGAATTACTACTGCTTTCTTGCAGTGTCCTATAATAGCTCTTCTGCTCTACTTGTGGGACTTCACCACATGTAGAAACAACTTCATACACTCTTCTCTGAACTTGAGAAGCTATATACACTTGTCTTTCAACTGTTTTACAGTTGAAAACTACTTTTCAGTGACTTCTGGTGGTTTCAAACACTGGATTCATGTGAACTAACTCTATTTCAAAGATTTCTGCAGTGTACAACATCCCTTCTAGACTAGACACTTACATTTTGATGGTTTTCCACTTGTTCTCACACAATTCTATGATATTCATTAGTATTTGCTCTGAATTACTACTGATTTCTAGCTGTGTCCTATAATGGGCCTTCTGCTCTACTTGTGTGACTTCATCACATGTAAAAACAACTTCATACACTCTTCTCTGAACTTTAGAAGCTATATACACTTGTCTCTCAACTGTTGTACTGTTGAACGCTACTTTCCAGTGAATTCTAGTGGGTTCAAACACTGGTTTCATGTGAACTAACTCTATTTCAAGGATTTCTGCAGTGTACAACGTCCTTTCTAGACTATACACTTACATTTTGATGGTTTTCCACTTGTTCTCACACAATTCTATGATATTCATTAGTATTTGCTCTGAAATACTACTGATTTCTAGGTGTGTCTTATAATGGGCCTGCTGCTCTATTTGTGGGACTTCACCAAATGTACAAACAATTTTATACACTCTTCTCTGAACTTGAGAAGCTATATATACATGTGTTTCAACAGTTTTACAGTTGAATGCTAATTTTCAGTGAATTCTGGTGGTTTCAAAAAGTGGTTTCATGTGAACTAACTCTATTTCAAGGATTTCTGCAGTGTACAACATCCTTTCTAGACTAGACACTTACATTTTGATGGTTTTCTACTTGTTCTCACACAATTCCATGCTATTCATTAATATTTGCTCTGAGTTACTGCAGATTTCTAGCTGTGTCCTGTAATGTGCCCTCTGCTCTATTTGTGGGACTTCACCACATGTAAAAACAACTTCATACACTCTTCTCTGAACTTGAGAAGCTATATACACTTGTCTTTCAACAGTTTTACAGTTGAATGCTAAATTTATTTGTATTCTAGGGGTTTCATACACTGGTTTCATGTAAATAACTCTATTTCCAAGATTTCTGCAGTGTATAACAATCTTTATAGACTAGACACTTACATTTTGATGTCTTTTCCACTTGGTCTCTCACAATTCTGTGATACTCATTAGTATTTGTTCTGAATTAATACTGCTTTCTTGCAGTGTCCTTTCATGGGCCTTCTGCTCTATTTGTGGGATTTCACCACTTCTAGAAACAATTTTATACATTCTTCTCTGAATTAGAGAAGCTATATACACTTGTCTTTCAACTGTTTTACTGTTGAATACTACTTTTTAGTAAATTCTGATGGTTTGAAACACTGGTTTCATGTTAACTAACTCTATTTCAAGGATTTCCGCAGTGTACAACATCCTTTCTAGACTAGACACTTACATTTTGATGGTTTTCTACTTATTCTCACACAATTCCATGCTATTAATTAATATTTGCTCTGAATTACTACAGATTTCTAGCAGTGTCCTATAATAGCCTTTCTGCTCTACCTGTGGGTCGTCACCACATGTAAAAACAACTTCATACACTCTTCTCTTAACTTGAGAAGCTATATACACTTGTCTTTCAACAGTTTTACAGTTGAACGCTAATTTTCATTGTATTCTAGGGGTTTCAAACACTGTTTTCATGTGAACTAACTCTATTTCCAGGATTTCTGCAGTGTACAACATCCCTTCTAGACTAGACACTTACATTTTGATGTTTTTCCACTTGTTCTCACACAATTCTATGATATTCATTAGTATTTGCTCTGAATTACTACTGATTTCTAGCTGTGTCCTCTAATGGGCCTTCTGCTCTACTTGTGGGACTTCACCACATGTAGAAACAACTTTATACACTCTTCTCTGAACTTGAGAAGCTATATACACCTGTCTTTCAACTGTTTTACAGTTGAATACTACTTTTCAGTGAATTCTGTTGGTTTCAAACACTGCTTTCATGTGATCTAACTCTATTTCCAGGATTTCTGCAGTGTACAACATGCTTTCTAGACTAGACACTTACATTTTGATGGTTTTCCACTTGTTCTCACACAATTCTATGATATTCATTAATATTTCCTCTGAAATACTACAGATTTCTAGCTGTATCTTATAATAGGCCTTCTGCTCTATTTGTGGGACTTCACCACATGTAAAAACAACTTCATCCATTCTTCTCTGAACTTGAGAAGCTATATACACTTGTCTTTCAACAGTTTTACAGTTGAATGCTAATTTTCATTGTATTCTAGGGGTTTCAAACACTGGTTTCATGTGAACTAACTTTATTTCCAGGATTTCTGCAGTGTACAACATCCTTTCTAGACTAGGCACTTACATTTTGATGTCTTTTCCACTTGGTCTCTCACAATTCTGTGATACTCATTAGTATTTGCTCTGAATTACTACTGCTTTCTTGCAGTGTCCTATATTAGCTCTTCTGCTCTACTTGTGGGACTTCACCACATGTAGAAACAACTTCATACACACTTCTCTGTACTTGAGAAGGTATATACACTCGTCTTTCAACTGTTTTACTGTTGAAAACTACTTTTCAGTGACTTCTGGTGGTTTGAAACACTGGTTTCATGTGAACTAACTCTATTTCAAGGATTTCTGCAGTGTACAACATCCTTTCTAGACTAGAGACTTACATTTTGATG
Organism: Cnephaeus nilssonii; assembly: GCF_951640355.1. Classification (NCBI taxonomy): domain Eukaryota; kingdom Metazoa; phylum Chordata; class Mammalia; order Chiroptera; family Vespertilionidae; genus Cnephaeus; species Cnephaeus nilssonii. The sequence goes on along the minus strand of NC_137076.1, from coordinate 1,063,679 downwards.
TCTTTTACACTTGTTCTCTCTCTATTCTGTGATATTCATTAGTATTTGCTCTGAATGACTACTGATTTCTAGCTGTTTCCTATAATGGGCCTTCTTTTCTACTTGTGGGACTTTACCACATGTAGTAACAACTTTATACACTCTTCCCTGAACTTGAGAAGCTATATACACTTGTCTTTCAACTGTTTTACAGTTGAATACTACTTTTCAGTGAATTCTAGTGGGTTGAAACACTGTTTTCTTGTGAAGTAACTCTATTTCAAGGATTTCTGTAGTGTATAACATCCTTTCTAGACTAGAAACTTACATTTTGATGTGTTTTACACTTGTTCTCACACAATTCTATGATATTCATTAGTATTTGCTCTGAATTACTAATGCTTTCTAGCTGTTTCCTATAATGGGCCTTCTGGTATACTTGTGGGACTTCACCACATGTAGAAACAACTTTATACACTCTTCTCTGAACTTGTGAAGCTATATAAACTTGTCTTTCAACTGTTTTACAGTTGAATACTACTTTTCAGTGAATTCTGGTGGTTTCAAACACTGGTTTCATGTGACATAACTCTATTTCAAGGATTTCTGCAGTGTACAACATCCGTTCTAGACTAGAGACTTACATTTTGATGTCTTTTACACTTGTTCTCACACAATTCTATGATATTCATTAGTATTTCCTCTGAATTACTACTGATTTCTAGCTGTTTTCTATAATGGGCCTTCTGCTCTACTTGTGGGACTTCACCACATGTAGAAACAACTTTATACACTCTTCCCTGAACTTGAGAAGCTATATACACTTGTCTTTCAACTGTTTTACAGTTGAATATTACTTTTCAGTGAATTCTAGTGGGTTGAAACACTGTTTTCTTGTGAAGTAACTCTATTTCAAGGATTTCTGTAGTGTATAACATCCTTTCTAGACTAGAAACTTACATTTTGATGTGTTTTACACTTGTTCTCACACAATTCTATGATATTCATTAGTATTTCCTCTGAATTACTACTGTTTTGTAGCTGTTTCCTATAATGGGCCTTATTTTCTACTTGTGGGACTTCACCACATGTAGAAATAACTTTATACACTCTTCTCTGAACTTGACAAGCTATATACACTTGTCTTTCCACTGTTTTACAGTTGAATACTACTTTTCAGTGAATTCTAGTGGGTTGAAACACTGTTTTCTTGTGAAGTAACTCTATTTCAAGGATTTCTGTCGTGTATAACATCCTTTCTAGACTAGAAACACTGGTTTCATGTGAACTAACTGTATTTCAAGGATTTCAGCAGTGTATAACATCCTTTCTAGACTAGACACTTTCATTTTGATGTGTTTTACACTTGTTCTCTCACTATTCTGTGATATTCATTAGTATTTGCTCTGAATTACTAATGCTTTCTTGCAGTGTCCTATAATGGGCCTTCTGGTATACTTGTGGGACTTCACCACATGTAGAAACAACTTTATACATTCTTCTCTGAACTTGTGAAGATATATAAACTTGTCTTTCAACTGTTTTACAGTTGAATACTACTTTTCAGTGAATTCTCGTGGTTTCAAACACTGGTTTCATGTGAACTAACTCTATTTCAAGGATTTCTGCATTGTACAACATCCTTTCTAGACTAGAGACTCACATTTAGATGTCTTTTACACTTGTTCTCTCACTATTCTGTAATATTCATTAGTATTTGCTCTGAATGACTACTGATTTCTAGCTGTTTCCTATAATGGGCCTTCTTTTCTACTTGTGGGACTTTACCACATGTAGAAACAACTTTATACACTCTTCCCTGAACTTGAGAAGCTATATACACTTGTCTTTCAACTGTTTTACAGTTGAATACTACTTTTCAGTGAATTCCAGTGGGTTGAAACACTGTTTTCTTGTGAAGTAACTCTATTTCAAGGATTTCTGTAGTGTATAACATCCTTTCTAGACTAGAAACATACATTTTGATGTCTTTTACACTTGTTCTCACACAATTCTATGATATTCATTAGTATTTCCTCTGAATTACTACTGATTTCTAGCTGTTTCCTATAATGGGCCTTCTGCTCTACTTGTGGGACTTCACCACATGTAGAAACACCTTTATACAGTCTTCTGTGGACTTGTGAAGTTATATGAACTTGTCTTTCAACTGTTTTACAGTTGAATACTACTTTTCAGTGAATTCTGGTGGTTGGAAACACTGGTTTCATGTGAACTAACTGTATTTCAAGGATTTCAGCAGTGTACAACATCCTTTCTAGACTAGACACTTTCATTTTGATGTGTTTTACACTTGTTCTCTCACTATTCTGTGATATTCATTAGTATTTGCTCTGAATTACTAATGCTTTCTTGCAGTGTCCTATAATGGGCCTTCTGGTATACTTGTGGGACTTCACCACATGTAGAAACAACTTTATACATTCTTCTCTGAACTTGTGAAGATATATAAACTTGTCTTTCAACTGTTTTACAGTTGAATACTACTTTTCAGTGAATTCTCGTGGTTTCAAACACTGGTTTCATGTAAACTAACTCTATTTCAAGGATTTCTGCAGTGTACAACATCCTTTCTAGACTAGAGACTCACATTTAGATGTCTTTTACACTTGTTCTCTCACTATTCTGTGATATTCATTAGTATTTGCTCTGAATGACTACTGATTTCTAGCTGTTTCCCATAATGGGCCTTCTTTTCTACTTGTGGGACTTCACCACATGTAGAAACAACTTTATACACTCTTCCCTCAACTTGAGAAGCTATATACACTTGTCTTTCAACTGTTTTACAGTTGAATACTACTTTTCAGTGCATTCTAGTGGGTTGAAACACTGTTTTCTTGTGAATTAACTCTATTTCAAGGATTTCTGTAGTGTATAACATCCTTTCTAGACTAGAAACATACATTTTGATGTCTTTTACACTTGTTCTCACACAATTCTATGATATTCATTAGTATTTCCTCTGAATTACTACTGATTTCTAGCTGTTTCCTATAATGGGCCTTCTGCTCTACTTGTGGGACTTCACCACATGTAGAAACAACTTTATACAGTCTTCTGTGGACTTGCGAAGCTATATAAACTTGTCTTTCAACTGTTTTACAGTTGAATACTATTTTCAGTGAATTCTGGTGGTTTCAAACACTGGTTTCATGTGACCTAACTCTATTTCAAGGATTTCTGCAGTGTACAACATCCTTTCTAGACTAGAGACTTACATTTTGATGTCTTTTACACTTGTTCTCACACAATTCTATTATATTCATTAGTATTTCGTCTGAATTACTACTGATTTCTAGCTGTTTCCTATAATGGGCCTTCTTTTCTACTTGTGGGACTTCACCACATGTAGAAACAACTTTATACAGTCTTCTGTGGACTTGCGAAGCTATATAAACTTGTCTTTCAACAGTTTTACAGTTGAATACTACTTTTCAGTGAATTCTGGTGGTTTGAAACACTGGTTTCATGTGAACTAACTCTATTTCAATGATTTCTGCAGTGTACAACATCCTTTCTAGACTAGACACTTTCATTTTGATGTGTTTTACACTTGTTCTCACAAAATTCTATCATATTCATTAGTATTTGCTCTGAATTACTAATGCTTTCGTGCAGTGTCCTATAATGGGCCTTCTGGTATACTTTTGGGACTTCACCACATGTAGAAACAACTTTATACATTCTTCTCTGAACTTGTGAAGATATATAAACTTGTCTTTCAACTGTTTTACAGTTGAATACTACTTTTCAGTGAATTCTCGTGGTTTCAAACACTGGTTTCATGTGACCTAACTCTATTTCAAGGATTTCTGCAGTGTACAACATCCTTTCTAGACTAGAGACTCACATTTAGATGTCTTTTACACTTGTTCTCTCACTATTCTGTGATATTCATTAGTATTTGCTCTGAATGACTACTGATTTCTAGCTGTTTCCCATAATGGGCCTTCATTTCTACTTGTGGGACTTCACCACATGTAGAAACAACTTTATACACTCTTCCCTCAACTTGAGAAGCTATATACACTTGTCTTTCAACTGTTTTACAGTTGAATACTACTTTTCAGTGAATTCCAGTGGATTGAAACACTGTTTTCTTGTGAATTAACTCTATTTCAAGGATTTCAGTAGTGTATAACATCTTTTCTAGACTAGAAACTCACATTTTGATGTCTTTTACACTTGTTCTCACACAATTCTATCATATTCATTAGTATTTCCTCTGAATTACTACTGATTTCTAGCTGTTTCCTATAATGGGCCTTCTGCTCTACTTGTGGGACTTCACCACATGTAGAAACAACTTTATACAGTCTTCTGTGGACTTGCGAAGCTATATAAACTTGTCTTTCAACTGTTTTACAGTTGAATACTATTTTCAGTGAATTCTGGTGGTTTCAAACACTGGTTCCATGTGACCTAACTCTATTTGAAGGATTTCTGCAGTGTACAACATCCTTTCTAGACTAGAGACTTACATTTTGATGTCTTTTACACTTGTTCTCACACAATTCTATTATATTCATTAGTATTTCATCTGAATTACTACTGATTTCTAGCTGTTTCCTACAATGGGCCTTCTGCTCTACTTATGGGACTTCACCACATGTAGAAACAACTTTATACAGTCTTCTGTGGACTTGCGAAGCTATATAAACTTGTCTTTCAACTGTTTTACAGTTAAATACTAGTTTTCAGTGCATTCTGGTGGTTTGAAACTCTGGTTTCATGTTAACTAACTCTATTTCAAGGATTTCTGCAGTGTACAACATCCTTTCTAGACTAGAGACTTACATTTTGATGTCTTTTACACTTGTTCTCTCTCTATTCTGTGATATTCATTAGTATTTGCTCTGAATGACTACTGATTTCTAGCTGTTTCCTATAATGGGCCTTATTTTCTACTTGTGGGACTTCACCACATATAGAAACAACTTTATACACTCTTCTCTGAACTTGAGAAGCTATATACAGTTGTCTTTCAACTGTTTTACAGTTGAATACTACTTTTCAGTGAATTCTAGTGGGTTGAAACACTGTTTTCTTGTGAAGTAACTCTATTTCAAGGATTTCTGTCGTGTATAACATCCTTTCTAGACTAGAAACTTACATTTTTATGTCTTTTACACTTGTTCTCACACAATTCTATGATATTCATTAGTATTTCCTCTGAATTACTACTGATTTCTAGCTGTTTCCTATAATGGGCCTTCTGCTCTACTTGTGGGACTTCACCACATGTAGAAACAACTTTATACAGTCTTCTGTGGACTTGCGAAGCTATATAAACTTGTCTTTCAACTGTTTTACAGTTAAATACTACTTTTCAGTGAATTCTAGTGGGTTGAAACACTGTTTTCTTGTGAAGTAACTCTATTTCAAGGATTTCTGTAGTGTATAACATCCTTTCTAGACTAGAAACATACATTTTGATGTCTTTTACACTTGTTCTCACTCAATTCTATGATATTCATTAGTATTTCCTCTGAATTACTACTGATTTCTAGCTGTTTCCTATAATGGGCCTTCTGCTCTACTTGTGGGACTTCACCACATGTAGAAACAACTTTATACAGTCTTCTGTGGACTTGCGAAGCTATATAAACTTTTCTTTCAACAGTTTTACAGTTGAATACTACTTTTCAGTGAATTCTGGTGGTTTGAAACACTGGTTTCATGTGAACTAACTCTATTTCAAGGATTTCTGCAGTGTACAACATCCTTTCTAGACTAGACACTTTCATTTTGATGTGTTTTACACTTGTTCTCACACAATTCTATCATATTCATTAGTATTTCCTCTGAATTACTACTGATTTCTTGCAGTGTCCTATAATGGGCCTTCTGGTATACTTGTGGGACTTCACCACATGTAGAAACAATTTCATACAGTCTTCTGTGGACTTGCGAAGCTATATAAACTTGTCTTTCAACTGTTTTACAGTTGAATACTATTTTCAGTGAATTCTGGTGGTTTCAAACACTGGTTTTATGTGACCTAACTCTATTTCAAGGATTTCTGCAGTGTACAACATCCTTTCTAGACTAGAGACTTACATTTTGATGTCTTTTACACTTGTTCTCACACAATTCTATTATATTCATTAGTATTTCGTCTGAATTACTACTGATTTCTAGCTGTTTCCTACAATGGGCCTTCTGCTCTACTTGTGGGACTTCACCACATGTAGAAACAACTTTATACAGTCTTCTGTGGACTTGCGAAGCTATATAAACTTGTCTTTCAACTGTTTTACAGTTAAAAACTAGTTTTCAGTGCATTCTGGTGGTTTGAAACTCTGGTTTCATGTTAACTAACTCTATTTCAAGGATTTCTGCAGTGTACAACATCCTTTCTAGACTAGAGACTTACATTTTGATGTCTTTTACACTTGTTCTCTCTCTATTCTGTGATATTCATTAGTATTTGCTCTGAATGACTACTGATTTCTAGCTGTTTCCTATAATGGGCCTTATTTTCTACTTGTGGGACTTCACCACATGTAGAAACAACTTTATACAGTATTCTGTGGACTTGCGAAGCTATATAAACTTGTCTTTCAACAGTTTTACAGTTGAATACTACTTTTCAGTGAATTCTGGTGGTTTGAAACACTGGTTTCATGTGAACTAACTCTATTTCAAGGATTTCTGCAGTGTACAACATCCTTTCTAGACTAGACACTTTCATTTTGATGTGTTTTACACTTGTTCTCACACAATTCTATCATATTCATTAGTATTTGCTCTGAATTACTAATGCTTTCTTGCAGTGTCCTATAATGGGCCTTCTGGTATACTTGTGGGACTTCACCACATGTAGAAACAACTTTATACACTCTTCTCTGAACTTGAGAAGCTATATACAGTTGTCTTTCAACTGTTTTACAGTTGAATACTACTTTTCAGTGAATTCTAGTGGGTTGAAACACTGTTTTCTTGTGAAGTAATTCTATTTCAAGGATTTCTGCAGTGTATAACATCCTTTCTAGACTAGAGACTTACATTTTGATGTCTTTTACACTTGTTCTCTCTCTGTTCTCTGATATTCATTAGTATTTGCTCTGAATGACTACTGATTTCTAGCTGTTTCCTACAATGGGCCTTCTTTCCTACTTGTGGGACTTCACCACATGTAGCAACAACTTTATACACTCTTCCCTGAACTTGAGAAGCTATATACACTTGTCTTTCAACTGTTTTACAGTTGAATACTACTTTTCAGTGAATTCTAGTGGGTTGAAACACTGTTTTCTTGTGAAGTAACTCTATTTCAAGGATTTCTGTAGTGTATAACATCATTTCTAGACTAGAATCTTACATTTTGATGTGTTTTACACTTGTTCTCACACAATTCTATGATATTCATTAGTATTTCCTCTGAATTACTACTGATTTCTAGCTGTTTCCTATAATGGGCCTTATTTTCTACTTGTGGGACTTCACCACATGTAGAAACAACTTTATACACTCTTCTCTGAACTTGACAAGCTATATACACTTGTCTTTCAAATGTTTTACAGTTGAATACTACTTTTCAGTGAATTCTGGTGGTTACAAACACTGGTATCATGTGACCTAACTCTATTTCAAGGATATCTGCAGTGTACAACATCCTTTCTAGACTAGAGACTTACATTTAGATGTCTTTTACACTTTTTCTCTCACTATTTTGTGATATTCATTAGTATTTGCTCTGAATGACTACAGATTTCTAGCTGTTTCCCATAATGGGCCTTCTGCTCTACTTGTGGGACTTCACCATATGTAGAAACAACTTTATACACTCTTCTCTGAACTTGAGAAGCTATATACAGTTGTCTTTCAACTGTTTTACAGTTGAAAACTACTTTTCAGTGACTTCTGGTGGTTTCAAACACTGGTTTCATGTGAACTAACTCTATTTCCAGGATTTCTGCAGTGTACAACATCCTTTCTAGACTAGGCACTTACATTTTGATGTCTTTTCCACTTGGTCTCTCACAATTCTGTGATACTCATTAGTATTTGCTCTGAATTACTACTGCTTTCTTGCAGTGTCCTATAATAGGTCTTCTGCTCTACTTGTGGGACTTCACCACATGTAGAAACAACTTCATACACTCTTCTCTGAACTTGAGAAGCTATATACACTTGTCTTTCAACTGTTTTACAGTTGAAAACTACTTTTCAGTGACTTCTGGTGGTTTCAAACACTGGTTTCATGTGAACTAACTCTATTTCAAGGATTTCCGCAGTGTACAACATCCTTTCTAGACTAGACACTTACATTTTGATGTCTTTTCCACTTGGTCTCTCACAATTCTGTGATATTCATTAATATTTGCTTTGAGTTACTACAGATTTCTAGCTGTGTCCTATAGTGGCCCTTCTGCTCTACTTGTGGGACTTCACCACATGTAAAAACAACTTCATACACTCTTCTCTGAATTTGAGAAGCTATATGCACTTGTTTCTCAACTGTTGTACTGTTGAATGCTACTTTTCAGTGAATTCTAGTGGGTTGAAACACTGGTTTCTTGTGAATTAACTCTATTTCAAGGATTTCTGCAGTGTACAACATCCTTTTTAGACTATACACTTATATATTGATCGTTTTCCACTTGTTCTCACACAATTCTATGATATTCATTAGTATAGGCTCTGAAATACTACTGATTTCTAGCTGTGTCTTCTACTGGGCCTGCTGCTCTATTTGTGGGACTTCTCCACATGTACAAACAATTTTATACACTCTTCTCTGAACTTGAGAAGCTATATACTCTTGTCTTTCAATAGTTTTACCGTTGAATGCTAATTTTCAGTTAATTATGGTGGTTTCAAAACTGGTTTCATGTGAACTAACTCTATTTCAAGGATTTCCGCTGTGTACAACATCCTTTCTAGACTAGACACTTACATTTTGATGGTTTTCTACTTGTTCTCACACAATTCCATGCTATTCATTAATATTTGCTCTGAATTACTACAGATTTCCAGCTGTGTCCTGTAATGGGCCCTCTGCTCTACTTGTGGGACTTCACCACATGTAAAAACAACTTCATACACTCTTCTAAGAACATGAGAAGCTATATACACTTGTCTTTCAACAGTTTTACAGTTCAATGCTAAATTTCATTGTATTCTAGGGGTTTCAAACACTGGTTTCATGTAAACTAACTCTATTTCCACGATTTCTGCAGTGTACAACATCCTTTCTAGACTATACACTTACATTTTGATGTCTTTTCCACTTGGTCTCTCACAATTCTGTGATACTCATTAGTATTTGCTCTGAATTACTACTGCTTTCTTGCAGTGTCGTATAATGGGCCTTCTGCTCTACTTGTTGGACTTCTCCACAAGTACAAACAACATTATACACTCTTCTCTGAGCTTGAGAATCTATATACACTTGTCTTTCAACTGTTTTACAGTTGAATACTATTATTCAGTGAATTCTGGTTGTTTCAAACACTTGTTTCATGTGCACTAACTCTATTTCAAGGATTTCCGCAGTGTACAACATCCTTTCTATACTAGACACTTACATTTCGATGGTTTTCTACTTACTCTCACACAATTCCATGCTATTAATTAATATTTGCTCTGAATTACTACAGATTTCTAGCAGTGTCCTATAATAGCCCTTCTGCTCTACTTGTGGGACGTCACCACATGTGAAAACAAGTTCATACACTCTTCTCTGAACTTGAGAAGCTATATACACTTGTCTTTCAACAGTTTTACAGTTGAATGCTAATTTTCATTGTATTCTAGGGGTTTCAAACACTGGTTTCATGTGAACTAACTCTATTTCCAGGATTTCTGCAGTGTACAACACCCTTTCTAGACTAGGCACTTACATTTTGATGTCTTTTCCACTAGGTCTCTCACAATTCTGTGATACTCATTAGTATTTGCTCTGAATTACTACTGCTTTCTTGCAGTGTCCTATAATAGCTCTTCTGCTCTACTTGTGGGACTTCACCACATGTAAAAACAACTTCATACACTCTTCTCTGAACTTGAGAAGCTATATACACTTCTCTTTCAACTGTTTTACAGTTGAAAACTACTTTTCAGTGACTTCTGGTGGTTTCAAACACTGGTTTCATGTGAACTAACTCTATTTCAAGGATTTCCGCAGTGTAAAACATCCTTTCTAGACTAGACACTTACATTTTGATGTCTTTTCCACTTGGTCTCTCACAAGTCTGTGGTATTCATTAATATTTGCTTTGAGTTACTACAGATTTCTAGCTGTGTCCTATAGTGGCCCTTCTGCTCTACTTGTGGGACTTCACCACATGTAAAAACAACTTCATACATTCTTCTCTGAACTTGAGAAGCTATATACACTTGTCTTACAACAGTTTTACAGTTGAATGCTAATTTTCATTGTATTCTATGGGTTTCAAACACTGTTTTCATGTGAACTAACTCTATTTCCAGGATTTCTGCAGTGTACAACATCCCTTCTAGACTACACACTTACAATTTGATGTTTTTCCACTTGTTCTCACACAATTCTATGATATTCATTAGTATTTGCTCTGAATTACTACTGATTTCTAGCTGTATCCTCTAATGGTCCTACTGCTCTACTTGTGGGACTTCACCACATGTAGAAACAACTTCATACACTCTTCTCTGAACTTGAGAAGCTATATACACTTGTCTTTCAACAGTTTTACAGTTGAATGCTAATTTTAATTGTATTCTAGGGGTTTCAAACACTGTTTTCATGTGAACTAACTCTATTTCCAGGATTTCTGCAGTGTACAACATCCTTTCTAGACTAGGCACTTATATTTTGATGTCTTTTCCACTTGCTCTCACAATTCTGTGATACTAATTAGTATTTGCTCTGAATTACTACTGCTTTCTTGCAGTGTCCTATAATAGCTCTTCTGCTCTACTTGTGGGACTTCACCACATGTAGAAACAACTTTATACAGTCTGCTGTGGACTTGTGAAGCTATATAAACTTGTCTTTCAACTGTTTTACAGTTGAAAACTACTTTTCAGTGACTTCTGGTGGTTTCAAACACTGGTTTCATGTGAACTAACTGTATTTCAAGGATTTCCGCAGTGTACAACATCCTTTCTAGACTAGACACTTACATTTTGATGTCTTTTCCACTTGGTCTCTCACAATTCTGTGATATTCATTAATATTTGCTTTGAGTTACTACAGATTTCTAGCTGTGTCCTATAGTGGCCCTTCTGCTCTACTTGTGGGACTTCACCACATGTAGAAACAACTTCATACACTCTTCTCTGAACTTGAGAAGCTATATACACTTGTCTTTCAACAGTTTTACAGTTGAATGCTAATTTTAATTGTATTCTAGGGGTTTCAAACACTGTTTTCATGTGAACTAACTCTATTTCCAGGATTTCTGCAGTGTACAACATCCCTTCTAGACTAGACACTTACAATTTGATGTTTTTCCACTTGTTCTCACACAATTCTATGATATTCATTAGTATTTGCTCTGAATTACTACTGATTTCTAGCTGTGTCCTCTAATGGGCCTACTGCTCTTCTTGTGGGACTTCACCAATGTAGAAACAACTTCATACACTCTTCTCTGAACTTGAGAAGCTATATACACTTGTCTTTCAACTGTTTTACAGTTGAAAACTACTTTTCAGTGACTTCTGGTGGTTTCAAACACTGGTTTCATGTGAACTAACTCTATTTCAAGGATTTCTGCAGTGTACAACATCCCTTCTAGACTAGACACTTACATTTTGATGGTTTTCCACTTGTTCTCACACAATTCTAAGATATTCATTAGTATTTGCTCTGAATTACTACTGATTTCTAGCTTTGTCCTATAATGGGACTTCTGCTCTACTTTTGGGACTTCACGACATGTAAAAACAACTTCATACACTCTTATCTGAACTTGAGAAGCAATATATACTTGTCTTTCAACAGTTTTACAGTTGAATGCTAATTTTCATTGTATTCTAGGGGTTTCAAACACTGGTTTCATGTAAACTAACTCTATTTCCACGATTTCTTCAGTGTACAACATCCTTTCTAGACTAGACACTTACATTTTGATGGTTTTCTACTTATTCTCACACAATTCCATGCGATTCATTAATATTTGCTCTGAATTACTACAGATTTCTAGCAGTGTCCTATAATAGCCCTTCTGCTCTACTTGTGGGACTTCACCACATGTAAAAACAACTTCATACACTCTTCTCTGAACTTGAGAAGCTATATACACTTGTCTTTCAACTGTTTTACAGTTGAAAACTACTTTTCAGTGACTTCTGGTGGTTTCAAACACTGGTTTCATGTGAACTAACTCTATTTCCAGGATTTCTGTAGTGTACAACATCCTTTCTAGACTAGGCACTTACATTTTGATGTCTTTTCCACTTGGTCTCTCACAATTCTGTGATAATCATTAGTATTTGCTCTGAATTACTACTGCTTTCTTACAGTGTCCTATAATAGCTCTTCTGCTCTACTTGTGGGACTTCACCACATGTAGAAACAACTTCATACACTCTTCTCTGAACTTGAGAAGCTATATACACTTGTCTTTCAACTGTTTTACCGTTGAAAACTACTTTTCAGTGACTTCTGGTGGTTTCAAACACTGGTTTCATGTGAACTAACTCTATTTCCACGATTTCTGCAGTGTACAACATCCTTTCTAGACTAGACACTTACATTTTGATGGTTTTCTACTTATTCTCACACAACTCCATGCTATTCATTAATATTTGCTCTGAATTACTACAGATTTCTAGCTGTTTCCTATAATGGGCCTTCTGCTTTACTTGTGGGACTTCACCACATGTAAAAACAACTTCATACACTCTTCTCTGAACTTGAGAAGCTATATACACTTGTCTTTCAACTGTTTTACAGTTGAAAACTACTTTTCAGTGACTTCTGGTGATTTCAAACACTGGTTTCATGTGAACTAACTCTATTTCCAGGATTTCTGTAGTGTACAACATCCTTTCTAGACTAGGCACTTACATTTTGATGTCTTTTACACTTGGTCTCTCACAATTCTGTGATACTCATTAGTATTTGCTCTGAATTACTAATGCTTTCTTGCAGTGTCCTATAATAGCTCTTCTGCTCTACTTGTGGGACTTCACCACATGTAGAAACAACTTCATACACTCTTCTCTGAACTTGAGAAGCTATATACACTTGTCTTTCAACTGTTTTACAGTTGAAAACTACTTTTCAGTGACTTCTGGTGGTTTCAAACACTGGTTTCATGTGAACTAACACTATTTCAAGGATTTCCTCAGTGTACAACATCCTTTCTAGACCAGACACTTATATTTTGATGTCTTTTCCACTTGGTCTCTCACAATTCTGTGATATTCATTAATATTTGCTTTGAGTTACTACAGATTTCTAGCTGTGTCCTATAGTGGCCCTTCTGCTCTACTTGTGGGACTTCACCACATGTAAAAACAACTTCATACACACTTCTCTGAACTTGAGAAGCTATATACACTTGTCTCTCAACTGTTGTACTGTTGAATGCTACTTTTCAGTGAATTCTCGTGGGTTGAAACACTGGTTTCTTGTGAACTAACTCTATTTCAAGGATTTCTGCAGTGTACAACATCCTTTTTAGACTATACACTTATATTTTGATGGTTTTCCACTTGTTCTCACACAATTCTATGATATTCATTAGTATATGCTCTGAAATACTACTGATTTCTAGCTGTGTCTTCTACTGGGCCTTCTGCTCTACTTGTGGGACTTCACCACATGTACAAACAATTTTATACATCCTTCTCTGAACTTGAGAAGCTATATACTCTTGTCTTTCAATAGTTTTACAGTTGAATGCTAATTTTCAGTTAATTCTGGTGGTTTCAAAAACTGGTTTCATGTGAACTAACTCTATTTCAAGGATTTCCGCAGTGTACAACATCCTTTCTAGACTAGACACTTACATTTTGATGGTTTTCTACTTGTTCTCACACAATTCCATGCTATTCATTAATATTTGCTCTGAATTACTACAGATTTCCAGCTGTGTCCTGTAATGGGCCCTCTGCTCTACTTGTGGGAGTTCACCACATGTAAAAACAACTTCATACACTCTTCTAAGAACATGAGAAGCTATATACACTTGTCTTTCAACAGTTTTACAGTTCAATGCTAAATTTCATTGTATTCTAGGGGTTTCAAACACTGGTTTCATGTAAACTAACTCTATTTCCACGATTTCTGCAGTGTACAACATCCTTTCTAGACTATACACTTACATTTTGATGTCTTTTCCACTTGGTCTCTCACAATTCTGTGATACTCATTAGTATTTGCTCTGAATTACTACTGCTTTCTTGCAGTGTCGTATAATGGGCCTTCTGCTCTACTTGTTGGACTTCTCCACAATTACAAACAACATTATACACTCTTCTCTGAACTTGAGAAGCTATATACACTTGTCTTTCAACAATTTTACAGTTGAATGCTAATTTTCATTGTATTCTAGGGGTTTAAAACACTGTTTTCATGTGAACTAACTCTATTTCCAGGATTTCTGCAGTGTACAACATCCCTTCTAGACTAGACACTTACATTTTGATGTTTTTCCACTTGTTCTCACACAATTCTATGATATTCATTAGTATTTGCTCTGAATTACTACTGATTTCTAGCTGTGTCCTCTAATGGGCCTTCTGCTCTACTTGTGGGACTTCACCACATGTAGAAACAACTTTATACACTCTTCTCTGGACTTGAGAAGCTATATACACCTGTCTTTCAACTGTTTAACCGTTGAATACTACTTTTCAGTGAATTCTGTTGGTTTCAAACACTGCTTTCATGTGATCTAACTCTATTTCCAGGATTTCTGCAGTGTACAACATCCTTTCTAGACTAGACACTTACATTTTGATGGTTTTCTACTTATTCTCACACAATCCATGCCTTTAATTAATATTTGCTCTGAATTACTACAGATATCTACCAGTGTCCTATAATAGCCTTTCTGCTCTACTTGTGGGACGTCACCACATGTAAAAACAACTTCATACACTCTTCTCTGAACTTGAGAAGCTATATACACTTGTCTTTCAACAGTTTTACAGTTGAATGCTAATTTTCATTGTATTCTAGGGGTTTCAAACACTGTTTTCATGTGAACTAACTCTATTTCCAGGATTTCTGCACTGTACACCATCCCTTCTAGACTAGACACTTACATTTTCATGTTTTTCCACTTCTTCTCACACAATTCTATGATATTCATTAGTATTTGCTCTGATTTACTACTGATTTCTCGCTGTGTCCTCTAATGGGCCTTCTGCTCTACTTGTGGGACTTCACCACATGTAGATACAACTTCATATACTCTTCTCTGAATTTGAGAAGCTATATACACTTGTCTCTCAACTGTTGTACTGTTGAATGCTACTTTTCAGTGAATTCTAGTGGGTTGAAACACTGGTTTCTTGTGAACTAACTCTATTTCAAGGATTTCTGCAGTGTACAACATCCTTTTTAGTCTATACACTTATATTTTGATGGTTTTCCACTTGTTCTCACACAATTCTATGATATTCATTAGTATATGCTCTGAAATACTACTGATTTCTAGCTGTGTCTTCTACTGGGCCTGCTGCTCTATTTGTGGGACTTCACCACATGTACAAACAATTTTATATACTCTTCTCTGAACTTGAGAAGCTATATACTCTTGTCTTTCAATAGTTTTACAGTTGAATGCTAATTTTCAGTGAATTCTGGAGGTTTCAAAAACTGGTTTCATGTGAACTAACTCTATTTCAAGGATTTCTGCAGTGTACAACATCCTTTCTAGACTAGAGACTTACATTTTGATGTCTTTTACACTTGTTCTCTCTCTATTCTGTGATATTCATTAGTATTTGCTCTGAATGACTACTGATTTCTAGCTGTTTCCTATAATGGGCCTTCTTTTCTACTTGTGGGACTTTACCACATGTAGAAACAACTTTATACACTCTTCCCTGAACTTGAGAAGCTATATACACTTGTCTTTCAACTGTTTTACAGTTGAATACTACTTTTCAGTGAATTCTAGTGGGTTGAAACACTGTTTTCTTGTGAAGTAACTCTATTTCAACGATTTCTGCAGTGTACAACATCCTTTTTAGACTATACACTTATATTTTGATGGTTTTCCACTTGTTCTCACACAATTCTATGATATTCATTAGTATATGGTCTGAAATACTACTGATTTCTAGCTGTGTCTTCTACTGGGCCTGCTGCTCTATTTGTGGGACTTCACCACATGTACAAACAATTTTATATACTCTTCTCTGAACTTGAGAAGCTATATACACTTGTCTTTCAATAGTTTTACAGTTGAATGCTAATTTTCAGTGAATTCTGGTGGTTTCAAAAACTGGTTTCATGTGAACTAACTCTATTTCAAGGATTTCCGCAGTGTACAACATCCTTTCTAGACTAGACACTTACATTTTGATGGTTTTCTACTTGTTCTCACACAATTCCATGCTATTCATTAATATTTGCTCTGAATTACTACAGATTTCCAGCTGTGTCCTGTAATGGGCCCTCTGCTCTACTTGTGGGACTTCACCACTTGTAAAAACAACTTCACACACTCTTCTAAGAACATGAGAAGCTATATACACTTGTCTTTCAACAGGTTTACAGTTCAATGCTAAATTTCATTTTATTCTAGGGGTTTCAAACACTGCTTTCATGTGATCTAACTCTATTTCCAGGATTTCTGCAGTGTACAACATCCTTTCTATACTAGACACTTACATTTTGATGGTTTTCTACTTATTCTCACACAATTCCATGCTATTAATTAATATTTGCTCTGAATTACTACAGATTTCTAGCAGTGTCCTATAATAGCCTTTCTGCTCTACTTGTTTGACGTCACCACATGTAAAAACTACTTCATACACTCTTCTCTGAACTTGAGAAGCTATATACACTTGTCTTTCAACAGTTTTACAGTTGAATGCTAATTTTCATTGTATTCTAGGTGTTTCAAACACTGTTTTCATGTGAACTAACTCTATTTCCAGGATTTCTGCAGTGTACAACATCCCTTCTAGACTAGACACTTACATGTTGATGGTTTTCCACTTGTTCTCACACAATTCTATGATATTCATTAGTATTTGCTCTGAATTACTACGGATTTCTAGCTGTGTCCTCTAATGGGCCTTCTGCTCTACTTGTGGGACTTCACCACATGTAGAAACAAGTTTATACACTCTTCTCTGAACTTGAGAAGCTATATACACCTGTCTTTCAACTGTTTTACAGTTGAATACTACTTTTCAGTGAATTCTGTTGGTTTCAAACACTGCTTTCATGTGATCTAACTCTATTTCCAGGATTTCTGCAGTGTACAACATCCTTTCTAGACTAGACACTTACATTTTGATCGTTTTCTACTTGTTCTCACACAATATTATGATATTCATTAATATTTGCTCTGAAATACTACAGATTTCTAGCTGTGTCTTATAATAGGCCTTCTGCTCTATTTGTGGGACTTCACCACATGTAAAAACAACTTCATACATCCTTCTCTGAACTTGAGAAGGTATATACACTTGTCTTTCAACAGTTTTACAGTTGAATGCTAATTTTCATTGTATTCTAGGGGTTTCAAACACTGGTTTCATGTGCACTAACTCTATTTCCACGATTTCTGCAGTGTACAACATCCCTTCTAGACTAGACACTTACATTTTGATGTCTTTTCCACTAGTTCTCTCACAATTCGGTGATACTCATTAGTATTTGCTCTGAATTACTACTGCTTTCTTGCAGTGTCCTATAATAGCTCTTCTGCTCTACTTGTGGGACTTCACCACATGTAGAAACAACTTCATACACTCTTCTTTGAACTTGAGAAGCTATATACACTTGTCTTTCAACTGTTTTACAGTTGAAAACTACTTTTCTTTGACTTCTGGTGGTTTCAAACACTGGTTTCATGTGAACTAACTCTATTTCAAGAATTTCCGCAGTGTACAACATCCTTTCTAGACTAGACACTTACATTTTGATGTCTTTTCCACTTGGTCTGTCACAATTCTGTGATACTCATTAGTATTTGCTCTGAATTACTACTGCTTTCTTGCAGTGTCCTATAATAGCTCTTCTGCTCTACTTGTGGGACTTCACCACATGTAGAAACAACTTCTTAAACTCTTCTCTGAACTTGAGAAGCTATATACATTTGTCTTTCAACTGTTTTACAGTTGAAAACTACTTTTCAGTGACTTCTGGTGGTTTCAAACACTGGTTTCATGTGAACTAACTCTATTTCAAGGATTTCTGCAGTGTAAAACATCCCTTATAGACTAGACACTTACATTTTGATGGTTTTCCACTTGTTCTCACACAATTCTATGATATTCATTAGTATTTGCTCTGAATTACTACTGATTTATAGCTATGTCCTATAATGGGTCTTCTGCTCTACTTGTGGGACTTCACCCCTTGTAGAAACAACTTTATACATTCTTCTCTGAATTAGAGAAGCTATATACACTTGTCTCTCAACTGTTGTACTGTTGAATGCTACTTTTCATTGAATTCTAGTGGGTTCAAACACTGGTTTCTTGTGAACTAACTCTATTTCAAGGATTTCTGCAGTGTACAACATCCTTTCTAGACTATACACTTACATTTTGATGGTTTTCCACTTGTTCTCACACAATTCTATGATATTCATTAGTATTTGCTGTGAAATACTGTTGATTTCTAGATGTGTCTTATAATGGGCCTGCTGCTCTATTTAAGGGACTTCACCAAATGTACAAACAATTTTATACACTCTTCTCTGAACTTGGGAAGCCATATACACTTGTCTTTCAACAGTTTTACAGTGGAATGCTAATTTTTTTTTTTTTGTATTCTAGGGGTTTCAAACCCTGGTTTCATGTGAACTAACTCTATTTCCAAGATTTCTGCAGTGTATAACATCCTTTATAGACTAGACACTTACATTTTGATGTCTTTTCCACTTGGTCTCTCACAATTCTGTGATACTCATTAGTATTTGCTCTGAATTACTACTGCTTTCTTGCAGTGTCCTTTAATGGGCCTTCTGCTCTACTTGTGGGACTTCACCACTTGTAGAAACAACTTTATACATTCTTCTCTGAATTAGAGAAGCTATATACACTTGTCTTTCAACTGTTTTACTGTTGAATACTACTTTTCAGTGAATTCTGAAGGTTTCAAACACTGATTTCATGTGATCTAACTCTATTTCCAGGAATTCTGCAGTGTACAACATCCTTTCTAGACTAGACACTTACATTTTGATGGTTTTCCACTTGTTCTCACACAATGCTATGATATTCATTAATATTTGCTCTGAAATACTACAGATTTCTAGCTGTGTCTTATAATAGGCCTTCTGCTCTATTTGTGGGTCTTCAGCACATGTAAAAACAACTTCATACATTCTTCTCTGAACTTGAGAAGCTATATACACTTGTCTTTCAACAGTTTTACAGTTGAATGCTAATTTTCATTGTATTCTAGGTGTTTCAAACACTGGTTTCATGTGAACTAACTCTATTTCCAGGATTTCTGTAGTGTACAACATCCTTTCTAGACTAGACACTTACATTTTGATGTCTTTTACACTTGGTCTCTCACAATTCTGTGATACTCATTAGTATTTGCTCTGAATTACTACTGCTTTCTTGCAGTGTCCTATAATAGCTCTTCGGCTCTACTTGTGGGACTTCACCACATGTAGAAAAAACTTCATACACTCTTCTCTGAACTTGAGAAGCTATACACACTTGTCTTTCAACAGTTTTACAGTTGAAAACTACTGTTCAGTGACTTCTGGTGGTTTCAAACACTGGTTTCATGTGAACTAACTCTACTTCAAGGATTTCTGCAGTGTACAACATCCCTTCTAGACTAGACATTTACATTTTGATGGTTTTCCACTTGGTCTCTCACAATTCTGTGATATTCATTAGTATTTGCTCTGATTTACTACTGATTTCTAGCTGTGTCCTATAATGGGACTTCTGCTCTACTTGTGGAACTTCACCACATGTAAAAACAACTTCAAACACTCTTCTCTGAACTTGAGAAGCTATATACACTTGTCTTTCAACAGTTTTACAGTTGAATGCTAACTTTCATTGTATTCTAGGGGTTTCAAACACTGGTTTCATGTAAACTAACTCTATTTCCAGGATTTCTGCAGTGTACAACATCCTTTCTAGACTAGACACTTACATTTTGATGTCTTTTCCTCTTGGTCTCTCACAATTCTGTGATACTCATTAGTATTTGCTCTGAATTACTACTGCTTTCTTGCAGTTACCTATAATAGCTCTTCTGCTCTACTTGTGGGACTTCACCACATGTAGAAACAACTTCATACACTCTTCTCTGAACTTCAGAAGCTATATACACTTGTCTTTCAACTGTTTTACAGTTGAATACTACTGTTCAGTGACTTCAGGTGGTTTAAAACACTGGTTTCATGTGAACTAACACTATTTCAAGGATTTCTGCAGTGTAAAACATCCTTTCTAGATTAGACACTTACATTTTGATGGTTTTCCACTTGTTCTCACACAATTCTATGATATTCATTAGTATTTGCTCTGAATTACTACTGATTTCTAGCTGTGTCCTATAATGGGCTTTCTGCTCTACTTGTGGGACTTCACCACTTGTAGAAACAACTTTATACATTCTTCTCTGAATTAGAGAAGCTATATACACTTGTCTCTCAACTGTTGTACAGTTGAATGCTACTTTTCATTGAATTCTAGTGGGTTCAAACACTGGTTTCTTGTGAACTAACTCTATTTCCAGGATTTCTGCAGTGTACACCATCCTTTCTAGAATATACACTTACATTTTGATGGTTTTCCACTTGTTCTCACACAATTCTATGATATTCATTAGTATTTGCTGTGAAATACTACTGATTTCTAGGTGTGTCTTATAATGGGCCTGCTGCTCTATTTGTGGGACTTCACCAAATGTACAAACAATTTTATACACTCTTCTCTGAACTTGAGAAGCTATATACACTTGTCTTTCAACAGCTTTACAGTGTAATGCTAATTTTTTTTGTATTCTAGGGGTTTCAAACCCTGGTTTCATGTGAACTAACTCTATTTCCAAGATTTCTGCAGTGTATAACATCCTTTCTAGACTAGACACTTACATTTTGATGTCTTTTACACTTGGTCTCTCACAATTCTGTGATACTCATTAGTATTTGCTCTGAATTACTACTGCTTTCTTGCAGTGTCCTATAATAGCTCTTCTGCTCTACTTGTGGGACTTCACCACATGTAGAAAAAACTTCATACACTCTTTTCTGAACATGAGTAGCTATATACACTTGTCTTTCAACTGTTTTACAGTTGAAAACTAATTTTCAGTGACTTCTGGTGGTTTCAAACACTGGTTTCATGTGAACTACCTCTACTTCAAGGATTTCCGCAGTGTACAACATCCTTTTAGACTAGACACGTACATTTTGATGTCTTTTCCTCTTGGTCTCTCACAATTCTGTGATACTCATTAGTATTTGCTCTGAATTACTATTGCTTTCTTGCAGTGTCCTATAAAAGCTCTTCTGCTCTACTTGTGGGACTTCACCACATGTAGAAACAACTTCATACACTCTTTTCTGAACTTGAGAAGCTATATACACTTGTCTTTCAACTGTTTTACAGTTGAAAACTACTTTTCAGTGACTTCTGGTGGTTTCAAACACTGGTTTCATGTGAACTAACTCTATTTCAAGGATTTCTGCAGTGTAAAACATCCCTTCTAGACTAGACACTTACATTTTGATGGTTTTTCACTTGTTCTCACACAATTCTATGATATTCATTAGTATTTGCTCTGAATTACTACTGATTTCTAGCTATGTCCTATAATGGGCCTTCTGCTCTACTTGTGGGACTTCACCCCTTGTAGAAACAACTTTATACATTCTTCTCTGAATTAGAGAAGCTATATACACTTGTCTCTCAACTGTTGTACTGTTGAATGCTACTTTTCATTGAATTCTAGTGGGTTCAAACACTAGTTTCTTGTGAACTAACTCTATTTCAAGGATTTCTGCAGTGTACAACATCCTTTCTAGACTATACACTTACATTTTGATGGTTTTCCACTTGTTCTCACACAATTCTATTATATTCATTAGTATTTGCTGTGAAATACTACTGATTTCTAGTTGTGTCTTATAATGGGCCTGCTGCTCTATTTATGGGACTTCACCAAATGTACAAACAATTTTATACACTCTTCTCTGAACTTGAGAAGCCATATACACTTGTCTTTCAACAGTTTTACAGTGGAATGCTAATTTTTTTTTGTATTCTAGGGGTTTCAAACCCTGGTTTCATGTGAACTAACTCTATTTCCAAGATTTCTGCAGTGTATAACATCCTTTATAGACTAGACACTTACATTTTGATGTCTTTTCCAATTGGTCTCTCACAATTCTGTGATACTCATTAGTATTTGCTCTGAATTACTACTGATTTCTAGCTGTGTCCTATAATGGGCTTTCTGCTCTACTTGTGGGACTTCACCACTTGTAGAAACAACTTTATACATTCTTCTCTGAATTAGAGAAGCTATATACACTTGTCTCTCAACTGTTGTACAGTTGAATGCTACTTTTCATTGAATTCTAGTGGGTTCAAACACTGGTTTCTTGTGAACTAACTCTATTTCCAGGATTTCTGCAGTGTACACCATCCTTTCTAGACTATACACTTACATTTTGATGGTTTTCCACTTGTTCTCACACAATTCTATGATATTCATTAGTATTTGCTGTGAAATACTACTGATTTCTAGGTGTGTCTTATAATGGGCCTGCTGCTCTATTTGTGGGACTTCACCAAATGTACAAACAATTTTATACACTCTTCTCTGAACTTGAGAAGCTATATACACTTGTCTTTCAACAGCTTTACAGTGTAATGCTAATTTTTTTTGTATTCTAGGGGTTTCAAACCCTGGTTTCATGTGAACTAACTCTATTTCCAAGATTTCTGCAGTGTATAACATCCTTTCTAGACTAGACACTTACATTTTGATGTCTTTTACACTTGGTCTCTCACAATTCTGTGATACTCATTAGTATTTGCTCTGAATTACTACTGCTTTCTTGCAGTGTCCTATAATAGCTCTTCTGCTCTACTTGTGGGACTTCACCACATGTAGAAAAAACTTCATACACTCTTTTCTGAACATGAGTAGCTATATACACTTGTCTTTCAACTGTTTTACAGTTGAAAACTAATTTTCAGTGACTTCTGGTGGTTTCAAACACTGGTTTCATGTGAACTACCTCTACTTCAAGGATTTCCGCAGTGTACAACATCCTTTCTAGACTAGACACGTACATTTTGATGTCTTTTCCTCTTGGTCTCTCACAATTCTGTGATACTCATTAGTATTTGCTCTGAATTACTACTGCTTTCTTGCAGTGTCCTATAAAAGCTCTTCTGCTCTACTTGTGGGACTTCACCACATGTAGAAACAACTTCACACACTCTTCTCTGAACTTGAGAAGCTATATACACTTGTCTTTCAACTGTTTTACAGTTGAAAACTACTTTTCAGTGACTTCTGGTGGTTTCAAACACTGGTTTCATGTGAACTAACTCTATTTCAAGGATTTCCGCAGTGTACAACATCCTTTCTAGACTAGACACTTACATTTTGATGTCTTTTCCACTTGGTCTCTCACAATTCTGTGATACTCATTAGTATTTGCTCTGAATTACTACTGCTTTCTTGCAGTGTCCTATAATAGCTCTTCTGCTCTACTTGTGGGACTTCACCACATGTAGAAACAACTTCATACACTCTTCTCTGAACTTGAGAAGCTATATATACTTGTCTTTCAACTGTTTTACAGTTGAAAACTACTTTTCAGTCACTTCTGGTGGTTTCAAACACTGGTTTCATGTGAACTAACTCTATTTCAAGGATTTCCGCAGTGTACAACATCCTTTCTAGACTAGACACTTACATTTTGATGGTTTTCCACTTGTTGTCACACAATTATATGATATTCATTAGTATTTGCTTTGAATTACTACTGATTTCTAGCTGTTTCCTATAATGGGCCTTCTTTTATAATTGTGGGACTTCACCACATGTAAAAACAACTTCATACACTCTTCTCTGAGCTTGAGAATCTATATACACTTGTCTTTCAACTGTTTTACAGTAGAATACTACATTTCATTGAATTCTGTTGTTTTCAAACACTGGTTTAATGTGAACTAACTCTATTTCAAGGATTTCTGCAGTGTACAACATCCTTTATGAACTAGACACTTACATTTTGATGGTTTTCCACTTGTTCTCACAAAATTCAATGATATTCATTAGTATTTGCTCTCAATTACTGGTAATTTCTAGCTGTGTAGTATAATGGGCCTTCTGCTGTACTTGTGGGACTTCTCCACAAGTACAAACAACATTATACACTCTTCTCTGAACTTGAGAAGCTATATAGACTTGTCTTTCAACTGTTTTACAGTTGAAAACTACTTTTCTGTGACTTCTGGTGGTTTTAAACACTGGTTTCATGTGAACTAACTCTATTTCCAGGATTTCTGCAGTGTACAACATCCCTTCTAGATTAGACACTTACATTTTGATGGTTTTCCACTTGTTCTCACACAATTCTGTGATACTCATTAGTATTTGCTCTGAATTAATACTGCTTTCTTTTTTTATTTCTTTATTGATTAAGGTGTCACATATTTGTCCTCATCCCCCCGTTCCCATCCCACACCCCTCCCCATGGATGCCCCAAACCCCTGTTGAACTTAACCATTGGTTAGGCTCATATGCGTGCACACAAGACCTTTGGTTGATCTCTCCCCCCTCCCCCCACCCTCCCATATCCTCCCTCTGAGGCCCTATAGTCCGATCGATGCCTCCTTGTTTCTGGTTCTGTTCTTGTTCATCAGTCTATGTTGTTCATTATTTCCCCTAGATGAGCGAAATCATGTGTCACTAGAGATATACTTATAAGAATTGAATGTGAGACGAGCAATAATAGTTATGCTGACAGGCAAATGAATCAGTCTGTAGTGAGTTTCTTTCTGGACCAATAGTTCTTTTGAGACCCAATATCAATGTCCACCAGTTCCTTTTGAGTACATGTCTGCACTGACCCCTCAGCTCTGGATGGTGGAGAAATGGTGGTAATGCAGGTCCGACTCCCTCTGGTTTGGTCTCGGGCGGACCCAGGGGCACGGCTTCACCCGGATCCAGGGGCCCACGGCCTCACCTGGACCCGGGACCCAGTCTCACCCGGATCCAGGTGCACACGGCCACGTCCAGACCCAGGATTCAGCTTCACCCGGACCCAGGGGCGCATGGCCTCACCCGGACTCAGGGGCGCGTGGCTTCTCCCCGGCCCGGGACCCAGCCTCACCCGGATCCAGGGGCACACGGCCTCGCCCGGACCTGGGATCTAGCTTCCCCTGGACCCAGGGGCGCGTGGCCTCTCCCAGACCCAGGGTCGCGTGGCCTCACCCGGATCCATGGGCCCATGGCCTCACGCGGACCTGGGACCCAGGCTAACCCGGATGCAGGGGCCCACGGCTTCACCCGGACCCGGGACCCAGGCTCACCCGGATCCAGGGGCACAGGGCCTCGCCCAGACCCAGGATTCAGTTTAACCTAGGTTAATATCTAAGAAAGTGTTTCAAACACTAGAAATACGTGAAAAAGGGGCCTTAATATCTGTCACACATTGTTTCCTGACAAGCAAATCCTGTTCAAAGAACATAGAACCGAGTTGGATGCTGTTTACATTTATAATTAAGAGACAATGAGTTGGCGTTTTTGAAAGAGGCCCTGTTAGGCCATTAAACAGGAAGTGATGACGTCACCAAGGGGGAGGGGCCACGAGGGCAGGTTTAATTGATACCAGGAGATAATGATTTAGCCGGGGGCCCAGCTGGGTGTGATGACAACATTGAAGTTAGTTCTGGTGTTAGGGTTAGAGAATTGGGGTTCTGGCTAGGGTTAGGGTTAGGATAAGGGTTCGGGCTAGGTAGGGTTCAGGCTCAGGTTAGGGCAAGGTTTAAGCTTAGGGTTAGAGGGTTAGGGACAGGGTTATGGTCACAGTGTAGTAAGGTTCGGTATTCACGATGAATGAGCTTCAACCACTGGACAAATTGGAGTGTAGCACTGAGAATTTACAACTCCAGACTAGGGAAATATTTAGAAATGTGCTTCACACTCTCAGAATACATATTCCAATAGACTGAAAATCTGAACAGCACAATTTTGTCATTTGAAAATCTTGTTCAAACCGCTGAGAACCGAGTGTGACACTGTTTACATTTATTTTTCCCGTCAAAAGGAGTTGGCGTTTTCGGGAAAAGGAGTTGGTGAAACACTGAAAAATTCATTTTCCTAGAGGTAAAGAATAGTATGAAAGTATTGAGAACACTATGAAATAAAAATGTTAGTTAGGCTAGGGTTCCAAGTAGTGTTTTAAAGTACCTTTAAAAAGGTGTTATGACACCCGTGTTACAATGAAAACTCTCAGAGCTCAAAACAACAGAAAAGGGGGATGTCTCAGAGTGTCTCTAGAACTCTTGGAATACGTTTTAGAACATGAATATCTCTACTGAATTTTGAAATACTGAGAATTTGTATCCAAAGCGCTGTGAAAAGTAGGGTAGACTTTCAAGTGGTAATAATGGTTAAAGTATGGTATATTTGTAAAAAACGCTGTTTCACCAAATTGGAATTCACAATGAAGGAGCTTGAGACACTGGAAGAGAGAGACTCCAACTCGGGCAATTCACAATGAAAACCTAGGTTAATATTTAAGAAAGTGTTTAAAACACTAGAAATACGTGAATAAAGGGCCTTAATATCTGTAACACATTGTTTCCTGCCAAGCAAATCGTGTTCAAAGAACATAGAACCGATTTGGATGCTGTTTACATTTATAATTAAGAGACAATGAGTTGGCGTTTTTGAAAGAGGCCTGGTTAGGCCATTAAACAGGAAATGGTGACATCACCAAGGAGGAGGGGCCACGAAGGCAGGTTTAATTGATACCAGGAGATAATGATTACCCGGGGGCCCAGCTGGGTGTGATGACGTCATTGCGGTTAGTTCTGGTGTTAGGGTTAGAGAATTGGGGTTCTGGCTAGGGTTAGGGTTAGGATAAGGGTTCGGGCTAGGTAGGGTTCAGGCACAGGTTAAGGCTAGGTTTAGGCTTAGGGTTAGAGGGTTAGGGACAGGGTTATGGTCACAGTGTAGTAAGGTTGGGTATTCACGATGAATGAGCTTCAACCACTGGACAAATTGGAGTGTAGCACTGAGAATTTACAACTCCAGACTAGGGTAATATTTAGAAATGTGCTTCACACACTAGGAATACATATTCCAATAGACTGACTATCTGAACAGCACAATTTTGTCACTGGGAAATCTTGTTCAAACAGCTGAGAACCAAGAGTGACACTGTTTTCATTTATTTTTCCTGTCAAAAGGAGTTGGCGTTTTCGGGAAAAGGAGTTGGTGAAACACTGAAAAATTCATTTTCCTAGAGCTATAGAATAGTATGAAAGTATTGAGAACACTATGAAATCAAAATGTTAGTTAGGCTAGGGTTCCAAGTAGTGTTTTAAAGTACCT
The DNA here is from genome assembly GCF_951640355.1 of Cnephaeus nilssonii. Classification (NCBI taxonomy): domain Eukaryota; kingdom Metazoa; phylum Chordata; class Mammalia; order Chiroptera; family Vespertilionidae; genus Cnephaeus; species Cnephaeus nilssonii. Next base: position 1,035,982 of record NC_137076.1, on the reverse strand, counting down.
TTAAAAAGCTGTTATGACACCCGTGTTAAAATGAAAACTCTCAGAGCTCAAAACAACAGAACAGGGGGATGTCTCAGAGTGTCTGTAGAACTCTGGGAATACGTTTTAGAGCACGAACATCTCTACTGAATTTTGAAATACTGAGAATTTGTATCCAAAGCGCTGTGAAAGGTCGGATAGACTGTCAAGTGGTAATAATGTTGAAAGTGCTGGTATATTTGTAAAAAAGGTTGTTTTACCAAATTAGAATTCACAATGAAAAAGCTTGAGACACTGTAAGAGAGAGACTCAAACTCGGGAAATTCACAATGATAACCTAGGTTAATATCTAAGAAAGTGCTTCAAACACTAGGAATACGTGAATAAAGGGCCTTAATATCTGTAACACATTGTTTCCTGAGAAGGAAATCGTGTTCAAAAAAAATAGAACCGAGTTGGATACTGGTTACATTTCTTATTCCAGGACAATGAGTTGGCGATTTTGAAAGAAGCCTGGTTAGGCCATTAAACCGGATGTGATGATGTCACCAAGGGGGAGGGGTCACGTGGGCAGGCTTAATTGATCCCAGGTGATAATGATTTGGCCAGGGGACCAGCTGGGAGCGATGACGTCATCAAGATTAGTTCTGGTATTAGGGTTAGAGAATTGGGGCTCTGTTCATGGTTAGGGTTAGGATAAGGTTTTGGGCTAGGTAGGGTTCAGGCTCAGGTGTGGGATAGGTTTAGGGTTTGGGTTAGAGGGTTAGGGACAGGGTTCTGGTCACAGTGTAGTAATGTTGGCTATTCACAATGAATGAGCTCCAATCACAGGACAATTTGGTGTGTAGCACTCAGAACTTACGACTCCAGACTAGGGAAATATTTAGAAATGTGCTTCACACAATACGAATACATATTCCAATAGAATGAATATCTGAACAGCACAAGTTTGTCACTGGGAAATCTTGTTCAAACAGCTGAGAAGCCAGTGTGACACTGTTTACATTTATTTTTCCCTTCAAAAGGAGTTGGCGTTTTCGGGAAACGGTTTTGGTGAAACACTGAAAAACTCATTTTCCTAGAGCTATCGAACAGTATGAAAGGTTTCAGAACACTATGAAATAAAAATGTTAGTTAGGCTATGGTTCCAAGTAATGTTTTACTGTGCCTTTAAAAAGCCAGTCTGACACCCGTGTTAAAATGAAAAGTCTCATTGCTCAAAACAACAGACCAGGGGAATGGCAGAGTGTCTCTAGAACTCCTGGAATACGTTTTAGAACCCGAACATCTCTACTGAATTTTGAAATACTGAGAATTTGTATCCAAAGCGCTGTGAAAGGTAGGATAGACTGTCAAGTGGTAATAATATTGAAAGTGCTGGTATATTTGTAAAAAAGGTTGTTTTACCAAATTAGAATTCACAAAGAAAAAGCTTGAGACACTGGAAGAGAGAGACTCCAACACGGGAAATTCACAATGATAACCTAGGTTAATATCTAAGAAAGTGCTTCAAACACTAGGAATACATGAATAAAGGGCCTTAATATCTGTAACACATTGTTTCCTGACAAGGAAATCGTGTTCAAAGAACATAGAACCGAGTTGGATACTGGTTACATTTCTTATTCCGGGACAATGAGTTGGCGATTTTGAAAGAAGCCTGGTTAGGCCATTAAACCGGATGTGATGACGTCACCAAGAGGGAGGGGCCACATGGGCAGGCTTAATTGATCCCAGGTGATAATGATTTGGCCAGGGGACCAGCTGGGAGTGATGACGTCATCGAGATTAGTTCTGGTATTAGGGTTAGAGAATTGGGGCTCTGTTCATGGTTAGGGTTAGGATAAGGTTTTGGGCTAGGTAGGGTTCAGGCTCAGGTGTGGGCTAGGTTTAGGGTTTGGGTTAGAGGGTTAGGGACAGGGTTACGGTCACAGTGTAGTAATGTTGGCTATTCACAATGAATGAGCTTCAATCACTGGACAATTTGGTGTGTAGCACTCAGAACTTACGACTCCAGACTAGGGAAATATTTAGAAATGTGCTTCACAGAATAGGAATACATATTCCATTACACTGAGTATATGAACAGCACAATTTTGTCACTGGGAAATCTTGTTCAAACAGCTGAGAAGCGAGTGTGACACTGTTTACATTTATTTTTCCCGTCAAAAGGAGTTGGCGTTTTCGGGAAAAGGTTTTGGTGAAACACTGAAAAACTCATTTTCCTAGAGCTATCGAACAGTATGAAAGTATTGAGAACACTATGAAATAAAAATGTTAGTTAGGCTAGGGTTCCAAGTAATGTTTTACTGTGCCTTTAAAAAGCCCGTATGACACCCGTGTTAAAATGAAAAGTCTCATTGCTCAAAACAACAGACCAGGGGAATGGCAGAGTGTCTCTAGAACTCCTGGAATACGTTTTAGAACCCGAACATCTCTACTGAATTTGGAAATACTGAGAATTTGTATCCAAAGCGCTGTGAAAGGTAGGATAGACTGTCAAGTGGTAATAATGTTGAAAGTGCCGGTATATTTGTAAAAAAGGTTGTTTTACCAAATTAGAATTCACAATGAAAAAGCTTGAGACACTGGAAGAGAGAGACTCCAACTCGGGCAATTCACAATGATAACCTAGGTTAATATCAAAGAAAGTGCTTCAAACACTAGGAATACGTGAATAAAGGGCCTTAATATCTGTAACACATTGTTTCCTGAGAAGGAAATCGTGTTCAAAGAACACAGAACCGAGTTGGATACTGGTTACATTTATTATTCCGGGACAATGAGTTGGCGATTTTGAAAGAGGCCTGGTTAGGCCATTAAACTGGATGTGATGACGTCACCAAGGGGGAGGGGGCACGTGGGCAGGCTTAATTGATCCCAGGTGATAATGATTTGGCCAGGGGACCTGCTGGGAGTGATGACGTCTTCGAGATTAGTTCTGTTATTAGGGTTAGAGAATTGGGGCTCTGTTCATGGTTAGGGTTAGGATAAGGTTTTGGGCTAGGTAGGGTTCAGGCTCAGGTGTGGGCTAGGTTTAGGGTTTGGGTTAGAGGGTTAGGGACAGGGTTACGGTCACAGTGTAGTAATGTTGGCTATTCACAATGAATGAGCTTCAATCACTGGACAATTTGGTGTGTAGCACTCAGAACTTACGAGTCCAGACTAGGGAAATATTTAGAAATGTGCTTCACACAATAGGAATACATATTCCATTAGACTGAGTATCTGAACAGCACAATTTTGTCACTGGGAAATCTTGTTCAAACAGCTGAGAAGCGAGTGTGACACTGTTTACATTTATTTTTCCCTTCAAAAGCAGTTGGCGTTCTCAGGAAAAGGTTTTAGTGAAACACTGAAAAACTCATTTTCCTAGAGCTATCGAACAGTATGAAAGTATTGAGAACACTATGAAATAAAAATGTTAGTTAGGCTAGGGTTCCAAGTAATGTTTTACTGTGCCTTTAAAAAGCCGGTATGACACCCGTGTTAAAATGAAAAGTCTCATTGCTCAAAACAACAGACCAGGGGAATGGCAGGGTGTCTCTAGAACTCCTGGAATACATTTTAGAACCCGAACATCTCTACTGAATTTTGAAATACTGAGAATTTGTATCCAAAGCGCTGTGAAAGGTAGGATAGACTGTCAAGTGGTAATAATGATGAAAGTGCTGGTATATTTGTAAAAAAGGTTGTTTTACCAAATTTGAATTCACAATGAAAAAGCTTGAGACCCTGGAAGAGAGAGACTCCAACTCGGGAAATTCACAATGATAACCTAGGTTAATATCTAAGAAAGTGCTTCAAACACTAGGAATACGTGAATAAAGGGCCTTAATATCTGTAACACATTGTTTCCTGACAAGGAAATCGTGTTCAAAGAACATAGAACCGAGTTGGATACTGGTTACATTTATTATTCCGGGACAATGAGTTGGCGATTTTGAAAGAGGCCTGGTTAGGCCATTAAACTGGATGTGATGATGTCACCAAGGGGGAGGGGCCACGTGGGCAGGCTTATTTGATCCCAGGTGATAATGATTTGGCCAGGGGACCAGCTGGGAGTGATGACGTCATCGAGATTAGTTCTGGTATTAGGGTTAGAGAATTGGGGCTCTGTTCATGGTTAGGGTTAGGATAAGGTTTTGGGTTAGGTAGGGTTCTGGCTCAGGTGTGGGCTAGGTTTAGGGTTTGGGTTAGAGGGTTAGGGACAGGGTTACGGTCACAGTGTAGTAATGTTGGCTATTCACAATGAATGAGCTTCAATCACTGGACAATTTGGTGTGTAGCACTCAGAACTTACGACTCCAGACTAGGGAAATATTTAGAAATGTGCTTCACACTATAGGAATACATATTCCAATAGACTGAGTATCTGAACAGCACAATTTTGTCACTGGGAAATCTTGTTCAAACAGCTGAGAAGCGAGTGTGACACTGTTTACATTTATTTTTCCCGTCAAAAGGAGTTGGCGTTTTCGGGAAAAGGTTTTGATGAAACACTGAAAAACTTATTTTCCTAGAGGTATCGAACTGTATGAAAGTATTGAGAACACTATGAAATAAAAATGTTAGTTAAGCTAGGGTTCCAAGTAATGTTTTACTGTGCCTTTAAAAAGCCGGTATGACACCCGTGTTAAAATGAAAATTCTCATTGCTCAAAACAACAGAACAGGGGAATGGCAGAGTGTCTCTAGAACTCCTGGAATACGTTTTAGAACCCGAACATCTCTACTGAATTTTGAAATACTGAGAATTTGTATCCAAAGCGCTGTGAAAGGTAGGATAGACTGTCAAGTGGTAATAATGTTGAAAGTGCCGGTATATTTGTAAAAAAGGTTGTTTTACCAAATTAGAATTCACAATGAAAAAGCTTGAGACACTGGAAGAGAGAGACTCCAACTCGGGCAATTCACAATGATAACCTAGGTTAATATCTAAGAAAGTGCTTCAAACACTAGGAATACGTGAATAAAGGGCCTTAATATCTGTAACACGTTGTTTCCTGACAAGGAAATCGTGTTCAAAGAACACAGAACCGAGTTGGATACTGGTTACATTTATTATTCCGGGTCAATGAGTTGGCGATTTTGAAAGAGGCCTGGTTAGGCCATTAAACTGGATGTGATGACGTCACCAAGGGGGAGGGGGCACATGGGCAGGCTTAATTGATCCCAGGTGATAATGATTTGGCCAGGGGACCTGCTGGAAGTGATGACGTCTTCGAGATTAGTTCTGGTATTAGGGTTAGAGAATTGGGGCTCTGTTCATGGTTAGGGTTAGGATAAGGTTTTGGGCTAGGTAGGGTTCAGGCTCAGGTGTGGGCTTGGTTTAGGGTTTGGGTTAGAGGGTTAGGGACAGGGTTACGGTCACAGTGTAGTAATGTTGGCTATTCACAATGAATGAGCTTCAATCACTGGACAATTTGGTGTGTAGCACTCAGAACTTACGACTCCAGAATAGGGAAATATTTAGAAATGTGCTTCACACTATAGGAATACATATTCCAACAGACTGAGTATCTGAACAGCACAATTTTGTCACTGGGAAATCTTGTTCAAACAGCTGAGAAGCGAGTGTGACACTGTTTACATTTATTTTTCCCTTCAAAAGCAGTTGGCGTTCTCAGGAAAAGGTTTTAGTGAAACACTGAAAAACTCATTTTCCTAGAGCTATCGAACAGTATGAAAGTATTGAGAACACTATGAAATAAAAATGTTAGTTAGGCTAGGGTTCCAAGTAATGTTTTACTGTGCCTTTAAAAAGCCGGTATGACACCCGTGTTAAAATGAAAAGTCTCATTGCTCAAAACAACAGACCAGGGGAATGGCAGGGTGTCTCTAGAACTCCTGGAATACATTTTAGAACCCGAACATCTCTACTGAATTTTGAAATACTGAGAATTTGTATCCAAAGCGCTGTGAAAGGTAGGATAGACTGTCAAGTGGTAATAATGATGAAAGTGCTGGTATATTTGTAAAAAAGGTTGTTTTACCAAATTTGAATTCACAATGAAAAAGCTTGAGACCCTGGAAGAGAGAGACTCCAACTCGGGAAATTCACAATGATAACCTAGGTTAATATCTAAGAAAGTGCTTCAAACACTAGGAATACGTGAATAAAGGGCCTTAATATCTGTAACACATTGTTTCCTGACAAGGAAATCGTGTTCAAAGAACATAGAACCGAGTTGGATACTGGTTACATTTATTATTCCGGGACAATGAGTTGGCGATTTTGAAAGAGGCCTGGTTAGGCCATTAAACTGGATGTGATGATGTCACCAAGGGGGAGGGGCCACGTGGGCAGGCTTATTTGATCCCAGGTGATAATGATTTGGCCAGGGGACCAGCTGGGAGTGATGACGTCATCGAGATTAGTTCTGGTATTAGGGTTAGAGAATTGGGGCTCTGTTCATGGTTAGGGTTAGGATAAGGTTTTGGGTTAGGTAGGGTTCTGGCTCAGGTGTGGGCTAGGTTTAGGGTTTGGGTTAGAGGGTTAGGGACAGGGTTACGGTCACAGTGTAGTAATGTTGGCTATTCACAATGAATGAGCTTCAATCACTGGACAATTTGGTGTGTAGCACTCAGAACTTACGACTCCAGACTAGGGAAATATTTAGAAATGTGCTTCACACTATAGGAATACATATTCCAATAGACTGAGTATCTGAACAGCACAATTTTGTCACTGGGAAATCTTGTTCAAACAGCTGAGAAGCGAGTGTGACACTGTTTACATTTATTTTTCCCGTCAAAAGGAGTTGGCGTTTTCGGGAAAAGGTTTTGATGAAACACTGAAAAACTTATTTTCCTAGAGGTATCGAACTGTATGAAAGTATTGAGAACACTATGAAATAAAAATGTTAGTTAAGCTAGGGTTCCAAGTAATGTTTTACTGTGCCTTTAAAAAGCCGGTATGACACCCGTGTTAAAATGAAAATTCTCATTGCTCAAAACAACAGAACAGGGGAATGGCAGAGTGTCTCTAGAACTCCTGGAATACGTTTTAGAACCCGAACATCTCTACTGAATTTTGAAATACTGAGAATTTGTATCCAAAGCGCTGTGAAAGGTAGGATAGACTGTCAAGTGGTAATAATGTTGAAAGTGCCGGTATATTTGTAAAAAAGGTTGTTTTACCAAATTAGAATTCACAATGAAAAAGCTTGAGACACTGGAAGAGAGAGACTCCAACTCGGGCAATTCACAATGATAACCTAGGTTAATATCTAAGAAAGTGCTTCAAACACTAGGAATACGTGAATAAAGGGCCTTAATATCTGTAACACGTTGTTTCCTGACAAGGAAATCGTGTTCAAAGAACACAGAACCGAGTTGGATACTGGTTACATTTATTATTCCGGGTCAATGAGTTGGCGATTTTGAAAGAGGCCTGGTTAGGCCATTAAACTGGATGTGATGACGTCACCAAGGGGGAGGGGGCACATGGGCAGGCTTAATTGATCCCAGGTGATAATGATTTGGCCAGGGGACCTGCTGGAAGTGATGACGTCTTCGAGATTAGTTCTGGTATTAGGGTTAGAGAATTGGGGCTCTGTTCATGGTTAGGGTTAGGATAAGGTTTTGGGCTAGGTAGGGTTCAGGCTCAGGTGTGGGCTTGGTTTAGGGTTTGGGTTAGAGGGTTAGGGACAGGGTTACGGTCACAGTGTAGTAATGTTGGCTATTCACAATGAATGAGCTTCAATCACTGGACAATTTGGTGTGTAGCACTCAGAACTTACGACTCCAGAATAGGGAAATATTTAGAAATGTGCTTCACACTATAGGAATACATATTCCAACAGACTGAGTATCTGAACAGCACAATTTTGTCACTGGGAAATCTTGTTCAAACAGCTGAGAAGCGAGTGTGACACTGTTTACATTTATTTTTCCCGTCAAAAGGAGTTGGCCTTTTCGGGAAAAGGTTTTGGTGAAACACTGAAAAACTCATTTTCCTAGAGCTATCGAACAGTATGAAAGTATTGAGAACACTATGAAATAAAAATGTTAGTTAGGCTAGGGTTCCAAGTAATGTTTTACTGTGCCTTTAAAAAGCCGGTATGACACCCGTGTTAAAATGAAAAGTCTCATTGCTCAAAACAACAGACCAGGGGAATGGCAGAGTGTCTCTAGAACTCCTGGAATACGTTTTAGAACCCGAATATCTCTACTGAATTTTGAAATACTGAGAATTTGTATCCAAAGCGCAGTGAAAGGTAGGATAGACTGTCAAGTGGTAATAATGTTGAAAGTGCTGGTATATTTGTAAAAAAGATTGTTTTACCAAATTAGAATTCACAATGAAAAAGCTTGAGACACTGGAAGAGAGAGACTCCAACTCGGGCAATTCACAATGATAACCTAGGTTAATATCTAAGAAAGTGCTTCAAACACTAGGAAAACGTGAATAAAGGCCCTTAATATCTGTAACACATTGTTTCCTGACAAGGAAATCGTGTTCAAAGAACACAGAACCGAGTTGGATACTGGTTACATTTATTATTCCAGGACAATGAGTTGGCGATTTTGAAAGAGGCCTGGTTAGGCCATTAAACTGGATGTGATGACGTCACCAAGGGGGAGGGGCCACGTGGGCAGGCTTATTTGATCCCAGGTGATAATGATTTGGCCAGGGGACCTGCTGGGAGTGATGACATCTTCGAGATTAGTTCTGGTATTAGGGTTAGAGAATTGGGGCTCTGTTCATGGTTAGGGTTAGGATAAGGTTTTGGGCTAGGTAGGGTTCAGGCTCACGTGTGGGCTAGGTTTAGGGTTTGGGTTAGAGGATTAGGGACAGGGTTACGGTCACAGTGTAGTAATATTGGCTATTCACAATGAATGAGCTTCAATCACTGGACAATTTGGTGTGTAGCACTCAGAACTTACGACTCCAGACTAGGGAAATATTTAGAAATGTGCTTCACACAATAGGAATACATATTCCAATAGACTGAATATCTGAACAGCACAATTTTGTCACTGGAAAATCTTGTTCAAACAGCTGAGAAGCGAGAGTGACACGGTTTACATTTATTTTTCCCGTCAAAAGGAGTTGGCGTTTTCGGGAAAAGGTTTTAGTGAAACACTGAAAAACTCATTTTCCTAGAGCTATCGAACAGTATGAAAGTATTGAGAACACTATGAAATAAAAATGTTAGTTAGGCTAGGGTTCCAGGTAATGTTTTACTGTGCCTTTAAAAAGCCGGTATGACACCCGTGTTAAAATGAAAAGTCTCATTGCTCAAAACAACAGACCAGGGGAATGGCAGAGTGTCTCTAGAACTCCTCAAATACGTTTTATAACCCGAACATCTCTACTGAATTTTGAAATACTGAGAATTTGTATCCAAAGCGCTGTGAAAGGTAGGATAGACTGTCAAGTGGTAATAATGTTGAAAGTGCTGGTATATTTGTAAAAAAGGTTGTTTTACCAAATTAGAATTCACAATGAAAAAGCTTGAGACACTGGAAGAGAGAGACTCCAACTCAGGCAATTCACACTGATAACCTAGGTTAATATCTAAGAAAGTGCTTCAACCACTAGGAATACGTGAATAAAGGGCCTTAATATCTGTAACACATTGTTTCCTGACAAGGAAATCGTGTTCAAAGAACACAGAACCGAGTTGGATACTGGTTACATTTATTATTCCGGGACAATGAGTTGGCGATTTTGAAAGAGGCCTGGTTAGGCCATTAAACTGGATGTGATGACGTCACCAAGGGGGAGGGGACACGTGGGCAGGCTTAATTGATCCCAGGTGATAATGATTTGGCCAGGGGACCAGCTGGGAGTGATGACGTCTTCGAGATTATTTCTGGTATTAGGGTTAGAGAATTGGGGCTCTGTTCATGGTTAGGGTTAGGATAAGGTTTTGGGCTAGGTAGGGTTCAGGCTCAGGTGTGGGCTAGGTTTAGGGTTTGGGTTAGAGGGTTAGGGACAGGGTTACGGTCACAGTGTAGTAATGTCGGCTATTCACAATGAATGAGCTTCAATCACTGGATAATTTGGAGTGTAGCACTCAGAACTTATGACTCCAGACTAGGGAAATATTTAGAAATGTGCTTCACACAATAGGAATACATATTCCAATAGACTGAATATCTGAACAGCACAATTTTGTCACTGGGAAATCTTGTTCAAACAGCTGAGAAGCGAGTGTGACACTGTTTACATTTATTTTTCCCGTCAAAAGGAGTTGGCGTTTTCGGGAAAAGGTTTTGGTGAAACACTGAAAAACTCATTTTCCTAGAGCTATCGAACAGTATGAAAGTATTGAGAACGCTATGAAATAAAAATGTTAGTTAGGCTAGGGTTCCAGGTAATGTTTTACTGAGCCTTTAAAGCCGGTATTACACCCGTGTTAAAATGAAAAGTCTCATTGCTCAAAACAACAGACCAGGGGAATGGCAGAGTGTCTCTAGAACTCCTGGAATACGTTTTAGAACCCGAACATCTCTACTGAATTTTGAAATACTGAGAATTTGTATCCAAAGCGCTGTGAAAGGTAGGATAGACTGTCAAGTGGTAATAATGTTGAAAGTGCTGGTATATTTGTAAAAAAGGTTGTTTTACCAAATTAGAATTCACAATGAAAAAGCTTGAGACACTGGAAGAGAGAGACTCCAACTCGGGCAATTCACAATGATAACCTAGGTTAATATCTAAGAAAGTGTTTCAAACACTAGGAATACGTGAATAAAGGGCCTTAATATCTGTAACACATTGTTTGCTGACAAGGAAATCGTGTTCAAAGAACACAGAACCGAGTTGGATACTGGTTACATTTATTATTCCGGGACAATGAGTTGGCGATTTTGAAAGAGGCCTGGTTAGGCCATTGAACCGGATTTGATGACGTCACCAAGGGGGAGGGGCCACGTGGGCAGGCTTAATTGATCCCAGGTGATAATGATTTGGCCAGGGGACCAGCTGGGAGTGGTGACGTCATCGAGATTAGTTCTGGTATTAGGGTTAGAGAATTGGGGCTCTGTTCATGGTTAGGGTTAGGATAAGGTTTTGGGCTAGGTAGGGTTCAGGCTCAGGTGTGGGCTAGGTTTAGGGTTTGGGTTAGAGGGTTAGGGACAGGGTTACGGTCACAGTGTAGTAATGTTGGCTATTCACAATGAATGAGCTTCAATCACTGGACAATTTGGTGTGTAGCACTCAGAACTTACGACTCCAGACTAGGGAAATATTTAGAAATGTGCTTCACACAATAGGAATACATATTCCATTAGACTGAGTATCTGAACAGCACAATTTTGTCACTGGGAAATCTTGTTCAAACAGCTGAGAAGCGAGTGTGACACTGTTTACATTTATTTTTCCCGTCAAAAGAAGTTGGCGTTTTCGGGAAAAGGTTTTGGTGAAACACTGAAAAACTCATTTTCCTAGAGCTATCGAACAGTATGAAAGTATTGAGAACACTATGAAATAAAAATGTTAGTTAGGCTAGGGTTACAGGTTATGTTTTACTGTGCCTTTAAGAAGCCGGTATGACACCCGTGTTAAAATGAAAAGTCTCATTGCTCAAAACAAGAGACCAGGGGAATGGCAGACTGTCTCTAGAACTCCTGGAATACGTTTTAGAACCCGAACATCTCTACTGAATTTTGAAATACTGAGAATTTGTATCCAAAGCGCTGTGAAAGGTAGGATAGAATGTCAAGTGGTAATAATGTTGAAAGTGCTGGTATATTTGTAAAAAAGGTTGTTTTACCAAATTAGAATTCACAATGAAAAAGCTTGAGACACTGGAAGAGAGAGACTCCAACTCGGGCAATTCACACTGATAACCTAGGTTAATATCTAAGAAAGTGCTTCAAACACTAGGAATACGTGAATAAAGGGCCTTAATATCTGTAACACATTGTTTCCTGACAAGGAAATCGTGTTCAAAGAACACAGAACCGAGTTGGATACTGGTTACATTTATTATTCCTGGACAATGAGTTGGCGATTTTGAAAGAGGCCTGGTTAGGCCATTAAACTGGATGTGATGACGTCACCAAGGGGGAGGGGGCACGTGGGCAGGCTTAATTGATCCCAGGTGATAATGATTTGGACAGGGGACCAGCTGGGAGTGATGACGTCTTCGAGATTAGTTCTGGTATTATGGTTAGAGAATTGGGGCTCTGTTCATGGTTAGGGTTAGGATAAGGTTTTGGGCTAGGTAGGGTTCAGGCTCAGGTGTGGGCTAGGTTTAGGGTTTGGGTTAGAGGGTTAGGGACAGGGTTATGGTCACAGTGTAGTAATGTTGGCTATTCACAATGAATGAGCTTCAATCACTGGACAATTTGGTGTGTAGCACTCAGAACTTACGAGTCCAGACTAGGGAAATATTTAGAAATGTGCTTCACACAATAGGAATACATATTCCATTAGACTGAGTATCTGAACAGCACAATTTTGTCACTGGGAAATCTTGTTCAAACAGCTGAGAAGCGAGTGTGACACTGTTTACATTTATTTTTCCCGTCAAAAGCAGTTGGCGTTCTCAGGAAAAGGTTTTAGTGAAACACTGAAAAACTCATTTTCCTAGAGCTATCGAACAGTATGAAAGTATTGAGAACACTATGAAATAAAAATGTTAGTTAGGCTAGGGTTCCAAGTAATGTTTTACTGTGCCTTTAAAAAGCCGGTATGACACCCGTGTTAAAATGAAAAGTCTCATTGCTCAAAACAACAGACCAGGGGAATGGCAGGGTGTCTCTAGAACTCCTGGAATACATTTTAGAACCCGAACATCTCTACTGAATTTTGAAATACTGAGAATTTGTATCCAAAGCGCTGTGAAAGGTAGGATAGACTGTCAAGTGGTAATAATGTTGAAAGTGCTGGTATATTTGTAAAAAAGGTTGTTTTACCAAATTTGAATTCACAATGAAAAAGCTTGAGACCCTGGAAGAGAGAGACTCCAACTCGGGAAATTCACAATGATAACCTAGGTTAATATCTAAGAAAGTGCTTCAAACACTAGGAATACGTGAATAAAGGGCCTTAATATCTGTAACACATTGTTTCCTGACAAGGAAATCGTGTTCAAAGAACATAGAACCGAGTTGGATACTGGTTACATTTATTATTCCGGGACAATGAGTTGGCGATTTTGAAAGAGGCCTGGTTAGGCCATTAAACTGGATGTGATGATGTCACCAAGGGGGAGGGGCCACGTGCGCAGGCTTATTTGATCCCAGGTGATAATGATTTGGCCAGGGGACCAGCTGGGAGTGATGACGTCTTCGAGATTAGTTCTGGTATTAGGGTTAGAGAAATGGGGCTCTGTTCATGGTTAGGGTTAGGATAAGGGTTTGGGTTAGGTAGGATTCTGGCTCAGGTGTGGGCTAGGTTTAGGGTTTGGGTTAGAGGGTTAGGGACAGGGTTACGGTCACAGTGTAGTAATGTTGGCTATTCACAATGAATGAGCTTCAATCACTGGACAATTTGGTGTGTAGCACTCAGAACTTACGACTCCAGACTAGGGAAATATTTAGAAATGTGCTTCACACAATAGGAATACATATTCCAATAGACTGAATATCTGAACAGCACAATTTTGTCACTGGAAAATCTTGTTCAAACAGCTGAGAAGCGAGAGTGACACGGTTTACATTTATTTTTCCCGTCAAAAGGAGTTGGCGTTTTCGGGAAAAGGTTTTGGTGAAACACTGAAAAACTCATTTTCCTAGAGCTATCGAACAGTATGAAAGTATTGAGAACACTATGAAATAAAAATGTTAGTTAGGCTAGGGTTCCAGGTAATGTTTTACTGTGCCTTTAAAAAGCAGGTATGACACCCGTGTTAAAATGAAAAGTCTCATTGCTCAAAACAACAGACCAGGGGAATGGCAGAGTGTCTCTAGAACTCCTCAAATACGTTTTAGAACCCGAACATCTCTACTGAATTTTGAAATACTGAGAATTTGTATCCAAAGCGCTGTGAAAGGTAGGATAGACTGTCAAGTGGTAATAATGTTGAAAGTGCTGGTATATTTGTAAAAAAGGTTGTTTTACCAAATTAGAATTCACAATGAAAAAGCTTGAGACACTGGAAGAGAGAGACTCCAACTCGGGCAATTCACAATGATAACCTAGGTTAATATCTAAGAAAGTGCTTCAACCACTAGGAATACGTGAATAAAGGGCCTTAATATCTGTAACACATTGTTTCCTGACAAGGAAATCGTGTTCAAAGAACACAGAACCGAGTTGGATACTGGTTACATTTATTATTCCGGGACAATGAGTTGGCGATTTTGAAAGAGGCCTGGTTAGGCCATTAAACTGGATGTGATGACGTCACCAAGGGGGAGGGGCCACGTGGGCAGGCTTATTTGATCCCAGGTGATAATGATTTGGCCAGGGGACCTGCTGGGAGTGATGACGTCTTCGAGATTAGTTCTGGTATTAGGGTTAGAGAATTGGGGCTCTGTTCATGGTTAGGGTTAGGATAAGGTTTTGGGCTAGGTAGGGTTCAGGCTCACGTGTGGGCTAGGTTTAGGGTTTGGGTTAGAGGATTAGGGACAGGGTTACGGTCACAGTGTAGTAATATTGGCTATTCACAATGAATGAGCTTCAATCACTGGACAATTTGGTGTGTAGCACTCAGAACTTACGACTCCAGACTAGGGAAATATTTAGAAATGTGCTTCACACAATAGGAATACATATTCCAATAGACTGAATATCTGAACAGCACAATTTTGTCACTGGAAAATCTTGTTCAAACAGCTGAGAAGCGAGAGTGACACGGTTTACATTTATTTTTCCCGTCAAATGGAGTTGGCGTTTTCGGGAAAAGGTTTTGGTGAAACACTGAAAAACTCATTTTCCTAGAGCTATCGAACAGTATGAAAGTATTGAGAACACTATGAAATAAAAATGTTAGTTAGGCTAGGGTTACAGGTTATGTTTTACTGTGCCTTTAAGAAGCCGGTATGACACCCGTGTTAAAATGAAAAGTCTCATTGCTCAAAACAAGAGACCAGGGGAATGGCAGACTGTCTCTAGAACTCCTGGAATACGTTTTAGAACCCGAACATCTCTACTGAATTTTGAAATACTGAGAATTTGTATCCAAAGCGCTGTGAAAGGTAGGATAGAATGTCAAGTGGTAATAATGTTGAAAGTGCTGGTATATTTGTAAAAAAGGTTGTTTTACCAAATTAGAATTCACAATGAAAAAGCTTGAGACACTGGAAGAGAGAGACTCCAACTCGGGCAATTCACACTGATAACCTAGGTTAATATCTAAGAAAGTGCTTCAAACACTAGGAATACGTGAATAAAGGGCCTTAATATCTGTAACACATTGTTTCCTGACAAGGAAATCGTGTTCAAAGAACACAGAACCGAGTTGGATACTGGTTACATTTATTATTCCTGGACAATGAGTTGGCGATTTTGAAAGAGGCCTGGTTAGGCCATTAAACTGGATGTGATGACGTCACCAAGGGGGAGGGGGCACGTGGGCAGGCTTAATTGATCCCAGGTGATAATGATTTGGCCAGGGGACCAGCTGGGAGTGATGACGTCTTCGAGATTAGTTCTGGTATTATGGTTAGAGAATTGGGGCTCTGTTCATGGTTAGGGTTAGGATAAGGTTTTGGGCTAGGTAGGGTTCAGGCTCAGGTGTGGGCTAGGTTTAGGGTTTGGGTTAGAGGGTTAGGGACAGGGTTATGGTCACAGTGTAGTAATGTTGGCTATTCACAATGAATGAGCTTCAATCACTGGACAATTTGGTGTGTAGCACTCAGAACTTACGAGTCCAGACTAGGGAAATATTTAGAAATGTGCTTCACACAATAGGAATACATATTCCATTAGACTGAGTATCTGAACAGCACAATTTTGTCACTGGGAAATCTTGTTCAAACAGCTGAGAAGCGAGTGTGACACTGTTTACATTTATTTTTCCCGTCAAAAGCAGTTGGCGTTCTCAGGAAAAGGTTTTAGTGAAACACTGAAAAACTCATTTTCCTAGAGCTATCGAACAGTATGAAAGTATTGAGAACACTATGAAATAAAAATGTTAGTTAGGCTAGGGTTCCAAGTAATGTTTTACTGTGCCTTTAAAAAGCCGGTATGACACCCGTGTTAAAATGAAAAGTCTCATTGCTCAAAACAACAGACCAGGGGAATGGCAGGGTGTCTCTAGAACTCCTGGAATACATTTTAGAACCCGAACATCTCTACTGAATTTTGAAATACTGAGAATTTGTATCCAAAGCGCTGTGAAAGGTAGGATAGACTTTCAAGTGGTAATAATGTTGAAAGTGCTGGTATATTTGTAAAAAAGGTTGTTTTACCAAATTTGAATTCACAATGAAAAAGCTTGAGACCCTGGAAGAGAGAGACTCCAACTCGGGAAATTCACAATGATAACCTAGGTTAATATCTAAGAAAGTGCTTCAAACACTAGGAATACGTGAATAAAGGGCCTTAATATCTGTAACACATTGTTTCCTGACAAGGAAATCGTGTTCAAAGAACATAGAACCGAGTTGGATACTGGTTACATTTATTATTCCGGGACAATGAGTTGGCGATTTTGAAAGAGGCCTGGTTAGGCCATTAAACTGGATGTGATGATGTCACCAAGGGGGAGGGGCCACGTGCGCAGGCTTATTTGATCCCAGGTGATAATGATTTGGCCAGGGGACCAGCTGGGAGTGATGACGTCTTCGAGATTAGTTCTGGTATTAGGGTTAGAGAAATGGGGCTCTGTTCATGGTTAGGGTTAGGATAAGGGTTTGGGTTAGGTAGGATTCTGGCTCAGGTGTGGGCTAGGTTTAGGGTTTGGGTTAGAGGGTTAGGGACAGGGTTACGGTCACAGTGTAGTAATGTTGGCTATTCACAATGAATGAGCTTCAATCACTGGACAATTTGGTGTGTAGCACTCAGAACTTACGACTCCAGACTAGGGAAATATTTAGAAATGTGCTTCACACAATAGGAATACATATTCCAATAGACTGAATATCTGAACAGCACAATTTTGTCACTGGAAAATCTTGTTCAAACAGCTGAGAAGCGAGAGTGACACGGTTTACATTTATTTTTCCCGTCAAAAGGAGTTGGCGTTTTCGGGAAAAGGTTTTGGTGAAACACTGAAAAACTCATTTTCCTAGAGCTATCGAACAGTATGAAAGTATTGAGAACACTATGAAATAAAAATGTTAGTTAGGCTAGGGTTCCAGGTAATGTTTTACTGTGCCTTTAAAAAGCCGGTATGACACCCGTGTTAAAATGAAAAGTCTCATTGCTCAAAACAACAGACCAGGGGAATGGCAGAGTGTCTCTAGAACTCCTCAAATACGTTTTAGAAGCCGAACATCTCTACTGAATTTTGAAATACTGAGAATTTGTATCCAAAGCGCTGTGAAAGGTAGGATAGACTGTCAAGTGGTAATAATGTTGAAAGTGCTGGTATATTTGTAAAAAAGGTTGTTTTACCAAATTAGAATTCACAATGAAAAAGCTTGAGACACTGGAAGAGAGAGACTCCAACTCGGGCAATTCACAATGATAACCTAGGTTAATATCTAAGAAAGTTCTTCAACCACTAGGAATACGTGAATAAAGGGCCTTAATATCTGTAACACATTGTTTCCTGACAAGGAAATCGTGTTCAAAGAACACAGAACCGAGTTGGATACTGGTTACATTTATTATTCCGGGACAATGAGTTGGCGATTTTGAAAGAGGCCTGGTTAGGCCATTAAACCGGATGTGATGACGTCACCAAGGGGGAGGGGGCACGTGGGCAGGCTTAATTGATCCCAGGTGATAATGATTTGGCCAGGGGACCAGCTGGGAGTGATGACGTCTTCGAGATTAGTTCTGGTATTAGGGTTAGAGAATTGGGGCTCTGTTCATGGTTAGGGTTAGGATAAGGTTTTGGGCTAGGTAGGGTTCAGGCTCAGGTGTGGGCTAGGTTTAGGGTTTGGGTTAGAGGGTTAGGGACAGGGTTACGGTCACAGTGTAGTAATGTCGGCTATTCACAATGAATGAGCTTCAATCACTGGACAATTTGGTGTGTAGCACTCAGAACTTATGACTCCAGACTAGGGAAATATTTAGAAATGTGCTTCACACAATAGGAATACATATTCCAATAGACTGAATATCTGAACAGCACAATTTTGTCACTGGGAAATCTTGTTCAAACAGCTGAGAAGCGAGTGTGACACTGTTTACATTTATTTTTCCCGTCAAAAGGAGTTGGCGTTTTCGGGAAAAGGTTTTGGTGAAACACTGAAAAACTCATTTTCCTAGAGCTATCGAACAGTATGAAAGTATTGAGAACGCTATGAAATAAAAATGTTAGTTAGGCTAGGGTTCCAGGTAATGTTTTACTGAGCCTTTAAAGCCGGTATGACACCCGTGTTAAAATGAAAAGTCTCATTGCTCAAAACACCAGACCAGGGGAATGGCAGAGTGTCTCTAGAACTCCTGGAATACGTTTTAGAACCCGAACATCTCTACTGAATTTTGAAATACTGAGAATTTGTATCCAAAGCGCTGTGAAAGGTAGGATAGACTGTCACGTGGTAATAATGTTGAAAGTGCTGGTATATTTGTAAAAAAGGTTGTTTTACCAAATTAGAATTCACAATGAAAAAGCTTGAGACACTGGAAGAGAGAGACTCCAACTCGGGCAATTCAGAATGATAACCTAGGTTAATATCTAAGAAAGTGTTTCAAACACTAGGAATACGTGAATAAAGGGCCTTAATATCTGTAACACATTGTTTGCTGACAAGGAAATCGTGTTCAAAGAACACAGAACTGAGTTGGATACTGGTTACATTTATTATTCCGGGACAATGAGTTGGCGATTTTGAAAGAGGCCTGGTTAGGCCATTGAACCGGATTTGATGACGTCACCAAGGGGGAGGGGCCACGTGGGCAGGCTTAATTGATCCCAGGTGATAATGATTTGGCCAGGGGACCAGCTGGGAGTGATGACGTCATCGAGATTAGTTCTGGTATTAGGGTTAGAGAATTGGGGCTCTGTTCATGGTTAGGGTTAGGATAAGGTTTTGGGCTAGGTAGGGTTCAGGCTCAGGTGTGGGCTAGGTTTAGGGTTTGGGTTAGAGGGTTAGGGACAGGGTTACGGTCACAGTGTAGTAATGTTGGCTATTCACAATGAATGAGCTTCAATCACTGGACAATTTGGTGTGTAGCACTCAGAACTTACGACTCCAGACTAGGGAAATATTTAGAAATGTGCTTCACACTATAGGAATACATATTCCAACAGACTGAGTATCTGAACAGCACAATTTTGTCACTGGGAAATCTTGTTCAAACAGCTGAGAAGCGAGTGTGACACTGTTTACATTTATTTTTCCCGTCAAAAGGAGTTGGCGTTTTCGGGAAAAGGTTTTGGTGAAACACTGAAAAACTCATTTTCCTAGAGCTATCGAACAGTATGAAAGTATTGAGAACACTATGAAATAAAAATGTTAGTTAGGCTAGGGTTCCAAGTAATGTTTTACTGTGCCTTTAAAAAGCCGGTATGACACCCGTGTTAAAATGAAAATTCTCATTGCTCAAAACAACAGACCAGGGGAATGGCAGGGTGTCTCTAGAACTCCTGGAATACGTTTTAGAACCCGAACATCTCTACTGAATTTTGAAATACTGAGAATTTGTATCCAAAGCGCTGTGAAAGGTAGGATAGACTGTCAAGTGGTAATAATGTTGAAAGTGCTGGTATATTTGTAAAAAAGGTTGTTTTACCAAATTAGAATTCACAATGAAAAAGCTTGAGACACTGGAAGAGAGAGACTCCAAATCGGGCAATTCACAATGATAACATAGGTTAATATCTAAGAAAGTGCTTCAAACACTAGGAATACGTGAATAAAGGGCCTTAATATCTGTAACACATTGTTTCCTGACAAGGAAATCGTGTTCAAAGAACACAGAACCGAGTTGGATACTGGTTACATTTATTATTCCGGGACAATGAGTTGGCGATTTTGAAAGAGGCCTGGTTAGGCCATTAAACTGGATGTGATGACGTCACCAAGGGGGAGGGGGCACGTGGGCAGGCTTAATTGATCCCAGGTGATAATGATTTGGCCAGGGGACCAGCTGGGAGTGATGACGTCATCGAGATTAGTTCTGGTATTAGGGTTAGAGAATTGGGGCTCTGTTCATGGTTAGGGTTAGGATAAGGTTTTGGGCTAGGTAGGGTTCAGGCTCAGGTGTGGGCTAGGTTTAGGGTTTGGGTTAGAGGGTTAGGGACAGGGTTACGGTCACAGTGTAGTAATGTTGGCTATTCACAATGAATGAGCTTCAATCACTGGACAATTTGGTGTGTAGCACTCAGAACTTACGACTCCAGACTAGGGAAATATTTAGAAATGTGCTTCACACTATAGGAATACATATTCCAATAGACTGAGTATCTGAACAGCACAATTTTGTCACTGGGAAATCTTGTTCAAACAGCTGAGAAGCGAGTGTGACACTGTTTACATTTATTTTTCCCGTCAAAAGGAGTTGGCGTTTTCGGGAAAAGGTTTTGGTGACACACTGAAAAACTCATTTTCCTAGAGCTATTGAACAGTATGAAAGTATTGAGAACACTATGAAATAAAAATGTTAGTTAGGCTAGGGTTCCAAGTAATGTTTTACTGTGCCTTTAAAAAGCCGGTATGACACCCGTGTTAAAATGTAAATTCTCATTGATCAAAACAACAGACCAGGGGAATGGCAGAGTGTCTCTAGAACTCCTGGAATACGTTTTAGAACCCGAACATCTCTACTGAATTTTGAAATACTGAGAATTTGTATCCAAAGCGCTGTGAAAGGTAGGATAGACTGTCAAGTGGTTATAATGTTGAAAGTGCTGGTATATTTGTAAAAAAGTTTGTTTTACCAAATTAGAATTCACAATGAAAAAGATTGAGACCCTGGAAGAGAGAGACTCCAACTCGGGCAATTCACAATGATAACCTAGGTTAATATCTAAGAAAGTGCTTCAAACACTAGGAATACGTGAATAAAGGGCCTTAATATCTGTAACACATTGTTTCCTGACAAGGAAATCGTGTTCAAAGAACACAGAACCGAGTTGGATACTGGTTACATTTATTATTCCGGGACAATGAGTTAGCGATTTTGAAAGAGGCCTGGTTAGGCCATTAAAATGGATGTGATGACGTCACCAAGGGGGAGGGGGCACGTGTGCAGGCTTAATTGATCCAAGGTGATAATGATTTGGCCAGGGGACCAGCTGGGAGTGATGACGTCTTCGAGATTAGTTCTGGTATTAGGGTTAGAGAATTGGGGCTCTGTTCATGGTTAGGGTTAGGATAAGGTTTTGGGCTAGGTAGGGTTCAGGCTCAGGTGTGGGCTAGGTTTAGGGTTTAGGTTAGAGGGTTAGGGACAGGGTTATGGTCACAGTGTAGTAATGTTGGCTATTCACAATGAATGAGCTTCAATCACTGGACAATTTGGTGTGTAGCACTCAGAACTTACGACTCCAGACTAGGGAAATATTTAGAAATGTGCTTCACACAATAGGAATACATATTCCAATAGACTGAATATCTGAACAGCACAATTTTGTCACTGGGAAATCTTGTTCAAACAGCTGAGAAGCGAGTGTGACACTGTTTACATTTATTTTTCCCGTCAAAAGGAGTTGGCGTTTTCAGGAAAAGGTTTTTGTGAAACACTGAAAAACTCATTTTCCTAGATCTATGGAACAGTATGAAAGTATTGAGAACACTATGAAATAAAAATGTTAGTTAGGCTAGGGATCCAAGTAATGTTTTACTGTGCCTTTAAAAAGCCGGTATGACACCGTGTTAAAATGAAAAGTCTCATTGCTCAAAACAACAGACCAGGGGATGGCAGAGTGTCTCTAGAACTCCTGGAATACGTTTTAGAACCCGAACATCTCTACTGAATTTTGAAATACTGAGAATTTGTATCCAAAGCGCTGTGAAAGGTAGGATAGACTGTCAAGTGCTAATAATGTTGAAAGTGCCGGTATATTTGTAAAAAAGGTTGTTTTACCAAATTAGAATTCACAATGAAAAAGCTTGAGACACTGGAAGAGAGGGACTCCAACTCGGGCAATTCACAATGATAACCTAGGTTAATATCTAAGAAAGTGCTTCAAACACTAGGAATACGTGAATAAAGGGCCTTAATATCTGTAACACATTGTTTCCTGACAAGGAAATCGTGTTCAAAGAACACAGAACCGAGTTGGATACTGGTTACATTTATTATTCCGGGACAATGAGTTGGCGATTTTGAAAGAGGCCTGGTTAGGCCATTAAACTGGAGGTGATGACGTCACCAAGGGGGAGGGGGCACGTGGGCAGGCTTAATTGATCCCAGGTGATAATGATTTGGCCAGGGGACCAGCTGGGAGTGATGACGTCTTCGAGATTAGTTCTGGTATTAGGGTTAGAGAATTGGGGCTCTGTTCATGGTTAGGGTTAGGATAAGGTTTTGGGCTAGGTAGGGTTCAGGCTCAGGTGTGGGCTAGGTTTAGGGTTTGGGTTAGAGGGTTAGGGACAGGGTTATGGTCACAGTGTAGTAATGTTGGCTATTCACAATGAATGAGCTTCAATCACTGGACAATTTGGTGTGTAGCACTCAGAACTTACGACTCCAGACTAGGGAAATATTTAGAAATGTGCTTCACACAATAGGAATACATATTCCATTAGACTGAGTATCTGAACAGCACAATTTTGTCACTGGGAAATCTTGTTCAAACAGCTGAGAAGCGAGTGTGACACTGTTTACATTTATTTTTCCCGTCAAAAGCAGTTGGCGTTCTCAGGAAAAGGTTTTAGTGAAACACTGAAAAACTCATTTTCCTAGAGCTATCGAACAGTATGAAAGTATTGAGAACACTATGAAATAAAAATGTTAGTTAGGCTAGGGTTCCAAGTAATGTTTTACTGTGCCTTTAAAAAGCCGGTATGACACCCGTGTTAAAATGAAAAGTCTCATTGCTCAAAACAACAGACCAGGGGAATGGCAGGGTGTCTCTAGAACTCCTGGAATACATTTTAGAACCCGAACATCTCTACTGAATTTTGAAATACTGAGAATTTGTATCCAAAGCGCTGTGAAAGGTAGGATAGACTGTCAAGTGGTAATAGTGTTGAAAGTGCTGGTATATTTGTAAAAAAGGTTGTTTTACCAAATTTGAATTCACAATGAAAAAGCTTGAGACCCTGGAAGAGAGAGACTCCAACTCGGGAAATTCACAATGATAACCTAGGTTAATATCTAAGAAAGTGCTTCAAACACTAGGAATACGTGAATAAAGGGCCTTAATATCTGTAACACATTGTTTCCTGACAAGGAAATCGTGTTCAAAGAACATAGAACCGAGTTGGATACTGGTTACATTTATTATTCCGGGACAATGAGTTGGCGATTTTGAAAGAAGCCTGGTTAGGCCATTATACCGGATGTGATGACGTCACCAAGGGGGAGGGGCCACGTGGGCAGGCTTATTTGATCCCAGGTGATAATGATTTGGCCAGGGGACCAGCTGGGAGTGATGACGTCATCGAGATTAGTTCTGGTATTAGGGTTAGAGAATTGGGGCTCTGTTCATGGTTAGGGTTAGGATAAGGTTTTGGGTTAGGTAGGGTTCTGGCTTAGGTGTGGGCTAGGTTTAGGGTTTGGGTTAGAGGGGTAGGGACAGGGTTACGGTCACAGTGTAGTAATGTTGGCTATTCACAATGAATGAGCTTCAATCACTGGACAATTTTGTGTGTAGCACTCAGAACTTAGGACTCCAGACTAGGGAAATATTTAGAAATGTGCTTCACACAATAGGAATACATATTCCAATAGACTGAATATCTGAACAGCACAATTTTGTCACTGGAAAATCTTGTTCAAACAGCTGAGAAGCGAGAGTGACACGGTTTACATTTATTTTTCCCGTCAAAAGGAGTTGGCGTTTTCGGGAAAAGGTTTTGGTGAAACACTGAAAAACTCATTTTCCTAGAGCTATCGAACAGTATGAAAGTATTGAGAACACTATGAAATAAAAATGTTAGTTAGGCTAGGGTTACAGGTTATGTTTTACTGTGCCTTTAAAAAGCCAGTATGACACCCGTGTTAAAATGAAAAGTCTCATTGCTCAAAACAACAGACCAGGGGAATGGCAGAGTGTCTCTAGAACTCCTGGAATACGTTTTAGAACCCGAACATCTCTACTGAATTTTGAAATACTGAGAATTTGTATCCAAAGCGCTGTGAAAGGTAGGATAAACTGTCAAGTGGTAATAATGTTGAAAGTGCCGGTATATTTGTAAAAAAGGTTGTTTTACCAAATTAGAATTCACAATGAAAAAGCTTGAGACACTGGAAGAGAGGGACTCCAACTCGGGCAATTCACAATGATAACCTAGGTTAATATCTAAGAAAGTGCTTCAAACACTAGGAATACGTGAAAAAAGGGCCTTAATATCTGTAACACATTGTTTCCTGACAAGGAAATCGTGTTCAAAGAACACAGAACCGAGTTGGATACTGGTTACATTTATTATTCCGGGTCAATGAGTTGGCGATTTTGAAAGAGGCCTGGTTAGGCCATTAAACTGGATGTGATGACGTCACCAAGGGGGAGGGGGCACATGGGCAGGCTTAATTGATCCCAGGTGATAATGATTTGGCCAGGGGACCTGCTGGGAGTGATGACGTCTTCGAGATTAGTTCTGGTATTAGGGTTAGAGAATTGGGGCTCTGTTCATGGTTAGGGTTAGGATAAGGTTTTGGGCTAGGTAGGGTTCAGGCTCAGGTGTGGGCTAGGTTTAGGGTTTGGGTTAGAGGGTTAGGGACAGGGTTAAGGTCACAGTGTAGTCATGTCGGCTATTCACAATGAATGAGCTTCAATCACTGGACAATTCGGTGTGTAGCACTCAGAACTTGCGACTCCAGACTAGGGAAATATTTAGAAATGTGCTTCACACAATAGGAATACATATTCCAATAGACTGAATATCAGAACAGCACAATTTTGTCACTGGGAAATCTTGTTCAAACAGCTGAGAAGCAAGTGTGACACTGTTTACATTTATTTTTCCCTTCAAAAGGAGGTGGCGTTTTCGGGAAAAGGTTTTGGTGAAACACTGAAAAACTCATTTTCCTAGAGCTATCGAACAGTATGAAAGTATTGAGAACACTATGAAATAAAAATGTTAGTTAGGCTAGGGTTCCAAGTAATGTTTTACTGTGCCTTTAAAAAGCCGGTCTGACACCCGTGTTAAAATGAAAAGTCTCATTGCTCAAAACAACAGACCAGGGGAATGGCAGAGTGTCTCTAGAACTCCTGGAATACGTTTTAGTACCCGAACATCTCTACTGAATTTTGAAATACTGAGAATTTGTATCCAAAGCGCCGTGAAAGGTAGGATAGACTGTCAAGTGGTAATAATGTTGAAAGTGCTGGTATATTTGTAAAAAAGGTTGTTTTACCAAATTAGAATTCACAATGAAAAAGCTTGAGACACTGGAACAGAGAGACTCCAACTCGGGAAATTCACACTGATAACCTAGGTTAATATCTAAGAAAGAGCTTCCAACACTAGGAATACGTGAATAAAGGGCCTTAGTATCTGTAACACATTGTTTCCTGACAAGGAAATCGTGTTCAAACAACATAGAACCGAGTTGGATACTGGTTACATTTATTATTCCGGGACAATGAGTTGGCGATTTTGAAAGAGGCCTGGTTAGGCCATTAAACCGGATGTGATGACTTCACCAAGGGGCAGGGGCCACGTGGGCAGGCTTAATTGATCCCAGGTGATAATGATTTGGCCAGGGGACCAGCTGGGAGTGATGACGTCATCGAGATTAGTTCTGGTATTAGGGTTAGAGAATTGGGCCTCTGTTCATGGTTAGGGTTAGGATAACGTTTTGGGCTAGGTAGGGTTCAGGCTCAGGTGTGGGCTAGGTTTAGGGATTGGGTTAGAGGGTTAGGGACAGGGTTACGGCGCAGTGTAATAATGTTGGCTATTCACAATGAATGAGCTTCAATCACTGGACAATTTGGTGTGTAGCACTCAGAACTTACGACTCAAGACTAGGGAAATATTTAGAAATGTGCTTCACACAATTGGAATACATATTCCAATAGACTGAGTATCTGAACAGCACAATTTTGTCACTGGGAAATCTTGTTCAAACAGCTGAGAAGCGAGTGTGACACTGTTTACATTTATTTTTCCCGTCAAAAGGAGTTGGCGTTTTCGGGAAAAAGTTTTGGTGAAACACTGAAAAACTATTTTCCTAGAGCTATGGAACAGTATGAAAGTATTGAGAACACTATGAAATAAAAATGTTAGTTAGGCTAGGGTTCCAAGTAATGTTTTACTGTGCCTTTAAAAAGCCGGTATGACAGCCGTGTTAAAATGAAAAGTCTCATTGCTCAAAACAACAGACCAGGGGAATGGCAGAGTGTCTCTAGAACTCCTGGAATACGCTTTAGAACCCGAACATCTCTACTGAATTTTGAAATACTGAGAATTTGTATCCAAAGCGCTGTGAAAGGTAGGATAGACTGTCAAGTGGTAATAATGTTGAAAGTGCTGGTATATTTGTAAAAAAGGTTGTTTTACCAAATTAGAATTCACAATGAAAAAGCTTGAGACACTGGAAGAGAGAGACTCCAACTCGGGAAATTCACACTGATAACCAAGGTTAATATCTAAGAAAATGCTTCAAACACTAGGAATACGTGAATAAAGGGCCTTAATAACTCTAACACATTGTTTCCTGACAAGGAAATCGTGTTCAAAGAACATAGAACCGAGTTGGATACTGGTTACATTTATTATTCCAGGACAATGAGTTGGCCATTTTGAAAGAAGCCTGGTTAGGCCATTAAACTGGATGTGATGACGTCACCAAGGGGGAGGGGCCACGTGGGCAGGCTTAATTGATCCCAGGTGATAATGATTTGGCCAGGGGACCAGCTGGGAGTGATGATGTCATCGAGATTAGTTCTGGTATTAGGGTAGGAGGATTGGGGCTCTGTTCATGGTTAGGGTTAGGATAAGGTTTTGGGCTAGGTAGGGTTCAGGCTCAGGTGTGGGCTAGGTTTAGGGTTTGGGTTAGAGGGTTAGGGACAGGGTTAAGGTCGCAGTGTAGTAATGTTGGCTATTCACAATGAATGAGCTTTAATCACTGGACAATTTGGTGTGTAGCACTCAGAACATACGACTCCAGACTAGGGAAATATTTAGAAATGTGCTTCACACAATAGGAATACATATTCCAATAGACTGAGTATCTGAACAGCACAATTTTGTCACTGGGAAATCTTGTTCAAACAGCTGAGAAGCGAGTGTGACACTGTTTACATTTATTTTTCCCGTCAAAAGGAGTTGGCGTTTTCGGGAAAAGGTTTTGGTGAAACACTGAAAAACTCATTTTCCTAGAGCTATGGAACAGTATGAAAGTATTGAGAACACTATGAAATAAAAAAGTTAGTTAGGCTAGGGTTCCAAGTAATGTTTTACTGTGCCTTTAAAAAGCCGGTATGACAGCCGTGTTAAAATGAAAAGTCTCATTGCTCAAAACAACAGACCAGGGGAATGGCAGAGTGTCTCTAGAACTCCTGGAATACGCTTTAGAACCCGAACATCTCTACTGAATTTTGAAATACTGAGAATTTGTATCCAAAGCGCTGTGAAAGGTAGGATAGACTGTCAAGTGGTAATAATGTTGAAAGTGCTGGTATATTTGTAAAAAAGGTTGTTTTACCAAATTAGAATTCACAATGAAAAAGCTTGAGACACTGGAAGAGAGAGACTCCAACTCGGGAAATTCACACTGATAACCTAGGTTAATATCTAAGAAAATGCTTCAAACACTAGGAATACGTGAATAAAGGGCCTTAATAACTGTAACACATTGTTTCCTGACAAGGAAATCGTGTTCAAAGAACATAGAACCGAGTTGGATACTGGTTACATTTATTATTCCGGGACAATGAGTTGGCCATTTTGAAAGAAGCCTGGTTAGGCCATTAAACCGGATGTGATGACGTCACCAAGGGGGAGGGGCCACGTGGGCAGGCTTAATTGATCCCAGGTGATAATGATTTGGCCAGGGGACCAGCTGGGAGTGATGATGTCATCGAGATTAGTTCTGGTATTAGGGTTAGAGGATTGGGGCTCTGTTCATGGTTAGGGTTAGGATAAGGTTTTGGGCTAGGTAGGGTTCAGGCTCAGGTGTGGGCTAGGTTTAGGGTTTGGGTTAGAGGGTTAGGGACAGGGTTAAGGTCGCAGTGTAGTAATGTTGGCTATTCACAATGAATGAGCTTTAATCACTGGACAATTTGGTGTGTAGCACTCAGAACATACGACTCCAGACTAGGGAAATATTTAGAAATGTGCTTCACACAATAGGAATACATATTCCAATAGACTGAGTATCTGAACAGCACAATTTTGTCACTGGGAAATCTTGTTCAAACAGCTGAGAAGCGAGTGTGACACTGTTTACATTTATTTTTCCCGTCAAAAGGAGTTGGCGTTTTCGGGAAAAGGTTTTGGTGAAACACTGAAAAACTCATTTTCCTAGAGCTATGGAACAGTATGAAAGTATTGAGAACACTATGAAATAAAAATGTTAGTTAGGCTAGGGTTCCAAGTAATGTTTTACTGTGCCTTTAAAAAGCCGGTATGACAGCCGTGTTAAAATGAAAAGTCTCATTGCTCAAAACAACAGACCAGGGGAATGGCAGAGTGTCTCTAGAACTCCTGGAATACGCTTTAGAACACGAACATCTCTACTGAATTTTGAAATACTGAGAATTTGTATCCAAAGCGCTGTGAAAGGTAGGATAGACTGTCAAGTGGTAATAATGTTGAAAGTGTTGGTATATTTGTAAAAAAGGTTGTTTTACCAAATTAGAATTCACAATGAAAAAGCTTGAGACACTGGAAGAGAGAGACTCCAACTCGGGAAATTCACACTGATAACCTAGGTTAATATCTAAGAAAATGCTTCAAACACTAGGAATACGTGAATAAATGGGCCTTAATAACTGTAACACATTGTTTCCTGAAAAGGAAATCGTGTTCAAAGAACATAGAACCGAGTTGGATACTGGTTACATTTATTATTCCGGGACAATGAGTTGGCCATTTTGAAAGAAGCCTGGTTAGGCCATTAAACTGGATGTGATGACGTCACCAAGGGGGAGGGGCCACGTGGGCAGGCTTAATTGACCCCAGGTGATAATGATTTGGCCAGGGGACCAGCTGGGAGTGATGATGTCATCGAGATTAGTTCTGGTATTAGGGTTAGAGGATTGGGGCTCTGTTCATGGTTAGGGTTAGGATAAGGTTTTGGGCTAGGTAGGGTTCAGGCTCAGGTGTGGGCTAGGTTTAGGGTTTGGGTTAGAAGGTTAGGGACAGGGTTAAGGTCGCAGTGTAGTAATGTTGGCTATTCACAATGAATGAGCTTTAATCACTGGACAATTTGGTGTGTAGCACTCAGAACATACGACTCCAGACTAGGGAAATATTTAGAAATGTGCTTCACACAATAGGAATACATATTCCAATAGACTGAGTATCTGAACAGCACAATTTTGTCACTGGGAAATCTTGTTCAAACAGCTGAGAAGCGAGTGTGACACTGTTTACATTTATTTTTCCCTTCAAAAGGAGTTGGCGTTTTCGGGAAAAGGTTTTGGTGAAACACTGAAAAACTCATTTTCCTAGAGCTATGGAACAGTATGAAAGTATTGAGAACACTATGAAATAAAAATGTTAGTTAGGCTAGGGTTCCAAGTAATGTTTTACTGTGCCTTTAAAAAGCCGGTATGACAGCCGTGTTAAAATGAAAAGTCTCATTGCTCAAAACAACAGACCAGGGGAATGGCAGAGTGTCTCTAGAACTCCTGGAATACGCTTTAGAACCCGAACATCTCTACTGAATTTTGAAATACTGAGAATTTGTATCCAAAGCGCTGTGAAAGGTAGGATAGACTGTCAAGTGGTAATAATGTTGAAAGTGCTGGTATATTTGTAAAAAAGGTTGTTTTACCAAATTAGAATTCACAATGAAAAAGCTTGAGACACTGGAAGAGAGAGACTCCAACTCGGGAAATTCACACTGATAACCTAGGTTAATATCTAAGAAAATGCTTCAAACACTAGGAATACGTGAATAAAGGGCCTTAATAACTGTAACACATTGTTTCCTGACAAGGAAATCGTGTTCAAAGAACATAGAACCGAGTTGGATACTGGTTACATTTATTATTCCGGGACAATGAGTTGGCCATTTTGAAAGAAGCCTGGTTAGGCCATTAAACCGGATGTGATGACGTCACCAAGGGGGAGGGGCCACGTGGGCAGGCTTAATTGATCCCAGGTGATAATGATTTGGCCAGGGGACCAGCTGGGAGTGATGATGTCATCGAAATTAGTTCTGGTATTAGGGTTAGAGGATTGGGGCTCTGTTCATGGTTAGGGTTAGGATAAGGTTTTGGGCTAGATAGGGTTCAGGCTCAGGTGTGGGCTAGGTTTAGGGTTTGGGTTAGAGGGTTAGGGACAGGGTTAAGGTCGCAGTGTAGTAATGTTGGCTATTCACAATGAATGTGCTTTAATCACTGGACAATTTGGTGTGTAGCACTCAGAACATACGACTCCAGACTAGGGAAATATTTAGAAATGTGCTTCACACAATAGGAATACATATTCCAATAGACTGAGTATCTGAACAGCACAATTTTGTCACTGGGAAATCTTGTTCAAACAGCTGAGAAGCGAGTGTGACACTGTTTACATTTATTTTTCCCGTCAAAAGGAGTTGGCGTTTTCGGGAAAAGGTTTTGGTGAAACACTGAAAAACTCATTTTCCTAGAGCTATGGAACAGTATGAAAGTATTGAGAACACTATGAAATAAAAATGTTAGTTAGGCTAGGGTTCCAAGTAATGTTTTACTGTGCCTTTAAAAAGCCGGTATGACAGCCGTGTTAAAATGAAAAGTCTCATTGCTCAAAACAACAGACCAGGGGAATGGCAGAGTGTCTCTAGAACTCCTGGAATACGCTTTAGAACCCGAACATCTCTACTGAATTTTGAAATACTGAGAATTTGTATCCAAAGCGCTGTGAAAGGTAGGATAGACTGTCAAGTGGTAATAATGTTGAAAGTGTTGGTATATTTGTAAAAAAGGTTGTTTTACCAAATTAGAATTCACAATGAAAAAGCTTGAGACACTGGAAGAGAGAGACTCCAACTCGGGAAATTCACACTGATAACCTAGGTTAATATCTAAGAAAATGCTTCAAACACTAGGAATACGTGAATAAATGGGCCTTAATAACTGTAACACATTGTTTCCTGACAAGGAAATCGTGTTCAAAGAACATAGAACCGAGTTGGATACTGGTTACATTTATTATTCCGGGACAATGAGTTGGCCATTTTGAAAGAAGCCTGGTTAGGCCATTAAACCGGATGTGATGACGTCACCAAGGGGGAGGGGCCACGTGGGCAGGCTTAATTGATCCCAGGTGATAATGATTTGGCCAGGGGACCAGCTGGGAGTGATGACGTCATCGAGATTAGTTCTGGTATTAGGGTTAGAGGATTGGGGCTCTGTTCATGGTTAGGGTTAGGATAAGGTTTTGGGCTAGGTAGGGTTCAGGCTCAGGTGTGGGCTAGGTTTAGGGTTTGGGTTAGAGGGTTAGGGACAGGGTTACGGTCGCAGTGTAGTAATGTTGGCTATTCACAATGAATGAGCTTTAATCACTGGACAATTTGGTGTGTAGCACTCAGAACATACGACTCCAGACTAGGGAAATATTTAGAAATGTGCTTCACACAATAGGAATACATATTCCAATAGACTGAGTATCTGAACAGCACAATTTTGTCACTGGGAAATCTTGTTCAAACAGCTGAGAAGCGAGTGTGACACTGTTTACATTTATTTTTCCCGTCAAATGGAGTTGGCGTTTTCGGGAAAAGGTTTTGTTGAAACACTGAAAAACTCATTTTCCTAGAGCTATGGAACAGTATGAAAGTATTGAGAACACTATGAAATAAAAATGTTAGTTAGGCTAGGGTTCCAAGTAATGTTTTACTGTGCCTTTAAAAAGCCGGTATGACAGCCGTGTTAAAATGAAAAGTCTCATTGCTCAAAACAACAGACCAGGGGAATGGCAGAGTGTCTCTAGAACTCCTGGAATACGCTTTAGAACCCGAACATCTCTACTGAATTTTGAAATACTGAGAATTTGTATCCAAAGCGCTGTGAAAGGTAGGATAGACTGTCAAGTGGTAATAATGTTGAAAGTGCTGGTATATTTGTAAAAAAGGTTGTTTTACCAAATTAGAATTCACAAAGAAAAAGCTTGAGACACTGGAAGAGAGAGACTCCAACTCGGGAAATTCACACTGATAACCTAGGTTAATATCTAAGAAAATGCTTCAAACACTAGGAATACGTGAATAAAGGGCCTTAATAACTGTAACACATTGTTTCCTGACAAGGAAATCGTGTTCAAAGAACATAGAACCGAGTTGGATACTGGTTACATTTATTATTCCGGGACAATGAGTTGGCCATTTCGAAAGAAGCCTGGTTAGGCCATTAAACCGGATGTGATGACCTCACCAAAGGGGAGGGGCCACGTGGGCAGGCTTAATTGATCCCAGGTGATAATGATTTGGCCAGGGGACCAGCTGGGAATGATGACGTCATCGAGATTAGTTCTGGTATTAGGGTTAGAGAATTGGGGCTCTGTTCATGGTTAGGGTTAGGATAAGGTTTTGGGCTAGGTAGGGTTCAGGCTCAGGTGTGGGCTAGGTTTAGGGTTTGGGTTAGAGGGTTAGGGACAGGGTTACCGTCGCAGTGTAGTAATGTTGGCTATTCACAATGAATGAGCTTCAATCACTGGACAATTTGGTGTGTAGCACTCAGAACGTACGCCTCCAGACTAGGGAAATATTTAGAAATGTGCTTCACACAATAGGAATACATATTCCAATAGACTGAGTATCTGAACAGCACAATTTTGTCACTGGGAAATCTTGTTCAAACAGCTGAGAAGCGAGTGTGACACTGTTTACATTTATTTTTCCCGTCAAAAGGAGTTGGCGTTTTCGGGAAAAGGTTTTGGTGAAACACTGAAAAACTCATTTTCCTAGAGCTATGGAACAGTATGAAAGTATTGAGAACACTATGAAATAAAAATGTTAGTTAGGCTAGGGTTCCAAGTAATGTTTTACTGTGCCTTTAAAAAGCCGGTATGACAGCCGTGTTAAAATGAAAAGTCTCATTGCTCAAAACAACAGACCAGGGGAATGGCAGAGTGTCTCTAGAACTCCTGCAATACGCTTTAGAACACGAACATCTCTACTGAATTTTGAAATACTGAGAATTTGTATCCAAAGTGCTGTGAAAGGTAGGATAGACTGTCAAGTGGTAATAATGTTGAAAGTGTTGGTATATTTGTAAAAAAGGTTGTTTTACCAAATTAGAATTCACAATGAAAAAGCTTGAGACACTGGAAGAGAGAGACTCCAACTCGGGAAATTCACACTGATAACCTAGGTTAATATCTAAGAAAATGCTTCAAACACTAGGAATACGTGAATAAATGGGCCTTAATAACTGTAACACATTGTTTCCTGACAAGGAAATCGTGTTCAAAGAACATAGAACCGAGTTGGATACTGGTTACATTTATTATTCCGGGACAATGAGTTGGCCATTTTGAAAGAAGCCTGGTTAGGCCATTATACCGGATGTGATGACGTCGCCAAGGGGGAGGGGCCACGTGGGCAGGCTTAATTGATCCCAGGTGATAATGATTTGGCCAGGGGACCAGCTGGGAGTGATGATGTCATCGAGATTAGTTCTGGTATTAGGGTTAGAGGATTGGGGCTCTGTTCATGGTTAGGGTTAGGATAAGGTTTTGGGCTAGGTAGGGTTCAGGCTCAGGTGTGGGCTAGGTTTAGGGTTTGGGTTAGAGGGTTAGGGACAGGGTTAAGGTCACAGTGTAGTAATGTTGGCTATTCACAATGAATGAGCTTTAATCACTGGACAATTTGGTGTGTAGCACTCAGAACATACGACTCCAGACTAGGGAAATATTTAGAAATGTGCTTCACACAATAGGAATACATATTCCAATAGACTGAGTATCTGAACAGCACAATTTTGTCACTGGGAAATCTTGTTCAAACAGCTGAGAAGCGAGTGTGACACTGTTTACATTTATTTTTCCCGTCAAATGGAGTTGGCGTTTTCGGGAAAAGGTTTTGGTGAAACACTGAAAAACTCATTTTCCTAGAGCTATGGAACAGTATGAAAGTATTGAGAACACTATGAAATAAAAATGTTAGTTAAGCTAGGGTTCCAAGTAATGTTTTACTGTGCCTTTAAAAAGCCGGTATGACAGCCGTGTTAAAATGAAAAGTCTCATTGCTCAAAACAACAGACCAGGGGAATGGCAGAGTGTCTCTAGAACTCCTGGAATACGCTTTAGAACCCGAACATCTCTACTGAATTTTGAAATACTGAGAATTTGTATCCAAAGCGCTGTGAAAGGTAGGATAGACTGTCAAGTGGTAATAATGTTGAAAGTGCTGGTATATTTGTAAAAAAGGTTGTTTTACCAAATTAGAATTCACAATGAAAAAGCTTGAGACACTGGAAGAGAGAGACTCCAACTCGGGAAATTCACACTGATAACCTAGGTTAATATCTAAGAAAATGCTTCAAACACTAGGAATACGTGAATAAAGGGCCTTAATAACTGTAACACATTGTTTCCTGACAAGGAAATCGTGTTCAAAGAACATAGAACCGAGTTGGATACTGGTTACATTTATTATTCCGGGACAATGAGTTGGCCATTTTGAAAGAAGCCTGGTTAGGCCATTAAACCGGATGTGATGACGTCACCAAGGGGGAGGGGCCACGTGGGCAGGCTTAATTGATCCCAGGTGATAATGATTTGGCCAGGGGACCAGCTGGGAGTGATGACGTCATCGAGATTAGTTCTGGTATTAAGGTTAGAGAATTGGGGCTCTGTTCATGGTTAGGGTTAGGATAAGGTTTTGGGCTAGGTAGGGTTCAGGCTCAGGTGTGGGCTAGGTTTAGGGTTTGGGTTAGAGGGTTAGGGACAGGGTTAAGGTCCCAGTGTAGTAATGTTGGCTATTCACAATGAATGAGCTTTAATCACTGGACAATTTGGTGTGTAGCACTCAGAACATACGACTCCAGACTAGGGAAATATTTAGAAATGTGCTTCACACAATAGGAATACATATTCCAATAGACTGAGTATCTGAACAGCACAATTTTGTCACTGGGAAATCTTGATCAAACAGCTGAGAAGCGAGTGTGACACTGTTTATATTTATTTTTCCCGTCAAAAGGAGTTGGCGTTTTCCGGAAAAGGTTTTGGTGAAACACTGAAAAACTCATTTTCCTAGAGTTATGAAACAGTATGAAAGTATTGAGAACACTATGAAATAAAAATGTTAGTTAGGCTAGGGTTCCAAGTAATGTTTTACTGTGCCTTTAAAAAGCCGGTATGACAGCCGTGTTAAAATGAAAAGTCTCATTGCTCAAAACAACAGACCAGGGGAATGGCAGAGTGTCTCTAGAACTCCTGGAATACGCTTTAGAACCCGAACATCTCTACTGAATTTTGAAATACTGAGAATTTGTATCCAAAGCGCTGTGAAAGGTAGGATAGACTGTCAAGTGGTAATAATGTTGAAAGTGCTGGTATATTTGTAAAAAAGGTTGTTTTACCAAATTAGAATTCACAATGAAAAAGCTTGAGACACTGGAAGAGAGAGACTCCAACTCGGGAAATTCACACTGATAACCTAGGTTAATATCTAAGAAAATGCTTCAAACACTAGGAATACGTGAATAAAGGGCCTTAATAACTGTAACACATTGTTTCCTGACAAGGAAATCGTGTTCAAAGAACATAGAACCGAGTTGGATACTGGTTACATTTATTATTCCGGGACAATGAGTTGGCCATTTTGAAAGAAGCCTGGTTAGGCCATTAAACCGGATGTGATGACGTCACCAAGGGGGAGGGGCCACGTGGGCAGGCTTAATTGATCCCAGGTGATAATGATTTGGCCAGGGGACCAGCTGGGAGTGATGACGTCATCGAGATTAGTTCTGGTATTAAGGTTAGAGAATTGGGGCTCTGTTCATGGTTAGGGTTAGGATAAGGTTTTGGGCTAGGTAGGGTTCAGGCTCACGTGTGGGCTAGGTTTAGGGTTTGGGTTAGAGGGTTAGGGACAGGGTTAAGGTCCCAGTGTAGTAATGTTGGCTATTCACAATGAATGAGCTTTAATCACTGGACAATTTGGTGTGTAGCACTCAGAACATACGACTCCAGACTAGGGAAATATTTAGAAATGTGCTTCACACAATAGGAATACATATTCCAATAGACTGAGTATCTGAACAGCACAATTTTGTCACTGGGAAATCTTGATCAAACAGCTGAGAAGCGAGTGTGACACTGTTTATATTTATTTTTCCCGTCAAAAGGAGTTGGCGTTTTCCGGAAAAGGTTTTGGTGAAACACTGAAAAACTCATTTTCCTAGAGTTATGAAACAGTATGAAAGTATTGAGAACACTATGAAATAAAAATGTTAGTTAGGCTAGGGTTCCAAGTAATGTTTTACTGTGCCTTTAAAAAGCCGGTATGACAGCCGTGTTAAAATGAAAAGTCTCATTGCTCAAAACAACAGACCAGGGGAATGGCAGAGTGTCTCTAGAACTCCTGGAATACGCTTTAGAACCCGAACATCTCTACTGAATTTTGAAATACTGAGAATTTGTATCCAAAGCGCTGTGAAAGGTAGGATAGACTGTCAAGTGGTAATAATGTTGAAAGTGCTGGTATATTTGTAAAAAAGGTTGTTTTACCAAATTAGAATTCACAATGAAAAAGCTTGAGACACTGGAAGAGAGAGACTCCAACTCGGGAAATTCACACTGATAACCTAGGTTAATATCTAAGAAAGTGCTTCCAACACTAGGAATACGTGAATAAAGGTCCTTAATATCTGTAACACATTGTTTCCTGACAAGGAAATCGTGTTCAAAGAACATAGAACCGAGTTGGATACTGGTTACATTTATTATTCCGGGACAATGAGTTGGCGATTTTGAAAGAAGCCTGGTTAGGCCATTAAACTGGAAGTGATGACGTCACCAAGGGGGAGGGGCCACGTGGGCAGGCTTAATTGATCCCAGGTGATAATGATTTGGCCAGGGGACCAGCTGGGAATGATGACGTCATCGAGATTAGTTCTGGTATTAGGGTTAGAGAATTGGGGCTCTGTTCATGGTTAGGGTTAGGATAAGGTTTTGGGCTAGGTAGGGTTCAGGCTCAGGTTGGGCTAGGTTTAGGGTTTGGGTTAGAGGGTTAGGGACAGGGTTACTGTCGCAGTGTAGTAATGTTGGCTATTCACAATGAATGAGCTTCAATCACTGGACAATTTGGTGTGTAGCACTCAGAACGTACGCCTCCAGACTAGGGAAATATTTAGAAATGTGCTTCACACAATAGGAATACATATTCCAATAGACTGAGTATCTGAACAGCACAATTTTGTCACTGGGAAATCTTGTTCAAACAGCTGAGAAGCGAGTGTGACACTGTTTACATTTATTTTTCCCGTCAAAAGGAGTTGGCGTTTTCGGGAAAAGGTTTTGGTGAAACACTGAAAAACTCATTTTCCTAGAGCTATGGAACAGTATGAAAGTATTGAGAACACTATGAAATAAAAATGTTAGTTAAGCTAGGGTTCCAAGTAATGTTTTACTGTGCCTTTAAAAAGCCGGTATGACAGCCGTGTTAAAATGAAAAGTCTCATTGCTCAAAACAACAGACCAGGGGAATGGCAGAGTGTCTCTAGAACTCCTGGAATACGCTTTAGAACCCGAACATCTCTACTGAATTTTGAAATACTGAGAATTTGTATCCAAAGCGCTGTGAAAGGTAGGATAGACTGTCAAGTGGTAATAATGTTGAAAGTGCTGGTATATTTGTAAAAAAGGTTGTTTTACCAAATTAGAATTCACAATGAAAAAGCTTGAGACACTGGAAGAGAGAGACTCCAACTCGGGAAATTCACACTGATAACCTAGGTTAATATCTAAGAAAATGCTTCAAACACTAGGAATACGTGAATAAAGGGCCTTAATAACTGTAACACATTGTTTCCTGACAAGGAAATCGTGTTCAAAGAACATAGAACCGAGTTGGATACTGGTTACATTTATTATTCCAGGACAATGAGTTGGCCATTTTGAAAGAAGCCTGGTTAGGCCATTAAACCGGATGTGATGACGTCACCAAGGGGGAGGGGCCACGTGGGCAGGCTTAATTGATCCCAGGTGATAATGATTTGGCCAGGGGACCAGCTGGGAGTGATGACGTCATCGAGATTAGTTCTGGTATTAAGGTTAGAGAATTGGGGCTCTGTTCATGGTTAGGGTTAGGATAAGGTTTTGGGCTAGGTAGGGTTCAGGCTCAGGTGTGGGCTAGGTTTAGGGTTTGGGTTAGAGGGTTAGGGACAGGGTTAAGGTCCCAGTGTAGTAATGTTGGCTATTCACAATGAATGAGCTTTAATCACTGGACAATTTGGTGTGTAGCACTCAGAACATACGACTCCAGACTAGGGAAATATTTAGAAATGTGCTTCACACAATAGGAATACATATTCCAATAGACTGAGTATCTGAACAGCACAATTTTGTCACTGGGAAATCTTGATCAAACAGCTGAGAAGCGAGTGTGACACTGTTTATATTTATTTTTCCCGTCAAAAGGAGTTGGCGTTTTCCGGAAAAGGTTTTGGTGAAACACTGAAAAACTCATTTTCCTAGAGTTATGAAACAGTATGAAAGTATTGAGAACACTATGAAATAAAAATGTTAGTTAGGCTAGGGTTCCAAGTAATGTTTTACTGTGCCTTTAAAAAGCCGGTATGACAGCCGTGTTAAAATGAAAAGTCTCATTGCTCAAAACAACAGACCAGGGGAATGGCAGAGTGTCTCTAGAACTCCTGGAATACGCTTTAGAACCCGAACATCTCTACTGAATTTTGAAATACTGAGAATTTGTATCCAAAGCGCTGTGAAAGGTAGGATAGACTGTCAAGTGGTAATAATGTTGAAAGTGCTGGTATATTTGTAAAAAAGGTTGTTTTACCAAATTAGAATTCACAATGAAAAAGCTTGAGACACTGGAAGAGAGAGACTCCAACTCGGGAAATTCACACTGATAACCTAGGTTAATATCTAAGAAAATGCTTCAAACACTAGGAATACGTGAATAAAGGGCCTTAATAACTGTAACACATTGTTTCCTGACAAGGAAATCGTGTTCAAAGAACATAGAACCGAGTTGGATACTGGTTACATTTATTATTCCGGGACAATGAGTTGGCCATTTTGAAAGAAGCCTGGTTAGGCCATTAAACCGGATGTGATGACGTCACCAAGGGGGAGGGGCCACGTGGGCAGGCTTAATTGATCCCAGGTGATAATGATTTGGCCAGGGGACCAGCTGGGAGTGATGACGTCATCGAGATTAGTTCTGGTATTAAGGTTAGAGAATTGGGGCTCTGTTCATGGTTAGGGTTAGGATAAGGTTTTGGGCTAGGTAGGGTTCAGGCTCACGTGTGGGCTAGGTTTAGGGTTTGGGTTAGAGGGTTAGGGACAGGGTTACGGTCACAGTGTAGTAATGTTGGCTATTCACAATGAATGAGCTTCAATCACTGGACAATTTGGTGTGTAGCACTCAGAACATACGACTCCAGACTAGGGAAATATTTAGAAATGTGCTTCACACAATAGGAATACATATTCCAATAGACTGAGTATCTGAACAGCACAATTTTGTCACTGGGAAATCTTGATCAAACAGCTGAGAAGCGAGTGTGACACTGTTTATATTTATTTTTCCCGTCAAAAGGAGTTGGCGTTTTCCGGAAAAGGTTTTGGTGAAACACTGAAAAACTCATTTTCCTAGAGTTATGAAACAGTATGAAAGTATTGAGAACACTATGAAATAAAAATGTTAGTTAGGCTAGGGTTCCAAGTAATGTTTTACTGTGCCTTTAAAAAGCCGGTATGACAGCCGTGTTAAAATGAAAAGTCTCATTGCTCAAAACAACAGACCAGGGGAATGGCAGAGTGTCTCTAGAACTCCTGGAATACGCTTTAGAACCCGAACATCTCTACTGAATTTTGAAATACTGAGAATTTGTATCCAAAGCGCTGTGAAAGGTAGGATAGACTGTCAAGTGGTAATAATGTTGAAAGTGCTGGTATATTTGTAAAAAAGGTTGTTTTACCAAATTAGAATTCACAATGAAAAAGCTTGAGACACTGGAAGAGAGAGACTCCAACTCGGGAAATTCACACTGATAACCTAGGTTAATATCTAAGAAAGTGCTTCCAACACTAGGAATACGTGAATAAAGGTCCTTAATATCTGTAACACATTGTTTCCTGAGAAGGAAATCGTGTTCAAAGAACATAGAACCGAGTTGGATACTGGTTACATTTATTATTCCGGGACAATGAGTTGGCGATTTTGAAAGAAGCCTGGTTAGGCCATTAAACTGGAAGTGATGACGTCACCAAGGGGGAGGGGCCACGTGGGCAGGCTTAATTGATCCCAGGTGATAATGATTTGGCCAGGGGACCAGCTGGGAATGATGACGTCATCGAGATTAGTTCTGGTATTAGGGTTAGAGAATTGGGGCTCTGTTCATGGTTAGGGTTAGGATAAGGTTTTGGGCTAGGTAGGGTTCAGGCTCAGGTTGGGCTAGGTTTAGGGTTTGGGTTAGAGGGTTAGGGACAGGGTTACTGTCGCAGTGTAGTAATGTTGGCTATTCACAATGAATGAGCTTCAATCACTGGACAATTTGGTGTGTAGCACTCAGAACGTACGCCTCCAGACTAGGGAAATATTTAGAAATGTGCTTCACACAATAGGAATACATATTCCAATAGACTGAGTATCTGAACAGCACAATTTTGTCACTGGGAAATCTTGTTCAAACAGCTGAGAAGCGAGTGTGACACTGTTTACATTTATTTTTCCCGTCAAAAGGAGTTGGCGTTTTCGGGAAAAGGTTTTGGTGAAACACTGAAAAACTCATTTTCCTAGAGCTATGGAACAGTATGAAAGTATTGAGAACACTATGAAATAAAAATGTTAGTTAGGCTAGGGTTCCAAGTAATGTTTTACTGTGCCTTTAAAAAGCCGGTATGACAGCCGTGTTAAAATGAAAAGTCTCATTGCTCAAAACAACAGACCAGGGGAATGGCAGAGTGTCTCTAGAACTCCTGGAATACGCTTTAGAACACGAACATCTCTACTGAATTTTGAAATACTGAGAATTTGTATCCAAAGCGCTGTGAAAGGTAGGATAGACTGTCAAGTGGTAATAATGTTGAAAGTGCTGGTATATTTGTAAAAAAGGTTGTTTTACCAAATTAGAATTCACAATGAAAAAGCTTGAGACACTGGAAGAGAGAGACTCCAACTCGGGAAATTCACACTGATAACCTAGGTTAATATCTAAGAAAATGCTTCAAACACTAGGAATACGTGAATAAAGGGCCTTAATAACTGTAACACATTGTTTCCTGACAAGGAAATCGTGTTCAAAGAACATAGAACCGAGTTGGATACTGGTTACATTTATTATTCCGGGACAATGAGTTGGCCATTTTGAAAGAAGCCTGGTTAGGCCATTAAACCGGATGTGATGACGTCACCAAGGGGGAGGGGCCACGTGGGCAGGCTTAATTGATCCCAGGTGATAATGATTTGGCCAGGGGACCAGCTGGGAGTGATGACGTCATCGAGATTAGTTCTGGTATTAAGGTTAGAGAATTGGGGCTCTGTTCATGGTTAGGGTTAGGATAAGGTTTTGGGCTAGGTAGGGTTCAGGCTCAGGTGTGGGCTAGGTTTAGGGTTTGGGTTAGAGGGTTAGGGACAGGGTTAAGGTCCCAGTGTAGTAATGTTGGCTATTCACAATGAATGAGCTTTAATCACTGGACAATTTGGTGTGTAGCACTCAGAACATACGACTCCAGACTAGGGAAATATTTAGAAATGTGCTTCACACAATAGGAATACATATTCCAATAGACTGAGTATCTGAACAGCACAATTTTGTCACTGGGAAATCTTGATCAAACAGCTGAGAAGCGAGTGTGACACTGTTTATATTTATTTTTCCCGTCAAAAGGAGTTGGCGTTTTCCGGAAAAGGTTTTGGTGAAACACTGAAAAACTCATTTTCCTAGAGTTATGAAACAGTATGAAAGTATTGAGAACACTATGAAATAAAAATGTTAGTTAGGCTAGGGTTCCAAGTAATGTTTTACTGTGCCTTTAAAAAGCCGGTATGACAGCCGTGTTAAAATGAAAAGTCTCATTGCTCAAAACAACAGACCAGGGGAATGGCAGAGTGTCTCTAGAACTCCTGGAATACGCTTTAGAACCCGAACATCTCTACTGAATTTTGAAATACTGAGAATTTGTATCCAAAGCGCTGTGAAAGGTAGGATAGACTGTCAAGTGGTAATAATGTTGAAAGTGCTGGTATATTTGTAAAAAAGGTTGTTTTACCAAATTAGAATTCACAATGAAAAAGCTTGAGACACTGGAAGAGAGAGACTCCAACTCGGGAAATTCACACTGATAACCTAGGTTAATATCTAAGAAAGTGCTTCCAACACTAGGAATACGTGAATAAAGGTCCTTAATATCTGTAACACATTGTTTCCTGAGAAGGAAATCGTGTTCAAAGAACATAGAACCGAGTTGGATACTGGTTACATTTATTATTCCGGGACAATGAGTTGGCGATTTTGAAAGAAGCCTGGTTAGGCCATTAAACTGGAAGTGATGACGTCACCAAGGGGGAGGGGCCACGTGGGCAGGCTTAATTGATCCCAGGTGATAATGATTTGGCCAGGGGACCAGCTGGGAATGATGACGTCATCGAGATTAGTTCTGGTATTAGGGTTAGAGAATTGGGGCTCTGTTCATGGTTAGGGTTAGGATAAGGTTTTGGGCTAGGTAGGGTTCAGGCTCAGGTTGGGCTAGGTTTAGGGTTTGGGTTAGAGGGTTAGGGACAGGGTTACTGTCGCAGTGTAGTAATGTTGGCTATTCACAATGAATGAGCTTCAATCACTGGACAATTTGGTGTGTAGCACTCAGAACGTACGCCTCCAGACTAGG
This sequence comes from Cnephaeus nilssonii, assembly GCF_951640355.1. Taxonomy (NCBI): domain Eukaryota; kingdom Metazoa; phylum Chordata; class Mammalia; order Chiroptera; family Vespertilionidae; genus Cnephaeus; species Cnephaeus nilssonii. The sequence continues at coordinate 992,696 of NC_137076.1, read as the reverse complement.
GAAATATTTAGAAATGTGCTTCACACAATAGGAATACATATTCCAATAGACTGAGTATCTGAACAGCACAATTTTGTCACTGGGAAATCTTGTTCAAACAGCTGAGAAGCGAGTGTGACACTGTTTACATTTATTTTTCCCGTCAAAAGGAGTTGGCGTTTTCGGGAAAAGGTTTTGGTGAAACACTGAAAAACTCATTTTCCTAGAGCTATGGAACAGTATGAAAGTATTGAGAACACTATGAAATAAAAATGTTAGTTAGGCTAGGGTTCCAAGTAATGTTTTACTGTGCCTTTAAAAAGCCGGTATGACAGCCGTGTTAAAATGAAAAGTCTCATTGCTCAAAACAACAGACCAGGGGAATGGCAGAGTGTCTCTAGAACTCCTGGAATACGCTTTAGAACACGAACATCTCTACTGAATTTTGAAATACTGAGAATTTGTATCCAAAGCGCTGTGAAAGGTAGGATAGACTGTCAAGTGGTAATAATGTTGAAAGTGCTGGTATATTTGTAAAAAAGGTTGTTTTACCAAATTAGAATTCACAATGAAAAAGCTTGAGACACTGGAAGAGAGAGACTCCAACTCGGGAAATTCACACTGATAACCTAGGTTAATATCTAAGAAAATGCTTCAAACACTAGGAATACGTGAATAAAGGGCCTTAATAACTGTAACACATTGTTTCCTGAAAAGGAAATCGTGTTCAAAGAACATAGAACCGAGTTGGATACTGGTTACATTTATTATTCCGGGACAATGAGTTGGCCATTTTGAAAGAAGCCTGGTTAGGCCATTAAACCGGATGTGATGACGTCACCAAGGGGGAGGGGCCACGTGGGCAGGCTAAATTGATCCCAGGTGATAATGATTTGGCCAGGGGACCAGCTGGGAGTGATGATGTCATCGAAATTAGTTCTGGTATTAGGGTTAGAGGATTGGGGCTCTGTTCATGGTTAGGGTTAGGATAAGGTTTTGGGCTAGGTAGGGTTCAGGCTCAGGTGTGGGCTAGGTTTAGGGTTTGGGTTAGAGGGTTAGGGACAGGGTTAAGGTCGCAGTGTAGTAATGTTGGCTATTCACAATGAATGTGCTTTAATCACTGGACAATTTGGTGTGTAGCACTCAGAACATACGACTCCAGACTAGGGAAATATTTAGAAATGTGCTTCACACAATAGGAATACATATTCCAATAGACTGAGTATCTGAACAGCACAATTTTGTCACTGGGAAATCTTGTTCAAACAGCTGAGAAGCGAGTGTGACACTGTTTACATTTATTTTTCCCGTCAAAAGGAGTTGGCGTTTTCGGGAAAAGGTTTTGGTGAAACACTGAAAAACTCATTTTCCTAGAGCTATGGAACAGTATGAAAGTATTGAGAACACTATGAAATAAAAATGTTAGTTAGGCTAGGGTTCCAAGTAATGTTTTACTGTGCCTTTAAAAAGCCGGTATGACAGCCGTGTTAAAATGAAAAGTCTCATTGCTCAAAACAACAGACCAGGGGAATGGCAGAGTGTCTCTAGAACTCCTGGAATACGCTTTAGAACACGAACATCTCTACTGAATTTTGAAATACTGAGAATTTGTATCCAAAGCGCTGTGAAAGGTAGGATAGACTGTCAAGTGGTAATAATGTTGAAAGTGTTGGTATATTTGTAAAAAAGGTTGTTTTACCAAATTAGAATTCACAATGAAAAAGCTTGAGACACTGGAAGAGAGAGACTCCAACTCGGGAAATTCACACTGATAACCTAGGTTAATATCTAAGAAAATGCTTCAAACACTAGGAATACGTGAATAAATGGGCCTTAATAACTGTAACACATTGTTTCCTGACAAGGAAATCGTGTTCAAAGAACATAGAACCGAGTTGGATACTGGTTACATTTATTATTCCGGGACAATGAGTTGGCCATTTTGAAAGAAGCCTGGTTAGGCCATTAAACCGGATGTGATGACGTCACCAAGGGGGAGGGGCCACGTGGGCAGGCTTAATTGATCCCAGGTGATAATGATTTGGCCAGGGGACCAGCTGGGAGTGATGACGTCATCGAGATTAGTTCTGGTATTAGGGTTAGAGGATTGGGGCTCTGTTCATGGTTAGGGTTAGGATAAGGTTTTGGGCTAGGTAGGGTTCAGGCTCAGGTGTGGGCTAGGTTTAGGGTTTGGGTTAGAAGGTTAGGGACAGGGTTAAGGTCGCAGTGTAGTAATGTTGGCTATTCACAATGAATGAGCTTTAATCACTGGACAATTTGGTGTGTAGCACTCAGAACATACGACTCCAGACTAGGGAAATATTTAGAAATGTGCTTCACACAATAGGAATACATATTCCAATAGACTGAGTATCTGAACAGCACAATTTTGTCACTGGGAAATCTTGTTCAAACAGCTGAGAAGCGAGTGTGACACTGTTTACATTTATTTTTCCCGTCAAATGGAGTTGGCGTTTTCGGGAAAAGGTTTTGGTGAAACACTGAAAAACTCATTTTCCTAGAGCTATGGAACAGTATGAAAGTATTGAGAACACTATGAAATAAAAATGTTAGTTAGGCTAGGGTTCCAAGTAATGTTTTACTGTGCCTTTAAAAAGCCGGTATGACAGCCGTGTTAAAATGAAAAGTCTCATTGCTCAAAACAACAGACCAGGGGAATGGCAGAGTGTCTCTAGAACTCCTGGAATACGCTTTAGAACCCGAACATCTCTACTGAATTTTGAAATACTGAGAATTTGTATCCAAAGCGCTGTGAAAGGTAGGATAGACTGTCAAGTGGTAATAATGTTGAAAGTGCTGGTATATTTGTAAAAAAGGTTGTTTTACCAAATTAGAATTCACAAAGAAAAAGCTTGAGACACTGGAAGAGAGAGACTCCAACTCGGGAAATTCACACTGATAACCTAGGTTAATATCTAAGAAAATGCTTCCAACACTAGGAATACGTGAATAAAGGGCCTTAATAACTGTAACACATTGTTTCCTGACAAGGAAATCGTGTTCAAAGAACATAGAACCGAGTTGGATACTGGTTACATTTATTATTCCGGGACAATGAGTTGGCCATTTTGAAAGAAGCCTGGTTAGGCCATTAAACCGGATGTGATGACCTCACCAAAGGGGAGGGGCCACGTGGGCAGGCTTAATTGATCCCAGGTGATAATGATTTGGCCAGGGGACCAGCTGGGAATGATGACGTCATCGAGATTAGTTCTGGTATTAGGGTTAGAGAATTGGGGCTCTGTTCATGGTTAGGGTTAGGATAAGGTTTTGGGCTAGGTAGGGTTCAGGCTCAGGTGTGGGCTAGGTTTAGGGTTTGGGTTAGAGGGTTAGGGACAGGGTTACCGTCGCAGTGTAGTAATGTTGGCTATTCACAATGAATGAGCTTCAATCACTGGACAATTTGGTGTGTAGCACTCAGAACGTACGCCTCCAGACTAGGGAAATATTTAGAAATGTGCTTCACACAATAGGAATACATATTCCAATAGACTGAGTATCTGAACAGCACAATTTTGTCACTGGGAAATCTTGTTCAAACAGCTGAGAAGCGAGTGTGACACTGTTTACATTTATTTTTCCCGTCAAAAGGAGTTGGCGTTTTCGGGAAAAGGTTTTGGTGAAACACTGAAAAACTCATTTTCCTAGAGCTATGGAACAGTATGAAAGTATTGAGAACACTATGAAATAAAAATGTTAGTTAGGCTAGGGTTCCAAGTAATGTTTTACTGTGCCTTTAAAAAGCCGGTATGACAGCCGTGTTAAAATGAAAAGTCTCATTGCTCAAAACAACAGACCAGGGGAATGGCAGAGTGTCTCTAGAACTCCTGGAATACGCTTTAGAACACGAACATCTCTACTGAATTTTGAAATACTGAGAATTTGTATCCAAAGCGCTGTGAAAGGTAGGATAGACTGTCAAGTGGTAATAATGTTGAAAGTGTTGGTATATTTGTAAAAAAGGTTGTTTTACCAAATTAGAATTCACAATGAAAAAGCTTGAGACACTGGAAGAGAGAGACTCCAACTCGGGAAATTCACACTGATAACCTAGGTTAATATCTAAGAAAATGCTTCAAACACTAGGAATACGTGAATAAATGGGCCTTAATAACTGTAACACATTGTTTCCTGACAAGGAAATCGTGTTCAAAGAACATAGAACCGAGTTGGATACTGGTTACATTTATTATTCCGGGACAATGAGTTGGCCATTTTGAAAGAAGCCTGGTTAGGCCATTATACCGGATGTGATGACGTCACCAAGGGGGAGGGGCCACGTGGGCAGGCTTAATTGATCCCAGGTGATAATGATTTGGCCAGGGGACCAGCTGGGAGTGATGATGTCATCGAGATTAGTTCTGGTATTAGGGTTAGAGGATTGGGGCTCTGTTCATGGTTAGGGTTAGGATAAGGTTTTGGGCTAGGTAGGGTTCAGGCTCAGGTGTGGGCTAGGTTTAGGGTTTGGGTTAGAGGGTTAGGGACAGGGTTAAGGTCACAGTGTAGTAATGTTGGCTATTCACAATGAATGAGCTTTAATCACTGGACAATTTGGTGTGTAGCACTCAGAACATACGACTCCAGACTAGGGAAATATTTAGAAATGTGCTTCACACAATAGGAATACATATTCCAATAGACTGAGTATCTGAACAGCACAATTTTGTCACTGGGAAATCTTGTTCAAACAGCTGAGAAGCGAGTGTGACACTGTTTACATTTATTTTTCCCGTCAAATGGAGTTGGCGTTTTCGGGAAAAGGTTTTGGTGAAACACTGAAAAACTCATTTTCCTAGAGCTATGGAACAGTATGAAAGTATTGAGAACACTATGAAATAAAAATGTTAGTTAAGCTAGGGTTCCAAGTAATGTTTTACTGTGCCTTTAAAAAGCCGGTATGACAGCCGTGTTAAAATGAAAAGTCTCATTGCTCAAAACAACAGACCAGGGGAATGGCAGAGTGTCTCTAGAACTCCTGGAATACGCTTTAGAACCCGAACATCTCTACTGAATTTTGAAATACTGAGAATTTGTATCCAAAGCGCTGTGAAAGGTAGGATAGACTGTCAAGTGGTAATAATGTTGAAAGTGCTGGTATATTTGTAAAAAAGGTTGTTTTACCAAATTAGAATTCACAATGAAAAAGCTTGAGACACTGGAAGAGAGAGACTCCAACTCGGGAAATTCACACTGATAACCTAGGTTAATATCTAAGAAAATGCTTCAAACACTAGGAATACGTGAATAAAGGGCCTTAATAACTGTAACACATTGTTTCCTGACAAGGAAATCGTGTTCAAAGAACATAGAACCGAGTTGGATACTGGTTACATTTATTATTCCGGGACAATGAGTTGGCCATTTTGAAAGAAGCCTGGTTAGGCCATTAAACCGGATGTGATGACGTCACCAAGGGGGAGGGGCCACGTGGGCAGGCTTAATTGATCCCAGGTGATAATGATTTGGCCAGGGGACCAGCTGGGAGTGATGACGTCATCGAGATTAGTTCTGGTATTAAGGTTAGAGAATTGGGGCTCTGTTCATGGTTAGGGTTAGGATAAGGTTTTGGGCTAGGTAGGGTTCAGGCTCAGGTGTGGGCTAGGTTTAGGGTTTGGGTTAGAGGGTTAGGGACAGGGTTAAGGTCCCAGTGTAGTAATGTTGGCTATTCACAATGAATGAGCTTTAATCACTGGACAATTTGGTGTGTAGCACTCAGAACATACGACTCCAGACTAGGGAAATATTTAGAAATGTGCTTCACACAATAGGAATACATATTCCAATAGACTGAGTATCTGAACAGCACAATTTTGTCACTGGGAAATCTTGATCAAACAGCTGAGAAGCGAGTGTGACACTGTTTATATTTATTTTTCCCGTCAAAAGGAGTTGGCGTTTTCCGGAAAAGGTTTTGGTGAAACACTGAAAAACTCATTTTCCTAGAGTTATGAAACAGTATGAAAGTATTGAGAACACTATGAAATAAAAATGTTAGTTAGGCTAGGGTTCCAAGTAATGTTTTACTGTGCCTTTAAAAAGCCGGTATGACAGCCGTGTTAAAATGAAAAGTCTCATTGCTCAAAACAACAGACCAGGGGAATGGCAGAGTGTCTCTAGAACTCCTGGAATACGCTTTAGAACCCGAACATCTCTACTGAATTTTGAAATACTGAGAATTTGTATCCAAAGCGCTGTGAAAGGTAGGATAGACTGTCAAGTGGTAATAATGTTGAAAGTGCTGGTATATTTGTAAAAAAGGTTGTTTTACCAAATTAGAATTCACAATGAAAAAGCTTGAGACACTGGAAGAGAGAGACTCCAACTCGGGAAATTCACACTGATAACCTAGGTTAATATCTAAGAAAGTGCTTCCAACACTAGGAATACGTGAATAAAGGTCCTTAATATCTGTAACACATTGTTTCCTGAGAAGGAAATCGTGTTCAAAGAACATAGAACCGAGTTGGATACTGGTTACATTTATTATTCCGGGACAATGAGTTGGCGATTTTGAAAGAAGCCTGGTTAGGCCATTAAACTGGAAGTGATGACGTCACCAAGGGGGAGGGGCCACGTGGGCAGGCTTAATTGATCCCAGGTGATAATGATTTGGCCAGGGGACCAGCTGGGAATGATGACGTCATCGAGATTAGTTCTGGTATTAGGGTTAGAGAATTGGGGCTCTGTTCATGGTTAGGGTTAGGATAAGGTTTTGGGCTAGGTAGGGTTCAGGCTCAGGTGTGGGCTAGGTTTAGGGTTTGGGTTAGAGGGTTAGGGACAGGGTTACCGTCGCAGTGTAGTAATGTTGGCTATTCACAATGAATGAGCTTCAATCACTGGACAATTTGGTGTGTAGCACTCAGAACGTACGCCTCCAGACTAGGGAAATATTTAGAAATGTGCTTCACACAATAGGAATACATATTCCAATAGACTGAGTATCTGAACAGCACAATTTTGTCACTGGGAAATCTTGTTCAAACAGCTGAGAAGCGAGTGTGACACTGTTTACATTTATTTTTCCCGTCAAAAGGAGTTGGCGTTTTCGGGAAAAGGTTTTGGTGAAACACTGAAAAACTCATTTTCCTAGAGCTATGGAACAGTATGAAAGTATTGAGAACACTATGAAATAAAAATGTTAGTTAGGCTAGGGTTCCAAGTAATGTTTTACTGTGCCTTTAAAAAGCCGGTATGACAGCCGTGTTAAAATGAAAAGTCTCATTGCTCAAAACAACAGACCAGGGGAATGGCAGAGTGTCTCTAGAACTCCTGGAATACGCTTTAGAACACGAACATCTCTACTGAATTTTGAAATACTGAGAATTTGTATCCAAAGCGCTGTGAAAGGTAGGATAGACTGTCAAGTGGTAATAATGTTGAAAGTGTTGGTATATTTGTAAAAAAGGTTGTTTTACCAAATTAGAATTCACAATGAAAAAGCTTGAGACACTGGAAGAGAGAGACTCCAACTCGGGAAATTCACACTGATAACCTAGGTTAATATCTAAGAAAATGCTTCAAACACTAGGAATACGTGAATAAATGGGCCTTAATAACTGTAACACATTGTTTCCTGACAAGGAAATCGTGTTCAAAGAACATAGAACCGAGTTGGATACTGGTTACATTTATTATTCCGGGACAATGAGTTGGCCATTTTGAAAGAAGCCTGGTTAGGCCATTATACCGGATGTGATGACGTCACCAAGGGGGAGGGGCCACGTGGGCAGGCTTAATTGATCCCAGGTGATAATGATTTGGCCAGGGGACCAGCTGGGAGTGATGATGTCATCGAGATTAGTTCTGGTATTAGGGTTAGAGGATTGGGGCTCTGTTCATGGTTAGGGTTAGGATAAGGTTTTGGGCTAGGTAGGGTTCAGGCTCAGGTGTGGGCTAGGTTTAGGGTTTGGGTTAGAAGGTTAGGGACAGGGTTAAGGTCGCAGTGTAGTAATGTTGGCTATTCACAATGAATGAGCTTTAATCACTGGACAATTTGGTGTGTAGCACTCAGAACATACGACTCCAGACTAGGGAAATATTTAGAAATGTGCTTCACACAATAGGAATACATATTCCAATAGACTGAGTATCTGAACAGCACAATTTTGTCACTGGGAAATCTTGTTCAAACAGCTGAGAAGCGAGTGTGACACTGTTTACATTTATTTTTCCCGTCAAAAGGAGTTGGCGTTTTCGGGAAAAGGTTTTGGTGAAACACTGAAAAACTCATTTTCCTAGAGCTATGGAACAGTATGAAAGTATTGAGAACACTATGAAATAAAAATGTTAGTTAGGCTAGGGTTCCAAGTAATGTTTTACTGTGCCTTTAAAAAGCCGGTATGACAGCCGTGTTAAAATGAAAAGTCTCATTGCTCAAAACAACAGACCAGGGGAATGGCAGAGTGTCTCTAGAACTCCTGGAATACGCTTTAGAACACGAACATCTCTACTGAATTTTGAAATACTGAGAATTTGTATCCAAAGCGCTGTGAAAGGTAGGATAGACTGTCAAGTGGTAATAATGTTGAAAGTGTTGGTATATTTGTAAAAAAGGTTGTTTTACCAAATTAGAATTCACAATGAAAAAGCTTGAGACACTGGAAGAGAGAGACTCCAACTCGGGAAATTCACACTGATAACCTAGGTTAATATCTAAGAAAATGCTTCAAACACTAGGAATACGTGAATAAATGGGCCTTAATAACTGTAACACATTGTTTCCTGACAAGGAAATCGTGTTCAAAGAACATAGAACCGAGTTGGATACTGGTTACATTTATTATTCCGGGACAATGAGTTGGCCATTTTGAAAGAAGCCTGGTTAGGCCATTAAACCGGATGTGATGACGTCACCAAGGGGGAGGGGCCACGTGGGCAGGCTTAATTGATCCCAGGTGATAATGATTTGGCCAGGGGACCAGCTGGGAGTGATGACGTCATCGAGATTAGTTCTGGTATTAGGGTTAGAGGATTGGGGCTCTGTTCATGGTTAGGGTTAGGATAAGGTTTTGGGCTAGGTAGGGTTCAGGCTCAGGTGTGGGCTAGGTTTAGGGTTTGGGTTAGAAGGTTAGGGACAGGGTTAAGGTCGCAGTGTAGTAATGTTGGCTATTCACAATGAATGAGCTTTAATCACTGGACAATTTGGTGTGTAGCACTCAGAACATACGACTCCAGACTAGGGAAATATTTAGAAATGTGCTTCACACAATAGGAATACATATTCCAATAGACTGAGTATCTGAACAGCACAATTTTGTCACTGGGAAATCTTGTTCAAACAGCTGAGAAGCGAGTGTGACACTGTTTACATTTATTTTTCCCGTCAAATGGAGTTGGCGTTTTCGGGAAAAGGTTTTGGTGAAACACTGAAAAACTCATTTTCCTAGAGCTATGGAACAGTATGAAAGTATTGAGAACACTATGAAATAAAAATGTTAGTTAGGCTAGGGTTCCAAGTAATGTTTTACTGTGCCTTTAAAAAGCCGGTATGACAGCCGTGTTAAAATGAAAAGTCTCATTGCTCAAAACAACAGACCAGGGGAATGGCAGAGTGTCTCTAGAACTCCTGGAATACGCTTTAGAACCCGAACATCTCTACTGAATTTTGAAATACTGAGAATTTGTATCCAAAGCGCTGTGAAAGGTAGGATAGACTGTCAAGTGGTAATAATGTTGAAAGTGCTGGTATATTTGTAAAAAAGGTTGTTTTACCAAATTAGAATTCACAAAGAAAAAGCTTGAGACACTGGAAGAGAGAGACTCCAACTCGGGAAATTCACACTGATAACCTAGGTTAATATCTAAGAAAATGCTTCCAACACTAGGAATACGTGAATAAAGGGCCTTAATAACTGTAACACATTGTTTCCTGACAAGGAAATCGTGTTCAAAGAACATAGAACCGAGTTGGATACTGGTTACATTTATTATTCCGGGACAATGAGTTGGCCATTTTGAAAGAAGCCTGGTTAGGCCATTAAACCGGATGTGATGACCTCACCAAAGGGGAGGGGCCACGTGGGCAGGCTTAATTGATCCCAGGTGATAATGATTTGGCCAGGGGACCAGCTGGGAATGATGACGTCATCGAGATTAGTTCTGGTATTAGGGTTAGAGAATTGGGGCTCTGTTCATGGTTAGGGTTAGGATAAGGTTTTGGGCTAGGTAGGGTTCAGGCTCAGGTGTGGGCTAGGTTTAGGGTTTGGGTTAGAGGGTTAGGGACAGGGTTACCGTCGCAGTGTAGTAATGTTGGCTATTCACAATGAATGAGCTTCAATCACTGGACAATTTGGTGTGTAGCACTCAGAACGTACGCCTCCAGACTAGGGAAATATTTAGAAATGTGCTTCACACAATAGGAATACATATTCCAATAGACTGAGTATCTGAACAGCACAATTTTGTCACTGGGAAATCTTGTTCAAACAGCTGAGAAGCGAGTGTGACACTGTTTACATTTATTTTTCCCGTCAAAAGGAGTTGGCGTTTTCGGGAAAAGGTTTTGGTGAAACACTGAAAAACTCATTTTCCTAGAGCTATGGAACAGTATGAAAGTATTGAGAACACTATGAAATAAAAATGTTAGTTAGGCTAGGGTTCCAAGTAATGTTTTACTGTGCCTTTAAAAAGCCGGTATGACAGCCGTGTTAAAATGAAAAGTCTCATTGCTCAAAACAACAGACCAGGGGAATGGCAGAGTGTCTCTAGAACTCCTGGAATACGCTTTAGAACACGAACATCTCTACTGAATTTTGAAATACTGAGAATTTGTATCCAAAGCGCTGTGAAAGGTAGGATAGACTGTCAAGTGGTAATAATGTTGAAAGTGTTGGTATATTTGTAAAAAAGGTTGTTTTACCAAATTAGAATTCACAATGAAAAAGCTTGAGACACTGGAAGAGAGAGACTCCAACTCGGGAAATTCACACTGATAACCTAGGTTAATATCTAAGAAAATGCTTCAAACACTAGGAATACGTGAATAAATGGGCCTTAATAACTGTAACACATTGTTTCCTGACAAGGAAATCGTGTTCAAAGAACATAGAACCGAGTTGGATACTGGTTACATTTATTATTCCGGGACAATGAGTTGGCCATTTTGAAAGAAGCCTGGTTAGGCCATTATACCGGATGTGATGACGTCACCAAGGGGGAGGGGCCACGTGGGCAGGCTTAATTGATCCCAGGTGATAATGATTTGGCCAGGGGACCAGCTGGGAGTGATGATGTCATCGAGATTAGTTCTGGTATTAGGGTTAGAGGATTGGGGCTCTGTTCATGGTTAGGGTTAGGATAAGGTTTTGGGCTAGGTAGGGTTCAGGCTCAGGTGTGGGCTAGGTTTAGGGTTTGGGTTAGAGGGTTAGGGACAGGGTTAAGGTCACAGTGTAGTAATGTTGGCTATTCACAATGAATGAGCTTTAATCACTGGACAATTTGGTGTGTAGCACTCAGAACATACGACTCCAGACTAGGGAAATATTTAGAAATGTGCTTCACACAATAGGAATACATATTCCAATAGACTGAGTATCTGAACAGCACAATTTTGTCACTGGGAAATCTTGTTCAAACAGCTGAGAAGCGAGTGTGACACTGTTTACATTTATTTTTCCCGTCAAATGGAGTTGGCGTTTTCGGGAAAAGGTTTTGGTGAAACACTGAAAAACTCATTTTCCTAGAGCTATGGAACAGTATGAAAGTATTGAGAACACTATGAAATAAAAATGTTAGTTAAGCTAGGGTTCCAAGTAATGTTTTACTGTGCCTTTAAAAAGCCGGTATGACAGCCGTGTTAAAATGAAAAGTCTCATTGCTCAAAACAACAGACCAGGGGAATGGCAGAGTGTCTCTAGAACTCCTGGAATACGCTTTAGAACCCGAACATCTCTACTGAATTTTGAAATACTGAGAATTTGTATCCAAAGCGCTGTGAAAGGTAGGATAGACTGTCAAGTGGTAATAATGTTGAAAGTGCTGGTATATTTGTAAAAAAGGTTGTTTTACCAAATTAGAATTCACAATGAAAAAGCTTGAGACACTGGAAGAGAGAGACTCCAACTCGGGAAATTCACACTGATAACCTAGGTTAATATCTAAGAAAATGCTTCAAACACTAGGAATACGTGAATAAAGGGCCTTAATAACTGTAACACATTGTTTCCTGACAAGGAAATCGTGTTCAAAGAACATAGAACCGAGTTGGATACTGGTTACATTTATTATTCCGGGACAATGAGTTGGCCATTTTGAAAGAAGCCTGGTTAGGCCATTAAACCGGATGTGATGACGTCACCAAGGGGGAGGGGCCACGTGGGCAGGCTTAATTGATCCCAGGTGATAATGATTTGGCCAGGGGACCAGCTGGGAGTGATGACGTCATCGAGATTAGTTCTGGTATTAAGGTTAGAGAATTGGGGCTCTGTTCATGGTTAGGGTTAGGATAAGGTTTTGGGCTAGGTAGGGTTCAGGCTCAGGTGTGGGCTAGGTTTAGGGTTTGGGTTAGAGGGTTAGGGACAGGGTTAAGGTCCCAGTGTAGTAATGTTGGCTATTCACAATGAATGAGCTTTAATCACTGGACAATTTGGTGTGTAGCACTCAGAACATACGACTCCAGACTAGGGAAATATTTAGAAATGTGCTTCACACAATAGGAATACATATTCCAATAGACTGAGTATCTGAACAGCACAATTTTGTCACTGGGAAATCTTGATCAAACAGCTGAGAAGCGAGTGTGACACTGTTTATATTTATTTTTCCCGTCAAAAGGAGTTGGCGTTTTCCGGAAAAGGTTTTGGTGAAACACTGAAAAACTCATTTTCCTAGAGTTATGAAACAGTATGAAAGTATTGAGAACACTATGAAATAAAAATGTTAGTTAGGCTAGGGTTCCAAGTAATGTTTTACTGTGCCTTTAAAAAGCCGGTATGACAGCCGTGTTAAAATGAAAAGTCTCATTGCTCAAAACAACAGACCAGGGGAATGGCAGAGTGTCTCTAGAACTCCTGGAATACGCTTTAGAACCCGAACATCTCTACTGAATTTTGAAATACTGAGAATTTGTATCCAAAGCGCTGTGAAAGGTAGGATAGACTGTCAAGTGGTAATAATGTTGAAAGTGCTGGTATATTTGTAAAAAAGGTTGTTTTACCAAATTAGAATTCACAATGAAAAAGCTTGAGACACTGGAAGAGAGAGACTCCAACTCGGGAAATTCACACTGATAACCTAGGTTAATATCTAAGAAAGTGCTTCCAACACTAGGAATACGTGAATAAAGGTCCTTAATAACTGTAACACATTGTTTCCTGAGAAGGAAATCGTGTTCAAAGAACATAGAACCGAGTTGGATACTGGTTACATTTATTATTCCGGGACAATGAGTTGGCGATTTTGAAAGAAGCCTGGTTAGGCCATTAAACTGGAAGTGATGACGTCACCAAGGGGGAGGGGCCACGTGGGCAGGCTTAATTGATCCCAGGTGATAATGATTTGGCCAGGGGACCAGCTGGGAATGATGACGTCATCGAGATTAGTTCTGGTATTAGGGTTAGAGAATTGGGGCTCTGTTCATGGTTAGGGTTAGGATAAGGTTTTGGGCTAGGTAGGGTTCAGGCTCAGGTGTGGGCTAGGTTTAGGGTTTGGGTTAGAGGGTTAGGGACAGGGTTACCGTCGCAGTGTAGTAATGTTGGCTATTCACAATGAATGAGCTTCAATCACTGGACAATTTGGTGTGTAGCACTCAGAACGTACGCCTCCAGACTAGGGAAATATTTAGAAATGTGCTTCACACAATAGGAATACATATTCCAATAGACTGAGTATCTGAACAGCACAATTTTGTCACTGGGAAATCTTGTTCAAACAGCTGAGAAGCGAGTGTGACACTGTTTACATTTATTTTTCCCGTCAAAAGGAGTTGGCGTTTTCGGGAAAAGGTTTTGGTGAAACACTGAAAAACTCATTTTCCTAGAGCTATGGAACAGTATGAAAGTATTGAGAACACTATGAAATAAAAATGTTAGTTAGGCTAGGGTTCCAAGTAATGTTTTACTGTGCCTTTAAAAAGCCGGTATGACAGCCGTGTTAAAATGAAAAGTCTCATTGCTCAAAACAACAGACCAGGGGAATGGCAGAGTGTCTCTAGAACTCCTGGAATACGCTTTAGAACACGAACATCTCTACTGAATTTTGAAATACTGAGAATTTGTATCCAAAGCGCTGTGAAAGGTAGGATAGACTGTCAAGTGGTAATAATGTTGAAAGTGTTGGTATATTTGTAAAAAAGGTTGTTTTACCAAATTAGAATTCACAATGAAAAAGCTTGAGACACTGGAAGAGAGAGACTCCAACTCGGGAAATTCACACTGATAACCTAGGTTAATATCTAAGAAAATGCTTCAAACACTAGGAATACGTGAATAAATGGGCCTTAATAACTGTAACACATTGTTTCCTGACAAGGAAATCGTGTTCAAAGAACATAGAACCGAGTTGGATACTGGTTACATTTATTATTCCAGGACAATGAGTTGGCCATTTTGAAAGAAGCCTGGTTAGGCCATTATACCGGATGTGATGACGTCACCAAGGGGGAGGGGCCACGTGGGCAGGCTTAATTGATCCCAGGTGATAATGATTTGGCCAGGGGACCAGCTGGGAGTGATGATGTCATCGAGATTAGTTCTGGTATTAGGGTTAGAGGATTGGGGCTCTGTTCATGGTTAGGGTTAGGATAAGGTTTTGGGCTAGGTAGGGTTCAGGCTCAGGTGTGGGCTAGGTTTAGGGTTTGGGTTAGAGGGTTAGGGACAGGGTTAAGGTCACAGTGTAGTAATGTTGGCTATTCACAATGAATGAGCTTTAATCACTGGACAATTTGGTGTGTAGCACTCAGAACATACGACTCCAGACTAGGGAAATATTTAGAAATGTGCTTCACACAATAGGAATACATATTCCAATAGACTGAGTATCTGAACAGCACAATTTTGTCACTGGGAAATCTTGTTCAAACAGCTGAGAAGCGAGTGTGACACTGTTTACATTTATTTTTCCCGTCAAATGGAGTTGGCGTTTTCGGGAAAAGGTTTTGGTGAAACACTGAAAAACTCATTTTCCTAGAGCTATGGAACAGTATGAAAGTATTGAGAACACTATGAAATAAAAATGTTAGTTAAGCTAGGGTTCCAAGTAATGTTTTACTGTGCCTTTAAAAAGCCGGTATGACAGCCGTGTTAAAATGAAAAGTCTCATTGCTCAAAACAACAGACCAGGGGAATGGCAGAGTGTCTCTAGAACTCCTGGAATACGCTTTAGAACCCGAACATCTCTACTGAATTTTGAAATACTGAGAATTTGTATCCAAAGCGCTGTGAAAGGTAGGATAGACTGTCAAGTGGTAATAATGTTGAAAGTGCTGGTATATTTGTAAAAAAGGTTGTTTTACCAAATTAGAATTCACAATGAAAAAGCTTGAGACACTGGAAGAGAGAGACTCCAACTCGGGAAATTCACACTGATAACCTAGGTTAATATCTAAGAAAATGCTTCAAACACTAGGAATACGTGAATAAAGGGCCTTAATAACTGTAACACATTGTTTCCTGACAAGGAAATCGTGTTCAAAGAACATAGAACCGAGTTGGATACTGGTTACATTTATTATTCCGGGACAATGAGTTGGCCATTTTGAAAGAAGCCTGGTTAGGCCATTAAACCGGATGTGATGACGTCACCAAGGGGGAGGGGCCACGTGGGCAGGCTTAATTGATCCCAGGTGATAATGATTTGGCCAGGGGACCAGCTGGGAGTGATGACGTCATCGAGATTAGTTCTGGTATTAAGGTTAGAGAATTGGGGCTCTGTTCATGGTTAGGGTTAGGATAAGGTTTTGGGCTAGGTAGGGTTCAGGCTCAGGTGTGGGCTAGGTTTAGGGTTTGGGTTAGAGGGTTAGGGACAGGGTTAAGGTCCCAGTGTAGTAATGTTGGCTATTCACAATGAATGAGCTTTAATCACTGGACAATTTGGTGTGTAGCACTCAGAACATACGACTCCAGACTAGGGAAATATTTAGAAATGTGCTTCACACAATAGGAATACATATTCCAATAGACTGAGTATCTGAACAGCACAATTTTGTCACTGGGAAATCTTGATCAAACAGCTGAGAAGCGAGTGTGACACTGTTTATATTTATTTTTCCCGTCAAAAGGAGTTGGCGTTTTCCGGAAAAGGTTTTGGTGAAACACTGAAAAACTCATTTTCCTAGAGTTATGAAACAGTATGAAAGTATTGAGAACACTATGAAATAAAAATGTTAGTTAGGCTAGGGTTCCAAGTAATGTTTTACTGTGCCTTTAAAAAGCCGGTATGACAGCCGTGTTAAAATGAAAAGTCTCATTGCTCAAAACAACAGACCAGGGGAATGGCAGAGTGTCTCTAGAACTCCTGGAATACGCTTTAGAACCCGAACATCTCTACTGAATTTTGAAATACTGAGAATTTGTATCCAAAGCGCTGTGAAAGGTAGGATAGACTGTCAAGTGGTAATAATGTTGAAAGTGCTGGTATATTTGTAAAAAAGGTTGTTTTACCAAATTAGAATTCACAATGAAAAAGCTTGAGACACTGGAAGAGAGAGACTCCAACTCGGGAAATTCACACTGATAACCTAGGTTAATATCTAAGAAAATGCTTCAAACACTAGGAATACGTGAATAAATGGGCCTTAATAACTGTAACACATTGTTTCCTGACAAGGAAATCGTGTTCAAAGAACATAGAACCGAGTTGGATACTGGTTACATTTATTATTCCGGGACAATGAGTTGGCCATTTTGAAAGAAGCCTGGTTAGGCCATTATACCGGATGTGATGACGTCACCAAGGGGGAGGGGCCACGTGGGCAGGCTTAATTGATCCCAGGTGATAATGATTTGGCCAGGGGACCAGCTGGGAGTGATGATGTCATCGAGATTAGTTCTGGTATTAGGGTTAGAGGATTGGGGCTCTGTTCATGGTTAGGGTTAGGATAAGGTTTTGGGCTAGGTAGGGTTCAGGCTCAGGTGTGGGCTAGGTTTAGGGTTTGGGTTAGAGGGTTAGGGACAGGGTTAAGGTCACAGTGTAGTAATGTTGGCTATTCACAATGAATGAGCTTTAATCACTGGACAATTTGGTGTGTAGCACTCAGAACATACGACTCCAGACTAGGGAAATATTTAGAAATGTGCTTCACACAATAGGAATACATATTCCAATAGACTGAGTATCTGAACAGCACAATTTTGTCACTGGGAAATCTTGTTCAAACAGCTGAGAAGCGAGTGTGACACTGTTTACATTTATTTTTCCCGTCAAATGGAGTTGGCGTTTTCGGGAAAAGGTTTTGGTGAAACACTGAAAAACTCATTTTCCTAGAGCTATGGAACAGTATGAAAGTATTGAGAACACTATGAAATAAAAATGTTAGTTAAGCTAGGGTTCCAAGTAATGTTTTACTGTGCCTTTAAAAAGCCGGTATGACAGCCGTGTTAAAATGAAAAGTCTCATTGCTCAAAACAACAGACCAGGGGAATGGCAGAGTGTCTCTAGAACTCCTGGAATACGCTTTAGAACCCGAACATCTCTACTGAATTTTGAAATACTGAGAATTTGTATCCAAAGCGCTGTGAAAGGTAGGATAGACTGTCAAGTGGTAATAATGTTGAAAGTGCTGGTATATTTGTAAAAAAGGTTGTTTTACCAAATTAGAATTCACAATGAAAAAGCTTGAGACACTGGAAGAGAGAGACTCCAACTCGGGAAATTCACACTGATAACCTAGGTTAATATCTAAGAAAATGCTTCAAACACTAGGAATACGTGAATAAAGGGCCTTAATAACTGTAACACATTGTTTCCTGACAAGGAAATCGTGTTCAAAGAACATAGAACCGAGTTGGATACTGGTTACATTTATTATTCCGGGACAATGAGTTGGCCATTTTGAAAGAAGCCTGGTTAGGCCATTAAACCGGATGTGATGACGTCACCAAGGGGGAGGGGCCACGTGGGCAGGCTTAATTGATCCCAGGTGATAATGATTTGGCCAGGGGACCAGCTGGGAGTGATGACGTCATCGAGATTAGTTCTGGTATTAAGGTTAGAGAATTGGGGCTCTGTTCATGGTTAGGGTTAGGATAAGGTTTTGGGCTAGGTAGGGTTCAGGCTCAGGTGTGGGCTAGGTTTAGGGTTTGGGTTAGAGGGTTAGGGACAGGGTTAAGGTCCCAGTGTAGTAATGTTGGCTATTCACAATGAATGAGCTTTAATCACTGGACAATTTGGTGTGTAGCACTCAGAACATACGACTCCAGACTAGGGAAATATTTAGAAATGTGCTTCACACAATAGGAATACATATTCCAATAGACTGAGTATCTGAACAGCACAATTTTGTCACTGGGAAATCTTGATCAAACAGCTGAGAAGCGAGTGTGACACTGTTTATATTTATTTTTCCCGTCAAAAGGAGTTGGCGTTTTCCGGAAAAGGTTTTGGTGAAACACTGAAAAACTCATTTTCCTAGAGTTATGAAACAGTATGAAAGTATTGAGAACACTATGAAATAAAAATGTTAGTTAGGCTAGGGTTCCAAGTAATGTTTTACTGTGCCTTTAAAAAGCCGGTATGACAGCCGTGTTAAAATGAAAAGTCTCATTGCTCAAAACAACAGACCAGGGGAATGGCAGAGTGTCTCTAGAACTCCTGGAATACGCTTTAGAACCCGAACATCTCTACTGAATTTTGAAATACTGAGAATTTGTATCCAAAGCGCTGTGAAAGGTAGGATAGACTGTCAAGTGGTAATAATGTTGAAAGTGCTGGTATATTTGTAAAAAAGGTTGTTTTACCAAATTAGAATTCACAATGAAAAAGCTTGAGACACTGGAAGAGAGAGACTCCAACTCGGGAAATTCACACTGATAACCTAGGTTAATATCTAAGAAAGTGCTTCCAACACTAGGAATACGTGAATAAAGGGCCTTAATATCTGTAACACATTGTTTCCTGAGAAGGAAATCGTGTTCAAAGAACATAGAACCGAGTTGGATACTGGTTACATTTATTATTCCGGGACAATGAGTTGGCGATTTTGAAAGAAGCCTGGTTAGGCCATTAAACTGGAAGTGATGACGTCACCAAGGGGGAGGGGCCACGTGGGCAGGCTTAATTGATCCCAGGTGATAATGATTTGGCCAGGGGACCAGCTGGGAATGATGACGTCATCGAGATTAGTTCTGGTATTAGGGTTAGAGAATTGGGGCTCTGTTCATGGTTAGGGTTAGGATAAGGTTTTGGGCTAGGTAGGGTTCAGGCTCAGGTTGGGCTAGGTTTAGGGTTTGGGTTAGAGGGTTAGGGACAGGGTTACCGTCGCAGTGTAGTAATGTTGGCTATTCACAATGAATGAGCTTCAATCACTGGACAATTTGGTGTGTAGCACTCAGAACGTACGCCTCCAGACTAGGGAAATATTTAGAAATGTGCTTCACACAATAGGAATACATATTCCAATAGACTGAGTATCTGAACAGCACAATTTTGTCACTGGGAAATCTTGTTCAAACAGCTGAGAAGCGAGTGTGACACTGTTTACATTTATTTTTCCCGTCAAAAGGAGTTGGCGTTTTCGGGAAAAGGTTTTGGTGAAACACTGAAAAACTCATTTTCCTAGAGCTATGGAACAGTATGAAAGTATTGAGAACACTATGAAATAAAAATGTTAGTTAGGCTAGGGTTCCAAGTAATGTTTTACTGTGCCTTTAAAAAGCCGGTATGACAGCCGTGTTAAAATGAAAAGTCTCATTGCTCAAAACAACAGACCAGGGGAATGGCAGAGTGTCTCTAGAACTCCTGGAATACGCTTTAGAACACGAACATCTCTACTGAATTTTGAAATACTGAGAATATGTATCCAAAGCGCTGTGAAAGGTAGGATAGACTGTCAAGTGGTAATAATGTTGAAAGTGTTGGTATATTTGTAAAAAAGGTTGTTTTACCAAATTAGAATTCACAATGAAAAAGCTTGAGACACTGGAAGAGAGAGACTCCAACTCGGGAAATTCACACTGATAACCTAGGTTAATATCTAAGAAAATGCTTCAAACACTAGGAATACGTGAATAAATGGGCCTTAATAACTGTAACACATTGTTTCCTGACAAGGAAATCGTGTTCAAAGAACATAGAACCGAGTTGGATACTGGTTACATTTATTATTCCAGGACAATGAGTTGGCCATTTTGAAAGAAGCCTGGTTAGGCCATTATACCGGATGTGATGACGTCACCATGGGGGAGGGGCCACGTGGGCAGGCTTAATTGATCCCAGGTGATAATGATTTGGCCAGGGGACCAGCTGGGAGTGATGATGTCATCGAGATTAGTTCTGGTATTAGGGTTAGAGGATTGGGGCTCTGTTCATGGTTAGGGTTAGGATAAGGTTTTGGGCTAGGTAGGGTTCAGGCTCAGGTGTGGGCTAGGTTTAGGGTTTGGGTTAGAGGGTTAGGGACAGGGTTAAGGTCCCAGTGTAGTAATGTTGGCTATTCACAATGAATGAGCTTTAATCACTGGACAATTTGGTGTGTAGCACTCAGAACATACGACTCCAGACTAGGGAAATATTTAGAAATGTGCTTCACACAATAGGAATACATATTCCAATAGACTGAGTATCTGAACAGCACAATTTTGTCACTGGGAAATCTTGTTCAAACAGCTGAGAAGCGAGTGTGACACTGTTTACATTTATTTTTCCCGTCAAATGGAGTTGGCGTTTTCGGGAAAAGGTTTTGGTGAAACACTGAAAAACTCATTTTCCTAGAGCTATGGAACAGTATGAAAGTATTGAGAACACTATGAAATAAAAATGTTAGTTAAGCTAGGGTTCCAAGTAATGTTTTACTGTGCCTTTAAAAAGCCGGTATGACAGCCGTGTTAAAATGAAAAGTCTCATTGCTCAAAACAACAGACCAGGGGAATGGCAGAGTGTCTCTAGAACTCCTGGAATACGCTTTAGAACCCGAACATCTCTACTGAATTTTGAAATACTGAGAATTTGTATCCAAAGCGCTGTGAAAGGTAGGATAGACTGTCAAGTGGTAATAATGTTGAAAGTGCTGGTATATTTGTAAAAAAGGTTGTTTTACCAAATTAGAATTCACAATGAAAAAGCTTGAGACACTGGAAGAGAGAGACTCCAACTCGGGAAATTCACACTGATAACCTAGGTTAATATCTAAGAAAATGCTTCAAACACTAGGAATACGTGAATAAAGGGCCTTAATAACTGTAACACATTGTTTCCTGACAAGGAAATCGTGTTCAAAGAACATAGAACCGAGTTGGATACTGGTTACATTTATTATTCCGGGACAATGAGTTGGCGATTTTGAAAGAAGCCTGGTTAGGCCATTAAACTGGAAGTGATGACGTCACCAAGGGGGAGGGGCCACGTGGGCAGGCTTAATTGATCCCAGGTGATAATGATTTGGCCAGGGGACCAGCTGGGAATGATGACGTCATCGAGATTAGTTCTGGTATTAGGGTTAGAGAATTGGGGCTCTGTTCATGCTTAGGGTTAGGATAAGGTTTTGGGCTAGGTAGGGTTCAGGCTCAGGTTGGGCTAGGTTTAGGGTTTGGGTTAGAGGGTTAGGGACAGGGTTACCGTCGCAGTGTAGTAATGTTGGCTATTCACAATGAATGAGCTTCAATCACTGGACAATTTGGTGTGTAGCACTCAGAACGTACGCCTCCAGACTAGGGAAATATTTAGAAATGTGCTTCACACAATAGGAATACATATTCCAATAGACTGAGTATCTGAACAGCACAATTTTTTCACTGGGAAATCTTGTTCAAACAGCTGAGAAGCGAGTGTGACACTGTTTACATTTATTTTTCCCGTCAAAAGGAGTTGGCGTTTTCGGGAAAAGGTTTTGGTGAAACACTGAAAAACTCATTTTCCTAGAGCTATGGAACAGTATGAAAGTATTGAGAACACTATGAAATAAAAATGTTAGTTAGGCTAGGGTTCCAAGTAATGTTTTACTGTGCCTTTAAAAAGCCGGTATGACAGCCCTGTTAAAATGAAAAGTCTCATTGCTCAAAACAACAGACCAGGGGAATGGCAGAGTGTCTCTAGAACTCCTGGAATACGCTTTAGAACCCGAACATCTCTACTGAATTTTGAAATACTGAGAATTTGTATCCAAAGCGCTGTGAAAGGTAGGATAGACTGTCAAGTGGTAATAATGTTGAAAGTGCTGGTATATTTGTAAAAAAGGTTGTTTTACCAAATTAGAATTCACAATGAAAAAGCTTGAGACACTGGAAGAGAGAGACTCCAACTCGGGAAATTCACACTGATAACCTAGGTTAATATCTAAGAAAATGCTTCAAACACTAGGAATACGTGAATAAAGGGCCTTAATAACTGTAACACATTGTTTCCTGACAAGGAAATCGTGTTCAAAGAACATAGAACCGAGTTGGATACTGGTTACATTTATTATTCCGGGACAATGAGTTGGCCATTTTGAAAGAAGCCTGGTTAGGCCATTAAACCGGATGTGATGACGTCACCAAGGGGGAGGGGCCACGTGGGCAGGCTTAATTGATCCCAGGTGATAATGATTTGGCCAGGGGACCAGCTGGGAGTGATGATGTCATCGAAATTAGTTCTGGTATTAGGGTTAGAGGATTGGGGCTCTGTTCATGGTTAGGGTTAGGATAAGGTTTTGGGCTAGATAGGGTTCAGGCTCAGGTGTGGGCTAGGTTTAGGGTTTGGGTTAGAGGGTTAGGGACAGGGTTAAGGTCGCAGTGTAGTAATGTTGGCTATTCACAATGAATGTGCTTTAATCACTGGACAATTTGGTGTGTAGCACTCAGAACATACGACTCCAGACTAGGGAAATATTTAGAAATGTGCTTCACACAATAGGAATACATATTCCAATAGACTGAGTATCTGAACAGCACAATTTTGTCACTGGGAAATCTTGTTCAAACAGCTGAGAAGCGAGTGTGACACTGTTTACATTTATTTTTCCCGTCAAAAGGAGTTGGCGTTTTCGGGAAAAGGTTTTGGTGAAACACTGAAAAACTCATTTTCCTAGAGCTATGGAACAGTATGAAAGTATTGAGAACACTATGAAATAAAAATGTTAGTTAGGCTAGGGTTCCAAGTAATGTTTTACTGTGCCTTTAAAAAGCCGGTATGACAGCCGTGTTAAAATGAAAAGTCTCATTGCTCAAAACAACAGACCAGGGGAATGGCAGAGTGTCTCTAGAACTCCTGGAATACGCTTTAGAACACGAACATCTCTACTGAATTTTGAAATACTGAGAATTTGTATCCAAAGCGCTGTGAAAGGTAGGATAGACTGTCAAGTGGTAATAATGTTGAAAGTGTTGGTATATTTGTAAAAAAGGTTGTTTTACCAAATTAGAATTCACAATGAAAAAGCTTGAGACACTGGAAGAGAGAGACTCCAACTCGGGAAATTCACACTGATAACCTAGGTTAATATCTAAGAAAATGCTTCAAACACTAGGAATACGTGAATAAATGGGCCTTAATAACTGTAACACATTGTTTCCTGACAAGGAAATCGTGTTCAAAGAACATAGAACCGAGTTGGATACTGGTTACATTTATTATTCCGGGACAATGAGTTGGCCATTTTGAAAGAAGCCTGGTTAGGCCATTAAACCGGATGTGATGACCTCACCAAAGGGGAGGGGCCTCGTGGGCAGGCTTAATTGATCCCAGGTGATAATGATTTGGCCAGGGGACCAGCTGGGAATGATGACGTCATCGAGATTAGTTCTGGTATTAGGGTTAGAGAATTGGGGCTCTGTTCATGGTTAGGGTTAGGATAAGGTTTTGGGCTAGGTAGGGTTCAGGCTCAGGTGTGGGCTAGGTTTAGGGTTTGGGTTAGAGGGTTAGGGACAGGGTTACCGTCGCAGTGTAGTAATGTTGGCTATTCACAATGAATGAGCTTCAATCACTGGACAATTTGGTGTGTAGCACTCAGAACGTACGCCTCCAGACTAGGGAAATATTTAGAAATGTGCTTCACACAATAGGAATACATATTCCAATAGACTGAGTATCTGAACAGCACAATTTTGTCACTGGGAAATCTTGTTCAAACAGCTGAGAAGCGAGTGTGACACTGTTTACATTTATTTTTCCCGTCAAAAGGAGTTGGCGTTTTCGGGAAAAGGTTTTGGTGAAACACTGAAAAACTCATTTTCCTAGAGCTATGGAACAGTATGAAAGTATTGAGAACACTATGAAATAAAAATGTTAGTTAGGCTAGGGTTCCAAGTAATGTTTTACTGTGCCTTTAAAAAGCCGGTATGACAGCCGTGTTAAAATGAAAAGTCTCATTGCTCAAAACAACAGACCAGGGGAATGGCAGAGTGTCTCTAGAACTCCTGGAATACGCTTTAGAACCCGAACATCTCTACTGAATTTTGAAATACTGAGAATTTGTATCCAAAGCGCTGTGAAAGGTAGGATAGACTGTCAAGTGGTAATAATGTTGAAAGTGTTGGTATATTTGTAAAAAAGGTTGTTTTACCAAATTAGAATTCACAATGAAAAAGCTTGAGACACTGGAAGAGAGAGACTCCAACTCGGGAAATTCACACTGATAACCTAGGTTAATATCTAAGAAAATGCTTCAAACACTAGGAATACGTGAATAAAGGGCCTTAATAACTGTAACACATTGTTTCCTGACAAGGAAATCGTGTTCAAAGAACATAGAACCGAGTTGGATACTGGTTACATTTATTATTCCGGGACAATGAGTTGGCCATTTTGAAAGAAGCCTGGTTAGGCCATTATACCGGATGTGATGACGTCACCAAGGGGGAGGGGCCACGTGGGCAGGCTTAATTGATCCCAGGTGATAATGATTTGGCCAGGGGACCAGCTGGGAGTGATGATGTCATCGAGATTAGTTCTGGTATTAGGGTTAGAGGATTGGGGCTCTGTTCATGGTTAGGGTTAGGATAAGGTTTTGGGCTAGGTAGGGTTCAGGCTCAGGTGTGGGCTAGGTTTAGGGTTTGGGTTAGAGGGTTAGGGACAGGGTTAAGGTCACAGTGTAGTAATGTTGGCTATTCACAATGAATGAGCTTTAATCACTGGACAATTTGGTGTGTAGCACTCAGAACATACGACTCCAGACTAGGGAAATATTTAGAAATGTGCTTCACACAATAGGAATACATATTCCAATAGACTGAGTATCTGAACAGCACAATTTTGTCACTGGGAAATCTTGTTCAAACAGCTGAGAAGCGAGTGTGACACTGTTTACATTTATTTTTCCCGTCAAATGGAGTTGGCGTTTTCGGGAAAAGGTTTTGGTGAAACACTGAAAAACTCATTTTCCTAGAGCTATGGAACAGTATGAAAGTATTGAGAACACTATGAAATAAAAATGTTAGTTAAGCTAGGGTTCCAAGTAATGTTTTACTGTGCCTTTAAAAAGCCGGTATGACAGCCGTGTTAAAATGAAAAGTCTCATTGCTCAAAACAACAGACCAGGGGAATGGCAGAGTGTCTCTAGAACTCCTGGAATACGCTTTAGAACCCGAACATCTCTACTGAATTTTGAAATACTGAGAATTTGTATCCAAAGCGCTGTGAAAGGTAGGATAGACTGTCAAGTGGTAATAATGTTGAAAGTGCTGGTATATTTGTAAAAAAGGTTGTTTTACCAAATTAGAATTCACAATGAAAAAGCTTGAGACACTGGAAGAGAGAGACTCCAACTCGGGAAATTCACACTGATAACCTAGGTTAATATCTAAGAAAATGCTTCAAACACTAGGAATACGTGAATAAAGGGCCTTAATAACTGTAACACATTGTTTCCTGACAAGGAAATCGTGTTCAAAGAACATAGAACCGAGTTGGATACTGGTTACATTTATTATTCCGGGACAATGAGTTGGCCATTTTGAAAGAAGCCTGGTTAGGCCATTAAACCGGATGTGATGACGTCACCAAGGGGGAGGGGCCACGTGGGCAGGCTTAATTGATCCCAGGTGATAATGATTTGGCCAGGGGACCAGCTGGGAGTGATGACGTCATCGAGATTAGTTCTGGTATTAAGGTTAGAGAATTGGGGCTCTGTTCATGGTTAGGGTTAGGATAAGGTTTTGGGCTAGGTAGGGTTCAGGCTCAGGTGTGGGCTAGGTTTAGGGTTTGGGTTAGAGGGTTAGGGACAGGGTTAAGGTCCCAGTGTAGTAATGTTGGCTATTCACAATGAATGAGCTTTAATCACTGGACAATTTGGTGTGTAGCACTCAGAACATACGACTCCAGACTAGGGAAATATTTAGAAATGTGCTTCACACAATAGGAATACATATTCCAATAGACTGAGTATCTGAACAGCACAATTTTGTCACTGGGAAATCTTGATCAAACAGCTGAGAAGCGAGTGTGACACTGTTTATATTTATTTTTCCCGTCAAAAGGAGTTGGCGTTTTCCGGAAAAGGTTTTGGTGAAACACTGAAAAACTCATTTTCCTAGAGTGATGAAACAGTATGAAAGTATTGAGAACACTATGAAATAAAAATGTTAGTTAGGCTAGGGTTCCAAGTAATGTTTTACTGTGCCTTTAAAAAGCCGGTATGACAGCCGTGTTAAAATGAAAAGTCTCATTGCTCAAAACAACAGACCAGGGGAATGGCAGAGTGTCTCTAGAACTCCTGGAATACGCTTTAGAACCCGAACATCTCTACTGAATTTTGAAATACTGAGAATTTGTATCCAAAGCGCTGTGAAAGGTAGGATAGACTGTCAAGTGGTAATAATGTTGAAAGTGCTGGTATATTTGTAAAAAAGGTTGTTTTACCAAATTAGAATTCACAATGAAAAAGCTTGAGACACTGGAAGAGAGAGACTCCAACTCGGGAAATTCACACTGATAACCTAGGTTAATATCTAAGAAAGTGCTTCCAACACTAGGAATACGTGAATAAAGGTCCTTAATATCTGTAACACATTGTTTCCTGAGAAGGAAATCGTGTTCAAAGAACATAGAACCGAGTTGGATACTGGTTACATTTATTATTCCGGGACAATGAGTTGGCGATTTTGAAAGAAGCCTGGTTAGGCCATTAAACTGGAAGTGATGACGTCACCAAGGGGGAGGGGCCACGTGGGCAGGCTTAATTGATCCCAGGTGATAATGATTTGGCCAGGGGACCAGCTGGGAATGATGACGTCATCGAGATTAGTTCTGGTATTAGGGTTAGAGAATTGGGGCTCTGTTCATGGTTAGGGTTAGGATAAGGTTTTGGGCTAGGTAGGGTTCAGGCTCAGGTTGGGCTAGGTTTAGGGTTTGGGTTAGAGGGTTAGGGACAGGGTTACCGTCGCAGTGTAGTAATGTTGGCTATTCACAATGAATGAGCTTCAATCACTGGACAATTTGGTGTGTAGCACTCAGAACGTACGCCTCCAGACTAGGGAAATATTTAGAAATGTGCTTCACACAATAGGAATACATATTCCAATAGACTGAGTATCTGAACAGCACAATTTTGTCACTGGGAAATCTTGTTCAAACAGCTGAGAAGCAAGTGTGACACTGTTTACATTTATTTTTCCCGTCAAAAGGAGTTGGCGTTTTCGGGAAAAGGTTTTGGTGAAACACTGAAAAACTCATTTTCCTAGAGCTATGGAACAGTATGAAAGTATTGAGAACACTATGAAATAAAAATGTTAGTTAGGCTAGGGTTCCAAGTAATGTTTTACTGTGCCTTTAAAAAGCCGGTATGACAGCCGTGTTAAAATGAAAAGTCTCATTGCTCAAAACAACAGACCAGGGGAATGGCAGAGTGTCTCTAGAACTCCTGGAATACGCTTTAGAACACGAACATCTCTACTGAATTTTGAAATACTGAGAATATGTATCCAAAGCGCTGTGAAAGGTAGGATAGACTGTCAAGTGGTAATAATGTTGAAAGTGTTGGTATATTTGTAAAAAAGGTTGTTTTACCAAATTAGAATTCACAATGAAAAAGCTTGAGACACTGGAAGAGAGAGACTCCAACTCGGGAAATTCACACTGATAACCTAGGTTAATATCTAAGAAAATGCTTCAAACACTAGGAATACGTGAATAAATGGGCCTTAATAACTGTAACACATTGTTTCCTGACAAGGAAATCGTGTTCAAAGAACATAGAACCGAGTTGGATACTGGTTACATTTATTATTCCGGGACAATGAGTTGGCCATTTTGAAAGAAGCCTGGTTAGGCCATTATACCGGATGTGATGACGTCACCAAGGGGGAGGGGCCACGTGGGCAGGCTTAATTGATCCCCGGTGATAATGATTTGGCCAGGGGACCAGCTGGGAGTGATGATGTCATCGAGATTAGTTCTGGTATTAGGGTTAGAGGATTGGGGCTCTGTTCATGGTTAGGGTTAGGATAAGGTTTTGGGCTAGGTAGGGTTCAGGCTCAGGTGTGGGCTAGGTTTAGGGTTTGGGTTAGAGGGTTAGGGACAGGGTTAAGGTCCCAGTGTAGTAATGTTGGCTATTCACAATGAATGAGCTTTAATCACTGGACAATTTGGTGTGTAGCACTCAGAACATACGACTCCAGACTAGGGAAATATTTAGAAATGTGCTTCACACAATAGGAATACATATTCCAATAGACTGAGTATCTGAACAGCACAATTTTGTCACTGGGAAATCTTGTTCAAACAGCTGAGAAGCGAGTGTGACACTGTTTACATTTATTTTTCCCGTCAAATGGAGTTGGCGTTTTCGGGAAAAGGTTTTGGTGAAACACTGAAAAACTCATTTTCCTAGAGCTATGGAACAGTATGAAAGTATTGAGAACACTATGAAATAAAAATGTTAGTTAAGCTAGGGTTCCAAGTAATGTTTTACTGTGCCTTTAAAAAGCCGGTATGACAGCCGTGTTAAAATGAAAAGTCTCATTGCTCAAAACAACAGACCAGGGGAATGGCAGAGTGTCTCTAGAACTCCTGGAATACGCTTTAGAACCCGAACATCTCTACTGAATTTTGAAATACTGAGAATTTGTATCCAAAGCGCTGTGAAAGGTAGGATAGACTGTCAAGTGGTAATAATGTTGAAAGTGCTGGTATATTTGTAAAAAAGGTTGTTTTACCAAATTAGAATTCACAATGAAAAAGCTTGAGACACTGGAAGAGAGAGACTCCAACTCGGGAAATTCACACTGATAACCTAGGTTAATATCTAAGAAAATGCTTCAAACACTAGGAATACGTGAATAAAGGGCCTTAATAACTGTAACACATTGTTTCCTGACAAGGAAATCGTGTTCAAAGAACATAGAACCGAGTTGGATACTGGTTACATTTATTATTCCGGGACAATGAGTTGGCGATTTTGAAAGAAGCCTGGTTAGGCCATTAAACTGGAAGTGATGACGTCACCAAGGGGGAGGGGCCACGTGGGCAGGCTTAATTGATCCCAGGTGATAATGATTTGGCCAGGGGACCAGCTGGGAATGATGACGTCATCGAGATTAGTTCTGGTATTAGGGTTAGAGAATTGGGGCTCTGTTCATGCTTAGGGTTAGGATAAGGTTTTGGGCTAGGTAGGGTTCAGGCTCAGGTTGGGCTAGGTTTAGGGTTTGGGTTAGAGGGTTAGGGACAGGGTTACCGTCGCAGTGTAGTAATGTTGGCTATTCACAATGAATGAGCTTCAATCACTGGACAATTTGGTGTGTAGCACTCAGAACGTACGCCTCCAGACTAGGGAAATATTTAGAAATGTGCTTCACACAATAGGAATACATATTCCAATAGACTGAGTATCTGAACAGCACAATTTTGTCACTGGGAAATCTTGTTCAAACAGCTGAGAAGCGAGTGTGACACTGTTTACATTTATTTTTCCCGTCAAAAGGAGTTGGCGTTTTCGGGAAAAGGTTTTGGTGAAACACTGAAAAACTCATTTTCCTAGAGCTATGGAACAGTATGAAAGTATTGAGAACACTATGAAATAAAAATGTTAGTTAGGCTAGGGTTCCAAGTAATGTTTTACTGTGCCTTTAAAAAGCCGGTATGACAGCCGTGTTAAAATGAAAAGTCTCATTGCTCAAAACAACAGACCAGGGGAATGGCAGAGTGTCTCTAGAACTCCTGGAATACGCTTTAGAACACGAACATCTCTACTGAATTTTGAAATACTGAGAATTTGTATCCAAAGCGCTGTGAAAGGTAGGATAGACTGTCAAGTGGTAATAATGTTGAAAGTGTTGGTATATTTGTAAAAAAGGTTGTTTTACCAAATTAGAATTCACAATGAAAAAGCTTGAGACACTGGAAGAGAGAGACTCCAACTCGGGAAATTCACACTGATAACCTAGGTTAATATCTAAGAAAATGCTTCAAACACTAGGAATACGTGAATAAATGGGCCTTAATAACTGTAACACATTGTTTCCTGACAAGGAAATCGTGTTCAAAGAACATAGAACCGAGTTGGATACTGGTTACATTTATTATTCCGGGACAATGAGTTGGCCATTTTGAAAGAAGCCTGGTTAGGCCATTATACCGGATGTGATGACGTCACCAAGGGGGAGGGGCCACGTGGGCAGGCTTAATTGATCCCCGGTGATAATGATTTGGCCAGGGGACCAGCTGGGAGTGATGATGTCATCGAGATTAGTTCTGGTATTAGGGTTAGAGGATTGGGGCTCTGTTCATGGTTAGGGTTAGGATAAGGTTTTGGGCTAGGTAGGGTTCAGGCTCAGGTGTGGGCTAGGTTTAGGGTTTGGGTTAGAGGGTTAGGGACAGGGTTAAGGTCACAGTGTAGTAATGTTGGCTATTCACAATGAATGAGCTTTAATCACTGGACAATTTGGTGTGTAGCATTCAGAACATACGACTCCAGACTAGGGAAATATTTAGAAATGTGCTTCACACAATAGGAATACATATTCCAATAGACTGAGTATCTGAACAGCACAATTTTGTCACTGGGAAATCTTGTTCAAACAGCTGAGAAGCGAGTGTGACACTGTTTACATTTATTTTTCCCGTCAAATGGAGTTGGCGTTTTCGGGAAAAGGTTTTGGTGAAACACTGAAAAACTCATTTTCCTAGAGCTATGGAACAGTATGAAAGTATTGAGAACACTATGAAATAAAAATGTTAGTTAAGCTAGGGTTCCAAGTAATGTTTTACTGTGCCTTTAAAAAGCCGGTATGACAGCCGTGTTAAAATGAAAAGTCTCATTGCTCAAAACAACAGACCAGGGGAATGGCAGAGTGTCTCTAGAACTCCTGGAATACGCTTTAGAACCCGAACATCTCTACTGAATTTTGAAATACTGAGAATTTGTATCCAAAGCGCTGTGAAAGGTAGGATAGACTGTCAAGTGGTAATAATGTTGAAAGTGCTGGTATATTTGTAAAAAAGGTTGTTTTACCAAATTAGAATTCACAATGAAAAAGCTTGAGACACTGGAAGAGAGAGACTCCAACTCGGGAAATTCACACTGATAACCTAGGTTAATATCTAAGAAAATGCTTCAAACACTAGGAATACGTGAATAAAGGGCCTTAATAACTGTAACACATTGTTTCCTGACAAGGAAATCGTGTTCAAAGAACATAGAACCGAGTTGGATACTGGTTACATTTATTATTCCGGGACAATGAGTTGGCCATTTTGAAAGAAGCCTGGTTAGGCCATTAAACCGGATGTGATGACGTCACCAAGGGGGAGGGGCCACGTGGGCAGGCTTAATTGACCCCAGGTGATAATGATTTGGCCAGGGGACCAGCTGGGAGTGATGACGTCATCGAGATTAGTTCTGGTATTAAGGTTAGAGAATTGGGGCTCTGTTCATGGTTAGGGTTAGGATAAGGTTTTGGGCTAGGTAGGGTTCAGGCTCAGGTGTGGGCTAGGTTTAGGGTTTGGGTTAGAGGGTTAGGGACAGGGTTAAGGTCCCAGTGTAGTAATGTTGGCTATTCACAATGAATGAGCTTTAATCACTGGACAATTTGGTGTGTAGCACTCAGAACATACGACTCCAGACTAGGGAAATATTTAGAAATGTGCTTCACACAATAGGAATACATATTCCAATAGACTGAGTATCTGAACAGCACAATTTTGTCACTGGGAAATCTTGATCAAACAGCTGAGAAGCGAGTATGACACTGTTTATATTTATTTTTCCCGTCAAAAGGAGTTGGCGTTTTCCGGAAAAGGTTTTGGTGAAACACTGAAAAACTCATTTTCCTAGAGTTATGAAACAGTATGAAAGTATTGAGAACACTATGAAATAAAAATGTTAGTTAGGCTAGGGTTCCAAGTAATGTTTTACTGTGCCTTTAAAAAGCCGGTATGACAGCCGTGTTAAAATGAAAAGTCTCATTGCTCAAAACAACAGACCAGGGGAATGGCAGAGTGTCTCTAGAACTCCTGGAATACGCTTTAGAACCCGAACATCTCTACTGAATTTTGAAATACTGAGAATTTGTATCCAAAGCGCTGTGAAAGGTAGGATAGACTGTCAAGTGGTAATAATGTTGAAAGTGCTGGTATATTTGTAAAAAAGGTTGTTTTACCAAATTAGAATTCACAATGAAAAAGCTTGAGACACTGGAAGAGAGAGACTCCAACTCGGGAAATTCACACTGATAACCTAGGTTAATATCTAAGAAAGTGCTTCCAACACTAGGAATACGTGAATAAAGGTCCTTAATATCTGTAACACATTGTTTCCTGAGAAGGAAATCGTGTTCAAAGAACATAGAACCGAGTTGGATACTGGTTACATTTATTATTCCGGGACAATGAGTTGGCGATTTTGAAAGAAGCCTGGTTAGGCCATTAAACTGGAAGTGATGACGTCACCAAGGGGGAGGGGCCACGTGGGCAGGCTTAATTGATCCCAGGTGATAATGATTTGGCCAGGGGACCAGCTGGGAATGATGACGTCATCGAGATTAGTTCTGGTATTAGGGTTAGAGAATTGGGGCTCTGTTCATGGTTAGGGTTAGGATAAGGTTTTGGGCTAGGTAGGGTTCAGGCTCAGGTTGGGCTAGGTTTAGGGTTTGGGTTAGAGGGTTAGGGACAGGGTTACCGTCGCAGTGTAGTAATGTTGGCTATTCACAATGAATGAGCTTCAATCACTGGACAATTTGGTGTGTAGCACTCAGAACGTACGCCTCCAGACTAGGGAAATATTTAGAAATGTGCTTCACACAATAGGAATACATATTCCAATAGACTGAGTATCTGAACAGCACAATTTTGTCACTGGGAAATCTTGTTCAAACAGCTGAGAAGCGAGTGTGACACTGTTTACATTTATTTTTCCCGTCAAAAGGAGTTGGCGTTTTCGGGAAAAGGTTTTCCTGAAACACTGAAAAACTCATTTTCCTAGAGCTATGGAACAGTATGAAAGTATTGAGAACACTATGAAATAAAAATGTTAGTTAGGCTAGGGTTCCAAGTAATGTTTTACTGTGCCTTTAAAAAGCCGGTATGACAGCCCTGTTAAAATGAAAAGTCTCATTGCTCAAAACAACAGACCAGGGGAATGGCAGAGTGTCTCTAGAACTCCTGGAATACGCTTTAGAACCCGAACATCTCTACTGAATTTTGAAATACTGAGAATTTGTATCCAAAGCGCTGTGAAAGGTAGGATAGACTGTCAAGTGGTAATAATGTTGAAAGTGCTGGTATATTTGTAAAAAAGGTTGTTTTACCAAATTAGAATTCACAATGAAAAAGCTTGAGACACTGGAAGAGAGAGACTCCAACTCGGGAAATTCACACTGATAACCTAGGTTAATATCTAAGAAAATGCTTCAAACACTAGGAATACGTGAATAAAGGGCCTTAATAACTGTAACACATTGTTTCCTGACAAGGAAATCGTGTTCAAAGAACATAGAACCGAGTTGGATACTGGTTACATTTATTATTCCGGGACAATGAGTTGGCCATTTTGAAAGAAGCCTGGTTAGGCCATTAAACCGGATGTGATGACGTCACCAAGGGGGAGGGGCCACGTGGGCAGGCTTAATTGATCCCAGGTGATAATGATTTGGCCAGGGGACCAGCTGGGAGTGATGATGTCATCGAAATTAGTTCTGGTATTAGGGTTAGAGGATTGGGGCTCTGTTCATGGTTAGGGTTAGGATAAGGTTTTGGGCTAGATAGGGTTCAGGCTCAGGTGTGGGCTAGGTTTAGGGTTTGGGTTAGAGGGTTAGGGACAGGGTTAAGGTCGCAGTGTAGTAATGTTGGCTATTCACAATGAATGTGCTTTAATCACTGGACAATTTGGTGTGTAGCACTCAGAACATACGACTCCAGACTAGGGAAATATTTAGAAATGTGCTTCACACAATAGGAATACATATTCCAATAGACTGAGTATCTGAACAGCACAATTTTGTCCCTGGGAAATCTTGTTCAAACAGCTGAGAAGCGAGTGTGACACTGTTTACATTTATTTTTCCCGTCAAAAGGAGTTGGCGTTTTCGGGAAAAGGTTTTGGTGAAACACTGAAAAACTCATTTTCCTAGAGCTATGGAACAGTATGAAAGTATTGAGAACACTATGAAATAAAAATGTTAGTTAGGCTAGGGTTCCAAGTAATGTTTTACTGTGCCTTTAAAAAGCCGGTATGACAGCCGTGTTAAAATGAAAAGTCTCATTGCTCAAAACAACAGACCAGGGGAATGGCAGAGTGTCTCTAGAACTCCTGGAATACGCTTTAGAACACGAACATCTCTACTGAATTTTGAAATACTGAGAATTTGTATCCAAAGCGCTGTGAAAGGTAGGATAGACTGTCAAGTGGTAATAATGTTGAAAGTGTTGGTATATTTGTAAAAAAGGTTGTTTTACCAAATTAGAATTCACAATGAAAAAGCTTGAGACACTGGAAGAGAGAGACTCCAACTCGGGAAATTCACACTGATAACCTAGGTTAATATCTAAGAAAATGCTTCAAACACTAGGAATACGTGAATAAAGGGCCTTAATAACTGTAACACATTGTTTCCTGACAAGGAAATCGTGTTCAAAGAACATAGAACCGAGTTGGATACTGGTTACATTTATTATTCCGGGACAATGAGTTGGCCATTTTGAAAGAAGCCTGGTTAGGCCATTAAACCGGATGTGATGACGTCACCAAGGGGGAGGGGCCACGTGGGCAGGCTTAATTGATCCCAGGTGATAATGATTTGGCCAGGGGACCAGCTGGGAGTGATGACGTCATCGAGATTAGTTCTGGTATTAGGGTTAGAGGATTGGGGCTCTGTTCATGGTTAGGGTTAGGATAAGGTTTTGGGCTAGGTAGGGTTCAGGCTCAGGTGTGGGCTAGGTTTAGGGTTTGGGTTAGAAGGTTAGGGACAGGGTTAAGGTCGCAGTGTAGTAATGTTGGCTATTCACAATGAATGAGCTTTAATCACTGGACAATTTGGTGTGTAGCACTCAGAACATACGACTCCAGACTAGGGAAATATTTAGAAATGTGCTTCACACAATAGGAATACATATTCCAATAGACTGAGTATCTGAACAGCACAATTTTGTCACTGGGAAATCTTGTTCAAACAGCTGAGAAGCGAGTGTGACACTGTTTACATTTATTTTTCCCGTCAAAAGGAGTTGGCGTTTTCGGGAAAAGGTTTTGGTGAAACACTGAAAAACTCATTTTCCTAGAGCTATGGAACAGTATGAAAGTATTGAGAACACTATGAAATAAAAATGTTAGTTAGGCTAGGGTTCCAAGTAATGTTTTACTGTGCCTTTAAAAAGCCGGTATGACAGCCGTGTTAAAATGAAAAGTCTCATTGCTCAAAACAACAGACCAGGGGAATGGCAGAGTGTCTCTAGAACTCCTGGAATACGCTTTAGAACACGAACATCTCTACTGAATTTTGAAATACTGAGAATTTGTATCCAAAGCGCTGTGAAAGGTAGGATAGACTGTCAAGTGGTAATAATGTTGAAAGTGTTGGTATATTTGTAAAAAAGGTTGTTTTACCAAATTAGAATTCACAATGAAAAAGCTTGAGACACTGGAAGAGAGAGACTCCAACTCGGGAAATTCACACTGATAACCTAGGTTAATATCTAAGAAAATGCTTCAAACACTAGGAATACGTGAATAAAGGGCCTTAATAACTGTAACACATTGTT
Organism: Cnephaeus nilssonii; assembly: GCF_951640355.1. Classification (NCBI taxonomy): domain Eukaryota; kingdom Metazoa; phylum Chordata; class Mammalia; order Chiroptera; family Vespertilionidae; genus Cnephaeus; species Cnephaeus nilssonii. The sequence goes on along the minus strand of NC_137076.1, from coordinate 956,447 downwards.
TCCTGACAAGGAAATCGTGTTCAAAGAACATAGAACCGAGTTGGATACTGGTTACATTTATTATTCCGGGACAATGAGTTGGCCATTTTGAAAGAAGCCTGGTTAGGCCATTAAACCGGATGTGATGACGTCACCAAGGGGGAGGGGCCACGTGGGCAGGCTTAATTGATCCCAGGTGATAATGATTTGGCCAGGGGACCAGCTGGGAGTGATGACGTCATCGAGATTAGTTCTGGTATTAGGGTTAGAGGATTGGGGCTCTGTTCATGGTTAGGGTTAGGATAAGGTTTTGGGCTAGGTAGGGTTCAGGCTCAGGTGTGGGCTAGGTTTAGGGTTTGGGTTAGAAGGTTAGGGACAGGGTTAAGGTCGCAGTGTAGTAATGTTGGCTATTCACAATGAATGAGCTTTAATCACTGGACAATTTGGTGTGTAGCACTCAGAACATACGACTCCAGACTAGGGAAATATTTAGAAATGTGCTTCACACAATAGGAATACATATTCCAATAGACTGAGTATCTGAACAGCACAATTTTGTCACTGGGAAATCTTGTTCAAACAGCTGAGAAGCGAGTGTGACACTGTTTACATTTATTTTTCCCGTCAAAAGGAGTTGGCGTTTTCGGGAAAAGGTTTTGGTGAAACACTGAAAAACTCATTTTCCTAGAGCTATGGAACAGTATGAAAGTATTGAGAACACTATGAAATAAAAATGTTAGTTAGGCTAGGGTTCCAAGTAATGTTTTACTGTGCCTTTAAAAAGCCGGTATGACAGCCCTGTTAAAATGAAAAGTCTCATTGCTCAAAACAACAGACCAGGGGAATGGCAGAGTGTCTCTAGAACTCCTGGAATACGCTTTAGAACCCGAACATCTCTACTGAATTTTGAAATACTGAGAATTTGTATCCAAAGCGCTGTGAAAGGTAGGATAGACTGTCAAGTGGTAATAATGTTGAAAGTGCTGGTATATTTGTAAAAAAGGTTGTTTTACCAAATTAGAATTCACAATGAAAAAGCTTGAGACACTGGAAGAGAGAGACTCCAACTCGGGAAATTCACACTGATAACCTAGGTTAATATCTAAGAAAATGCTTCAAACACTAGGAATACGTGAATAAAGGGCCTTAATAACTGTAACACATTGTTTCCTGACAAGGAAATCGTGTTCAAAGAACATAGAACCGAGTTGGATACTGGTTACATTTATTATTCCGGGACAATGAGTTGGCCATTTTGAAAGAAGCCTGGTTAGGCCATTAAACCGGATGTGATGACGTCACCAAGGGGGAGGGGCCACGTGGGCAGGCTTAATTGATCCCAGGTGATAATGATTTGGCCAGGGGACCAGCTGGGAGTGATGATGTCATCGAAATTAGTTCTGGTATTAGGGTTAGAGGATTGGGGCTCTGTTCATGGTTAGGGTTAGGATAAGGTTTTGGGCTAGATAGGGTTCAGGCTCAGGTGTGGGCTAGGTTTAGGGTTTGGGTTAGAGGGTTAGGGACAGGGTTAAGGTCGCAGTGTAGTAATGTTGGCTATTCACAATGAATGTGCTTTAATCACTGGACAATTTGGTGTGTAGCACTCAGAACATACGACTCCAGACTAGGGAAATATTTAGAAATGTGCTTCACACAATAGGAATACATATTCCAATAGACTGAGTATCTGAACAGCACAATTTTGTCACTGGGAAATCTTGTTCAAACAGCTGAGAAGCGAGTGTGACACTGTTTACATTTATTTTTCCCGTCAAAAGGAGTTGGCGTTTTCGGGAAAAGGTTTTGGTGAAACACTGAAAAACTCATTTTCCTAGAGCTATGGAACAGTATGAAAGTATTGAGAACACTATGAAATAAAAATGTTAGTTAGGCTAGGGTTCCAAGTAATGTTTTACTGTGCCTTTAAAAAGCCGGTATGACAGCCGTGTTAAAATGAAAAGTCTCATTGCTCAAAACAACAGACCAGGGGAATGGCAGAGTGTCTCTAGAACTCCTGGAATACGCTTTAGAACAAGAACATCTCTACTGAATTTTGAAATACTGAGAATTTGTATCCAAAGCGCTGTGAAAGGTAGGATAGACTGTCAAGTGGTAATAATGTTGAAAGTGTTGGTATATTTGTAAAAAAGGTTGTTTTACCAAATTAGAATTCACAATGAAAAAGCTTGAGACACTGGAAGAGAGAGACTCCAACTCGGGAAATTCACACTGATAACCTAGGTTAATATCTAAGAAAATGCTTCAAACACTAGGAATACGTGAATAAATGGGCCTTAATAACTGTAACACATTGTTTCCTGACAAGGAAATCGTGTTCAAAGAACATAGAACCGAGTTGGATACTGGTTACATTTATTATTCCGGGACAATGAGTTGGCCATTTTGAAAGAAGCCTGGTTAGGCCATTAAACCGGATGTGATGACGTCACCAAGGGGGAGGGGCCACGTGGGCAGGCTTAATTGATCCCAGGTGATAATGATTTGGCCAGGGGACCAGCTGGGAGTGATGACGTCATCGAGATTAGTTCTGGTATTAGGGTTAGAGGATTGGGGCTCTGTTCATGGTTAGGGTTAGGATAAGGTTTTGGGCTAGGTAGGGTTCAGGCTCAGGTGTGGGCTAGGTTTAGGGTTTGGGTTAGAAGGTTAGGGACAGGGTTAAGGTCGCAGTGTAGTAATGTTGGCTATTCACAATGAATGAGCTTTAATCACTGGACAATTTGGTGTGTAGCACTCAGAACATACGACTCCAGACTAGGGAAATATTTAGAAATGTGCTTCACACAATAGGAATACATATTCCAATAGACTGAGTATCTGAACAGCACAATTTTGTCACTGGGAAATCTTGTTCAAACAGCTGAGAAGCGAGTGTGACACTGTTTACATTTATTTTTCCCGTCAAAAGGAGTTGGCGTTTTCGGGAAAAGGTTTTGGTGAAACACTGAAAAACTCATTTTCCTAGAGCTATGGAACAGTATGAAAGTATTGAGAACACTATGAAATAAAAATGTTAGTTAGGCTAGGGTTCCAAGTAATGTTTTACTGTGCCTTTAAAAAGCCGGTATGACAGCCCTGTTAAAATGAAAAGTCTCATTGCTCAAAACAACAGACCAGGGGAATGGCAGAGTGTCTCTAGAACTCCTGGAATACGCTTTAGAACCCGAACATCTCTACTGAATTTTGAAATACTGAGAATTTGTATCCAAAGCGCTGTGAAAGGTAGGATAGACTGTCAAGTGGTAATAATGTTGAAAGTGCTGGTATATTTGTAAAAAAGGTTGTTTTACCAAATTAGAATTCACAATGAAAAAGCTTGAGACACTGGAAGAGAGAGACTCCAACTCGGGAAATTCACACTGATAACCTAGGTTAATATCTAAGAAAATGCTTCAAACACTAGGAATACGTGAATAAAGGGCCTTAATAACTGTAACACATTGTTTCCTGACAAGGAAATCGTGTTCAAAGAACATAGAACCGAGTTGGATACTGGTTACATTTATTATTCCGGGACAATGAGTTGGCCATTTTGAAAGAAGCCTGGTTAGGCCATTAAACCGGATGTGATGATGTCACCAAGGGGGAGGGGCCACGTGGGCAGGCTTAATTGATCCCAGGTGATAATGATTTGGCCAGGGGACCAGCTGGGAGTGATGATGTCATCGAAATTAGTTCTGGTATTAGGGTTAGAGGATTGGGGCTCTGTTCATGGTTAGGGTTAGGATAAGGTTTTGGGCTAGATAGGGTTCAGGCTCAGGTGTGGGCTAGGTTTAGGGTTTGGGTTAGAGGGTTAGGGACAGGGTTAAGGTCGCAGTGTAGTAATGTTGGCTATTCACAATGAATGTGCTTTAATCACTGGACAATTTGGTGTGTAGCACTCAGAACATACGACTCCAGACTAGGGAAATATTTAGAAATGTGCTTCACACAATAGGAATACATATTCCAATAGACTGAGTATCTGAACAGCACAATTTTGTCACTGGGAAATCTTGTTCAAACAGCTGAGAAGCGAGTGTGACACTGTTTACATTTATTTTTCCCGTCAAAAGGAGTTGGCGTTTTCGGGAAAAGGTTTTGGTGAAACACTGAAAAACTCATTTTCCTAGAGCTATGGAACAGTATGAAAGTATTGAGAACACTATGAAATAAAAATGTTAGTTAGGCTAGGGTTCCAAGTAATGTTTTACTGTGCCTTTAAAAAGCCGGTATGACAGCCGTGTTAAAATGAAAAGTCTCATTGCTCAAAACAACAGACCAGGGGAATGGCAGAGTGTCTCTAGAACTCCTGGAATACGCTTTAGAACAAGAACATCTCTACTGAATTTTGAAATACTGAGAATTTGTATCCAAAGCGCTGTGAAAGGTAGGATAGACTGTCAAGTGGTAATAATGTTGAAAGTGTTGGTATATTTGTAAAAAAGGTTGTTTTACCAAATTAGAATTCACAATGAAAAAGCTTGAGACACTGGAAGAGAGAGACTCCAACTCGGGAAATTCACACTGATAACCTAGGTTAATATCTAAGAAAATGCTTCAAACACTAGGAATACGTGAATAAATGGGCCTTAATAACTGTAACACATTGTTTCCTGACAAGGAAATCGTGTTCAAAGAACATAGAACCGAGTTGGATACTGGTTACATTTATTATTCCGGGACAATGAGTTGGCCATTTTGAAAGAAGCCTGGTTAGGCCATTAAACCGGATGTGATGACGTCACCAAGGGGGAGGGGCCACGTGGGCAGGCTTAATTGATCCCAGGTGATAATGATTTGGCCAGGGGACCAGCTGGGAGTGATGACGTCATCGAGATTAGTTCTGGTATTAGGGTTAGAGGATTGGGGCTCTGTTCATGGTTAGGGTTAGGATAAGGTTTTGGGCTAGGTAGGGTTCAGGCTCAGGTGTGGGCTAGGTTTAGGGTTTGGGTTAGAGGGTTAGGGACAGGGTTAAGGTCGCAGTGTAGTAATGTTGGCTATTCACAATGAATGTGCTTTAATCACTGGACAATTTGGTGTGTAGCACTCAGAACATACGACTCCAGACTAGGGAAATATTTAGAAATGTGCTTCACACAATAGGAATACATATTCCAATAGACTGAGTATCTGAACAGCACAATTTTGTCACTGGGAAATCTTGTTCAAACAGCTGAGAAGCGAGTGTGACACTGTTTACATTTATTTTTCCCGTCAAAAGGAGTTGGCGTTTTCGGGAAAAGGTTTTGGTGAAACACTGAAAAACTCATTTTCCTAGAGCTATGGAACAGTATGAAAGTATTGAGAACACTATGAAATAAAAATGTTAGTTAGGCTAGGGTTCCAAGTAATGTTTTACTGTGCCTTTAAAAAGCCGGTATGACAGCCGTGTTAAAATGAAAAGTCTCATTGCTCAAAACAACAGACCAGGGGAATGGCAGAGTGTCTCTAGAACTCCTGGAATACGCTTTAGAACACGAACATCTCTACTGAATTTTGAAATACTGAGAATTTGTATCCAAAGCGCTGTGAAAGGTAGGATAGACTGTCAAGTGGTAATAATGTTGAAAGTGTTGGTATATTTGTAAAAAAGGTTGTTTTACCAAATTAGAATTCACAATGAAAAAGCTTGAGACACTGGAAGAGAGAGACTCCAACTCGGGAAATTCACACTGATAACCTAGGTTAATATCTAAGAAAATGCTTCAAACACTAGGAATACGTGAATAAATGGGCCTTAATAACTGTAACACATTGTTTCCTGACAAGGAAATCGTGTTCAAAGAACATAGAACCGAGTTGGATACTGGTTACATTTATTATTCCGGGACAATGAGTTGGCCATTTTGAAAGAAGCCTGGTTAGGCCATTAAACCGGATGTGATGACGTCACCAAGGGGGAGGGGCCACGTGGGCAGGCTTAATTGATCCCAGGTGATAATGATTTGGCCAGGGGACCAGCTGGGAGTGATGACGTCATCGAGATTAGTTCTGGTATTAGGGTTAGAGGATTGGGGCTCTGTTCATGGTTAGGGTTAGGATAAGGTTTTGGGCTAGGTAGGGTTCAGGCTCAGGTGTGGGCTAGGTTTAGGGTTTGGGTTAGAGGGTTAGGGACAGGGTTAAGGTCGCAGTGTAGTAATGTTGGCTATTCACAATGAATGAGCTTTAATCACTGGACAATTTGGTGTGTAGCACTCAGAACATACGACTCCAGACTAGGGAAATATTTAGAAATGTGCTTCACACAATAGGAATACATATTCCAATAGACTGAGTATCTGAACAGCACAATTTTGTCACTGGGAAATCTTGTTCAAACAGCTGAGAAGCGAGTGTGACACTGTTTACATTTATTTTTCCCGTCAAATGGAGTTGGCGTTTTCGGGAAAAGGTTTTGGTGAAACACTGAAAAACTCATTTTCCTAGAGCTATGGAACAGTATGAAAGTATTGAGAACACTATGAAATAAAAATGTTAGTTAGGCTAGGGTTCCAAGTAATGTTTTACTGTGCCTTTAAAAAGCCGGTATGACAGCCGTGTTAAAATGAAAAGTCTCATTGCTCAAAACAACAGACCAGGGGAATGGCAGAGTGTCTCTAGAACTCCTGGAATACGCTTTAGAACCCGAACATCTCTACTGAATTTTGAAATACTGAGAATTTGTTTCCAAAGCGCTGTGAAAGGTAGGATAGACTGTCAAGTGGTAATAATGTTGAAAGTGCTGGTATATTTGTAAAAAAGGTTGTTTTACCAAATTAGAATTCACAAAGAAAAAGCTTGAGACACTGGAAGAGAGAGACTCCAACTTGGGAAATTCACACTGATAACCTAGGTTAATATCTAAGAAAATGCTTCAAACACTAGGAATACGTGAATAAAGGGCCTTAATAACTGTAACACATTGTTTCCTGACAAGGAAATCATGTTCAAAGAACATAGAACCGAGTTGGATACTGGTTACATTTATTATTCCGGGACAATGAGTTGGCCATTTTGAAAGAAGCCTGGTTAGGCCATTAAACCGGATGTGATGACCTCACCAAAGGGGAGGGGCCTCGTGGGCAGGCTTAATTGATCCCAGGTGATAATGATTTGGCCAGGGGACCAGCTGGGAATGATGACGTCATCGAGATTAGTTCTGGTATTAGGGTTAGAGAATTGGGGCTCTGTTCATGGTTAGGGTTAGGATAAGGTTTTGGGCTAGGTAGGGTTCAGGCTCAGGTGTGGGCTAGGTTTAGGGTTTGGGTTAGAGGGTTAGGGACAGGGTTACCGTCGCAGTGTAGTAATGTTGGCTATTCACAATGAATGAGCTTCAATCACTGGACAATTTGGTGTGTAGCACTCAGAACGTACGCCTCCAGACTAGGGAAATATTTAGAAATGTGCTTCACACAATAGGAATACATATTCCAATAGACTGAGTATCTGAACAGCACAATTTTGTCACTGGGAAATCTTGTTCAAACAGCTGAGAAGCGAGTGTGACACTGTTTACATTTATTTTTCCTGTCAAAAGGAGTTGGCGTTTTCGGGAAAAGGTTTTGGTGAAACACTGAAAAACTCATTTTCCTAGAGCTATGGAACAGTATGAAAGTATTGAGAACACTATGAAATAAAAATGTTAGTTAGGCTAGGGTTCCAAGTAATGTTTTACTGTGCCTTTAAAAAGCCGGTATGACAGCCGTGTTAAAATGAAAAGTCTCATTGCTCAAAACAACAGACCAGGGGAATGGCAGAGTGTCTCTAGAACTCCTGGAATACGCTTTAGAACCCGAACATCTCTACTGAATTTTGAAATACTGAGAATTTGTATCCAAAGCGCTGTGAAAGGTAGGATAGACTGTCAAGTGGTAATAATGTTGAAAGTGTTGGTATATTTGTAAAAAAGGTTGTTTTACCAAATTAGAATTCACAATGAAAAAGCTTGAGACACTGGAAGAGAGAGACTCCAACTCGGGAAATTCACACTGATAACCTAGGTTAATATCTAAGAAAATGCTTCAAACACTAGGAATACGTGAATAAAGGGCCTTAATAACTGTAACACATTGTTTCCTGACAAGGAAATCGTGTTCAAAGAACATAGAACCGAGTTGGATACTGGTTACATTTATTATTCCGGGACAATGAGTTGGCCATTTTGAAAGAAGCCTGGTTAGGCCATTATACCGGATGTGATGACGTCACCAAGGGGGAGGGGCCACGTGGGCAGGCTTAATTGATCCCAGGTGATAATGATTTGGCCAGGGGATCAGCTGGGAGTGATGATGTCATCGAGATTAGTTCTGGTATTAGGGTTAGAGGATTGGGGCTCTGTTCATGGTTAGGGTTAGGATAAGGTTTTGGGCTAGGTAGGGTTCAGGCTCAGGTGTGGGCTAGGTTTAGGGTTTGGGTTAGAGGGTTAGGGACAGGGTTAAGGTCACAGTGTAGTAATGTTGGCTATTCACAATGAATGAGCTTTAATCACTGGACAATTTGGTGTGTAGCACTCAGAACATACGACTCCAGACTAGGGAAATATTTAGAAATGTGCTTCACACAATAGGAATACATATTCCAATAGACTGAGTATCTGAACAGCACAATTTTGTCACTGGGAAATCTTGTTCAAACAGCTGAGAAGCGAGTGTGACACTGTTTACATTTATTTTTCCCGTCAAATGGAGTTGGCGTTTTCGGGAAAAGGTTTTGGTGAAACACTGAAAAACTCATTTTCCTAGAGCTATGGAACAGTATGAAAGTATTGAGAACACTATGAAATAAAAATGTTAGTTAAGCTAGGGTTCCAAGTAATGTTTTACTGTGCCTTTAAAAAGCCGGTATGACAGCCGTGTTAAAATGAAAAGTCTCATTGCTCAAAACAACAGACCAGGGGAATGGCAGAGTGTCTCTAGAACTCCTGGAATACGCTTTAGAACCCGAACATCTCTACTGAATTTTGAAATACTGAGAATTTGTATCCAAAGCGCTGTGAAAGGTAGGATAGACTGTCAAGTGGTAATAATGTTGAAAGTGCTGGTATATTTGTAAAAAAGGTTGTTTTACCAAATTAGAATTCACAATGAAAAAGCTTGAGACACTGGAAGAGAGAGACTCCAACTCGGGAAATTCACACTGATAACCTAGGTTAATATCTAAGAAAATGCTTCAAACACTAGGAATACGTGAATAAAGGGCCTTAATAACTGTAACACATTGTTTCCTGACAAGGAAATCGTGTTCAAAGAACATAGAACCGAGTTGGATACTGGTTACATTTATTATTCCGGGACAATGAGTTGGCCATTTTGAAAGAAGCCTGGTTAGGCCATTAAACCGGATGTGATGACGTCACCAAGGGGGAGGGGCCACGTGGGCAGGCTTAATTGATCCCAGGTGATAATGATTTGGCCAGGGGACCAGCTGGGAGTGATGACGTCATCGAGATTAGTTCTGGTATTAAGGTTAGAGAATTGGGGCTCTGTTCATGGTTAGGGTTAGGATAAGGTTTTGGGCTAGGTAGGGTTCAGGCTCAGGTTGGGGTAGGTTTAGGGTTTGGGTTAGAGGGTTAGGGACAGGGTTACCGTCTCAGTGTAGTAATGTTGGCTATTCACAATGAATGAGCTTCAATCACTGGACAATTTGGTGTGTAGCACTCAGAACGTACGCCTCCAGACTAGGGAAATATTTAGAAATGTGCTTCACACAATAGGAATACATATTCCAATAGACTGAGTATCTGAACAGCACAATTTTGTCACTGGGAAATCTTGTTCAAACAGCTGAGAAGCGAGTGTGACATTGTTTACATTTATTTTTCCCGTCAAAAGGAGTTGGCGTTTTCGGGAAAAGGTTTTGGTGAAACACTGAAAAACTCATTTTCCTAGAGCTATGGAACAGTATGAAAGTATTGAGAACACTATGAAATAAAAATGTTAGTTAGGCTAGGGTTCCAAGTAATGTTTTACTGTGCCTTTAAAAAGCCGGTATGACAGCCGTGTTAAAATGAAAAGTCTCATTGCTCAAAACAACAGACCAGGGGAATGGCAGAGTGTCTCTAGAACTCCTGGAATACGCTTTAGAACCCGAACATCTCTACTGAATTTTGAAATACTGAGAATTTGTATCCAAAGCGCTGTGAAAGGTAGGATAGACTGTCAAGTGATAATAATGTTGAAAGTGTTGGTATATTTGTAAAAAAGGTTGTTTTACCAAATTAGAATTCACAATGAAAAAGCTTGAGACACTGGAAGAGAGAGACTCCAACTCGGGCAATTCACACTGATAACCTAGGTTAATATCTAAGAAAATGCTTCAAACACTAGGAATACGTGAATAAATGGGCCTTAATAACTGTAACACATTGTTTCCTGACAAGGAAATCGTGTTCAAAGAACATAGAACCGAGTTGGATACTGGTTACATTTATTATTCCGGGACAATGAGTTGGCCATTTTGAAAGAAGCCTGGTTAGGCCATTATACCGGATGTGATGACGTCACCAAGGGGGAGGGGCCACGTGGGCAGGCTTAATTGATCCCAGGTGATAATGATTTGGCCAGGGGACCAGCTGGGAGTGATGATGTCATCGAGATTAGTTCTGGTATTAGGGTTAGAGGATTGGGGCTCTGTTCATGGTTAGGGTTAGGATAAGATTTTGGGCTAGGTAGGGTTCAGGCTCAGGTGTGGGCTAGGTTTAGGGTTTGGGTTAGAGGGTTAGGGACAGGGTTAAGGTCACAGTGTAGTAATGTTGGCTATTCACAATGAATGAGCTTTAATCACTGGACAATTTGGTGTGTAGCACTCAGAACATACGACTCCAGACTAGGGAAATATTTAGAAATGTGCTTCACACAATAGGAATACATATTCCAATAGACTGAGTATCTGAACAGCACAATTTTGTCACTGGGAAATCTTGTTCAAACAGCTGAGAAGCGAGTGTGACACTGTTTACATTTATTTTTCCCGTCAAATGGAGTTGGCGTTTTCGGGAAAAGGTTTTGGTGAAACACTGAAAAACTCATTTTCCTAGAGCTATGGAACAGTATGAAAGTATTGAGAACACTATGAAATAAAAATGTTAGTTAGGCTAGGGTTCCAAGTAATGTTTTACTGTGCCTTTAAAAAGCCGGTATGACAGCCGTGTTAAAATGAAAAGTCTCATTGCTCAAAACAACAGACCAGGGGAATGGCAGAGTGTCTCTAGAACTCCTGGAATACGCTTTAGAACCCGAACATCTCTACTGAATTTTGAAATACTGAGAATTTGTATCCAAAGCGCTGTGAAAGGTAGGATAGACTGTCAAGTGGTAATAATGTTGAAAGTGCTGGTATATTTGTAAAAAAGGTTGTTTTACCAAATTAGAATTCACAATGAAAAAGCTTGAGACACTGGAAGAGAGAGACTCCAACTCGGGAAATTCACACTGATAACCTAGGTTAATATCTAAGAAAATGCTTCAAACCCTAGGAATACGTGAATAAAGGGCCTTAATAACTGTAACACATTGTTTCCTGACAAGGAAATCGTGTTCAAAGAACATAGAACCGAGTTGGATACTGGTTACATTTATTATTCCGGGACAATGAGTTGGCCATTTTGAAAGAAGCCTGGTTAGGCCATTAAACCGGATGTGATGACGTCACCAAGGGGGAGGGGCCACGTGGGCAGGCTTAATTGATCCCAGGTGATAATGATTTGGCCAGGGGACCAGCTGGGAGTGATGACGTCATCGAGATTAGTTCTGGTATTAAGGTTAGAGAATTGGGGCTCTGTTCATGGTTAGGGTTAGGATAAGGTTTTGGGCTAGGTGGGGTTCAGGCTCAGGTGTGGGCTAGGTTTAGGGTTTGGGTAAGAGGGTTAGGGACAGGGTTAAGGTCCCAGTGTAGTAATGTTGGCTATTCACAATGAATGAGCTTTAATCACTGGACAATTTGGTGTGTAGCACTCAGAACATACGACTCCAGACTAGGGAAATATTTAGAAATGTGCTTCACACAATAGGAATACATATTCCAATAGACTGAGTATCTGAACAGCACAATTTTGTCACTGGGAAATCTTGATCAAACAGCTGAGAAGCGAGTGTGACACTGTTTATATTTATTTTTCCCGTCAAAAGGAGTTGGCGTTTTCCGGAAAAGGTTTTGGTGAAACACTGAAAAACTCATTTTCCTAGAGTTATGAAACAGTATGAAAGTATTGAGAACACTATGAAATAAAAATGTTAGTTAGGCTAGGGTTCCAAGTAATGTTTTACTGTGCCTTTAAAAAGCCGGTATGACAGCCGTGTTAAAATGAAAAGTCTCATTGCTCAAAACAACAGACCAGGGGAATGGCAGAGTGTCTCTAGAACTCCTGGAATACGCTTTAGAACCCGAACATCTCTACTGAATTTTGAAATACTGAGAATTTGTATCCAAAGCGCTGTGAAAGGTAGGATAGACTGTCAAGTGGTAATAATGTTGAAAGTGCTGGTATATTTGTAAAAAAGGTTGTTTTACCAAATTAGAATTCACAATGAAAAAGCTTGAGACACTGGAAGAGAGAGACTCCAACTCGGGAAATTCACACTGATAACCTAGGTTAATATCTAAGAAAGTGCTTCCAACACTAGGAATACGTGAATAAAGGTCCTTAATATCTGTAACACATTGTTTCCTGAGAAGGAAATCGTGTTCAAAGAACATAGAACCGAGTTGGATACTGGTTACATTTATTATTCCGGGACAATGAGTTGGCGATTTTGAAAGAAGCCTGGTTAGGCCATTAAACTGGAAGTGATGACGTCACCAAGGGGGAGGGGCCACGTGGGCAGGCTTAATTGAACCCAGGTGATAATGATTTGGCCAGGGGACCAGCTGGGAATGATGACGTCATCGAGATTAGTTCTGGTATTAGGGTTAGAGAATTGGGGCTCTGTTCATGGTTAGGGTTAGGATAAGGTTTTGGGCTAGGTAGGGTTCAGGCTCAGGTGTGGGCTAGGTTTAGGGTTTGGGTTAGAGGGTTAGGGACAGGGTTACCGTCGCAGTGTAGTAATGTTGGCTATTCACAATGAATGAGCTTCAATCACTGGACAATTTGGTGTGTAGCACTCAGAACATACGACTCCAGACTAGGGAAATATTTAGAAATGTGCTTCACACAATAGGAATACATATTCCAATAGACTGAGTATCTGAACAGCACAATTTTGTCACTGGGAAATCTTGTTCAAACAGCTGAGAAGCGAGTGTGACACTGTTTACATTTATTTTTCCCGTCAAAAGGAGTTGGCGTTTTCGGGAAAAGGTTTTGGTGAAACACTGAAAAACTCATTTTCCTAGAGCTATGGAACAGTATGAAAGTATTGAGAACACTATGAAATAAAAATGTTAGTTAGGCTAGGGTTCCAAGTAATGTTTTACTGTGCCTTTAAAAAGCCGGTATGACAGCCGTGTTAAAATGAAAAGTCTCATTGCTCAAAACAACAGACCAGGGGAATGGCAGAGTGTCTCTTGAACTCCTGGAATACGCTTTAGAACCCGAACATCTCTACTGAATTTTGAAATACTGTGAATTTGTATCCAAAGCGCTGTGAAAGGTAGGATAGACTGTCAAGTGGTAATAATGTTGAAAGTGCTGGTATATTTGTAAAAAAGGTTGTTTTACCAAATTAGAATTCACAATGAAAAAGCTTGAGACACTGGAAGAGAGAGACTCCAACTCGGGAAATTCACACTGATAACCTAGGTTAATATCTAAGAAAATGCTTCAAACACTAGGAATACGTGAATAAAGGGCCTTAATAACTGTAACACATTGTTTCCTGACAAGGAAATCGTGTTCAAAGAACATAGAACCGAGTTGGATACTGGTTACATTTATTATTCCGGGACAATGAGTTGGCCATTTTGAAAGAAGCCTGGTTAGGCCATTAAACTGGATGTGATGACGTCACCAAGGGGGAGGGGCCACGTGGGCAGGCTTAATTGATCCCAGGTGATAATGATTTGGCCAGGGGACCAGCTGGGAGTGATGATGTCATCGAAATTAGTTCTGGTATTAGGGTTAGAGGATTGGGGCTCTGTTCATGGTTAGGGTTAGGATAAGGTTTTGGGCTAGATAGGGTTCAGGCTCAGGTGTGGGCTAGGTTTAGGGTTTGGGTTAGAGGGTTAGGGACAGGGTTAAGGTCGCAGTGTAGTAATGTTGGCTATTCACAATGAATGTGCTTTAATCACTGGACAATTTGGTGTGTAGCACTCAGAACATACGACTCCAGACTAGGGAAATATTTAGAAATGTGCTTCACACAATAGGAATACATATTCCAATAGACTGAGTATCTGAACAGCACAATTTTGTCACTGGGAAATCTTGTTCAAACAGCTGAGAAGCGAGTGTGACACTGTTTACATTTATTTTTCCCGTCAAAAGGAGTTGGCGTTTTCGGGAAAAGGTTTTGGTGAAACACTGAAAAACTCATTTTCCTAGAGCTATGGAACAGTATGAAAGTATTGAGAACACTATGAAATAAAAATGTTAGTTAGGCTAGGGTTCCAAGTAATGTTTTACTGTGCCTTTAAAAAGCCAGTATGACAGCCGTGTTAAAATGAAAAGTCTCATTGCTCAAAACAACAGACCAGGGGAATGGCAGAGTGTCTCTAGAACTCCTGGAATACGCTTTAGAACCCGAACATCTCTACTGAATTTTGAAATACTGAGAATTTGTATCCAAAGCGCTGTGAAAGGTAAGATAGACTGTCAAGTGGTAATAATGTTGAAAGTGCTGGTATATTTGTAAAAAAGGTTGTTTTACCAAATTAGAATTCACAATGAAAAAGCTTGAGACACTGGAAGAGAGAGACTCCAACTCGGGAAATTCACACTGATAACCTAGGTTAATATCTAAGAAAATGCTTCAAACACTAGGAATACGTGAATAAAGGGCCTTAATAACTGTAACACATTGTTTCCTGACAAGGAAATCGTGTTCAAAGAACATAGAACCGAGTTGGATACTGGTTACATTTATTATTCCGGGACAATGAGTTGGCCATTTTGAAAGAAGCCTGGTTAGGCCATTAAACCGGATGTGATGACGTCACCAAGGGGGAGGGGCCACGTGGGCAGGCTTAATTGATCCCAGGTGATAATGATTTGGCCAGGGGACCAGCTGGGAGTGATGACGTCATCGAGATTAGTTCTGGTATTAAGGTTAGAGAATTGGGGCTCTGTTCATGGTTAGGGTTAGGATAAGGTTTTGGGCTACGTAGGGTTCAGGCTCAGGTGTGGGCTAGGTTTAGGGTTTGGGTTAGAGGGTTAGGGACAGGGTTAAGGTCCCAGTGTAGTAATGTTGGCTATTCACAATGAATGAGCTTTAATCACTGGACAATTTGGTGTGTAGCACTCAGAACATACGACTCCAGACTAGGGAAATATTTAGAAATGTGCTTCACACAATAGGAATACATATTCCAATAGACTGAGTATCTGAACAGCACAATTTTGTCACTGGGAAATCTTGATCAAACAGCTGAGAAGCGAGTGTGACACTGTTTATATTTATTTTTCCCGTCAAAAGGAGTTGGCGTTTTCCGGAAAAGGTTTTGGTGAAACACTGAAAAACTCATTTTCCTAGAGTTATGAAACAGTATGAAAGTATTGAGAACACTATGAAATAAAAATGTTAGTTAGGCTAGGGTTCCAAGTAATGTTTTACTGTGCCTTTAAAAAGCCGGTATGACAGCCGTGTTAAAATGAAAAGTCTCATTGCTCAAAACAACAGACCAGGGGAATGGCAGAGTGTCTCTAGAACTCCTGGAATACGCTTTAGAACCCGAACATCTCTACTGAATTTTGAAATACTGAGAATTTGTATCCAAAGCGCTGTGAAAGGTAGGATAGACTGTCAAGTGGTAATAATGTTGAAAGTGCTGGTATATTTGTAAAAAAGGTTGTTTTACCAAATTAGAATTCACAATGAAAAAGCTTGAGACACTGGAAGAGAGAGACTCCAACTCGGGAAATTCACACTGATAACCTAGGTTAATATCTAAGAAAGTGCTTCCAACACTAGGAATACGTGAATAAAGGGCCTTAATAACTGTAACACATTGTTTCCTGACAAGGAAATCGTGTTCAAAGAACATAGAACCGAGTTGGATACTGGTTACATTTATTATTCCGGGACAATGAGTTGGCCATTTTGAAAGAAGCCTGGTTAGGCCATTAAACCGGATGTGATGACCTCACCAAAGGGGAGGGGCCACGTGGGCAGGCTTAATTGATCCCAGGTGATAATGATTTGGCCAGGGGACCAGCTGGGAATGATGACGTCATCGAGATTAATTCTGGTATTAGAGTTAGAGGATTGGGGCTCTGTTCATGGTTAGGGTTAGGATAAGGTTTTGGGCTAGGTAGGGTTCAGGCTCAGGTGTGGGCTAGGTTTAGGGTTTGGGTTAGAGGGTTAGGGACAGGGTTACCGTCGCAGTGTAGTAATGTTGGCTATTCACAATGAATGAGCTTCAATCACTGGACAATTTGGTGTGTAGCACTCAGAACGTACGCCTCCAGACTAGGGAAATATTTAGAAATGTGCTTCACACAATAGGAATACATATTCCAATAGACTGAGTATCTGAACAGCACAATTTTGTCACTGGGAAATCTTGTTCAAACAGCTGAGAAGCGAGTGTGACACTGTTTACATTTATTTTTCCCGTCAAATGGAGTTGGCGTTTTCGGGAAAAGGTTTTGGTGAAACACTGAAAAACTCATTTTCCTAGAGCTATGGAACAGTATGAAAGTATTGAGAACACTATGAAATAAAAATGTTAGTTAGGCTAGGGTTCCAAGTAATGTTTTACTGTGCCTTTAAAAAGCCGGTATGACAGCCGTGTTAAAATGAAAAGTCTCATTTCTCAAAACAACAGACCAGGGGAATGGCAGAGTGTCTCTAGAACTCCTGGAATACGCTTTAGAACCCGAACATCTCTACTGAATTTTGAAATACTGAGAATTTGTATCCAAAGCGCTGTGAAAGGTAGGATAGACTGTCAAGTGGTAATAATGTTGAAAGTGCTGGTATATTTGTAAAAAAGATTGTTTTACCAAATTAGAATTCACAATGAAAAAGCTTGAGACACTGGAAGAGAGAGACTCCAACTCGGGAAATTCACACTGATAACCTAGGTTAATATCTAAGAAAATGCTTCAAACACTAGGAATACGTGAATAAAGGGCCTTAATAACTGTAACACATTGTTTCCTGACAAGGAAATCGTGTTCAAAGAACATAGAACCGAGTTGGATACTGGTTACATTTATTATTCCGGGACAATGAGTTGGCCATTTTGAAAGAAGCCTGGTTAGGCCATTAAACCGGATGTGATGACCTCACCAAAGGGGAGGGGCCACGTGGGCAGGCTTAATTGATCCCAAGTGATAATGATTTGGCCAGGGGACCAGCTGGGAGTGATGACATCATCGAGATTAATTCTGGTATTAGGGTTAGAGGATTGGGGCTCTGTTCATGGTTAGGGTTAGGATAAGGTTTTGGGCTAGGTAGGGTTCAGGCTCAGGTGTGGGCTAGGTTTAGGGTTTGGGTTAGAGGGTTAGGGACAGGGTTACGGTCGCAGTGTAGTAATGTTGGCTATTCACAATGAATGAGCTTTAATCACTGGACAATTTGGTGTGTAGCACTCAGAACATACGACTCCAGACTAGGGAAATATTTAGAAATGTGCTTCACACAATAGGAATACATATTCCAGTAGACTGAGTATCTGAACAGCACAATTTTGTCACTGGGAAATCTTGTTCAAACAGCTGAGAAGCGAGTGTGACACTGTTTACATTTATTTTTCCCGTCAAAAGGAGTTGGCGTTTTCGGGAAACGGTTTTGGTGAAACACTGAAAAACTCATTTTCCTAGAGCTATGGAACAGTATGAAAGTATTGAGAACACTATGAAATAAAAATGTTAGTTAGGCTAGGGTTCCAAGTAATGTTTTACTGTGCCTTTAAAAAGCCGGTATGACAGCCGTGTTAAAATGAAAAGTCTCATTGCTCAAAACAACAGACCAGGGGAATGGCAGAGTGTCTCTAGAACTCCTGGAATACGCTTTAGAACACGAACATCTCTACTGAATTTTGAAATACTGAGAATTTGTATCCAAAGCGCTGTGAAAGGTAGGATAGACTGTCAAGTGGTAATAATGTTGAAAGTGTTGGTATATTTGTAAAAAAGGTTGTTTTACCAAATTAGAATTCACAATGAAAAAGCTTGAGACACTGGAAGAGAGAGACTCCAACTCGGGAAATTCACACTGATAACCTAGGTTAATATCTAAGAAAATGCTTCAAACACTAGGAATACGTGAATAAATGGGCCTTAATAACTGTAACACATTGTTTCCTGACAAGGAAATCGTGTTCAAAGAACATAGAACCGAGTTGGATACTGGTTACATTTATTATTCCGGGACAATGAGTTGGCCATTTTGAAAGAAGCCTGGTTAGGCCATTAAACCGGATGTGATGACGTCACCAAGGGGGAGGGGCCACGTGGGCAGGCTTAATTGATCCCAGGTGATAATGATTTGGCCAGGGGACCAGCTGGGAGTGATGATGTCATCGAGATTAGTTCTGGTATTAGGGTTAGAGGATTGGGGCTCTGTTCATGGTTAGGGTTAGGATAAGGTTTTGGGCTAGGTAGGGTTCAGGCTCAGGTGTGGGCTAGGTTTAGGGTTTGGGTTAGAGGGTTAGGGACAGGGTTACCGTCGCAGTGTAGTAATGTTGGCTATTCACAATGAATGAGCTGCAACCACTGGACAATTTGGTGTGTAGCACTCAGAACGTACGCCTCCAGACTAGGGAAATATTTTGAAATGTGCTTCACACAATAGGAATACATATTCCAATAGACTGAGTATCTGAACAGCACAATTTTGTCACTGGGAAATCTTGTTCAAACAGCTGAGAAGCGAGTGTGACACTGTTTACATTTATTTTTCCCGTCAAAAGGAGTTGGCGTTTTCGGGAAAAGGTTTTGGTGAAACACTGAAAAACTCATTTTCCTAGAGCTATCGAACAGTATGAAAGTATTGAGAACACTATGAAATAAAAATGTTAGTTAGGCTAGGGTTCCAAGTAATGTTTTACTGTGCCTTTAAAAAGCCGGTATGACAGCCATGTTAAAATGAACAGTCTCATTGCTCAAAACAACAGGCCAGGGGAATGGCAGAATGTCTCTAGAACTCCTGGAATACGTTTTAGAACCCGAACATCTCTACTAAATTTTGAAATACTGAGAATTTGTATCCAAAGCGCTGTGAAAGGTAGGATAGACTGTCAAGTGGTAATAATGTTGAAAGTGCTGGTATATTTGTAAAAAAGGTTGTTTTACCAAATTAGAATTCACAATGAAAAAGCTTGAGACACTGGAAGAGAGAGACTCCAACTCGGGAAATTCACACTGATAACCTAGGTTAATATCTAAGAAAATGCTTCAAACACTAGGAATACGTGAATAAAGGGCCTTAATATCTGAAACACATTGTTTCCTGACAAGGAAATCGTGTTCAAAGAACATAGAACCGAGTTGGATACTGGTTACATTTATTAATCCGGGACAATGAGTTGGCGATTTTGAAAGAAGCCTGGTTAGGCCATTAAAACGGATGTGATGATGTCACCAAGGGGGAGGGGCCACGTGGGCAGGCTTAATTGATCCCAGGTGATAATGATTTGGCCAGGGGACCAGCTGGGAGTGATGACGTCATCGAGATTAGTTCTGGTATTAGGGTTAGAGAATTGGGGCTCTGTTCATGGTAAGGGTTAGGATAAGGTTTTGGGCTAGGTAGGGTTCAGGCTCAGGTGTGGGCTAGGTTTAGGGTTTGGGTTAGAGGGTTAGGGACAGGGTTACCATCGAAGTGTAGTAATGTTGGCTATTCACAATGAATGAGCTTCAATCACTGGACAATTTGGTGTGTAGCACTCAGAACGTATGACTCCAGACTAGGGAAATATTTAGAAATGTGCTTCACACAATAGGAATACATATTCCAATAGACTGAGTATCTGAACAGCACAATTTTGTCACGGGGAAATCTATTTCAAACAGCTGAGAAGCGAGTGTGACACTGTTTACATTTATTTTTCCCGTCAAAAGGAGTTGGCGTTTTCCGGAAAAGGTTTTGGTGAAACACTGAAAAACTCATTTTCCTAGAGTTATGGAACAGTATGAAAGTATTGAGAACACTATGAAATAAAAATGTTAGTTAGGCTAGGGTTCCAAGTAATGTTTTACTGTGCCTTTAAAAAGCCGGTATGACAGCCGTGTTAAAATGAAAAGTCTCATTGCTCAAAACAACAGACCAGGGGAATAGCAGAGTGTCTCTAGAACTCCTGGAATACGCTTTAGAACCCGAACATCTCTACTGAATTTTGAAATACAGAGAATTTGTATCCAAAGCGCTGTGAAAGGTAGGATAGACTGTCAAGTGTTAATAATGTTGAAAGTGCTGGTATATTTGTAAAAAAGGTTGTTTTACCAAATTAGAATTCACAATGAAAAAGCTTGAGACACTGGAAGAGAGAGACTCCAACTCGGGAAATTCACACTGATAACCTAGGTTAATATCTAAGAAAGTGCTTCCAACACTAGGCATACGTGAATAAAGGTCCTTAATATCTGTAACACATTGTTTCCTGACAAGGAAATCGTGTTCAAAGAACATAGAACCGAGTTGGATACTGGTTGCATTTATTATTCCGGGACAATGAGTTGGCGATTTTGAAAGAAGCCTGGTTAGGCCATTAAACTGGAAGTGATGACGTCACCAAGGGGGAGGGGCCACGTGGGCAGGCTTAATTGACCCCAGGTGATAATGATTTGGCCAGGGGACCAGCTGGGAGTGATGACGTCATCGAGATTAGTTCTGGTATTAGGGTTAGAGAATTGGGGCTCTGTTCATGGTAAGGGTTAGGATAAGGTTTTGGGCTAGGTAGGGTTCAGGCTCAGGTGTGGGCTAGGTTTAGGGTTTGGGTTAGAGGGTTAGGGACAGGGTTACCATCGAAGTGTAGTAATGTTGGCTATTCACAATGAATGAGCTTCAATCACTGGACAATTTGGTGTGTAGCACTCAGAACGTACGACTCCAGACTAGGGAAATATTTAGAAATGTGCTTCACACAATAGGAATACATATTCCAATAGACTGAGTATCTGAACAGCACAATTTTGTCACGGGGAAATCTTGTTCAAACAGCTGAGAAGCAAGTGTGACACTGTTTACATTTATTTTTCCCGTCAAAAGGAGTTGGCGTTTTCGGGAAAAGGTTTTGGTGAAACACTGAAAAACTCATTTTCCTAGAGCTATCGAACAGTATGAAAGTATTGAGAACACTATGAAATAAAAATGTTAGTTAGGCCTGGGTTCCAAGTACTGTTTTACTGTGCCTTTAAAAAGCCGGTATGACAGCCGTGTTAAAATGAAAAGTCTCATTGCTCAAAACAACAGACCAGGGGAATGGCAGAGTGTCTCTAGAACTCCTTGAATACGTTTTAGCACCCGTACATCTCTACTGAATTTTGAAATACTGAGAATTTGTATCCAAAGCGCTGTGAAAGGTAGGATAGACTGTCAAGTGGTAATAATGTTGAAAGTGCTGGTATATTTGTAAAAAAGGTTTTTTTACCAAATTAGAATTCACAATGAAAAAGCTTGAGACACTGGAAGAGAGAGACTCCAACTCGGGAAATTCACACTGATAACCTAGGTTAATAGCTAAGAAAAGGCTTCAAACACTAGGAATACGTGAATAAAGGGCCTTAATATCTGTAACACATTGTTTCCTGACAAGGAAATCGTGTTCAAAGAACATAGAACCGAGTTGGATACTGGTTACATTTATTATTCCGGGACAATGAGTTGGCCATTTTGAAAGAAGCCTGGTTAGGCCATTAAACCGGATGTGATGACGTCACCAAGGGGGAGGGGCCACGTGGGCAGGCTTAATTGATCCCAGGTGATAATGATTTGGCCAGGGGACCAGCTGGGAGTGATGACATCATCGAGATTAGTACTGGTATTAGGGTTAGAGGATTGGGGCTCTGTTCATGGTTAGGGTTAGGATAAGGTTTTGGGCTAGGTACGGTTCAGGCTCAGGTGTGGGCTAGGTTTACGGTTTGGGTTAGAGGGTTAGGGACAGGGTTATGGTCGCAGTGTAGTAATGTTGGCTATTCACAATGAATGACCTTCAATCACTGGACAATTTGGTGTGTAGCACTCAGAACGTACGCCTCCACACTAGGGAAATATTTAGAAATGTGCTTCACACAATAGGAATACATATTCCAATAGACTGAGTATCTGAACAGCACAATTTTGTCACTGGGAAATCTTGTTCAAAAAGCTGAGAAGCGAGTGTGACACTGTTTACATTTATTTTTCCCGTCAAAAGGAGTTGGCGTTTTCGGGAAAAGGTTTTGGTGAAACACTGAAAAACTCATTTTCCTAGAGCTATGGAACAGTATGAAAGTATTGAGAACACTATGAAATAAAAATGTTAGTTAGGCTCGTGTTCCAAGTAATGTTTTAATGTGCCTTTAAAAAGCCGGTATGACAGCCGTGTTAAAATGAAAAGTCTCATTGCTCAAAACAACAGACCAGGGGAATGGCAGAGTGTCTCTAAAACTCCTGGAATACGTTTTAGAACACGAACATCTCTACTGAATTTTGAAATACTGAGAATTTGTATCCAAAGCGCTGTGAAAGGTAGGATAGACTGTCAAGTGGTAATAATGTTGAAAGTGCTGGTATATTTGTAAAAAAGGTTGTTTTACCAAATTAGAATTCATAATGAAAAAGCTTGAGACACTGGAAGAGAGAGACTCCAACTCGGGAAATTCACACTGATAACCTCGGTTAATATCTAAGAAAGTGCTTCAAACACTAGGAATACGTGAATAAAGGGCCTTAATATCTGTAACACATTGTTTCCTGACAAGGAAATCGTGTTCAAAGAACATAGAACCGAGTTGGATACTGGTTACATTTCTTATTCCCGGACAATGAGTTGTCGATTTTGAAAGAAGCCTGGTTAGGCCATTAAACCGGATATGATGACGTCACCAAGGGGGAGGGGCCACGTGGGCAGGCTTAATTGATCCCAGGTGATAATGATTTGGCCAGGGGACCAGCTGGGAGTGATGACGTCATCGAGATTAGTTCTGCTATTAGGGTTAGAGAATTGGGGCTCTGTTCATGGTTAGGGTTAGGATAAGGTTTTGGGCTAGGTAGGGTTCAGGCTTAGGTGTGGGCTAGGTTTAGGGTTTGGGTTAGAGGGTTAGGGACAGGGTTATGGTCGCAGTGTAGTAATGTTGGCTATTCACAATGAATGAGCTTCAATCACTGGACAATTTGGTGTGTAGCACTCAGAACGTAAGACTCCAGACTAGGGAAATATTTAGAAATGTGCTTCACACAATAGGAATACATATTCCAATAGACTGAGTATCTGAACAGCACAATTTTGTCCCTGGGAAATCTTGTTCAAACAGCTGAGAAGCGAGTGTGACACTGTTTACATTTATTTTTCCCGTCAAAAGGAGTTGGCGTTTTCGGGAAAAGGTTTTGGTGAAACACTGAAAAACTCATTTTCCTAGAGCTATCGAACAGTATGAAAGTATTGAGAACACTATGAAATAAAAATGTTAGTTAGGCTAGGGTTCCAAGTAATGTTTTACTGTGCCTTTAAAAAGCCGGTATGACACCCATGTTAAAATGAAAAGTCTCATTGCTCAAAACAACAGACCAGGGGAATGGCAGAGTGTCTCTAGAACTCCTGGAATCCGTTTTAGAACCCGAACATCTCTACTGAATTTTGAAATACTGAGAATTTGTATCCAAAGAGCTGTGAAAGGTAGGATAGACTGTCAAGTGGTAATAATGTTTAAAGTGCTGGTATATTTGTAAAAAAGGTTGTTTTACCAAATTAGAATTCACAATGAAAAAGCTTGAGACCCTGGAAGAGAGAGACTCCAACTCGGGAAATTCACACTGATAACCTCGGTTAATATCTAAGAAAGTGCTTCAAACACTAGGAATACGTGAATAAAGGGCCTTAATATCTGTAACACATTGTTTCCTGACAAGGAAATCGTGTTCAAAGAACATAGAACCGAGTTGGATACTGGTTACATTTCTTATTCCCGGACAATGAGTTGTCGATTTTGAAAGAAGCCTGGTTAGGCCATTAAACCGGATATGATGACGTCACCAAGGGGGAGGGGCCACGTGGGCAGGCTTAATTGATCCCAGGTGATAATGATTTGGCCAGGGGACCAGCTGGGAGTGATGACGTCATCGAGATTAGTTCTGCTATTAGGGTTAGAGAATTGGGGCTCTGTTCATGGTTAGGGTTAGGATAAGGTTTTGGGCTAGGTAGGGTTCAGGCTTAGGTGTGGGCTAGGTTTAGGGTTTGGGTTAGAGGGTTAGGGACAGGGTTATGGTCGCAGTGTAGTAATGTTGGCTATTCACAATGAATGAGCTTCAATCACTGGACAATTTGGTGTGTAGCACTCAGAACGTAAGACTCCAGACTAGGGAAATATTTAGAAATGTGCTTCACACAATAGGAATACATATTCCAATAGACTGAGTATCTGAACAGCACAATTTTGTCCCTGGGAAATCTTGTTCAAACAGCTGAGAAGCGAGTGTGACACTGTTTACATTTATTTTTCCCGTCAAAAGGAGTTGGCGTTTTCGGGAAAAGGTTTTGGTGAAACACTGAAAAACTCATTTTCCTAGAGCTATCGAACAGTATGAAAGTATTGAGAACACTATGAAATAAAAATGTTAGTTAGGCTAGGGTTCCAAGTAATGTTTTACTGTGCCTTTAAAAAGCCGGTATGACACCCATGTTAAAATGAAAAGTCTCATTGCTCAAAACAACAGACCAGGGGAATGGCAGAGTGTCTCTAGAACTCCTGGAATACGTTTTAGAACTCGAACATCTCTACTGAATTTTGAAATACTGAGAATTTGTATCCAAAGCGCTGTGAAAGGTAGGATAGACTGTCAAGTGGTAATAATGTTGAAAGTGCTGGTATATTTGTAAAAAAGGTTGTTTTACCAAATTAGAATTCACAATGAAAAAGCTTGAGACCCTGGAAGAGAGAGACTCCAACTCGGGAAATTCACACTGATAACCTCGGTTAATATCTAAGAAAGTGCTTCAAACACTAGGAATACGTGAATAAAGGGCCTTAATATCTGTAACACATTGTTTCCTGACAAGGAAATCGTGTTCAAAGAACATAGAACCGAGTTGGATACTGGTTACATTTCTTATTCCCGGACAATGAGTTGTCGATTTTGAAAGAAGCCTGGTTAGGCCATTAAACCGGATATGATGACGTCACCAAGGGGGAGGGGCCACGTGGGCAGGCTTAATTGATCCCAGGTGATAATGATTTGGCCAGGGGACCAGCTGGGAGTGATGACGTCATCGAGATTAGTTCTGCTATTAGGGTTAGAGAATTGGGGCTCTGTTCATGGTTAGGGTTAGGATAAGGTTTTGGGCTAGGTAGGGTTCAGGCTTAGGTGTGGGCTAGGTTTAGGGTTTGGGTTAGAGGGTTAGGGACAGGGTTATGGTCGCAGTGTAGTAATGTTGGCTATTCACAATGAATGAGCTTCAATCACTGGACAATTTGGTGTGTAGCACTCAGAACGTAAGACTCCAGACTAGGGAAATATTTAGAAATGTGCTTCACACAATAGGAATACATATTCCAATAGACTGAGTATCTGAACAGCACAATTTTGTCCCTGGGAAATCTTGTTCAAACAGCTGAGAAGCGAGTGTGACACTGTTTACATTTATTTTTCCCGTCAAAAGGAGTTGGCGTTTTCGGGAAAAGGTTTTGGTGAAACACTGAAAAACTCATTTTCCTAGAGCTATCGAACAGTATGAAAGTATTGAGAACACTATGAAATAAAAATGTTAGTTAGGCTAGGGTTCCAAGTAATGTTTTACTGTGCCTTTAAAAAGCCGGTATGACACCCATGTTAAAATGAAAAGTCTCATTGCTCAAAACAACAGACCAGGGGAATGGCAGAGTGTCTCTAGAACTCCTGGAATCCGTTTTAGAACCCGAACATCTCTACTGAATTTTGAAATACTGAGAATTTGTATCCAAAGAGCTGTGAAAGGTAGGATAGACTGTCAAGTGGTAATAATGTTTAAAGTGCTGGTATATTTGTAAAAAAGGTTGTTTTACCAAATTAGAATTCACAATGAAAAAGCTTGAGACACTGGAAGAGAGAGACTCCAACTCGGGAAATTCACACTGATAACCTCGGTTAATATCTAAGAAAATGCTTCAAACACTAGGAATACGTGAATAAAGGGCCTTAATATCTGTAACACATTGTTTCCTGACAAGGAAATCGTGTTCAAAGAACATAGAACCGAGTTGGATACTGGTTACATTTCTTATTCCGGGACAATGAGTTGGCGATTTTGAAAGAAGCCTGGTTAGGCCATTAAACCGGATGTGATGACATCACCAAGGGGGGGGGCCACGTGGGCAGGCTTAATTGATCCCAGGTGATAATGATTTGGCCAGGGGACCAGCTGGGAGTGATGACGTCATCGAGATTAGTTCTGCTATTAGGGTTAGAGAATTGGGGCTCTGTTCATGGTTAGGGTTAGGATAAGGTTTTGGGCTAGGTAGGGTTCAGGCTCAGGTGTGGGCTAGGTTTAGGGTTTGGGTTAGAGGGTTAGGGACAGGGTTATGGTCGCAGTGTAGTAATGTTGGCTATTCACAATGAATGAGCTTCAATCACTGGACAATTTGGTGTGTAGCACTCAGAACTTACGACTCCAGACTAGGGAAATATTTAGAAATGTGCTTCACACAATAGGAATACATTTTCCAATAGACTGAGTATCTGAACAGCACAATTTTTTCACTGGGAAATCTTGTTCAAACAGCTGAGAAGCGAGTGTGACACTGTTTACATTTATTTTTCCCGTCAAAAGGAGTTGGCGTTTTCGGGAAAAGGTTTTGGTGAAACACTGAAAAACTCATTTTCCTAGAGCTATCGAACAGCATGAAAGTATTGAGAACACTATGAAATAAAAATGTTAGTTAGGCTTGGGTTCCAAGTAATGTTTTACTGTGCCTTTAGAAAGCCGGTATGACACCCGTGTTAAAATGAAAAGTCTCATTGCTCAAAACAACAGACCAGGGGAATGGCAGAGTGTCTCTAGAACTCCTGGAATACGTTTTAGAACCCGAACATCTGTACTGAATTTTGAAATACTGAGAATTTGTATCCAAAGCGCTGTGAAAGGTAGGATAGACTGTCAAGTGGTAATAATGTTGAAAGTGCTGGTATTTTGTAAAAAAGTTGTTTTCCCAAATTAGAATTCACAATGAAAAAGCTTGAGACACTGGAAGAGAGAGACTCCAACTCGGGAAATTCACAATGATAACCTAGGTTAATATCTAAGAAAGTGCTTCAAACACTAGGAATACGTGAATAAAGGGCCTTAGTATCTGTAACACATTGTTTCCTAACAAGGAAATCGTGTTCAAAGAACATAGAACCGAGTTGGATACTGGTTATATTTATTATTCCAGGACAATGAGTTGGTGATTTTGAAAGAAGCCTGGTGAGGCCATTAAACCGGATGTGATGACGTCACCAAGGGGGAGGGGCCACGTAGGCAGGCTTAATTGATCCCAGGTGATAATGATTTGGCCAGGGGACCAGCTGGGAGTGATGATGTCATCGAGATTAGTTCTGGTATTAGGGTTAGAGAATTGGGGCTCTGTTCATGGTTAGGGTTAGGATAAGGTTTTGGGCTAGGTAGGGTTCAGGCTCAGGTGTGGGCTAGGTTTAGGGTTTGGGTTAGAGGGTTAGGGACAGGGTTACGGTCGCAGTGTAGTAATGTTGGCTATTCACAATGAATGAGCTTCAATCACTGGACAATTTGGTGTGTAGCACTCAGAATGTACGACTCCAGACTAGGGAAATATTTAGAAATGTGCTTCACACAATAGGAATACATATTCCAATAGACTGAGTATCTGAACAGCACAATTTTGTCACTGGGAAATCTTGTTCAAACAGCTGAGAAGCGAGTGTGACACTGTTTACATTTATTTTTCCCGTCAAAAGGAGTTGGCGTTTTCCGGAAAACGTTTTGGTGAAACACTGAAAAACTCATTTTCCTAGAGCTATCAAACAGTATGAAAGTATTGAGAACACTATGAAATAAAAATGTTAGTTAGGCTAGGGTTCCAAGTAATGTTTTACTGTGCCTTTTAAAAGCCGGTATGACACCCATGTTAAAATGAAAAGTCTCATTGCTCAAAACAACAGACCAGGGGAATGGCAGAGTGTCTCTAGAACTCCTGGAATACGTTTTAGAACTCGAACATCTCTACTGAATTTTGAAATACTGAGAATTTGTATCCAAAGCGCTGTGAAAGGTAGGATAGACTGTCAAGTGGTAATAATGTTGAAAGTGCTGGTATATTTGTAAAAAAGGTTGTTTTACCAAATTAGAATTCACAATGAAAAAGCTTGAGACCCTGGAAGAGAGAGACTCCAACTCGGGAAATTCACACTGATAACCTCGGTTAATATCTAAGAAAGTGCTTCAAACACTAGGAATACGTGAATAAAGGGCCTTAATATCTGTAACACATTGTTTCCTGACAAGGAAATCGTGTTCAAAGAACATAGAACCGAGTTGGATACTGGTTACATTTCTTATTCCGGGACAATGAGTTGGCGATTTTGAAAGAAGCCTGGTTAGGCCATTAAACCGGATGTGATGACATCACCAAGGGGGGGGCCACGTGGGCAGGCTTAATTGATCCCGGGTGATAATGAATTGGCCAGGGGACCAGCTGGGAGTGATGACGTCATCGAGATTAGTTCTGCTATTAGGGTTAGAGAATTGGGGCTCTGTTCATGGTTAGGGTTAGGATAAGGTTTTGGGCTAGGTAGGGTTCAGGCTCAGGTGTGGGCTAGGTTTAGGGTTTGGGTTAGAGGGTTAGGGACAGGGTTATGGTCGCAGTGTAGTAATGTTGGCTATTCACAATGAATGAGCTTCAATCACTGGACAATTTGGTGTGTAGCACTCAGAACTTACGACTCCAGACTAGGGAAATATTTAGAAATGTGCTTCACACAATAGGAATACATTTTCCAATAGACTGAGTATCTGAACAGCACAATTTTTTCACTGGGAAATCTTGTTCAAACAGCTGAGAAGCGAGTGTGACACTGTTTACATTTATTTTTCCCGTCAAAAGGAGTTGGCGTTTTCGGGAAAAGGTTTTGGTGAAACACTGAAAAACTCATTTTCCTAGAGCTATCGAACAGCATGAAAGTATTGAGAACACTATGAAATAAAAATGTTAGTTAGGCTTGGGTTCCAAGTAATGTTTTACTGTGCCTTTAGAAAGCCGGTATGACACCCGTGTTAAAATGAAAAGTCTCATTGCTCAAAACAACAGACCAGGGGAATGGCAGAGTGTCTCTAGAACTCCTGGAATACGTTTTAGAACCCGAACATCTGTACTGAATTTTGAAATACTGAGAATTTGTATCCAAAGCGCTGTGAAAGGTAGGATAGACTGTCAAGTGGTAATAATGTTGAAAGTGCTGGTATTTTGTAAAAAAGTTGTTTTCCCAAATTAGAATTCACAATGAAAAAGCTTGAGACACTGGAAGAGAGAGACTCCAACTCGGGAAATTCACAATGATAACCTAGGTTAATATCTAAGAAAGTGCTTCAAACACTAGGAATACGTGAATAAAGGGCCTTAGTATCTGTAACACATTGTTTCCTAACAAGGAAATCGTGTTCAAAGAACATAGAACCGAGTTGGATACTGGTTATATTTATTATTCCAGGACAATGAGTTGGTGATTTTGAAAGAAGCCTGGTGAGGCCATTAAACCGGATGTGATGACGTCACCAAGGGGGAGGGGCCACGTAGGCAGGCTTAATTGATCCCAGGTGATAATGATTTGGCCAGGGGACCAGCTGGGAGTGATGATGTCATCGAGATTAGTTCTGGTATTAGGGTTAGAGAATTGGGGCTCTGTTCATGGTTAGGGTTAGGATAAGGTTTTGGGCTAGGTAGGGTTCAGGCTCAGGTGTGGGCTAGGTTTAGGGTTTGGGTTAGAGGGTTAGGGACAGGGTTACGGTCGCAGTGTAGTAATGTTGGCTATTCACAATGAATGAGCTTCAATCACTGGACAATTTGGTGTGTAGCACTCAGAATGTACGACTCCAGACTAGGGAAATATTTAGAAATGTGCTTCACACAATAGGAATACATATTCCAATAGACTGAGTATCTGAACAGCACAATTTTGTCACTGGGAAATCTTGTTCAAACAGCTGAGAAGCGAGTGTGACACTGTTTACATTTATTTTTCCCGTCAAAAGGAGTTGGCGTTTTCCGGAAAACGTTTTGGTGAAACACTGAAAAACTCATTTTCCTAGAGCTATCAAACAGTATGAAAGTATTGAGAACACTATGAAATAAAAATGTTAGTTAGGCTAGGGTTCCAAGTAATGTTTTACTGTGCCTTTTAAAAGCCGGTATGACACCCATGTTAAAATGAAAATCTCATTGCTCAAAACAACAGACCAGGGGAATGGCAGAGTGTCTCTAGAACTCCTGGAATCCGTTTTAGAAC
This sequence comes from Cnephaeus nilssonii, assembly GCF_951640355.1. Lineage (NCBI taxonomy): Eukaryota > Metazoa > Chordata > Mammalia > Chiroptera > Vespertilionidae > Cnephaeus > Cnephaeus nilssonii. The sequence continues at coordinate 925,764 of NC_137076.1, read as the reverse complement.
CCGAACATCTCTACTGAATTTTGAAATACTGAGAATTTGTATCCAAAGAGCTGTGAAAGGTAGGATAGACTGTCAAGTGGTAATAATGTTTAAAGTGCTGGTATATTTGTAAAAAAGGTTGTTTTACCAAATTAGAATTCACAATGAAAAAGCTTGAGACACTGGAAGAGAGAGACTCCAACTCGGGAAATTCACACTGATAACCTCGGTTAATATCTAAGAAAATGCTTCAAACACTAGGAATACGTGAATAAAGGGCCTTAATATCTGTAACACATTGTTTCCTGACAAGGAAATCGTGTTCAAAGAACATAGAACCGAGTTGGATACTGGTTACATTTCTTATTCCGGGACAATGAGTTGGCGATTTTGAAAGAAGCCTGGTTAGGCCATTAAACCGGATGTGATGACATCACCAAGGGGGGGGCCACGTGGGCAGGCTTAATTGATCCCGGGTGATAATGAATTGGCCAGGGGACCAGCTGGGAGTGATGACGTCATCGAGATTAGTTCTGCTATTAGGGTTAGAGAATTGGGGCTCTGTTCATGGTTAGGGTTAGGATAAGGTTTTGGGCTAGGTAGGGTTCAGGCTCAGGTGTGGGCTAGGTTTAGGGTTTGGGTTAGAGGGTTAGGGACAGGGTTACCGTCGCAGTGTAGTAATGTTGGCTATTCACAATGAATGAGCTTCAATCACTGGACAATTTGGTGTGTAGCACTCAGAATGTACGACTCCAGACTAGGGAAATATTTAGAAATGTGCTTCACACAATAGGAATACATATTCCAATAGACTGAGTATCTGAACAGCACAATTTTGTCACTGGGAAATCTTGTTCAAACAGCTGAGAAGCGAGTGTGACACTGTTTACATTTATTTTTCCCGTCAAAAGGAGTTGGCGTTTTCCGGAAAACGTTTTGGTGAAACACTGAAAAACTCATTTTCCTAGAGCTATCAAACAGTATAAAAGTATTGAGAACACTATGAAATAAAAATGTTAGTTAGGCTAGGGTTCCAAGTAATGTTTTACTGTGCCTTTTAAAAGCCGGTATGACACCCATGTTAAAATGAAAAGTCTCATTGCTAAAAACAACAGACCAGGGGAATGGCAGAGTGTCTCTAGAACTCCTGGAATACGTTTTAGAACTCGAACATCTCTACTGAATTTTGAAATACTGAGAATTTGTATCCAAAGCGCTGTGAAAGGTAGGATAGACTGTCAAGTGGTAATAATGTTGAAAGTGCTGGTATATTTGTAAAAAAGGTTGTTTTACCAAATTAGAATTCACAATGAAAAAGCTTGAGACCCTGGAAGAGAGAGACTCCAACTCGGGAAATTCACACTGATAACCTAGGTTAATATCTAAGAAAGTGCTTCAAACACTAGGAATACGTGAATAAAGGGCCTTAATATCTGTAACACATTGTTTCCTGACAAGGAAATCGTGTTCAAAGAACATAGAACCGAGTTGGATACTGGTTACATTTCTTATTCCCGGACAATGAGTTGGCGATTTTGAAAGAAGCCTGGTTAGGCCATTAAACCGGATATGATGACGTCACCAAGGGGGAGGGGCCACGTGGGCAGGCTTAATTGATCCCAGGTGATAATGATTTGGCCAAGGGACCAGCTGGGAGTGATGACGTCATCGAGATTAGTTCTGCTATTAGGGTTAGAGAATTGGGGCTCTGTTCATGGTTAGGGTTAGGATAAGGTTTTGGGCTAGGTAGGGTTCAGGCTTAGGTGTGGGCTAGGTTTAGGGTTTGGGTTAGAGGGTTAGGGACAGGGTTATGGTCGCAGTGTAGTAATGTTGGCTATTCACAATGAATGAGCTTCAATCACTGGACAATTTGGTGTGTAGCACTCAGAACGTAAGACTCCAGACTAGGGAAATATTTAGAAATGTGCTTCACACAATAGGAATACATATTCCAATAGACTGAGTATCTGAACAGCACAATTTTGTCCCTGGGAAATCTTGTTCAAACAGCTGAGAAGCGAGTGTGACACTGTTTACATTTATTTTTCCCGTCAAAAGGAGTTGGCGTTTTCGGGAAAAGGTTTTGGTGAAACACTGAAAAACTCATTTTCCTAGAGCTATCGAACAGTATGAAAGTATTGAGAACACTATGAAATAAAAATGTTAGTTAGGCTAGGGTTCCAAGTAATGTTTTACTGTGCCTTTAAAAAGCCGGTATGACACCCATGTTAAAATGAAAAGTCTCATTGCTCAAAACAACAGACCAGGGGAATGGCAGAGTGTCTCTAGAACTCCTGGAATCCGTTTTAGAACCCGAACATCTCTACTGAATTTTGAAATACTGAGAATTTGTATCCAAAGAGCTGTGAAAGGTAGGATAGACTGTCAAGTGGTAATAATGTTGAAAGTGCTGGTATATTTGTAAAAAAGGTTGTTTTACCAAATTAGAATTCACAATGAAAAAGCTTGAGACACTGGAAGAGAGAGACTCCAACTCGGGAAATTCACACTGATAACCTCGGTTAATATCTAAGAAAATGCTTCAAACACTAGGAATACGTGAATAAAGGGCCTTAATATCTGTAACACATTGTTTCCTGACAAGGAAATCGTGTTCAAAGAACATAGAACCGAGTTGGATACTGGTTACATTTCTTATTCCGGGACAATGAGTTGGCGATTTTGAAAGAAGCCTGGTTAGGCCATTAAACCGGATGTGATGACGTCACCAAGGGGGAGAGGCCATGTGGGCAGGCTTAATTGATCCCAGGTGATAATGATTTGGCCAGGGGACCAGCTGGGAGTGATGACGTCATCGAGATTAGTTCTGGTATTAAGGTTAGAGAATTGGGGCTCTGTTCATGGTTAGGGTTAGGATAAGGTTTTGGGCAAGGTAGGGTTCAGGCTCAGGTGTGGGATAGGTTTAGGGTTTGGGTTAGAGGGTTAGGGACAGGGTTACGGTCGCAGTGTAGTAATGTTGGCTATTCACAATGAATGAGCTTCAATCACTGGACAATTTGGTGTGTAGCACTCAGAACTTACGACTCCAGACTAGGGAAATATTTAGAAATGTGCTTCACACAATAGGAATACATATTCCAATAGACTGAGTATCTGAACAGCACAATTTTGTCCCTGGGAAATCTTGTTCAAACAGCTGAGAAGCGAGTGTGACACTGTTTACATTTATTTTTCCCGTCAAAAGGAGTTGGCGTTTTCGGGAAAAGGTTTTGGTGAAACACTGAAAAACTCATTTTCCTAGAGCTATCGAACAGTATGAAAGTATTGAGAACACTATGAAATAAAAATGTTAGTTAGGCTAGGGTTCCAAGTAATGTTTTACTGTGCCTTTAAAAAGCCGGTATGACACCCATGTTAAAATGAAAAGTCTCATTGCTCAAAACAACAGACCAGGGGAATGGCAGAGTGTCTCTAGAACTCCTGGAATCCGTTTTAGAACCCGAACATCTCTACTGAATTTTGAAATACTGAGAATTTGTATCCAAAGAGCTGTGAAAGGTAGGATAGACTGTCAAGTGGTAATAATGTTGAAAGTGCTGGTATATTTGTAAAAAAGGTTGTTTTACCAAATTAGAATTCACAATGAAAAAGCTTGAGACACTGGAAGAGAGAGACTCCAACTCGGGAAATTCACACTGATAACCTCGGTTAATATCTAAGAAAATGCTTCAAACACTAGGAATACGTGAATAAAGGGCCTTAATATCTGTAACACATTGTTTCCTGACAAGGAAATCGTGTTCAAAGAACATAGAACCGAGTTGGATACTGGTTACATTTCTTATTCCGGGACAATGAGTTGGCGATTTTGAAAGAAGCCTGGTTAGGCCATTAAACCGGATGTGATGACATCACCAAGGGGGGGGGCCACGTGGGCAGGCTTAATTGATCCCGGGTGATAATGAATTGGCCAGGGGACCAGCTGGGAGTGATGACGTCATTGAGATTAGTTCTGGTATTAGGGTTAGAGAATTGGGGCTCTGTTCATGGTTAGGGTTAGGATAAGGTTTTGGGCTAGGTAGGGTTCAAGCTCAGGTGTGGGCTAGGTTTAGGGTTTGGGTTAGAGGGTTAGGGACAGGGTTACGGTCGCAGTGTAGTAATGTTGGCTATTCACAATGAATGAGCTTCAATCACTGGACAATTTGGTGTGTAGCACTCAGAACTTACGACTCCAGACTAGGGAAATATGTAGAAATGTGCTTCACAAAATAGGAATACATATTCCAATAGACTGAGTATCTGAACAGCACAATTTTGTCACTGGGAAATCTTGTTCAAACAGCTGAGAAGCAAGTGTGACACTGTTTACATTTATTTTTCCCGTCAAAAGGAGTTGGCGTTTTCGGGAAAAGGTTTTGGTGAAACACTGAAAAACTCATTTTCCTAGAGCTATCGAACAGCATGAAAGTATGGAGAACACTATGAAATAAAAATGTTAGTTAGGCTAGGGTTCCAAGTAATGTTTTACTGTGCCTTTAAAAAGCCGGTATGACAGCCGTGTTAAAATGAAAAGTCTCATTGCTCAAAACAACAGACCAGGGGAATGGCAGAGTGTCTCTAGAACTCCTGGAATACGTTTTAGAACTCGAACATCTCTACTGAATTTTGAAATACTGAGAATTTGTATCCAAAGCGCTGTGAAAGGTAGGATAGACTGTCAAGTGTTAATAATGTTGAAAGTGCTGGTATATTTGTAAAAAAGGTTGTTTTACCAAATTAGAATTCACAATGAAAAAGCTTGAGACACTGGAAGAGAGAGACTCCAACTCGGGAAATTCACACTGATAACCTAGGTTAATATCTAAGAAAATGCTTCAAACACTAGGAATACGTGAAAAAAGGGCCTTAATATCTGTAACACATTGTTTCCTGACAAGGAAATCGTGTTCAAAGAACATAGAACCGAGTTGGATACTGGTTACATTTATTATTCCAGGACAATGAGTTGGCCATTTTGAAAGAAGCCTGGTTAGGCCATTAAACCGGATGTGATGACGTCACCAAGGGGGAGGGGCCACGTGGGCAGGCTTAGTTGATCCCAGGTGATAATGATTTGGCCAGGGGACCAGCTGGGAGTGATGTCGTCATCGAGATTAGTTCTGGTATTAGGGTTAGAGAATTGGGGCTCTGTTCATGGTTAGGGTTAGGATAAGGTTTTGGGCTAGGTAGGGTTCAGGCTCAGGTGTGGGCTAGGTTTAGGGTTTGGGTTAGAGGGTTAGGGACAGGGTTACCGTCGCAGTGTAGTAATGTTGGCTATTCACAATGAATGAGCTTCAATCACTGGACAATTTGGTGTGTAGCACTCAGAACGTACGACTCCAGACTAGGGAAATATTTAGAAATGTGCTTCACACAATAGGAATACATATTCCAATAGACTGAGTATCTGAACAGCACAATTTTGTCACTGGGAAATCTTGTTCAAACAGCTGAGAAGCGAGTGTGACACTGTTTACATTTATTTTTCCCGTCAAAGGGAGTTGGCGTTTTCGGGAAAACGTTTTGGTGAAACACTGAAAAACTCATTTTCCTAGAGCTATCGAACAGTATGAAAGTATTGAGAACACTATGAAATAAAAATGTTAGTTAGGCTAGGGTTCCAAGTAATGTTTTACTGTGCCTTTTAAAAGCCGGTATGACACCCGTGTTAAAATGAAAAGTCTCATTGCTCAAAACAACAGACCAGGGGAATTGCAGAGTGTCTCTAGTACTCCTGGAATACGTTTTAGAACTCGAACATCTCTACTGAATTTTGAAATACTGAGAATTTGTATCCAAAGCGTTGTGAAAGGTAGGATAGACTGTCAAGTGGTAATAATGTTGAAAGTGCTGGTATATTTGTAAAAAAGGTTGTTTTACCAAATTAGAATTCACAATGAAAAAGCTTGAGACCCTGGAAGAGAGAGACTCCAACTCGGGAAATTCACACTGATAACCTAGGTTAATATCTAAGAAAGTGCTTCAAACACTAGGAATACGTGAATAAAGGGCCTTAATATCTGTAACACATTGTTTCCTGACAAGGAAATTGTGTTCTAAGAACATAGAACCGAGTTGGATACTGGTTACATTTATTATTCCGGGACAATGAGTTGGCCATTTTGAAAGAAGCCTGGTTAGGCCATTAAACCGGATGTGATGACGTCACCAAGGGGGAGGGGCCACGTGGGCAGGCTTAATTGATCCCAGGTGATAATGATTTGGCCAGGGGACCAGCAGGGAGTGATGACGTCATCGATATTAGTTCTGGTATTAGGGTTAGAGAATTGGGGCTCTGTTCATGGTTAGGGTTAGGATAAGGTTTTGGGCTAGGTAGGGTTCAGTCTCAGATGTGGGCTAGGTTTAGGGTTTGGGTTAGAGGGTTAGGGACAGGGTTGCGGTCGCAGTGTAGTAATGTTGGCTAGTCACAATGAATGAGCTTCAATCACTGGACAATTTGGTGTGTAGCACTCAGAACGTACGACTCCAGACTAGGGAAATATATAGAAATGTGCTTCACACAATAGGAATACATATTCCAATAGACTGAGTATCTGAACAGCACAATGTTGTCACTGGGAAACCTTGTTCAAACAGCTGAGAAGCGAGTGTGACACTGTATACATTTATTTTTCCCGTCAAAAGGAGTTGGCGTTTTCGGGAAAAGGTTTTGGTGAAACACTGAAAAACTCATTTTCCTAGAGCTATCGAACAGTATGAAAGTATTGAGAACACTATGAAATAAAAATGTTAGTTAGGCTAGGGTTCCAAGTAATGTTTTACTGTGCCTTTAAAAAGCCTGTATGACAGCTGTGTTAAAATGAAAATTCTCATTGCTCAAAACAACAGACCAGGGGAATGGCAGAGTGTCTCTAAAACTCCTGGAATAAGTTTTAGAACCCGAAATCTCTACTGAATTTTGAAATACTGAGAATTTGTATCCAAAGCGCTGTGAAAGGTAGGATAGACTGTCAAGTGGTAATAATGTTGAAAGTGCTGGTATATTAACCGAGTTGGATACTGGTTACATTTATTATTCCAGGACAATGAGTTGGCAATTTGAAAGAAGCCTGGTTAGGCCATTAAACGGGATGTGATGACGTCACCAAGGGGGAGGGGCCACGTGGGCAGGCTTAATTGATCCCAGGTGATAAAGATTTGGCCAGGGGACCAGCTGGGAGTGATGACGTCATCGAGATTAGTTCTGGTGTTAGGGTTAGAGAATTGGGGTTCTGTTCATGGTTAGGGTTAGGATGAGGTTTTGGGTAGGTAGGGTTCAGGCTCAGGTGTGGGCTAGGTTTAGGGTTTGGGTTAGAGGGTTAGGGACAGGGTTACGGTCACAGTGTAGTAATGTTGGCTATACACAATGAATGAGCTTCAATCACTGGACAATTTGGTGTGTAGCACTCAGAACTTACGACTCCAGACTAGGGAAATATTTAGAAATGTGCTTCACACAACAGGAATACATATTCCAATAGACTGAATATCTGAACAGCACAATTTTGTCACTGGGAAATCTTGTTCAAACAGCTGAGAAGCGAGTGTGACACTGTTTACATTTATTTTTCCCGTCAAAAGGAGTTGGCGTTTTCGGGAAAAGGTTTTGGTGAAGCACTGAAAAACTCATTTTCCTAGAGCTATCAAAGAGTATGAAAGTATTGAGAACACTATGAAATAAAAATGTTAGTTAGGCTATGGTTCCAAGTAATGTTTTACTGTGCCTTTAAAAAGCCGGTATGACACCCGTGTTAAAATGGAAAGTCTCATAGCTCAAAACAACAGACCAGGGGAATGGCAGAGTGTCTCTAGAACTCCTGGAATACGTTTTAGATCCCGAACATCTCTATTGAATTTTGAAATACTGACAATTTGTATCCAAAACGCTGTGAAAGGTAGGATAGACTGTCAAGTGGTAATAATGTTGAAAGTGCTGGTATATTTGTAAAAAAGGTTGTTTTACCAAATTAGAATTCACAATGAAAAAGCTTGAGACACTGGAAGAGAGAGACTCCAACTCGGGCAATTCACAATGATAACCTAGGTTAATATCTAAGAATGTGGTTCAAACACTATGAATACGTGAATAAAGGGCCTTAATATCTGTAACACATTGTTTCCTGACAAGGAAATCGTGTTCAAAGAACATAGAACCGAGTTGGATACTGGTTACATTTATTATTCAGGGACAATGAGTTGGCGATTTTGAAAGAAGCCGGGTTAGGCCATTAAACCGGAGGTGATGACTTCACCAAGGGGGAGAGGCTACGTGGGCAGGCTTAATTGATTCCAGGTGATAATGATTTGGCCAGGGGACCAGATGCGAGTGATAATGTCATCGAGATTAGTTCTGGTATTAGGGTTAGAGAATGGGGGCTCTGTTCAGGGTTAGGGTTAGGATAAAGTTTTGGGCAAGGTAGGGTTCAGGCTCAGGTTAGGGCTAGGTTTAGGGTTTGGGTTGTAGGGTTAGGGACAGGGTTCTGGTCACCATGTAGTAACGTTGGCTATTCTCAATGAATGAGATTCAATCACTAATGATTTCTAGCTGTGTCTTATATTTGGCTATCTGCTCTACTTGTGGGACTTCACCACATGTACAAACAACTTTATACTCTCTTCTCTGAACTTGAGAAGCTATATACACTTGTCTTTCAACAGTTTTACAGTTGAACGCTAGTTTTCATTGTATTCTAGGGGTTTCAAACACTGTTTTCATGTGAACTAACTCTATTTCCACGATTTCTGCAGTGTACAACATCCTTTCTACACTAGACACTTACATTTTGATGTCTTTTACACTTGGTCTCTCACAATTCTGTGATACTCATTAGTATTTGCTCTGAATTACTACTGCTTTCTTGCAGTGTCCTATAATAGCTCTTCTGCTCTACTTGTGGGACTTCACCACATGTAGAAACAACTTCATACACTCTTCTCTGAACTTGAGAAGCTATATACACTTGTCTTTCAACTGTTTTACAGTTGAAAACTACTTTTCAGTGACTTCTGGTGGTTTCAAACACTGGTTTCATGTGAACTTACTCTATTTCAAAGATTTCTGCAGTGTACAACATCCCTTCTAGACTAGAAACTTACATTTTGATGGTTTTCCACTTGTTCTCACACAATTCTATGATATTCATTAGTATTTGCTCTGAATTATTACTGATTTCTAGCTGTGTCCTATAATGGGCCTTCTGCTCTACTTGTGGGACTTCATCACATGTAAAAACAACTTCATACACTCTTCTCTGAACTTTAGAAGCTATATACACTTGTCTCTCAACTGTTGTACTGTTGAATTCTACTTTTCAGTGAATTCTAGTGGGTTCAAACACTGGTTTCATGTGAACTAATTCTATTTCAATTATTTCTGCAGTGTACAACATCCTTTCTAGACTATACACTTACATATTGATGGTTTTCCACTTGTTCTCACACAATTCTATGATATTCATTAGTATTTGCTCTGAAATACTACTGATATCTAGATGTGTCTTATAATGGGCCTGCTGCTCTATTTGTGGGACTTCACCAAATGTACAAACAAATTTATACACTCTTCTCTGAACTTGAGAAGCTATATATACATGTCTTTCAACAGTTTTACAGTTGAATGCTAATGTTCAGTGAATTCTGGTGGTTTCAAAAAGTGGTTTCATGTGAACTAACTCTATTTCAAGGATTTCTGCAGTGTACAACATCTTTTCTAGACTAGACACTTACATTTTGATGGTTTTCTACTTGTTCTCACACAATTCCATGCTATTCATTAATATTTGCTCTGAATTATTACAGATTTCTAGCTGTGTCCTGTAATGGGCCCTCTGCTCTACTTGTGGGACTTCACCACATGTAAAAACAACTTCATACACTCTTCTCTGAACTTGAGAAGCTATATACACTTGTCTTTCAACAGTTTTACAGTTGAATGCTAATTTTTATTTGTATTCTAGGGGTTTCATACACTGGTTTCATGTCAATAACTCTATTTCCAAGATTTCTGCAGTGTATAACATCCTTTATAGACTAGACACTTACATTTTGATGTCTTTTCCACTTGGTCTCTCACAATTCTGTGATACTCATTAGTATTTGTTCTGAATTAATACTGCTTTCTTGCAGTGTCCTTTCATGGGCCTTCTGCTCTATTTGTGGGATTTCATCACTTGTAGAAACAACTTTATACATTCTTCTCTGAATTAGAGAACCTATATACACTTGTCTTTCAACTGTTTTACTGTTGAATACTACTTTTCAGTAAATTCTGATGGTTTCTAACACTGGTTTCATGTGAACTAACTCTATTTCAAGGATTTCCGCAGTGTACAACATCCTTTCTAGACTAGACACTTACATTTTGATTGTTTTCTACTTATTCTCACACAATTCCATGCTATTAATTAATATTTGCTCTGAATTACTACAGATTTCTAGCAGTGTCCTATAATAGCCTTTCTGCTCTACCTGTGGGACATCACCACATGTAAAAACAACTTCATACACTCTTCTCTGAACTTGAGAAGCTATATACACTTGTCTTTCAACAGTTTTACAGTTGAACGCTAATTTTCATTGTATTCTAGGGGTTTCAAACACTGTTTTCATGCGAACTAACTCTATTTCCAGGATTTCTGCAGTGTACAACATCCCTTCTAGACTAGACACTTACATTTTGATGTTTTTCCACTTGTTCTCACACAATTCTATGATATTCATTAGTATTTGCTCTGAATTACTACTGATTTCTAGCTGTGTCCTCTAATGGGCCTTCTGCTCTACTTGTGGGACTTCACCACATGTAGAAACAACTTTATACACTCTTCTCTGAACTTGAGAAGCTATATACACCTGTCTTTCAACTGTTTTACAGTTGAATACTACTTTTCAGTGAATTCTGTTGGTTTCAAACACTGCTTTCATGTGATCTAACTCTATTTCCAGGATTTCTGCAGTGTACAACATCCTTTCTAGACTAGACACTTATATTGTGATGGTTTTCCACTTGTTCTCACACAATTCTATGATATTCATTAATATTTGCTCTGAAATACTACAGATTTCTAGCTGAATCTTATAATAGGCCTTCTGCTCTATTTGTGGGACTTCACCACATGTAAAAACAATTTCATCCATTCTTCTCTGAACTTGAGAAGCTATATACCCTTGTCTTTCCACAGTTTTACAGTTGAATGCTAATTTTCATTGTATTCTAGGGGTTTCAAAAACTGGTTTCATGTGAACTAACTCTATTTCCAGGATTTCTGCAGTGCACACCATCCCTTCTAGACTAGGCACTTACATTTTGATGTTTTTCCACTTGGTCTTTCACAATTCTGTGATACTCATTAGTATTTGCTCTGAATTACTACAGATTTCCAGCTGTGTCCTGTAATGGGCCCACTGCTCTACTTCTGGGACTTCACCACTTGTAAAAACATCTTCATACACTCTTCTAAGAACATGAGAAGCTATATACACTTGTCTTTCAACAGTTTTACAGTTCAATGCTAAATTTCATTGTATTCTAGGGGTTTCAAACACTGGTTTCATGTAAACTAACTCTATTTCCACGATTTCTGCAGTGTACAACATCCTTTCTAGACTATACACTTACATTTTGATGTCTTTTCCACTTGGTCGCTCACAATTCTGTGATACTCATTAGTATTTGCTCTGAATTACTACTGCTTTCTTGCAGTGTCGTATAATGGGCCTTCTGCTCTACTTGTTGGACTTCTCCACAAGTACAAACAACATTATACACTCTTCTCTGAGCTTGAGAATCTATATACACTTGTCTTTCAACTGTTTTACTGTTGAATACTATTATTCAGTGAATTCTGGTTGTTTCAAACACTTGTTTCATGTGCACTAACACTATTTCAAGGATTTCCGCAGTGTACAACATCCTTTCTAGACTAGACACTTACATTTTGATGGTTTTCTACGTATTCTCACACAATTCCATGCTATTAATTGATATTTGCTCTGAATTACTACAGATTTCCAGCAGTGTCCTATAATAGCCCTTCTGCTCTACTTGTGGGACGTCACCACATGTGAAAACAAGTTCATACACTCTTCTCTGAACTTGAGAAGCTATATACACTTGTCTTTCAACAGTTTTACAGTTGAATGCTAATTTTCATTGTATTCTAGGGGTTTCAAACACTGTTTTCATGTGAACTAACTCTATTTCCAGGATTTCTCCAGTGTACACCATCCCTTCTAGACTAGACACTTACATTTTGATGTTTTTCCACTTCTTCTCACACAATTCTATGATATTCATTAGTATTTCCTCTGAATTACTACTGATTTCTAGCTGTGTCCTCTAATGGGCCTTCTGCTCTACTTGTGGGACTTCACCACATGTAGAAACAACTTTATATACTCTTCTCTGAACTTGAGAAGCTATATACACCTGTCTTTCAACTGTTTTACATTGAATACTACTTTTCAGTGAATTCTGTTGGTTTCAAACACTGCTTTCCTGTGATCTAACTCTATTTCTAGGATTTCTGCAGTGTACAACATCCTTTCTAGACTAGACATTTACATTTTGATGGTTTTCCACTTGTTCTCACACAATTCTATGATATTCATTAATATTTGCTCTGAAATACGACAGATTTCTAGCTGTATCTTATAATAGGCCTTCTGCTCTACTTGTGGGACTTCACCACATGTAGAAACAACTTCATATACTCTTCTCTGAATTTGAGAAGCTATATACACTTGTCTCTCAACTGTTGTACTGTTGAATGCTACTTTTCAGTGAATTCTAGTGTGTTGAAACACTGGTTTCTTGTGAACTAACTCTATTTCAAGGATTTCTGCAGTGTACAACATCCTTTTTAGACTATACACTTATATTTTGATGGTTTTCCACTTGTTCTCACACAATTCTATGATATTCATTAGTATATGCTCTGAAATACTACTGATTTCTAGCTGTGTCTTCTACTGGGCCTGCTGCTCTATTTGTGGGACTTCACCACATGTACAAACAATTTTATACACACTTCTCTGAACTTGAGAAGCTATATACTCTTGTCTTTCAATAGTTTTAGAGTTGAATGCTAATTTTCAGTGAATTCTGGTGGTTTCAAAAACTGGTTTCATGTGAACTAACTCTAGTTCAAGGATTTCCGCAGTGTACAACATCCTTTCTAGACTAGACACTTACATTTTGATGGTTTTCTACTTGTTCTCACACAATTCCATGCTATTCATTAATATTTGCTCTGAATTACTACAGATTTCCAGCTGTGTCCTGTAATGGGCCCACTGCTCTACTTGTGGGACTTCACCACTTGTAAAAACAACTTCATACACTCTTCTAAGAACATGAGAAGCTATATACACTTGTCTTTCAACAGTTTTACAGTTCAATGCTAAATTTCATTGTATTCTAGGGGTTTCAAACACTGGTTTCATGTAAACTAACTCTATTTCCACGATTTCTGCAGTGTACAACATCCTTTCTAGACTATACACTTACATTTTGATGTCTTTTCCACTTGGTCTCTCACAATTCTGTGATACTCATTAGTATTTGCTCTGAATTACTACTGCTTTCTTGCAGTGTCGTATAATGGGCCTTCTGCTCTACTTGTTGGACTTCTCCACAAGTACAAACAACATTATACACTCTTCTCTGAGCTTGAGAATCTATATACACTTGTCTTTCAACTGTTTTACAGTTGAATACTATTATTCAGTGAATTCTGGTTGTTTCAAACACTGGTTTCATGTGCACTAACTCTATTTCAAGGATTTCCGCAGTGTACAACATCCTTTCTAGACTAGACACTTACATTTTGATGGTTTTCTACTTATTCTCACACAATTCCATGCTATTAATTAATATTTGCTCTGAATTACTACAGATTTCTAGCAGTGTCCTATAATAGCCCTTCTGCTCTACTTGTGGGACATCACCACATGTGAAAACAAGTTCATACACTCTTCTCTGAACTTGAGAAGCTATATACACTTGTCTTTCAACAGTTTTACAGTTGAATGCTAATTTTCATTGTATTCTAGGGGTTTCAAACACTGTTTTCATGTGAACTAACTCTATTTCCAGGATTTCTGCAGTGTACAACATCCCTTCTAGACTAGACACTTACATTTTGATGTTTTTCCACTTGTTCTCACACAATTCTATGATAATCATTAGTATTTGCTCTGAATTAGTACTGATTTCTAGCTGTGTCCTCTAATGGGCCTTCTGCTCTACTTGTGGGACTTCACCACATGTAGAAACAACTTTATACACTCTTCTCTGAACTTGAGAAGCTATATACACCTGTCTTTCAACTGTTTTACAGTTGAATACTACTTTTCAGTGAATTCTGTTGGTTTCAAACACTGCTTTCATGTGATCTAACTCTATTTCCAGGATTTCTGCAGTGTACAACATCCTTTCTAGACTAGACACTTACATTTTGATGGTTTTCCACTTGTTCTCACACAATTCTATGATATTCATTAATATTTGCTCTGAAATACGACAGATTTCTAGCTGTATCTTATAATAGGCCTTCTGCTCTATTTGTGGGACTTCACCACATGTAAAAACAACTTCATCCATTCTTCTCTGAACTTGAGAAGCTATATACACTTGTCTTTCAACAGTTTTACAGTTGAATGCTAATTTTCATTGTATTCTAGGGGTTTCAAAAACTGTTTTCATGTGAACTAACTCTATTTCCAGGATTTCTGCAGTGTACAACATCCTTTCTAGACTAGGCACTTACATTTTGATGTCTTTTCCACTTGGTCTCTCACAATTCTGTGATACTCATTAGTATTTGCTCTGAATTACTACTGCTTTCTTGCAGTGTCCTATAATAGCTCTTCTGCTCTACTTGTGGGACTTCACCACATGTAGAAACAACTTCATATACTCTTCTCTGAATTTGAGAAGCTATATACACTTGTCTCTCAACTGTTGTACTGTTGAATGCTACTTTTCAGTGAATTCTAGTGTGTTGAAACACTGGTTTCTTGTGAACTAACTCTATTTCAAGGATTTCTGCAGTGTACAACATCCTTTTTAGACTATACACTTATATTTTGATGGTTTTCCACTTGTTCTCACACAATTCTATGATATTCATTAGTATATGCTCTGAAATACTACTGATTTCTAGCTGTGTCTTCTACTGGGCCTGCTGCTCTATTTGTGGGACTTCACCACATGTACAAACAATTTTATACACACTTCTCTGAACTTCAGAAGCTATATACTCTTGTCTTTCAATAGTTTTACAGTTGAATGCTAATTTTCAGTGAATTCTGGTGGATTCAAAAACTGGTTTCATGTGAACTAACTCTAGTTCAAGGATTTCCGCAGTGTACAACATCCTTTCTAGACTAGACACTTACATTTTGATGGTTTTCTACTTGTTCTCACACAATTCCATGCTATTCATTAATATTTGCTCTGAATTACTACAGATTTCCAGCTGTGTCCTGTAATGGGCCCACTGCTCTACTTGTGGGACTTCACCACTTGTAAAAACAACTTCATACACTCTTCTAAGAACATGAGAAGCTATATACACTTGTCTTTCAACAGTTTTACAGTTCAATGCTAAATTTCATTGTATTCTAGGGGTTTCAAACACTGGTTTCATGTAAACTAACTCTATTTCCACGATTTCTGCAGTGTACAACATCCTTTCTAGACTATACACTTACATTTTGATGTCTTTTCCACTTGGTCTCTCACAATTCTGTGATACTCATTAGTATTTGCTCTGAATTACTACTGCTTTCTTGCAGTGTCGTATAATGGGCCTTCTGCTCTACTTGTTGGACTTCTCCACAAGTACAAACAACATTATACACTCTTCTCTGAGCTTGAGAATCTATATACACTTGTCTTTCAACTGTTTTACAGTTGAATACTATTATTCAGTGAATTCTGGTTGTTTCAAACACTGGTTTCATGTGCACTAACTCTATTTCAAGGATTTCCGCAGTGTACAACATCCTTTCTAGACTAGACACTTACATTTTGATGGTTTTCTACTTATTCTCACACAATTCCATGCTATTAATTAATATTTGCTCTGAATTACTACAGATTTCTAGCAGTGTCCTATAATAGCCCTTCTGCTCTACTTGTGGGACATCACCACATGTGAAAACAAGTTCATACACTCTTCTCTGAACTTGAGAAGCTATATACACTTGTCTTTCAACAGTTTTACAGTTGAATGCTAATTTTCATTGTATTCTAGGGGTTTCAAACACTGTTTTCATGTGAACTAACTCTATTTCCAGGATTTCTGCAGTGTACAACATCCCTTCTAGACTAGACACTTACATTTTGATGTTTTTCCACTTGTTCTCACACAATTCTATGATAATCATTAGTATTTGCTCTGAATTAGTACTGATTTCTAGCTGTGTCCTCTAATGGGCCTTCTGCTCTACTTGTGGGACTTCACCACATGTAGAAACAACTTTATACACTCTTCTCTGAACTTGAGAAGCTATATACACCTGTCTTTCAACTGTTTTACAGTTGAATACTACTTTTCAGTGAATTCTGTTGGTTTCAAACACTGCTTTCATGTGATCTAACTCTATTTCCAGGATTTCTGCAGTGTACAACATCCTTTCTAGACTAGACACTTACATTTTGATGGTTTTCCACTTGTTCTCACACAATTCTATGATATTCATTAATATTTGCTCTGAAATACGACAGATTTCTAGCTGTATCTTATAATAGGCCTTCTGCTCTATTTGTGGGACTTCACCACATGTAAAAACAACTTCATCCATTCTTCTCTGAACTTGAGAAGCTATATACACTTGTCTTTCAACAGTTTTACAGTTGAATGCTAATTTTCATTGTATTCTAGGGGTTTCAAAAACTGTTTTCATGTGAACTAACTCTATTTCCAGGATTTCTGCAGTGTACAACATCCTTTCTAGACTAGGCACTTACATTTTGATGTCTTTTCCACTTGGTCTCTCACAATTCTGTGATACTCATTAGTATTTGCTCTGAATTACTACTGCTTTCTTGCAGTGTCCTATAATAGCTCTTCTGCTCTACTTGTGGGACTTCACCACATGTAGAAACAACTTCATATACTCTTCTCTGAATTTGAGAAGCTATATACACTTGTCTCTCAACTGTTGTACTGTTGAATGCTACTTTTCAGTGAATTCTAGTGTGTTGAAACACTGGTTTCTTGTGAACTAACTCTATTTCAAGGATTTCTGCAGTGTACAACATCCTTTTTAGACTATACACTTATATTTTGATGGTTTTCCACTTGTTCTCACACAATTCTATGATATTCATTAGTATATGCTCTGAAATACTACTGATTTCTAGCTGTGTCTTCTACTGGGCCTGCTGCTCTATTTGTGGGACTTCACCACATGTACAAACAATTTTATACACACTTCTCTGAACTTCAGAAGCTATATACTCTTGTCTTTCAATAGTTTTACAGTTGAATGCTAATTTTCAGTGAATTCTGGTGGATTCAAAAACTGGTTTCATGTGAACTAACTCTAGTTCAAGGATTTCCGCAGTGTACAACATCCTTTCTAGACTAGACACTTACATTTTGATGGTTTTCTACTTGTTCTCACACAATTCCATGCTATTCATTAATATTTGCTCTGAATTACTACAGATTTCCAGCTGTGTCCTGTAATGGGCCCACTGCTCTACTTGTGGGACTTCACCACTTGTAAAAACAACTTCATACACTCTTCTAAGAACATGAGAAGCTATATACACTTGTCTTTCAACAGTTTTACAGTTCAATGCTAAATTTCATTGTATTCTAGGGGTTTCAAACACTGGTTTCATGTAAACTAACTCTATTTCCACGATTTCTGCAGTGTACAACATCCTTTCTAGACTATACACTTACATTTTGATGTCTTTTCCACTTGGTCTCTCACAATTCTGTGATACTCATTAGTATTTGCTCTGAATTACTACTGCTTTCTTGCAGTGTCGTATAATGGGCCTTCTGCTCTACTTGTTGGACTTCTCCACAAGTACAAACAACATTATACACTCTTCTCTGAGCTTGAGAATCTATATACACTTGTCTTTCAACTGTTTTACAGTTGAATACTATTATTCAGTGAATTCTGGTTGTTTCAAACACTGGTTTCATGTGCACTAACTCTATTTCAAGGATTTCCGCAGTGTACAACATCCTTTCTAGACTAGACACTTACATTTTGATGGTTTTCTACTTATTCTCACACAATTCCATGCTATTAATTAATATTTGCTCTGAATTACTACAGATTTCTAGCAGTGTCCTATAATAGCCCTTCTGCTCTACTTGTGGGACATCACCACATGTGAAAACAAGTTCATACACTCTTCTCTGAACTTGAGAAGCTATATACACTTGTCTTTCAACAGTTTTACAGTTGAATGCTAATTTTCATTGTATTCTAGGGGTTTCAAACACTGTTTTCATGTGAACTAACTCTATTTCCAGAATTTCTGCAGTGTACAACATCCCTTCTAGACTAGACACTTACATTTTGATGTTTTTCCACTTGTTCTCACACAATTCTATGATAATCATTAGTATTTGCTCTGAATTAGTACTGATTTCTAGCTGTGTCCTCTAATGGGCCTTCTGCTCTACTTGTGGGACTTCACCACATGTAGAAACAACTTTATACACTCTTCTCTGAACTTGAGAAGCTATATACACCTGTCTTTCAACTGTTTTACAGTTGAATACTACTTTTCAGTGAATTCTGTTGGTTTCAAACACTGCTTTCATGTGATCTAACTCTATTTCCAGGATTTCTGCAGTGTACAACATCCTTTCTAGACTAGACACTTACATTTTGATGGTTTTCCACTTGTTCTCACACAATTCTATGATATTCATTAATATTTGCTCTGAAATACGACAGATTTCTAGCTGTATCTTATAATAGGCCTTCTGCTCTATTTGTGGGACTTCACCACATGTAAAAACAACTTCATCCATTCTTCTCTGAACTTGAGAAGCTATATACACTTGTCTTTCAACAGTTTTACAGTTGAATGCTAATTTTCATTGTATTCTAGGGGTTTCAAAAACTGTTTTCATGTGAACTAACTCTATTTCCAGGATTTCTGCAGTGTACAACATCCTTTCTAGACTAGGCACTTACATTTTGATGTCTTTTCCACTTGGTCTCTCACAATTCTGTGATACTCATTAGTATTTGCTCTGAATTACTACTGCTTTCTTGCAGTGTCCTATAATAGCTCTTCTGCTCTACTTGTGGGACTTCACCACATGTAGAAACAACTTCATATACTCTTCTCTGAATTTGAGAAGCTATATACACTTGTCTCTCAACTGTTGTACTGTTGAATGCTACTTTTCAGTGAATTCTAGTGTGTTGAAACACTGGTTTCTTGTGAACTAACTCTATTTCAAGGATTTCTGCAGTGTACAACATCCTTTTTAGACTATACACTTATATTTTGATGGTTTTCCACTTGTTCTCACACAATTCTATGATATTCATTAGTATATGCTCTGAAATACTACTGATTTCTAGCTGTGTCTTCTACTGGGCCTGCTGCTCTATTTGTGGGACTTCACCACATGTACAAACAATTTTATACACACTTCTCTGAACTTCAGAAGCTATATACTCTTGTCTTTCAATAGTTTTACAGTTGAATGCTAATTTTCAGTGAATTCTGGTGGATTCAAAAACTGGTTTCATGTGAACTAACTCTAGTTCAAGGATTTCCGCAGTGTACAACATCCTTTCTAGACTAGACACTTACATTTTGATGGTTTTCTACTTGTTCTCACACAATTCCATGCTATTCACTAATATTTGCTCTGAATTACTACAGATTTCCAGCTGTGTCCTGTAATGGGCCCACTGCTCTACTTGTGGGACTTCACCACTTGTAAAAACAACTTCATACATTCTTCTAAGAACATGAGAAGCTATATACACTTGTCTTTCAACAGTTTTACAGTTCAATGCTAAATTTCATTGTATTCTAGGGGTTTCAAACACTGGTTTTATGTAAACTAACTCTATTTCCACGATTTCTGCAGTGTACAACATCCTTTCTAGACTATACACTTACATTTTGATGTCTTTTCCACTTGGTCTCTCACAATTCTGTGATACTCATTAGTATTTGCTCTGAATTACTACTGCTTTCTTGCAGTGTCGTATAATGGGCCTTCTGCTCTACTTGTTGGACTTCTCCACAAGTACAAACAACATTATACACTCTTCTCTGAGCTTGAGAATCTATATACACTTGTCTTTCAACTGTTTTACAATTGAATACTATTATTCAGTGAATTCTGGTTGTTTCAAACACTGGTTTCATGTGCACTAACTCTATTTCAAGGATTTCCGCAGTGTACAACATCCTTTCTAGACTAGACACTTACATTTTGATGGTTTTCTACTTATTCTCACACAATTCCATGCTATTAATTAATATTTGCTCTGAATTACTCCAGATTTCTAGCAGTGTCCTATAATAGCCCTTCTGCTCTACTTGTGGGACGTCACCACATGTGAAAACAAGTTCATACACTCTTCTCTGAACTTGAGAAGCTATATACACTTGTCTTTCAACAGTTTTACAGTTGAATGCTAATTTTCATTGTATTCTAGGGGTTTCAAAAACTGGTTTCATGTGAACTAACTCTATTTCCAGGATTTCTGCAGTGTACAACATCCTTTCTAGACTAGGCACTTACATTTTGATGTCTTTTCCACTTGGTCTCTCACAATTCTGTGATACTCATTAGTATTTGCTCTGAATTACTACTGCTTTCTTGCAGTGTCCTATAATAGCTCTTCTGCTCTACTTGTGGGACTTCACCACATGTAGAAACAACTTCATATACTCTTCTCTGAATTTGAGAAGCTATATACACTTGTCTATCAACTGTTGTACTGTTGAATGCTACTTTTCAGTGAATTCTAGTGTGTTGAAACACTGGTTTCTTGTGAACTAACTCTATTTCAAGGATTTCTGCAGTGTACAACATCCTTTTTAGACTATACACTTTTATTTTGATGGTTTTCCACTTGTTCTCACACAATTCTATGATATTCATTAGTATATGCTCTGAAATACTACTGATTTCTAGCTGTGTCTTCTACTGGGCCTGCTGCTCTATTTGTGGGACTTCACCACATGTACAAACAATTTTATACACACTTCTCTGAACTTGAGAAGCTATATACTCTTGTCTTTCAATAGTTTTACAGTTGAATGCTAATTTTCAGTGAATTCTGGTGGATTCAAAAACTGGTTTCATGTGAACTAACTCTAGTTCAAGGATTTCCGCAGTGTACAACATCCTTTCTAGACTAGACACTTACATTTTGATGGTTTTCTACTTGTTCTCACACAATTCCATGCTATTCACTAATATTTGCTCTGAATTACTACAGATTTCCAGCTGTGTCCTGTAATGGGCCATCTGCTCTACTTGTGGGACTTCACCACATGTAAAAACAACTTCATACACTCTTCTAAGAACATGAGAAGCTATATACACTTGTCTTTCAACAGTTTTACAGTTCAATGCTAAATTTCATTGTATTCTAGGGGTTTCAAACACTGGTTTCATGTAAACTAACTCTATTTCCACGATTTCTGCAGTGTACAACATCCTTTCTAGACTATACACTTACATTTTGATGTCTTTTCCACTTGGTCTCTCACAATTCTGTGATACTCATTAGTATTTGCTCTGAATTACTACTGCTTTCATGCAGTGTCGTATAATGGGCCTTCTGCTCTACTTGTTGGATTTCTCCACAAGTACAAACAACATTATACACTCTTCTCTGAGCTTGAGAATCTATATACACTTGTCTTTCAACTGTTTTACAGTTGAATACTATTATTCAGTGAATTCTGGTTATTTCAAACACTGGTTTCATGTGCACTAACTCTATTTCAAGGATTTCCGCAGTGTACATCATCCTTTCTAGACTAGACACTTACATTTTGATGGTTTTCTACTTATTATCACACAATTCCATGCTATTAATTAATATTTGCTCTGAATTACTACAGATTTCTAGCAGTGTCCTATAATAGCCCTTCTGCTCTACTTGTGGGACGTCACCACATGTGAAAACAAGTTCATACACTCTTCTCTGAACTTGAGAAGCTATATACACTTGTCTTTCAACAGTTTTACAGTTGAATGCTAATTTTCATTGTATTCTAGGGGTTTCAAACACTGTTTTCATGTGAACTAACTCTATTCCCAGGATTTCTGCAGTGTACAACATCCCTTCTAGACTAGACACTTACATTTTGATGTTTTTCCACTTGTTCTCACACAATTCTATGATATTCATTAGTATTTGCTCTGAATTACTACTGATTTCTAGCTGTGTCCTCTAATGGGCCTTCTGCTCTACTTGTGGGACTTCACCACATGTAGAAACAACTTTATACACTCTTCTCTGAACTTGAGAAGCTATATACACCTGTCTTTCAACTGTTTTACAGTTGAATACTACTTTTCAGTGAATTCTGTTGGTTTCAAACACTGCTTTCATGTGATCTAACTCTATTTCCAGGATTTCTGCAGTGTACAACATCCTTTCTAGACTAGACACTTATATTGTGATGGTTTTCCACTTGTTCTCACACAATTCTATGATATTCATTAATATTTGCTCTGAAATACTACAGATTTCTAGCTGAATCTTATAATAGGCCTTCTGCTCTATTTGTGGGACTTCACCACATGTAAAAACAATTTCATCCATTCTTCTCTGAACTTGAGAAGCTATATACCCTTGTCTTTCAACAGTTTTACAGTTGAATGCTAATTTTCATTGTATTCTAGGGGTTTCAAAAACTGGTTTCATGTGAACTAACTCTATTTCCAGGATTTCTGCAGTGCACACCATCCCTTCTAGACTAGGCACTTACATTTTGATGTTTTTCCACTTGGTCTTTCACAATTCTGTGATACTCATTAGTATTTGCTCTGAATTACTACAGATTTCCAGCTGTGTCCTGTAATGGGCCCACTGCTCTACTTCTGGGACTTCACCACTTGTAAAAACATCTTCATACACTCTTCTAAGAACATGAGAAGCTATATACACTTGTCTTTCAACAGTTTTACAGTTCAATGCTAAATTTCATTGTATTCTAGGGGTTTCAAACACTGGTTTCATGTAAACTAACTCTATTTCCACGATTTCTGCAGTGTACAACATCCTTTCTAGACTATACACTTACATTTTGATGTCTTTTCCACTTGGTCGCTCACAATTCTGTGATACTCATTAGTATTTGCTCTGAATTACTACTGCTTTCTTGCAGTGTCGTATAATGGGCCTTCTGCTCTACTTGTTGGACTTCTCCACAAGTACAAACAACATTATACACTCTTCTCTGAGCTTGAGAATCTATATACACTTGTCTTTCAACTGTTTTACTGTTGAATACTATTATTCAGTGAATTCTGGTTGTTTCAAACACTTGTTTCATGTGCACTAACACTATTTCAAGGATTTCCGCAGTGTACAACATCCTTTCTAGACTAGACACTTACATTTTGATGGTTTTCTACGTATTCTCACACAATTCCATGCTATTAATTGATATTTGCTCTGAATTACTACAGATTTCCAGCAGTGTCCTATAATAGCCCTTCTGCTCTACTTGTGGGACGTCACCACATGTGAAAACAAGTTCATACACTCTTCTCTGAACTTGAGAAGCTATATACACTTGTCTTTCAACAGTTTTACAGTTGAATGCTAATTTTCATTGTATTCTAGGGGTTTCAAACACTGTTTTCATGTGAACTAACTCTATTCCCAGGATTTCTGCAGTGTACAACATCCCTTCTAGACTAGACACTTACATTTTGATGTTTTTCCACTTGTTCTCACACAATTCTATGATATTCATTAGTATTTGCTCTGAATTACTACTGATTTCTAGCTGTGTCCTCTAATGGGCCTTCTGCTCTACTTGTGGGACTTCACCACATGTAGAAACAACTTTATACACTCTTCTCTGAACTTGAGAAGCTATATACACCTGTCTTTCAACTGTTTTACAGTTGAATACTACTTTTCAGTGAATTCTGTTGGTTTCAAACACTGCTTTCATGTGATCTAACTCTATTTCCAGGATTTCTGCAGTGTACAACATCCTTTCTAGACTAGACACTTATATTGTGATGGTTTTCCACTTGTTCTCACACAATTCTATGATATTCATTAATATTTGCTCTGAAATACTACAGATTTCTAGCTGAATCTTATAATAGGCCTTCTGCTCTATTTGTGGGACTTCACCACATGTAAAAACAATTTCATCCATTCTTCTCTGAACTTGAGAAGCTATATACCCTTGTCTTTCAACAGTTTTACAGTTGAATGCTAATTTTCATTGTATTCTAGGGGTTTCAAAAACTGGTTTCATGTGAACTAACTCTATTTCCAGGATTTCTGCAGTGCACACCATCCCTTCTAGACTAGGCACTTACATTTTGATGTTTTTCCACTTGGTCTTTCACAATTCTGTGATACTCATTAGTATTTGCTCTGAATTACTACAGATTTCCAGCTGTGTCCTGTAATGGGCCCACTGCTCTACTTCTGGGACTTCACCACTTGTAAAAACATCTTCATACACTCTTCTAAGAACATGAGAAGCTATATACACTTGTCTTTCAACAGTTTTACAGTTCAATGCTAAATTTCATTGTATTCTAGGGGTTTCAAACACTGGTTTCATGTAAACTAACTCTATTTCCACGATTTCTGCAGTGTACAACATCCTTTCTAGACTATACACTTACATTTTGATGTCTTTTCCACTTGGTCGCTCACAATTCTGTGATACTCATTAGTATTTGCTCTGAATTACTACTGCTTTCTTGCAGTGTCGTATAATGGGCCTTCTGCTCTACTTGTTGGACTTCTCCACAAGTACAAACAACATTATACACTCTTCTCTGAGCTTGAGAATCTATATACACTTGTCTTTCAACTGTTTTACAGTTGAATACTATTATTCAGTGAATTCTGGTTGTTTCAAACACTGGTTTCATGTGCACTAACTCTATTTCAAGGATTTCCGCAGTGTACAACATCCTTTCTAGACTAGACACTTACATTTTGATGGTTTTCTACTTATTCTCACACAATTCCATGCTATTAATTAATATTTGCTCTGAATTACTACAGATTTCTAGCAGTGTCCTATAATAGCCCTTCTGCTCTACTTGTGGGACATCACCACATGTGAAAACAAGTTCATACACTCTTCTCTGAACTTGAGAAGCTATATACACTTGTCTTTCAACAGTTTTACAGTTGAATGCTAATTTTCATTGTATTCTAGGGGTTTCAAACACTGTTTTCATGTGAACTAACTCTATTTCCAGGATTTCTGCAGTGTACAACATCCCTTCTAGACTAGACACTTACATTTTGATGTTTTTCCACTTGTTCTCACACAATTCTATGATAATCATTAGTATTTGCTCTGAATTAGTACTGATTTCTAGCTGTGTCCTCTAATGGGCCTTCTGCTCTACTTGTGGGACTTCACCACATGTAGAAACAACTTTATACACTCTTCTCTGAACTTGAGAAGCTATATACACCTGTCTTTCAACTGTTTTACAGTTGAATACTACTTTTCAGTGAATTCTGTTGGTTTCAAACACTGCTTTCATGTGATCTAACTCTATTTCCAGGATTTCTGCAGTGTACAACATCCTTTCTAGACTAGACACTTACATTTTGATGGTTTTCCACTTGTTCTCACACAATTCTATGATATTCATTAATATTTGCTCTGAAATACGACAGATTTCTAGCTGTATCTTATAATAGGCCTTCTGCTCTATTTGTGGGACTTCACCACATGTAAAAACAA
The DNA here is from genome assembly GCF_951640355.1 of Cnephaeus nilssonii. Lineage (NCBI taxonomy): Eukaryota > Metazoa > Chordata > Mammalia > Chiroptera > Vespertilionidae > Cnephaeus > Cnephaeus nilssonii. The sequence goes on along the minus strand of NC_137076.1, from coordinate 899,843 downwards.
CTTCATCCATTCTTCTCTGAACTTGAGAAGCTATATACACTTGTCTTTCAACAGTTTTACAGTTGAATGCTAATTTTCATTGTATTCTAGGGGTTTCAAAAACTGTTTTCATGTGAACTAACTCTATTTCCAGGATTTCTGCAGTGTACAACATCCTTTCTAGACTAGGCACTTACATTTTGATGTCTTTTCCACTTGGTCTCTCACAATTCTGTGATACTCATTAGTATTTGCTCTGAATTACTACTGCTTTCTTGCAGTGTCCTATAATAGCTCTTCTGCTCTACTTGTGGGACTTCACCACATGTAGAAACAACTTCATATACTCTTCTCTGAATTTGAGAAGCTATATACACTTGTCTCTCAACTGTTGTACTGTTGAATGCTACTTTTCAGTGAATTCTAGTGTGTTGAAACACTGGTTTCTTGTGAACTAACTCTATTTCAAGGATTTCTGCAGTGTACAACATCCTTTTTAGACTATACACTTATATTTTGATGGTTTTCCACTTGTTCTCACACAATTCTATGATATTCATTAGTATATGCTCTGAAATACTACTGATTTCTAGCTGTGTCTTCTACTGGGCCTGCTGCTCTATTTGTGGGACTTCACCACATGTACAAACAATTTTATACACACTTCTCTGAACTTCAGAAGCTATATACTCTTGTCTTTCAATAGTTTTACAGTTGAATGCTAATTTTCAGTGAATTCTGGTGGATTCAAAAACTGGTTTCATGTGAACTAACTCTAGTTCAAGGATTTCCGCAGTGTACAACATCCTTTCTAGACTAGACACTTACATTTTGATGGTTTTCTACTTGTTCTCACACAATTCCATGCTATTCACTAATATTTGCTCTGAATTACTACAGATTTCCAGCTGTGTCCTGTAATGGGCCATCTGCTCTACTTGTGGGACTTCACCACATGTAAAAACAACTTCATACACTCTTCTAAGAACATGAGAAGCTATATACACTTGTCTTTCAACAGTTTTACAGTTCAATGCTAAATTTCATTGTATTCTAGGGGTTTCAAACACTGGTTTCATGTAAACTAACTCTATTTCCACGATTTCTGCAGTGTACAACATCCTTTCTAGACTATACACTTACATTTTGATGTCTTTTCCACTTGGTCTCTCACAATTCTGTGATACTCATTAGTATTTGCTCTGAATTACTACTGCTTTCATGCAGTGTCGTATAATGGGCCTTCTGCTCTACTTGTTGGATTTCTCCACAAGTACAAACAACATTATACACTCTTCTCTGAGCTTGAGAATCTATATACACTTGTCTTTCAACTGTTTTACAGTTGAATACTATTATTCAGTGAATTCTGGTTATTTCAAACACTGGTTTCATGTGCACTAACTCTATTTCAAGGATTTCCGCAGTGTACATCATCCTTTCTAGACTAGACACTTACATTTTGATGGTTTTCTACTTATTATCACACAATTCCATGCTATTAATTAATATTTGCTCTGAATTACTACAGATTTCTAGCAGTGTCCTATAATAGCCCTTCTGCTCTACTTGTGGGACGTCACCACATGTGAAAACAAGTTCATACACTCTTCTCTGAACTTGAGAAGCTATATACACTTGTCTTTCAACAGTTTTACAGTTGAATGCTAATTTTCATTGTATTCTAGGGGTTTCAAACACTGTTTTCATGTGAACTAACTCTATTCCCAGGATTTCTGCAGTGTACAACATCCCTTCTAGACTAGACACTTACATTTTGATGTTTTTCCACTTGTTCTCACACAATTCTATGATATTCATTAGTATTTGCTCTGAATTACTACTGATTTCTAGCTGTGTCCTCTAATGGGCCTTCTGCTCTACTTGTGGGACTTCACCACATGTAGAAACAACTTTATACACTCTTCTCTGAACTTGAGAAGCTATATACACCTGTCTTTCAACTGTTTTACAGTTGAATACTACTTTTCAGTGAATTCTGTTGGTTTCAAACACTGCTTTCATGTGATCTAACTCTATTTCCAGGATTTCTGCAGTGTACAACATCCTTTCTAGACTAGACACTTACATTTTGATGGTTTTCCACTTGTTCTCACACAATTCTATGATATTCATTAATATTTGCTCCGAAATACGACAGATTTCTAGCTGTATCTTATAATAGGCCTTCTGCTCTATTTGTGGGACTTCACCACATGTAAAAACAACTTCATCCATTCTTCTCTGAACTTGAGAAGCTATATACACTTGTCTTTCAACAGTTTTACAGTTGAATGCTAATTTTCATTGTATTCTAGGGGTTTCAAAAACTGGTTTCATGTGAACTAAATCTATTTCCAGGATTTCTGCAGTGTACAACATCCTTTCTAGACTAGGCACTTACATTTTGATGTCTTTTCCACTTGGTCTATCACAATTCTGTGATACTCATTAGTATTTACTCTGAATTACTACTACTTTCTTGCAGTGTCCTATAATAGCTCTTCTGCTCTACTTGTGGGACGTCACCACATGTAGAAACAACTTCATACACTCTTCTCTGAACTTGAGAAGCTATATACACTTGTCTCTCAACTGTTGTACTGTTGAATGCTACTTTTCAGTGAATTCTAGTGGGTTGAATCACTGGTTTCTTGTGAACTAACTCTATTTCAAGGATTTCTGCAGTGTACAACATCCTTTTTAGACTATACACTTATATTTTGATGGTTTTCTACTTGTTCTCACACAATTCCATGCTATTCATTAATATTTGCTCTGAATTACTACAGATTTCCAGCTGTGTCTTGTAATGGGCCCTCTGCTCTACTTGTGGGACTTCACCACATGTAAAAACAACTTCATACACTCTTCTAAGAACATGAGAAGCTATATACACTTGTCTTTCAACAGTTTTACAGTTCAATGCTAAATTTCATTGTATTCTAGGGGTTTCAAACACTATTTTCATGTAAACTAACTCTATTTCCACGATTTCTGCAGTGTACAACATCCTTTCTAGACTATACACTTACATTTTGATGTCTTTTCCACTTGGTCTCTCACAATTCTGTGATACTCATTAGTATTTGCTCTGAATTACTACTGCTTTCTTGCAGTGTCGTATAATGGGCCTTCTGTTCTACTTGTTGGACTTCTCCACAAGTACAAACAACATTATACACTCTTATCTGAGCTTGAGAATCTATATACACTTGTCTTTCAACTGTTTTACAGTTGAATACTATTATTCAGTGAATTCTGGTTGTTTCAAACACTGGTTTCATGTGCACTAACTCTATTTCAAGGATTTCCGCAGTGTACAACATCCTTTCTAGACTAGACACTTACATTTTGATGGTTTTCTACTTGTTCTCACACAATTCCATGCTATTCATTAATATTTGCTCTGAATTACTACAGATTTCTAGCTGTGTCTTATAATAGGCCTTCTGCTCTACTTGTGGGACGTCACCACATGTAAAAACAACTTCATCCATTCTTCTCTGAACTTGAGAAGCTATATACACTTGTCTTTCAACAGTTTTACAGTTGAATGCTAATTTTCATTCTATTCTAGGGGTTTCAAACACTGGTTTCATGTGAACTAACTGTATTTCCAAGATTTCTGCACTGTATAACATCCTTTATAGACTAGACACTTACATTTTGATGTCTTTTCCACTTGGTCTCTCACAATTCTGTGATACTCATTAGTATTTGCTCTGAATTACTACTGCTTTCTTGCATTGTTCTTTAATGGGCCTTCTGCTCTACTTGTGGGACTTCACCACTTGTAGAAACAACTTTGTACATTCTTCTCTGAATTAGAGAAGCTATATACACTTGTCTTTCAACTGTTTTACTGTTGAATACTACTTTTCAGTGAATTCTGATGGTTTCAAACACTGGTTTCATGTGAACTAACTCTATTTCAAGGATTTCCGCAGTGTACAACATCCTTTCTAGACTAGACACTTACATTTTGATTGTTTTCTACTTATTCTCACACAATTCCATGCTATTCATTAATATTTGCTCTGAATTACTACAGATTTCTAGCAGTGTCCTATAATAGCCCTTCTGCTCTTCTTGTGGGACGTCACCACATGTAAAAACAACTTTGTACACTCTTCACTGAACTTGAGAAGCTATATACACTTGTCTTTCAACAGTTTTACAGTTGAATGCTAATTTTCATTATATTCTAGGGGTTTCAAACACTGGTTTCATGTGCACTAACTCTATTTCCAGGATTTCTGCAGTGTACAACATCCTTTCTAGACTAGACACTTACATTTTGATGTCTTTTCCACTTGTTCTCTCACAATTTTGTGATTCTCATTAGTATTTGCTCTGAATTACTACTGATTTCTAGCTGTGTCCTCTAATGGGCCTTCTGCTCTACTTGTGGGACTTCACCACATGTAGAAACAACTTTATACACTCTTCTCTGAACTTGAGAAGCTATATACACCTGTCTTTCAACTGTTTTACAGTTGAATACTACTTTTCAGTGAATTCTGTTGGTTTCAAACACTGCTTTCATGTGATCTAACTCTATTTCCAGGATTTCTGCAGTGTACAACATCCTTTCTAGACTAGACACTTATATTGTGATGGTTTTCCACTTGTTCTCACACAATTCTATGATATTCATTAATATTTGCTCTGAAATACTACAGATTTCTAGCTGAATCTTATAATAGGCCTTCTGCTCTATTTGTGGGACTTCACCACATGTAAAAACAATTTCATCCATTCTTCTCTGAACTTGAGAAGCTATATACCCTTGTCTTTCCACAGTTTTACAGTTGAATGCTAATTTTCATTGTATTCTAGGGGTTTCAAAAACTGGTTTCATGTGAACTAACTCTATTTCCAGGATTTCTGCAGTGCACACCATCCCTTCTAGACTAGGCACTTACATTTTGATGTTTTTCCACTTGGTCTTTCACAATTCTGTGATACTCATTAGTATTTGCTCTGAATTACTACAGATTTCCAGCTGTGTCCTGTAATGGGCCCACTGCTCTACTTCTGGGACTTCACCACTTGTAAAAACATCTTCATACACTCTTCTAAGAACATGAGAAGCTATATACACTTGTCTTTCAACAGTTTTACAGTTCAATGCTAAATTTCATTGTATTCTAGGGGTTTCAAACACTGGTTTCATGTAAACTAACTCTATTTCCACGATTTCTGCAGTGTACAACATCCTTTCTAGACTATACACTTACATTTTGATGTCTTTTCCACTTGGTCGCTCACAATTCTGTGATACTCATTAGTATTTGCTCTGAATTACTACTGCTTTCTTGCAGTGTCGTATAATGGGCCTTCTGCTCTACTTGTTGGACTTCTCCACAAGTACAAACAACATTATACACTCTTCTCTGAGCTTGAGAATCTATATACACTTGTCTTTCAACTGTTTTACTGTTGAATACTATTATTCAGTGAATTCTGGTTGTTTCAAACACTTGTTTCATGTGCACTAACACTATTTCAAGGATTTCCGCAGTGTACAACATCCTTTCTAGACTAGACACTTACATTTTGATGGTTTTCTACGTATTCTCACACAATTCCATGCTATTAATTGATATTTGCTCTGAATTACTACAGATTTCCAGCAGTGTCCTATAATAGCCCTTCTGCTCTACTTGTGGGACGTCACCACATGTGAAAACAAGTTCATACACTCTTCTCTGAACTTGAGAAGCTATATACACTTGTCTTTCAACAGTTTTACAGTTGAATGCTAATTTTCATTGTATTCTAGGGGTTTCAAACACTGTTTTCATGTGAACTAACTCTATTTCCAGGATTTCTCCAGTGTACACCATCCCTTCTAGACTAGACACTTACATTTTGATGTTTTTCCACTTCTTCTCACACAATTCTATGATATTCATTAGTATTTCCTCTGAATTACTACTGATTTCTAGCTGTGTCCTCTAATGGGCCTTCTGCTCTACTTGTGGGACTTCACCACATGTAGAAACAACTTTATATACTCTTCTCTGAACTTGAGAAGCTATATACACCTGTCTTTCAACTGTTTTACATTGAATACTACTTTTCAGTGAATTCTGTTGGTTTCAAACACTGCTTTCCTGTGATCTAACTCTATTTCTAGGATTTCTGCAGTGTACAACATCCTTTCTAGACTAGACATTTACATTTTGATGGTTTTCCACTTGTTCTCACACAATTCTATGATATTCATTAATATTTGCTCTGAAATACGACAGATTTCTAGCTGTATCTTATAATAGGCCTTCTGCTCTACTTGTGGGACTTCACCACATGTAGAAACAACTTCATATACTCTTCTCTGAATTTGAGAAGCTATATACACTTGTCTCTCAACTGTTGTACTGTTGAATGCTACTTTTCAGTGAATTCTAGTGTGTTGAAACACTGGTTTCTTGTGAACTAACTCTATTTCAAGGATTTCTGCAGTGTACAACATCCTTTTTAGACTATACACTTATATTTTGATGGTTTTCCACTTGTTCTCACACAATTCTATGATATTCATTAGTATATGCTCTGAAATACTACTGATTTCTAGCTGTGTCTTCTACTGGGCCTGCTGCTCTATTTGTGGGACTTCACCACATGTACAAACAATTTTATACACACTTCTCTGAACTTGAGAAGCTATATACTCTTGTCTTTCAATAGTTTTAGAGTTGAATGCTAATTTTCAGTGAATTCTGGTGGTTTCAAAAACTGGTTTCATGTGAACTAACTCTAGTTCAAGGATTTCCGCAGTGTACAACATCCTTTCTAGACTAGACACTTACATTTTGATGGTTTTCTACTTGTTCTCACACAATTCCATGCTATTCATTAATATTTGCTCTGAATTACTACAGATTTCCAGCTGTGTCCTGTAATGGGCCCACTGCTCTACTTGTGGGACTTCACCACTTGTAAAAACAACTTCATACACTCTTCTAAGAACATGAGAAGCTATATACACTTGTCTTTCAACAGTTTTACAGTTCAATGCTAAATTTCATTGTATTCTAGGGGTTTCAAACACTGGTTTCATGTAAACTAACTCTATTTCCACGATTTCTGCAGTGTACAACATCCTTTCTAGACTATACACTTACATTTTGATGTCTTTTCCACTTGGTCTCTCACAATTCTGTGATACTCATTAGTATTTGCTCTGAATTACTACTGCTTTCTTGCAGTGTCGTATAATGGGCCTTCTGCTCTACTTGTTGGACTTCTCCACAAGTACAAACAACATTATACACTCTTCTCTGAGCTTGAGAATCTATATACACTTGTCTTTCAACTGTTTTACAGTTGAATACTATTATTCAGTGAATTCTGGTTGTTTCAAACACTGGTTTCATGTGCACTAACTCTATTTCAAGGATTTCCGCAGTGTACAACATCCTTTCTAGACTAGACACTTACATTTTGATGGTTTTCTACTTATTCTCACACAATTCCATGCTATTAATTAATATTTGCTCTGAATTACTACAGATTTCTAGCAGTGTCCTATAATAGCCCTTCTGCTCTACTTGTGGGACATCACCACATGTGAAAACAAGTTCATACACTCTTCTCTGAACTTGAGAAGCTATATACACTTGTCTTTCAACAGTTTTACAGTTGAATGCTAATTTTCATTGTATTCTAGGGGTTTCAAACACTGTTTTCATGTGAACTAACTCTATTTCCAGGATTTCTGCAGTGTACAACATCCCTTCTAGACTAGACACTTACATTTTGATGTTTTTCCACTTGTTCTCACACAATTCTATGATAATCATTAGTATTTGCTCTGAATTAGTACTGATTTCTAGCTGTGTCCTCTAATGGGCCTTCTGCTCTACTTGTGGGACTTCACCACATGTAGAAACAACTTTATACACTCTTCTCTGAACTTGAGAAGCTATATACACCTGTCTTTCAACTGTTTTACAGTTGAATACTACTTTTCAGTGAATTCTGTTGGTTTCAAACACTGCTTTCATGTGATCTAACTCTATTTCCAGGATTTCTGCAGTGTACAACATCCTTTCTAGACTAGACACTTACATTTTGATGGTTTTCCACTTGTTCTCACACAATTCTATGATATTCATTAATATTTGCTCTGAAATACGACAGATTTCTAGCTGTATCTTATAATAGGCCTTCTGCTCTATTTGTGGGACTTCACCACATGTAAAAACAACTTCATCCATTCTTCTCTGAACTTGAGAAGCTATATACACTTGTCTTTCAACAGTTTTACAGTTGAATGCTAATTTTCATTGTATTCTAGGGGTTTCAAAAACTGTTTTCATGTGAACTAACTCTATTTCCAGGATTTCTGCAGTGTACAACATCCTTTCTAGACTAGGCACTTACATTTTGATGTCTTTTCCACTTGGTCTCTCACAATTCTGTGATACTCATTAGTATTTGCTCTGAATTACTACTGCTTTCTTGCAGTGTCCTATAATAGCTCTTCTGCTCTACTTGTGGGACTTCACCACATGTAGAAACAACTTCATATACTCTTCTCTGAATTTGAGAAGCTATATACACTTGTCTCTCAACTGTTGTACTGTTGAATGCTACTTTTCAGTGAATTCTAGTGTGTTGAAACACTGGTTTCTTGTGAACTAACTCTATTTCAAGGATTTCTGCAGTGTACAACATCCTTTTTAGACTATACACTTATATTTTGATGGTTTTCCACTTGTTCTCACACAATTCTATGATATTCATTAGTATATGCTCTGAAATACTACTGATTTCTAGCTGTGTCTTCTACTGGGCCTGCTGCTCTATTTGTGGGACTTCACCACATGTACAAACAATTTTATACACACTTCTCTGAACTTGAGAAGCTATATACTCTTGTCTTTCAATAGTTTTACAGTTGAATGCTAATTTTCAGTGAATTCTGGTGGATTCAAAAACTGGTTTCATGTGAACTAACTCTAGTTCAAGGATTTCCGCAGTGTACAACATCCTTTCTAGACTAGACACTTACATTTTGATGGTTTTCTACTTGTTCTCACACAATTCCATGCTATTCACTAATATTTGCTCTGAATTACTACAGATTTCCAGCTGTGTCTTGTAATGGGCCATCTGCTCTACTTGTGGGACTTCACCACATGTAAAAACAACTTCATACACTCTTCTAAGAACATGAGAAGCTATATACACTTGTCTTTCAACAGTTTTACAGTTCAATGCTAAATTTCATTGTATTCTAGGGGTTTCAAACACTGGTTTCATGTAAACTAACTCTATTTCCACGATTTCTGCAGTGTACAACATCCTTTCTAGACTATACACTTACATTTTGATGTCTTTTCCACTTGGTCTCTCACAATTCTGTGATACTCATTAGTATTTGCTCTGAATTACTACTGCTTTCATGCAGTGTCGTATAATGGGCCTTCTGCTCTACTTGTTGGATTTCTCCACAAGTACAAACAACATTATACACTCTTCTCTGAGCTTGAGAATCTATATACACTTGTCTTTCAACTGTTTTACAGTTGAATACTATTATTCAGTGAATTCTGGTTATTTCAAACACTGGTTTCATGTGCACTAACTCTATTTCAAGGATTTCCGCAGTGTACAACATCCTTTCTAGACTAGACACTTACATTTTGATGGTTTTCTACTTATTATCACACAATTCCATGCTATTAATTAATATTTGCTCTGAATTACTACAGATTTCTAGCAGTGTCCTATAATAGCCCTTCTGCTCTACTTGTGGGACGTCACCACATGTGAAAACAAGTTCATACACTCTTCTCTGAACTTGAGAAGCTATATACACTTGTCTTTCAACAGTTTTACAGTTGAATGCTAATTTTCATTGTATTCTAGGGGTTTCAAACACTGTTTTCATTGAACTAACTCTATTCCCAGGATTTCTGCAGTGTACAACATCCCTTCTAGACTAGACACTTACATTTTGATGTTTTTCCACTTGTTCTCACACAATTCTATGATATTCATTAGTATTTGCTCTGAATTACTACTGATTTCTAGCTGTGTCCTCTAATGGGCCTTCTGCTCTACTTGTGGGACTTCACCACATGTAGAAACAACTTTATACACTCTTCTCTGAACTTGAGAAGCTATATACACCTGTCTTTCAACTGTTTTACAGTTGAATACTACTTTTCAGTGAATTCTGTTGGTTTCAAACACTGCTTTCATGTGATCTAACTCTATTTCCAGGATTTCTGCAGTGTACAACATCCTTTCTAGACTAGACACTTACATTTTGATGGTTTTCCACTTGTTCTCACACAATTCTATGATATTCATTAATATTTGCTCCGAAATACGACAGATTTCTAGCTGTATCTTATAATAGGCCTTCTGCTCTATTTGTGGGACTTCACCACATGTAAAAACAACTTCATCCATTCTTCTCTGAACTTGAGAAGCTATATACACTTGTCTTTCAACAGTTTTACAGTTGAATGCTAATTTTCATTGTATTCTAGGGGTTTCAAAAACTGGTTTCATGTGAACTAAATCTATTTCCAGGATTTCTGCAGTGTACAACATCCTTTCTAGACTAGGCACTTACATTTTGATGTCTTTTCCACTTGGTCTATCACAATTCTGTGATACTCATTAGTATTTACTCTGAATTACTACTACTTTCTTGCAGTGTCCTATAATAGCTCTTCTGCTCTACTTGTGGGACGTCACCACATGTAGAAACAACTTCATACACTCTTCTCTGAACTTGAGAAGCTATATACACTTGTCTCTCAACTGTTGTACTGTTGAATGCTACTTTTCAGTGAATTCTAGTGGGTTGAATCACTGGTTTCTTGTGAACTAACTCTATTTCAAGGATTTCTGCAGTGTACAACATCCTTTTTAGACTATACACTTATATTTTGATGGTTTTCTACTTGTTCTCACACAATTCCATGCTATTCATTAATATTTGCTCTGAATTACTACAGATTTCCAGCTGTGTCTTGTAATGGGCCCTCTGCTCTACTTGTGGGACTTCACCACATGTAAAAACAACTTCATACACTCTTCTAAGAACATGAGAAGCTATATACACTTGTCTTTCAACAGTTTTACAGTTCAATGCTAAATTTCATTGTATTCTAGGGGTTTCAAACACTATTTTCATGTAAACTAACTCTATTTCCACGATTTCTGCAGTGTACAACATCCTTTCTAGACTATACACTTACATTTTGATGTCTTTTCCACTTGGTCTCTCACAATTCTGTGATACTCATTAGTATTTGCTCTGAATTACTACTGCTTTCTTGCAGTGTCGTATAATGGGCCTTCTGTTCTACTTGTTGGACTTCTCCACAAGTACAAACAACATTATACACTCTTATCTGAGCTTGAGAATCTATATACACTTGTCTTTCAACTGTTTTACAGTTGAATACTATTATTCAGTGAATTCTGGTTGTTTCAAACACTGGTTTCATGTGCACTAACTCTATTTCAAGGATTTCCGCAGTGTACAACATCCTTTCTAGACTAGACACTTACATTTTGATGGTTTTCTACTTGTTCTCACACAATTCCATGCTATTCATTAATATTTGCTCTGAATTACTACAGATTTCTAGCTGTGTCTTATAATAGGCCTTCTGCTCTACTTGTGGGACGTCACCACATGTAAAAACAACTTCATCCATTCTTCTCTGAACTTGAGAAGCTATATACACTTGTCTTTCAACAGTTTTACAGTTGAATGCTAATTTTCATTCTATTCTAGGGGTTTCAAACACTGGTTTCATGTGAACTAACTGTATTTCCAAGATTTCTGCACTGTATAACATCCTTTATAGACTAGACACTTACATTTTGATGTCTTTTCCACTTGGTCTCTCACAATTCTGTGATACTCATTAGTATTTGCTCTGAATTACTACTGCTTTCTTGCATTGTTCTTTAATGGGCCTTCTGCTCTACTTGTGGGACTTCACCACTTGTAGAAACAACTTTGTACATTCTTCTCTGAATTAGAGAAGCTATATACACTTGTCTTTCAACTGTTTTACTGTTGAATACTACTTTTCAGTGAATTCTGATGGTTTCAAACACTGGTTTCATGTGAACTAACTCTATTTCAAGGATTTCCGCAGTGTACAACATCCTTTCTAGACTAGACACTTACATTTTGATTGTTTTCTACTTATTCTCACACAATTCCATGCTATTCATTAATATTTGCTCTGAATTACTACAGATTTCTAGCAGTGTCCTATAATAGCCCTTCTGCTCTTCTTGTGGGACGTCACCACATGTAAAAACAACTTTGTACACTCTTCACTGAACTTGAGAAGCTATATACACTTGTCTTTCAACAGTTTTACAGTTGAATGCTAATTTTCATTATATTCTAGGGGTTTCAAACACTGGTTTCATGTGCACTAACTCTATTTCCAGGATTTCTGCAGTGTACAACATCCTTTCTAGACTAGACACTTACATTTTGATGTCTTTTCCACTTGTTCTCTCACAATTCTGTGATTCTCATTAGTATTTGCTCTGAATTACTACTGCTTTCTTGCAGTGTCCTATAATAGCTCTTCTGCTCTACTTGTGGGACTTCACCACATGTAGAAACAACTTCATACACTCTTCTCTGAACTTGAGAAGCTATATACACTTGTCTTTCAACTATTTTACAGTTGAAAACTACTTTTCAGTGACTTCTGGTGGTTTCAAACACTGGTTTCATGTGAACTAACTCTATTTCAAGGATTTCCGCAGTGTACAACATCCTTTCTAGACTAGACACTTACATTTTGATGTCTTTTCCACTTGGTCTCTCACAATTCTGTGATACTCATTAGTATTTGCTCTGAATTACTACTGCTTTCTTGCAGTGTCCTATAATAGCTCTTCTGCTCTACTTGTGGGACTTCACCACATGTAGAAAAAGCTTCATACACTCTTCTCTGAACTTGAGAAGCTATATACACTTGTCTTTCAACTGTTTTACAGTTGAAAACTACTTTTCAGTCACTTCTGGTGGTTTCAAACACTGGTTTCATGTGATCTAACACTATTTCAAGGATTTCTGCAGTGTACAACATCCCTTCTAGACTAGACACTTACATTTTGATGGTTTTCCACTTGTTCTCACACAATTCTATGATATTCATTAGTATTTGGTCTGAATTACTACGGATTTCTAGTTGTGTCCTCTAATGGGCCTTCTGCTCTACTTGTGGGAATTCACCACATGTAGAAACTAGTTTATACACTCTTCTCTGAACTTGAGAAGCTATATACACCTGTCTTTCAACTGTTTTACAGTTGAATACTACTTTTCAGTGAATTCTGTTGGTTTCAAACACTGCTTTCATGTGATCTAACTCTATTTCTAGGATTTCTGCAGTGTACAACATCCCTTCTAGACTAGACACTTACATTTTGATGGTTTTCCACTTGTTCTCACACAATTCTATGATATTCAATAATATTTGCTCTGAAATACGACAGATTTCTAGCTGTATCTTATAATAGGCTTTCTGCTCTATTTATGGGACTTCACCACATGTAAAAACAACTTCATACACTCTTCTAAGAACATGAGAAGCTATATACACTTGTCTTTCAACAGTTTTACAGTTCAATGCTAAATTTCATTGTATTCTAGGGGTTTCAAACACTGGTTTCATGTGAACTAACTCTATTTCCAGGATTACTGCAGTGTACAACATCCTTTCTAGACTAGGCACTTACATTTTGATGTCTTTTCCACTTGGTCTCTCACAATTCTGTGATACTCATTAGTATTTGCTCTGAATTACTACTGCTTTCTTGCAGTGTCCTATAATAGCTCTTCTGCTCTACTTGTGGGACTTCACCGCATGTAGAAACAAGTTCATACACTCTGCTCTGAACTTGAGAAGCTATATACACTTGTCTTTCAACTGTTTTACAGTTGAATACTATTATTCAGTGAATTCTGGTTGTTTCAAACAGTGGTTTCATGTGCACTAACTCTATTTCAAGGATTTCCGCAGTGTACAACATCCTTTCTAGACTAGACACTTACATTTTGATGGTTTTCTACTTATTCTCACACAATTCCATGCTATTAATTAATATTTGCTCTGAATTACTCCAGATTTCTAGCAGTGTCCTATAATAGCCCTTCTGCTCTACTTGTGGGACGTCACCACATGTGAAAACAAGTTCATACACTCTTCTCTGAACTTGAGAAGCTATATACACTTGTCTTTCAACAGTTTTACAGTTGAATGCTAATTTTCATTGTATTCTAGGGGTTTCAAAAACTGGTTTCATGTGAACTAACTCTATTTCCAGGATTTCTGCAGTGTACAACATCCTTTCTAGACTAGGCACTTACATTTTGATGTCTTTTCCACTTGGTCTCTCACAATTCTGTGATACTCATTAGTATTTGCTCTGAATTACTACTGCTTTCTTGCAGTGTCCTATAATAGCTCTTCTGCTCTACTTGTGGGACTTCACCACATGTAGAAACAACTTCATATACTCTTCTCTGAATTTGAGAAGCTATATACACTTGTCTATCAACTGTTGTACTGTTGAATGCTACTTTTCAGTGAATTCTAGTGTGTTGAAACACTGGTTTCTTGTGAACTAACTCTATTTCAAGGATTTCTGCAGTGTACAACATCCTTTTTAGACTATACACTTATATTTTGATGGTTTTCCACTTGTTCTCACACAATTCTATGATATTCATTAGTATATGCTCTGAAATACTACTGATTTCTAGCTGTGTCTTCTACTGGGCCTGCTGCTCTATTTGTGGGACTTCACCACATGTACAAACAATTTTATACACACTTCTCTGAACTTGAGAAGCTATATACTCTTGTCTTTCAATAGTTTTACAGTTGAATGCTAATTTTCAGTGAATTCTGGTGGATTCAAAAACTGGTTTCATGTGAACTAACTCTAGTTCAAGGATTTCCGCAGTGTACAACATCCTTTCTAGACTAGACACTTACATTTTGATGGTTTTCTACTTGTTCTCACACAATTCCATGCTATTCACTAATATTTGCTCTGAATTACTACAGATTTCCAGCTGTGTCTTGTAATGGGCCATCTGCTCTACTTGTGGGACTTCACCACATGTAAAAACAACTTCATACACTCTTCTAAGAACATGAGAAGCTATATACACTTGTCTTTCAACAGTTTTACAGTTCAATGCTAAATTTCATTGTATTCTAGGGGTTTCAAACACTGGTTTCATGTAAACTAACTCTATTTCCACGATTTCTGCAGTGTACAACATCCTTTCTAGACTATACACTTACATTTTGATGTCTTTTCCACTTGGTCTCTCACAATTCTGTGATACTCATTAGTATTTGCTCTGAATTACTACTGCTTTCATGCAGTGTCGTATAATGGGCCTTCTGCTCTACTTGTTGGATTTCTCCACAAGTACAAACAACATTATACACTCTTCTCTGAGCTTGAGAATCTATATACACTTGTCTTTCAACTGTTTTACAGTTGAATACTATTATTCAGTGAATTCTGGTTATTTCAAACACTGGTTTCATGTGCACTAACTCTATTTCAAGGATTTCCGCAGTGTACAACATCCTTTCTAGACTAGACACTTACATTTTGATGGTTTTCTACTTATTATCACACAATTCCATGCTATTAATTAATATTTGCTCTGAATTACTACAGATTTCTAGCAGTGTCCTATAATAGCCCTTCTGCTCTACTTGTGGGACGTCACCACATGTGAAAACAAGTTCATACACTCTTCTCTGAACTTGAGAAGCTATATACACTTGTCTTTCAACAGTTTTACAGTTGAATGCTAATTTTCATTGTATTCTAGGGGTTTCAAACACTGTTTTCATTGAACTAACTCTATTCCCAGGATTTCTGCAGTGTACAACATCCCTTCTAGACTAGACACTTACATTTTGATGTTTTTCCACTTGTTCTCACACAATTCTATGATATTCATTAGTATTTGCTCTGAATTACTACTGATTTCTAGCTGTGTCCTCTAATGGGCCTTCTGCTCTACTTGTGGGACTTCACCACATGTAGAAACAACTTTATACACTCTTCTCTGAACTTGAGAAGCTATATACACCTGTCTTTCAACTGTTTTACAGTTGAATACTACTTTTCAGTGAATTCTGTTGGTTTCAAACACTGCTTTCATGTGATCTAACTCTATTTCCAGGATTTCTGCAGTGTACAACATCCTTTCTAGACTAGACACTTACATTTTGATGGTTTTCCACTTGTTCTCACACAATTCTATGATATTCATTAATATTTGCTCTGAAATACGACAGATTTCTAGCTGTATCTTATAATAGGCCTTCTGCTCTATTTGTGGGACTTCACCACATGTAAAAACAACTTCATCCATTCTTCTCTGAACTTGAGAAGCTATATACACTTGTCTTTCAACAGTTTTACAGTTGAATGCTAATTTTCATTGTATTCTAGGGGTTTCAAAAACTGGTTTCATGTGAACTAAATCTATTTCCAGGATCTGCAGTGTACAACATCCTTTCTAGACTAGGCACTTACATTTTGATGTCTTTTCCACTTGGTCTATCACAATTCTGTGATACTCATTAGTATTTACTCTGAATTACTACTGCTTTCTTGCAGTGTGCTATAATAGCTCTTCTGCTCTACTTGTGGGACGTCACCACATGTAGAAACAACTTCATACACTCTTCTCTGAACTTGAGAAGCTATATACACTTGTCTCTCAACTGTTGTACTGTTGAATGCTACTTTTCAGTGAATTCTAGTGGGTTGAATCACTGGTTTCTTGTGAACTAAGTCTATTTCAAGGATTTCTGCAGTGTACAACATCCTTTTTAGACTATACACTTATATTTTGATGGTTTTCTACTTGTTCTCACACAATTCCATGCTATTCATTAATATTTGCT
Source organism: Cnephaeus nilssonii (assembly GCF_951640355.1). Lineage (NCBI taxonomy): Eukaryota > Metazoa > Chordata > Mammalia > Chiroptera > Vespertilionidae > Cnephaeus > Cnephaeus nilssonii. Next base: position 882,900 of record NC_137076.1, on the reverse strand, counting down.
CTGAATTACTACAGATTTCCAGCTGTGTCTTGTAATGGGCCCTCTGCTCTACTTGTGGGACTTCACCACATGTAAAAACAACTTCATACACTCTTCTAAGAACATGAGAAGCTATATACACTTGTCTTTCAACAGTTTTACAGTTCAATGCTAAATTTCATTGTATTCTAGGGGTTTCAAACACTATTTTCATGTAAACTAACTCTATTTCCACGATTTCTGCAGTGTACAACATCCTTTCTAGACTATACACTTACATTTTGATGTCTTTTCCACTTGGTCTCTCACAATTCTGTGATACTCATTAGTAATTGCTCTGAATTACTACTGCTTTCTTGCAGTGTCGTATAATGGGCCTTCTGTTCTACTTGTTGGACTTCTCCACAAGTACAAACAACATTATACACTCTTATCTGAGCTTGAGAATCTATATACACTTGTCTTTCAACTGTTTTACAGTTGAATACTACTTTTCAGTGAATTCTGGTTGTTTCAAACACTGGTTTCATGTGCACTAACTCTATTTCAAGGATTTCCGCAGTGTACAACATCCTTTCTAGACTAGACACTTACATTTTGATGGTTTTCTACTTGTTCTCACACAATTCCATGCTATTCATTAATATTTGCTCTGAATTACTACAGATTTCTAGCTGTGTCTTATAATAGGCCTTCTGCTCTACTTGTGGGACGTCACCACATGTAAAAACAACTTCATCCATTCTTCTCTGAACTTGAGAAGCTATATACACTTGTCTTTCAACAGTTTTACAGTTGAATGCTAATTTTCATTCTATTCTAGGGGTTTCAAACACTGGTTTCATGTGAACTAACTGTATTTCCAAGATTTCTGCACTGTATAACATCCTTTATAGACTAGACACTTACATTTTGATGTCTTTTCCACTTGGTCTCTCACAATTCTGTGATACTCATTAGTATTTGCTCTGAATTACTACTGCTTTCTTGCATTGTCCTTTAATGGGCCTTCTGCTCTACTTGTGGGACTTCACCACTTGTAGAAACAACTTTGTACATTCTTCTCTGAATTAGAGAAGCTATATACACTTGTCTTTCAACTGTTTTACTGTTGAATACTACTTTTCAGTGAATTCTGATGGTTTCAAACACTGGTTTCATGTGAACTAACTCTATTTCAAGGATTTCCGCAGTGTACAACATCCTTTCTAGACTAGACACTTACATTTTGATTGTTTTCTACTTATTCTCACACAATTCCATGCTATTCATTAATATTTGCTCTGAATTACTACAGATTTCTAGCAGTGTCCTATAATAGCCCTTCTGCTCTTCTTGTGGGACGTCACCACATGTAAAAACAACTTCGTACACTCTTCACTGAACTTGAGAAGCTATATACACTTGTCTTTCAACAGTTTTACAGTTCAATGCTAATTTTCATTATATTCTAGGGGTTTCAAACACTGGTTTCATGTGCACTAACTCTATTTCCAGGATTTCTGCAGTGTACAACATCCTTTCTAGACTAGATACTTACATTTTGATGTCTTTTCCACTTGTTCTCTCACAATTCTGTGATACTCATTAGTATTTGCTCTGAATTACTACTGCTTTCTTGCAGTGTCCTATAATGGCTCTTCTGCTCTACTTGTGGGACTTCACCACATGTAGAAACAACTTCATACACTCTTCTCTGAACTTGAGAAGCTATATACACTTGTCTTTCAACAGTTTTACAGTTGAAAACTACTTTTCAGTGACTTCTGGTGGTTTCAAACACTGGTTTCATGTGAACTAACTCTATTTCAAGGATTTCCGCAGTGTACAACATCCTTTCTAGACTAGACACTTACATTTTGATGTCTTTTCCACTTGGTCTCTCACAATTCTGTGATACTCATTAGTATTTGCTCTGAATTACTACTGCTTTCTTGCAGTGTCCTATAATAGCTCTTCTGCTCTACTTGTGGGACTTCACCACATGTAGAAAAAGCTTCATACACTCTTCTCTGAACTTGAGAAGCTATATACACTTGTCTTTCAACTGTTTTACAGTTGAAAACTACTTTTCAGTCACTTCTGGTGGTTTCAAACACTGGTTTCATGTGATCTAACTCTATTTCAAGGATTTCTGCAGTGTACAACATCCCTTCTAGACTAGACACTTACATTTTGATGGTTTTCCACTTGTTCTCACACAATTCTATGATATTCATTAGTATTTGGTCTGAATTACTAAGGATTTCTAGTTGTGTCCTCTAATGGGCCTTCTGCTCTACTTGTGGGAATTCACCACATGTAGAAACTAGTTTATACACTCTTCTCTGAACTTGAGAAGCTATATACACCTGTCTTTCAACTGTTTTACAGTTGAATACTACTTTTCAGTGAATTCTGTTGGTTTCAAACACTGCTTTCATGTGATCTAACTCTATTTCTAGGATTTCTGCAGTGTACAACATCCCTTCTAGACTAGACACTTACATTTTGATGGTTTTCCACTTGTTCTCACACAATTCTATGATATTCAATAATATTTGCTCTGAAATACGACAGATTTCTAGCTGTATCTTATAATAGGCTTTCTGCTCTATTTATGGGACTTCACCACATGTAAAAACAACTTCATACACTCTTCTAAGAACATGAGAAGCTATATACACTTGTCTTTCAACAGTTTTACAGTTGAATGCTAAATTTCATTGTATTCTAGGGGTTTCAAACACTGGTTTCATGTGAACTAACTCTATTTCCAGGATTACTGCAGTGTACAACATCCTTTCTAGACTAGGCACTTACATTTTGATGTCTTTTCCACTTGGTCTCTCACAATTCTGTGATACTCATTAGTATTTGCTCTGAATTACTACTGCTTTCTTGCAGTGTCCTATAATAGCTCTTCTGCTCTACTTGTGGGACTTCACCACATGTAGAAACAAGTTCATACACTCTGCTCTGAACTTGAGAAGCTATATACACTTGTCTTTCAACTGTTTTACAGTTGAATACTATTATTCAGTGAATTCTGGTTGTTTCAAACAGTGGTTTCATGTGCACTAACTCTATTTCAAGGATTTCCGCAGTGTACAACATCCTTTCTAGACTAGACACTTACATTTTGATGGTTTTCTACTTATTCTCACACAATTCCATGCTATTAATTAATATTTGCTCTGAATTACTCCAGATTTCTAGCAGTGTCCTATAATAGCCCTTCTGCTCTACTTGTGGGACGTCACCACATGTGAAAACAAGTTCATACACTCTTCTCTGAACATGAGAAGCTATATACACTTGTCTTTCAACAGTTTTACAGTTGAATGCTAATTTTCATTGTATTCTAGGGGTTTCAAAAACTGGTTTCATGTGAACTAACTCTATTTCCAGGATTTCTGCAGTGTACAACATCCTTTCTAGACTAGGCACTTACATTTTGATGTCTTTTCCACTTGGTCTCTCACAATTCTGTGATACTCATTAGTATTTGCTCTGAATTACTACTGCTTTCTTGCAGTGTCCTATAATAGCTCTTCTGCTCTACTTGTGGGACTTCACCACATGTAGAAACAACTTCATATACTCTTCTCTGAATTTGAGAAGCTATATACACTTGTCTATCAACTGTTGTACTGTTGAATGCTACTTTTCAGTGAATTCTAGTGTGTTGAAACACTGGTTTCTTGTGAACTAACTCTATTTCAAGGATTTCTGCAGTGTACAACATCCTTTTTAGACTATACACTTATATTTTGATGGTTTTCCACTTGTTCTCACACAATTCTATGATATTCATTAGTATATGCTCTGAAATACTACTGATTTCTAGCTGTGTCTTCTACTGGGCCTGCTGCTCTATTTGTGGGACTTCACCACATGTACAAACAATTTTATACACACTTCTCTGAACTTGAGAAGCTATATACTCTTGTCTTTCAATAGTTTTACAGTTGAATGCTAATTTTCAGTGAATTCTGGTGGATTCAAAAACTGGTTTCATGTGAACTAACTCTAGTTCAAGGATTTCCGCAGTGTACAACATCCTTTCTAGACTAGACACTTACATTTTGATGGTTTTCTACTTGTTCTCACACAATTCCATGCTATTCACTAATATTTGCTCTGAATTACTACAGATTTCCAGCTGTGTCTTGTAATGGGCCATCTGCTCTACTTGTGGGACTTCACCACATGTAAAAACAACTTCATACACTCTTCTAAGAACATGAGAAGCTATATACACTTGTCTTTCAACAGTTTTACAGTTCAATGCTAAATTTCATTGTATTCTAGGGGTTTCAAACACTGGTTTCATGTAAACTAACTCTATTTCCACGATTTCTGCAGTGTACAACATCCTTTCTAGACTATACACTTACGTTTTGATGTCTTTTCCACTTGGTCTCTCACAATTCTGTGATACTCATTAGTATTTGCTCTGAATTACTACTGCTTTCATGCAGTGTCGTATAATGGGCCTTCTGCTCTACTTGTTGGATTTCTCCACAAGTACAAACAACATTATACACTCTTCTCTGAGCTTGAGAATCTATATACACTTGTCTTTCAACTGTTTTACAGTTGAATACTATTATTCAGTGAATTCTGGTTATTTCAAACACTGGTTTCATGTGCACTAACTCTATTTCAAGGATTTCCGCAGTGTACAACATCCTTTCTAGCCTAGACACTTACATTTTGATGGTTTTCTACTTATTATCACACAATTCCATGCTATTAATTAATATTTGCTCTGAATTACTACAGATTTCTAGCAGTGTCCTATAATAGCCCTTCTGCTCTACTTGTGGGACGTCACCACATGTGAAAACAAGTTCATACACTCTTCTCTGAACTTGAGAAGCTATATACACTTGTCTTTCAACAGTTTTACAGTTGAATGCTAATTTTCATTGTATTCTAGGGGTTTCAAACACTGTTTTCATGTGAACTAACTCTATTCCCAGGATTTCTGCAGTGTACAACATCCCTTCTAGACTAGACACTTACATTTTGATGTTTTTCCACTTGTTCTCACACAATTCTATGATATTCATTAGTATTTGCTCTGAATTACTACTGATTTCTAGCTGTGTCCTCTAATGGGCCTTCTGCTCTACTTGTGGGACTTCACCACATGTAGAAACAACTTTATACACTCTTCTCTGAACTTGAGAAGCTATATACACCTGTCTTTCAACTGTTTTACAGTTGAATACTACTTTTCAGTGAATTCTGTTGGTTTCAAACACTGCTTTCATGTGATCTAACTCTATTTCCAGGATTTCTGCAGTGTACAACATCCTTTCTAGACTAGACACTTACATTTTGATGGTTTTCCACTTGTTCTCACACAATTCTATGATATTCATTAATATTTGCTCTGAAATACGACAGATTTCTAGCTGTATCTTATAATAGGCCTTCTGCTCTATTTGTGGGACTTCACCACATGTAAAAACAACTTCATCCATTCTTCTCTGAACTTGAGAAGCTATATACACTTGTCTTTCAACAGTTTTACAGTTGAATGCTAATTTTCATTGTATTCTAGGGGTTTCAAAAACTGGTTTCATGTGAACTAAATCTATTTCCAGGATTTCTGCAGTGTACAACATCCTTTCTAGACTAGGCACTTACATTTTGATGTCTTTTCCACTTGGTCTATCACAATTCTGTGATACTCATTAGTATTTACTCTGAATTACTACTACTTTCTTGCAGTGTCCTATAATAGCTCTTCTGCTCTACTTGTGGGACGTCACCACATGTAGAAACAACTTCATACACTCTTCTCTGAACTTGAGAAGCTATATACACTTGTCTCTCAACTGTTGTACTGTTGAATGCTACTTTTCAGTGAATTCTAGTGGGTTGAATCACTGGTTTCTTGTGAACTAACTCTATTTCAAGGATTTCTGCAGTGTACAACATCCTTTTTAGACTATACACTTATATTTTGATGGTTTTCTACTTGTTCTCACACAATTCCATGCTATTCATTAATATTTGCTCTGAATTACTACAGATTTCCAGCTGTGTCTTGTAATGGGCCCTCTGCTCTACTTGTGGGACTTCACCACATGTAAAAACAACTTCATACACTCTTCTAAGAACATGAGAAGCTATATACACTTGTCTTTCAACAGTTTTACAGTTCAATGCTAAATTTCATTGTATTCTAGGGGTTTCAAACACTATTTTCATGTAAACTAACTCTATTTCCACGATTTCTGCAGTGTACAACATCCTTTCTAGACTATACACTTACATTTTGATGTCTTTTCCACTTGGTCTCTCACAATTCTGTGATACTCATTAGTATTTGCTCTGAATTACTACTGCTATCTTGCAGTGTCGTATAATGGGCCTTCTGTTCTACTTGTTGGACTTCTCCACAAGTACAAACAACATTATACACTCTTATCTGAGCTTGAGAATCTATATACACTTGTCTTTCAACTGTTTTACAGTTGAATACTATTATTCAGTGAATTCTGGTTGTTTCAAACACTGGTTTCATGTGCACTAACTCTATTTCAAGGATTTCCGCAGTGTACAACATCCTTTCTAGACTAGACACTTACATTTTGATGGTTTTCTACTTGTTCTCACACAATTCCATGCTATTCATTAATATTTGCTCTGAATTACTACAGATTTCTAGCTGTGTCTTATAATAGGCCTTCTGCTCTACTTGTGGGACGTCACCACATGTAAAAACAACTTCATCCATTCTTCTCTGAACTTGAGAAGCTATATACACTTGTCTTTCAACAGTTTTACAGTTGAATGCTAATTTTCATTCTATTCTAGGGGTTTCAAACACTGGTTTCATGTGCACTAACTCTATTTCCAGGATTTCTGCAGTGTACAACATCCTTTCTAGACTAGACACTTACATTTTGATGTCTTTTCCACTTGTTCTCTCACAATTCTGTGATACTCATTAGTATTTGCTCTGAATTACTACTGCTTTCTTGCAGTGTCCTATAATAGCTCTTCTGCTCTACTTGTGGGACTTCACCACATGTAGAAACAACTTCATACACTCTTCTCTGAACTTGAGAAGCTATATACACTTGTCTTTCAACTGTTTTACAGTTGAAAACTACTTTTCAGTGACTTCTGGTGGTTTCAAACACTGGTTTCATGTGAACTAACTCTATTTCAAGGATTTCCGCAGTGTACAACATCCTTTCTAGACTAGACACTTACATTTTGATGTCTTTTCCACTTGGTCTCTCACAATTCTGTGATACTCATTAGTATTTGCTCTGAATTACTACTGCTTTCTTGCAGTGTCCTATAATAGCTCTTCTGCTCTACTTGTGGGACTTCACCACATGTAGAAAAAGCTTCATACACTCTTCTCTGAACTTGAGAAGCTATATACACTTGTCTTTCAACTGTTTAACAGTTGAAAACTACTTTTCAGTCACTTCTGGTGGTTTCAAACACTGGTTTCATGTGATCTAACTCTATTTCAAGGATTTCTGCAGTGTACAACATCCCTTCTAGACTAGACACTTACATTTTGATGGTTTTCCACTTGTTCTCACACAATTCTATGATATTCATTAGTATTTGGTCTGAATTACTACGGATTTCTAGTTGTGTCCTCTAATGGGCCTTCTGCTCTACTTGTGGGAATTCACCACATGTAGAAACTAGTTTATACACTCTTCTCTGAACTTGAGAAGCTATATACACCTGTCTTTCAACTCTTTTACAGTTGAATACTACTTTTCAGTGAATTCTGTTGGTTTCAAACACTGCTTTCATGTGATCTAACTCTATTTCTAGGATTTCTGCAGTGTACAACATCCCTTCTAGACTAGACACTTACATTTTGATGGTTTTCCACTTGTTCTCACACAATTCTATGATATTCATTAATATTTGCTCTGAAATACGACAGATTTCTAGCTGTATCTTATAATAGGCTTTCGGCTCTATTTATGGGACTTCACCACATGTAAAAACAACTTCATACACTCTTCTAAGAACATGAGAAGCTATATACACTTGTCTTTCAACAGTTTTACAGTTCAATGCTAAATTTCATTGTATTCTAGGGGTTTCAAACACTGGTTTCATGTGAACTAACTCTATTTCCAGGATTTCTGCAGTGTACAACATCCTTTCTAGACTAGGCACTTACATTTTGATGTCTTTTCCACTTGGTCTCTCACAATTCTGTGATACTCATTAGTATTTGCTCTGAATTACTACTGCTTTCTTGCAGTGTCCTATAATAGCTCTTCTGCTCTACTTGTGGGACTTCACCACATGTAGAAACAAGTTCATACACTCTGCTCTGAACTTGAGAAGCTATATACACTTGTCTTTCAACTGTTTTACAGTTGAATACTATTATTCAGTGAATTCTGGTTGTTTCAAACAGTGGTTTCATGTGCACTAACTCTATTTCAAGGATTTCCGCAGTGTACAACATCCTTTCTAGACTAGACACTTACATTTTGATGGCTTTCTACTTGTTCTCACACAATTCCATGCTATTCATTAATATTTGCTCTGAATTACTACAGATTTCTAGCTGTGTCTTATAATAGGCCTTCTGCTCTACTTGTGGGACGTCACCACATGTAAAAACAACTTCATCCATTCTTCTCTGAACTTGAGAAGCTATATACACTTGTCTTTCAACAGTTTTACAGTTGAATGCTAATTTTCATTCTATTCTAGGGGTTTCCAACACTGGTTTCATGTGAACTAACTGTATTTCCAAGATTTCTGCACTGTATAACATCCTTTATAGACTAGACACTTACATTTTGATGTCTTTTCCACTGGGTCTCTCACAATTCTGTGATACTCATTAGTATTTGCTCTGAATTACTACTACTTTCTTGCATTGTCCTTTAATGGGCCTTCTGCTCTACTTGTGGGACTTCACCACATGTAGAAACAACTTTGTACATTCTTCTCTGAATTAGAGAAGCTATATACACTTGTCTTTCAACAGTTTTACAGTTCAATGCTAAATTTCATTGTATTCTAGGGGTTTCAAACACTGGTTTCATGTGAACTAACTCTATTTCAAGGATTTCTGCAGTGTAAAACATCCCTTCTAGACTAGACACTTACATTTTGATTTTTTTCCACTTGTTCTCACACAATTCTATGATATTCATTAGTATTTGCTCTGAATTGCTACTGATTTCTAGCTATGTCCTATAATGGGCCTTCTGCTCTACTTGTGGGACTTCACCACATGTAGAAACAACTTCATATACTCTTCTCTGAATTTGAGAAGCTATATACACTTGTCTCTCAACTGTTGTACTGTTGAATGCTACTTTTCAGTGAATTCTAGTGTGTTGAAACACTGGTTTCTTGTGAACTAACTCTATTTCAAGGATTTCTGCAGTGTACAACATCCTTTTTAGACTATACACTTATATTTTGATGGTTTTCCACTTGTTCTCACACAATTCTATGATATTCATTAGTATATGCTCTGAAATACTACTGATTTCTAGCTGTGTCTTCTACTGGGCCTGCTGCTCTATTTGTGGGACTTCACCACATGTACAAACAATTTTATACACACTTCTCTGAACTTGAGAAGCTATATACTCTTGTCTTTCAATAGTTTTATAGTTGAATGCTAATTTTCAGTGAATTCTGGTGGTTTCAAAAACTGGTTTCATGTGAACTAACTCTAGTTCAAGGATTTCCGCAGTGTACAACATCCTTTCTAGACTAGACACTTACATTTTGATGGTTTTCTACTTGTTCTCACACAATTCCATGCTATTCACTAATATTTGCTCTGAATTACTACAGATTTCCAGCTGTGTCCTGTAATGGGCCCACTGCTCTACTTGTGGGACTTCACCACTTGTAAAAACAACTTCATACACTCTTCTAAGAACATGAGAAGCTATATACACTTGTCTTTCAACAGTTTTACAGTTCAATGCTAAATTTCATTGTATTCTAGGGGTTTCAAACACTATTTTCATGTAAACTAACTCTATTTCCACGATTTCTGCAGTGTACAACATCCTTTCTAGACTATACACTTACATTTTGATGTCTTTTCCACTTGGTCTCTCACAATTCTGTGATACTCATTAGTATTTGCTCAGAATTACTACTGCTTTCTTGCAGTGTCGTATAATGGGCCTTCTGCTCTACTTGTTGGACTTCTCCACAAGTACAAACAACATTATACACTCTTCTCTGAGCTTGAGAATCTATATACACTTGTCTTTCAACTGTTTTACAGTTGAATACTATTATTCAGTGAATTCTGGTTGTTTCAAACACTGGTTTCATGTGCACTAACTCTATTTCAAGGATTTCCGCAGTGTACAACATCCTTTCTAGACTAGACACTTACATTTTGATGGTTTTCTACTTATTCTCACACAATTCCATGCTATTAATTAATATTTGCTCTGAATTACTACAGATTTCTAGCAGTGTCCTATAATAGCCCTTCTGCTCTACTTGTGGGACATCACCACATGTGAAAACAAGTTCATACACTCTTCTCTGAACTTGAGAAGCTATATACACTTGTCTTTCAACAGTTTTACAGTTGAATGCTAATTTTCATTGTATTCTAGGGGTTTCAAAAACTGGTTTCATGTGAACTAACTCTATTTCCAGGATTTCTGCAGTGTACAACATCCTTTCTAGACTAGGCACTTACATTTTGATGTCTTTTCCACTTGGTCTCTCACAATTCTGTGATACTCATTAGTATTTGCTCTGAATTACTACTGCTTTCTTGCAGTGTCCTATAATAGCTCTTCTGCTCTACTTGTGGGACTTCACCACATGTAGAAACAACTTCATATACTCTTCTCTGAATTTGAGAAGCTATATACACTTGTCTCTCAACTGTTGTACTGTTGAATGCTACTTTTCAGTGAATTCTAGTGTGTTGAAACACTGGTTTCTTGTGAACTAACTCTATTTCAAGGATTTCTGCAGTGTACAACATCCTTTTTAGACTATACACTTATATTTTGATGGTTTTCCACTTGTTCTCACACAATTCTATGATATTCATTAGTATATGCTCTGAAATACTACTGATTTCTAGCTGTGTCTTCTACTGGGCCTGCTGCTCTATTTGTGGGACTTCACCACATGTACAAACAATTTTATACACACTTCTCTGAACTTGAGAAGCTATATACTCTTGTCTTTCAATAGTTTTACAGTTGAATGCTAATTTTCAGTGAATTCTGGTGGATTCAAAAACTGGTTTCATGTGAACTAACTCTAGTTCAAGGATTTCCGCAGTGTACAACATCCTTTCTAGACTAGACACTTACATTTTGATGGTTTTCTACTTGTTCTCACACAATTCCATGCTATTCACTAATATTTGCTCTGAATTACTACAGATTTCCAGCTGTGTCTTGTAATGGGCCATCTGCTCTACTTGTGGGACTTCACCACATGTAAAAACAACTTCATACACTCTTCTAAGAACATGAGAAGCTATATACACTTGTCTTTCAACAGTTTTACAGTTGAATGCTAATTTTCATTGTATTCTAGGGGTTTCAAACACTGGTTTCATGTAAACTAACTCTATTTCCACGATTTCTGCAGTGTACAACATCCTTTCTAGACTATACACTTACATTTTGATGTCTTTTCCACTTGGTCTCTCACAATTCTGTGATACTCATTAGTATTTGCTCTGAATTACTACTGCTTTCATGCAGTGTCGTATAATGGGCCTTCTGCTCTACTTGTTGGATTTCTCCACAAGTACAAACAACATTATACACTCTTCTCTGAGCTTGAGAATCTATATACACTTGTCTTTCAACTGTTTTACAGTTGAATACTATTATTCAGTGAATTCTGGTTATTTCAAACACTGGTTTCATGTGCACTAACTCTATTTCAAGGATTTCCGCAGTGTACAACATCCTTTCTAGACTAGACACTTACATTTTGATGGTTTTCTACTTATTATCACACAATTCCATGCTATTAATTAATATTTGCTCTGAATTACTACAGATTTCTAGCAGTGTCCTATAATAGCCCTTCTGCTCTACTTGTGGGACGTCACCACATGTGAAAACAAGTTCATACACTCTTCTCTGAACTTGAGAAGCTATATACACTTGTCTTTCAACAGTTTTACAGTTGAATGCTAATTTTCATTGTATTCTAGGGGTTTCAAACACTGTTTTCATGTGAACTAACTCTATTCCCAGGATTTCTGCAGTGTACAACATCCCTTCTAGACTAGACACTTACATTTTGATGTTTTTCCACTTGTTCTCACACAATTCTATGATATTCATTAGTATTTGCTCTGAATTACTACTGATTTCTAGCTGTGTCCTCTAATGGGCCTTCTGCTCTACTTGTGGGACTTCACCACATGTAGAAACAACTTTATACACTCTTCTCTGAACTTGAGAAGCTATATACACCTGTCTTTCAACTGTTTTACAGTTGAATACTACTTTTCAGTGAATTCTGTTGGTTTCAAACACTGCTTTCATGTGATCTAACTCTATTTCCAGGATTTCTGCAGTGTACAACATCCTTTCTAGACTAGACACTTACATTTTGATGGTTTTCCACTTGTTCTCACACAATTCTATGATATTCATTAATATTTGCTCTGAAATACGACAGATTTCTAGCTGTATCTTATAATAGGCCTTCTGCTCTATTTGTGGGACTTCACCACATGTAAAAACAACTTCATCCATTCTTCTCTGAACTTGAGAAGCTATATACACTTGTCTTTCAACAGTTTTACAGTTGAATGCTAATTTTCATTGTATTCTAGGGGTTTCAAAAACTGGTTTCATGTGAACTAAATCTATTTCCAGGATTTCTGCAGTGTACAACATCCTTTCTAGACTAGGCACTTACATTTTGATGTCTTTTCCACTTGGTCTATCACAATTCTGTGATACTCATTAGTATTTACTCTGAATTACTACTACTTTCTTGCAGTGTCCTATAATAGCTCTTCTGCTCTACTTGTGGGACGTCACCACATGTAGAAACAACTTCATACACTCTTCTCTGAACTTGAGAAGCTATATACACTTGTCTCTCAACTGTTGTACTGTTGAATGCTACTTTTCAGTGAATTCTAGTGGGTTGAATCACTGGTTTCTTGTGAACTAACTCTATTTCAAGGATTTCTGCAGTGTACAACATCCTTTTTAGACTATACACTTATATTTTGATGGTTTTCTACTTGTTCTCACACAATTCCATGCTATTCATTAATATTTGCTCTGAATTACTACAGATTTCCAGCTGTGTCTTGTAATGGGCCCTCTGCTCTACTTTGGGACTTCACCACATGTAAAAACAACTTCATACACTCTTCTAAGAACATGAGAAGCTATATACACTTGTCTTTCAACAGTTTTACAGTTCAATGCTAAATTTCATTGTATTCTAGGGGTTTCAAACACTATTTTCATGTAAACTAACTCTATTTCCACGATTTCTGCAGTGTACAACATCCTTTCTAGACTATACACTTACATTTTGATGTCTTTTCCACTTGGTCTCTCACAATTCTGTGATACTCATTAGTATTTGCTCTGAATTACTACTGCTTTCTTGCAGTGTCGTATAATGGGCCTTCTGTTCTACTTGTTGGACTTCTCCACAAGTACAAACAACATTATGCACTCTTATCTGAGCTTGACAATCTATATACACTTGTCTTTCAACTGTTTTACAGTTGAATACTATTATTCAGTGAATTCTGGTTGTTTCAAACACTGGTTTCATGTGCACTAACTCTATTTCAAGGATTTCCGCAGTGTACAACATCCTTTCTAGACTAGACACTTACATTTTGATGGTTTTCTACTTGTTCTCACACAATTCCATGCTATTCATTAATATTTGCTCTGAATTACTACAGATTTCTAGCTGTGTCTTATAATAGGCCTTCTGCTCTACTTGTGGGACGTCACCACATGTAAAAACAACTTCATCCATTCTTCTCTGAACTTGAGAAGCTATATACACTTGTCTTTCAACAGTTTTACAGTTGAATGCTAATTTTCATTCTATTCTAGGGGTTTCAAACACTGGTTTCATGTGAACTAACTGTATTTCCAAGATTTCTGCACTGTATAACATCCTTTATAGACTAGACACTTACATTTTGATGTCTTTTCCACTTGGTCTCTCACAATTCTGTGATACTCATTAGTATTTGCTCTGAATTACTACTGCTTTCTTGCATTGTTCTTTAATGGGCCTTCTGCTCTACTTGTGGGACTTCACCACTTGTAGAAACAACTTTGTACATTCTTCTCTTAATTAGAGAAGCTATATACACTTGTCTTTCAACTGTTTTACTGTTGAATACTACTTTTCAGTGAATTCTGATGGTTTCAAACACTGGTTTCATGTGAACTAACTCTATTTCAAGGATTTCCGCAGTGTACAACATCCTTTCTAGACTAGACACTTACATTTTGATTGTTTTCTACTTATTCTCACACAATTCCATGCTATTCATTAATATTTGCTCTGAATTACTACAGATTTCTAGCAGTGTCCTATAATAGCCCTTCTGCTCTTCTTGTGGGACGTCACCACATGTAAAAACAACTTCGTACACTCTTCACTGAACTTGAGAAGCTATATACACTTGTCTTTCAACAGTTTTACAGTTGAATGCTAATTTTCATTATATTCTAGGGGTTTCAAACACTGGTTTCATGTGCACTAACTCTATTTCCAGGATTTCTGCAGTGTACAACATCCTTTCTAGACTAGACACTTACATTTTGATGTCTTTTCCACTTGTTCTCTCACAATTCTGTGATTCTCATTAGTATTTGCTCTGAATTACTACTGCTTTCTTGCAGTGTCCTATAATAGCTCTTCTGCTCTACTTGTGGGACTTCACCACATGTAGAAACAACTTCATACACTCTTCTCTGAACTTGAGAAGCTATATACACTTGTCTTTCAACTGTTTTACAGTTGAAAACTACTTTTCAGTGACTTCTGGTGGTTTCAAACACTGGTTTCATGTGAACTAACTCTATTTCAAGGATTTCCGCAGTGTACAACATCCTTTCTAGACTAGACACTTACATTTTGATGTCTTTTCCACTTGGTCTCTCACAATTCTGTGATACTCATTAGTATTTGCTCTGAATTACTACTGCTTTCTTGCAGTGTCCTATAATAGCTCTTCTGCTCTACTTGTGGGACTTCACCACATGTAGAAAAAGCTTCATACACTCTTCTCTGAACTTGAGAAGCTATATACACTTGTCTTTCAACTGTTTTACAGTTGAAAACTACTTTTCAGTCACTTCTGGTGGTTTCAAACACTGGTTTCATGTGATCTAACTCTATTTCAAGGATTTCTGCAGTGTACAACATCCCTTCTAGACTAGACACTTACATTTTGATGGTTTTCCACTTGTTCTCACACAATTCTATGATATTCATTAGTATTTGGTCTGAATTACTACGGATTTCTAGTTGTGTCCTCTAATGGGCCTTCTGCTCTACTTGTGGGAATTCACCACATGTAGAAACTAGTTTATACACTCTTCTCTGAACTTGAGAAGCTATATACACCTGTCTTTCAACTGTTTTACAGTTGAATACTACTTTTCAGTGAATTCTGTTGGTTTCAAACACTGCTTTCATGTGATCTAACTCTATTTCTAGGATTTCTGCAGTGTACAACATCCCTTCTAGACTAGACACTTACATTTTGATGGTTTTCCACTTGTTCTCACACAATTCTATGATATTCATTAATATTTGCTCTGAAATACGACAGATTTCTAGCTGTATCTTATAATAGGCTTTCTGCTCTATTTATGGGACTTCACCACATGTAAAAACAACTTCATACACTCTTCTAAGAACATGAGAAGCTATATACACTTGTCTTTCAACAGTTTTACAGTTCAATGCTAAATTTCATTGTATTCTAGGGGTTTCAAACACTGGTTTCATGTGAACTAACTCTATTTCCAGGATTACTGCAGTGTACAACATCCTTTCTAGACTAGGCACTTACATTTTGATGTTTTTCCACTTGTTCTCACACAATTCTATGATATTCATTAGTATTTGCTCTGAATTGCTACTGATTTCTAGCTATGTCCTATAATGGGCCTTCTGCTCTACTTGTGGGACTTCACCCCTTGTAGAAACAACTTTATACATTCTTCTCTGAATTAGAGGAGCTATATACACTTGTCTCTCAACTGTTGTACTGTTGAATGCTACTTTTCATTGAATTCTAGTGGGTTCAAACACTAGTTTCTTGTGAACTAACTCTATTTCAAGGATTTCTGCAGTGTACAACATCCTTTCTAGACTATACACTTACATTTTGATGGTTTTCCACTTGTTCTCACACAATTCTATGATATTCATTAGTATTTGCTGTGAAATACTACTGATTTCTAGATGTGTCTTATAATGGGCCTGCTGATCTATTTGTGGGACTTCAACAAATGTACAAACAATTTTATACACTCTTCTCTGAACTTGAGAAGCCATATACACTTGTCTTTCAACAGTTTTACAGTGGAATGCTAATTTTTTTTTGTATTCTAGGGGTTCAAACCCTGGTTTCATGTGAACTAACTCTATTTCCAAGATTTCTGCAGTGTATAACATCCTTTATAGACTAGACACTTACATTTTGATGTCTTTTCCACTTGGTCTCTCACAATTCTATGATACTCATTAGTATTTGCTCTGAATTACTACTGCTTTCTTGCAGTGTCCTTTAATGGGCCTTCTGCTCCACTTGTGGGACTTCACCACTTGTAAAAACAACTTTATACATTCTTCTCTGAATTAGAGAAGCTATATACACTTGTCTTTTAACTGTTTTACTGTTGAATACTACTTTTCAGTGAATTCTGATGGTTTCAAACACTGGTTTCATGTGAAATAACTCTATTTCAAGGATTTCCGCAGTGTACAACATACATTCTAGACTAGACACTTACATGTTGATGGTTTTCCACTTGTTCTCACACAATGCTATGATATTCATTAATATTTGCTCTGAAATACTACAGATTTATAGCTGTGTCTTATAATAGGCCTGCTGCTCTATTTGTGGGACTTCACCAAATGTACAAACAATTTTATACACTCTTCTCTGAACTTGAGAAGCTATATACACTTGTCTTTCAACTGTTTTACAGTTGAAAACTACTTTTCAGTGACTTCTGGTGGTTTCAAACACTGGTTTCATGTGAACTAACTCTATTTCAAGGATTTCTGCAGTGTAAAACATCCTTTCTAGATTAGACACTTACATTTTGATGTTTTTCCACTTGTTCTCACACAATTCTATGATATTCATTAGTATTTGCTCTGAATTACTACTGATTTCTAGCTGTGTCCTATAATGGGCCTTCTGCTCTACTTGTGGGACTTCACCCCTTGTAGAAACAACTTTATACATTCTTCTCTGAATTAGAGAAGCTATATACACTTGTCTTTCAACAGTTTTACAGTGGAATGCTAATTTTTTTTGTATTCTAGGGGTTTCAAACCCTGGTTTCATGTGAACTAACTCTATTTCCAAGATTTCCGCAGTGTATAACATCCTTTCTAGACTAGACACTTACATTTTGATGTCTTTTACACTTGGTCTCTCACAATTCTGTGATACTCATTAGTATTTGCTCTGAATTACTACTGCTTTGTTGCAGTGTCCTATAATAGCTCTTCTGCTCTACTTGTGGGACTTCACCACATGTAGAAAAAACTTCATACACTCTTTTCTGAACTTGAGAAGCTATATACACTTGTCTTTCAACTGTTTTACAGTAGAAAACTACTTTTCAGTGACTTCTGGTGGTTTCAAACACTGATTTCATGTGAACTACCTCTATTTCAAGGATTTCCGCAGTGTACAACATCCTATCTAGACTAGACACGTACATTTTGATGTCTTTTCCACTTGGTCTCTCACAATTCTGTGATACTCATTAGTATTTGCTCTGCATTACTACTGCTTTCTTGCAGTGTCCCATAATAGCTCTTCTGCTCTACTTGTGGGACTTCACCACATGTAGAAACAACTTCATACACTCTTCTCTGAACTTGAGAAGCTATATACATTTGTCTTTCAACTGTTTTACAGTTGAAAACTACTTTTCAGTGACTTCTGATGGTTTCAAACACTGGTTTCATGTGAACTAACTCTATTTCAAGGATTTCTGCAGTGTACAACATCCCTTGTAGACTAGACACTTACATTTTGATGGTTTTCCACTTGTTCTCACACAATTCTATGATATTCATTAGTATTTGCTCTGAATTACTACTGATTTCTAGCTATGTCCTATAATGGGCCTTCTGCTCTACTTGTGGGACTTCACCCCTTGTAGAAACAACTTTATACATTCTTCTCTGAATTAGAGAAGCTATATACACTTCTCTCTCAACTGTTGTACTGTTGAATGCTACTTTTCATTGAATTCTAGTGGGTTCAAACACTACTTTCTTGTGAACTAACTCTATTTCCAGGATTTCTGCAGTGTACAACATCCTTTCTAGACTATACACTTACATTTTGATGGTTTTCCACTTGTTCTCACACAATTCTATGATATTCATTAGTATTTGCTGTGAAATACTACTGATTTCTAGCTGTGTCCTATAATGGGACTTCTGCTCTACTTGTGGGACTTCACCACATGTAAAAACAACTTCATACACTCTTCTCTGAACTTGAGAAGCTATATACACTTGTCTTTCAACAGTTTCACAGTTGAATGCTAATTTTCATTGTATTCTAGGGGTTTCAAACACTGGTTTCATGTGCACTAACTCTATTTCCAGGATTTCTGCAGTGTACAACATCCTTTCTAGACTAGACACTTACATTTTGATGTCTTTTCCAATAGTTCTCTCAAAATTCGGTGATACTCATTAGTATTTGCTCTGAATTACTACTGCTTTCTTGCAGTGTCGTACAATGGGCCTTCTGCTCTACTTGTTGGACTTCTCCACAAGTACAAACAACATTATACACTCTTCTCTGAGCTTGAGAATCTATATACACTTGTCTTTCAACTGTTTTACAGTTGAATACTATTATTCAGTGAATTCTGGTTGTTTCAAACACTGGTTTCATGTGCA
Source organism: Cnephaeus nilssonii (assembly GCF_951640355.1). NCBI lineage: Eukaryota > Metazoa > Chordata > Mammalia > Chiroptera > Vespertilionidae > Cnephaeus > Cnephaeus nilssonii. The sequence goes on along the minus strand of NC_137076.1, from coordinate 863,778 downwards.
CTAACTCTATTTCAAGGATTTCCGCAGTGTACAACATCCTTTCTAGACTAGACACTTACGTTTTGATGGTTTTCTACTTATTCTCACACAATTCCATGCTATTAATTAATATTTGCTCTGAATTACTACAGATTTCAAGCAGTGTCCTATAATAGCCCTTCTGCTCTACTTGTGGGACGTCACCACATGTGAAAACAAGTTCATACACTCTTCTCTGAACTTGAGAAGCTATATACACCTGTCTTTCAACTGTTTTACAGTTGAATACTACTTTTCAGTGAATTCTGTTGGTTTCAAACACTGCTTTCATGTGATCTAACTCTATTTCCAGGATTTCTGCAGTGTACAACATCCTTTCTAGACTAGACACTTACATTTTGTTGGTTTTCCACTTGTTCTCACACAATTCTATGATATTCATTAATATTTGCTCTGAAATACGACAGATTTCTAGCTGTATCTTATAATAGGCCTTCTGCTCTATTTGTGGGACTTCACCACATGTAAAAACAACTTCATCCATTCTTCTCTGAACTTGAGAAGCTATATACACTTGTCTTTCAACAGTTTTACAGTTGAATGCTAATTTTCATTGTATTCTAGGGGTTTCTAAAACTGGTTTCATGTGAACTAACTCTATTTCAAGGATTTCTGCAGTGTACAACATCCTTTCTAGACTATACACTTACATTTTGATGTCTTTTCCACTTGGTCTCTCACAATTCTGTGATACTCATTAGTATTTGCTCTGAATTACTACTGCTTTCTTGCAGTGTCGTATAATGGGCCTTCTGTTCTACTTGTTGGACTTCTCCACAAGTACAAACAACATTGTACACTCTTCTCTGAACTGGAGAATCTATATACACTTGTCTTTCAACTGTTTTACAGTTGAATACTATTATTCAGTGAATTCTGGTTGTTTCAAACACTGGTTTCATGTGCACTAACTCTATTTCAAGGATTTCCGCAGTGTACAACATCCTTTCTAGACTAGACACTTACATTTTGATGGTTTTCTACTTGTTCTCACACAATTCCATGCTATTCATTAATATTTGCTCTGACATACTACTGATTTCTAGCTGTGTCTTATAATAGGCCTTCTGCTCTATTTGTGGGACTTCACCACATGTAAAAACAACTTCATCCATTCTTCTCTGAACTTGAGAAGCTATATACACTTGTCTTTCAACAGTTTTACAGTTGAATGCTAATTTTCATTGTATTCTAGGGGTTTCAAACACTGGTTTCATGTGAACTAACTGTATTTCCAAGATTTCTGCACTGTATAACATCCTTTATAGACTAGACACTTACATTTTGATGTCTTTTCCACTTGGTCTCTCACAATTCTGTGATACTAATTAGTATTTGCTCTGAATTACTACTGCTTTCTTGCATTGTTCTTTAATGGGCCTTCTGCTCTACTTGTGGGACTTCACCACTTGTAGAAACAACTTTATACATTCTTCTCTGAATTAGAGAAGCTATATACACTTGTCTTTCAACTGTTTTACTGTTTAATACGACTTTTCAGTGAATTCTGATGGTTTCAAACACTGGTTTCATGTGAACTAACTCTATTTCAAGGATTTCCGCAGTGTACAACATCCTTTCTAGACTAGACACTTACATTTTGATGGTTTTCTACTTATTCTCACACAATTCCATGCTATTAATTAATATTTGCTCTGAATTACTACAGATTTCTAGAAGTGTCCTATAATAGCCCTTCTGCTCTTCTAGTGGGACGTCACCACATGTAAAAACAACTTCGTACACTCTTCACTGAACTTGAGAAGCTATATACACTTTTCTTTCAACAGTTTTACAGTTGAATGCTAATTTTCATTGTATTCTAGGGGTTTCAAACACTGGTTTCATGTGCACTAACTCTATTTCCAGGATTTCTGCAGTGTACAACATCCTTTCTAGACTAGACACTTACATTTTGATGTCTTTTCCACTAGTTCTCTCACAATTCGGTGATACTCATTAGTATTTGCTCTGAATTACTACTGCTTTCTTGCAGTGTCCTATAATAGCTCTTCTGCTGTACTTGTGGGACTTCACCACATGTAGAAACAACTTCATACACTCTTCTCTGAACTTGAGAAGCTATATACACTTGTCTTTCAACTGTTTTACAGTTGAAAACTACTTTTCAGTGACTTCTGGTGGTTTCAAACACTTGTTTCATGTGAACTAACTCTATTTCAAGGATTTCCGCAGTGTACAACATCCTTTCTAGACTAGACACGTACATTTTGATGTCTTTTCCACTTGGTCTCTCACAATTCTGTGATACTCATTAGTATTTGCTCTGAATTACTATGGCTTTCTTGCAGTGTCCCATAATAGCTCTTCTGCTCTACTTGTGGGACTTCACCACATGTAGAAACAACTTCATACACTCTTCTCTGAACTTGAGAAGCTATATACATTTGTCTTTCAACTGTTTTACAGTTGAAAACTACTTTTCAGTGACTTCTGGTGGTTTCAAACACTGGTTTCATGTGAACTAACTCTATTTCAAGGATTTCTGCAGTGTAAAACATCCCTTCTAGACTAGACACTTACATTTTGATGGTTTTCCACTTGTTCTCTCACAATTCTGTGATACTCATTAGTATTTGCTCTGAATTACTACTGCTTTCTTGCAGTGTCCATTAATGGGCCTTCTGCTCTACTTGTGGCACTTCACCACTTGTAGAAACAACTTTATACATTCTTCTCTGAATTAGAGAAGCTATATACACTTGTCTTTCAACTGTTTTACAGTTAAATCTACTTTTCAGTCACTTCTGGTGGTTTCAAACACTGGTTTCATGTGAACTAACTCTATTTCAAGGATTTCTGCAGTGTACAACATCCCTTGTAGACTAGACACTTACATTTTGATGGTTTTCCACTTGTTCTCACACAATTCTATGATATTCATTAGTATTTGCTCTGAATTACTACTGATTTCTAGCTATGTCCTATAATGGGCCTTCTGCTCTACTTGTGGGACTTCACCCCTTGTAGAAACAACTTTATACATTCTTCTCTGAATTAGAGAAGCTATATACACTTGTCTCTCAACTGTTGTACTGTTGAATGCTACTTTTCATTGAATTCTAGTGGGTTCAAACACTAGTTTCTTGTGAACTAACTCTATTTCAAGGATTTCTGCAGTGTACAACATCCTTTTCAGACTATACACTTACATTTTGATGGTTTTCCACTTGTTCTCACACAATTCTATGATATTCATTAGTATTTGCTGTGAAATACTACTGATTTCTAGATGTGTCTTATAATGGGCCTGCTGCTCTATTTGTGGGACTTCAACAAATGTACAAACAATTTTATACACTCTTCTCTGAACTTGAGAAGCCATATACACTTGTCTTTCAACAGTTTTACAGTGGAATGCTAATTTTTTTTTGTATTCTAGGGGTTTCAAACCCTGGTTTCATGTGAACTAACTCTATTTCCAAGATTTCTGCAGTGTATAACATCCTTTATAGACTAGACACTTACATTTTGATGTCTTTTCCACTTGGTCTCTCACAATTCTGTGATACTCATTAGTATTTGCTCTGAATTACTACTGCTTTCTTGCAGTGTCCTTTAATGGGCCTTCTGCTCCACTTGTGGGACTTCACCACTTGTAAAAACAACTTTATACATTCTTCTCTGAATTAGAGAAGCTATATACACTTGTCTTTCAACTGTTTTACTGTTGAATACTACTTTTCAGTGAATTCTGATGGTTTCAAACACTGGTTTCATGTGCACTAACTCTATTTCAAGGATTTCCGCAGTGTACAACATCCTTTCTAGACTAGACACGTACATTTTGATGTCTTTTCCACTTGGTCTCTCACAATTTTGTGATACTCATTAGTATTTGCTCTGAATTACTATGGCTTTCTTGCAGTGTCCCATAATAGCTCTTCTGCTCTACTTGTGGGACTTCACCACATGTAGAAACAACTTCATACACTCTTCTCTGAACTTGAGAAGCTATATACATTTGTCTTTCAACTGTTTTACAGTTGAAAACTACTTTTCAGTGACTTCTGGTGGTTTCAAACACTGGTTTCATGTGAACTAACTCTATTTCAAGGATTTCTGCAGTGTAAAACATCCCTTCTAGACTAGACACTTACATTTTGATGGTTTTCCACTTGTTCTCACACAATTCTATGATATTCATTAGTATTTGCTCTGAATTACTACTGATTTCTAGCTATGTCCTATAATGGGCCTTCTGCTCTACTTGTGGGACTTCACCCCTTGTAGAAACAACTTTATACATTCTTCTCTGAATTAGAGAAGCTATATACACTTGTCTCTCAACTGTTGTACTGTTGAATGCTACTTTTCATTGAATTCTAGTGGGTTCTAACACTAGTTTCTTGTGAACTAACTCTATTTCAAGGATTTCTGCAGTGTACAACATCCTTTCTAGACTATACACTTACATTTTGATGGTTTTCCACTTGTTCTCACACAATTCTATGATATTCATTAGTATTTGCTGTGAAATACTACTGATTTCTAGATGTGTCTTATAATGGGCCTGCTGCTCTATTTGTGGGAATTCACCAAATGTACAAACAATTTTATACACGCTTCTCTGAACTTGAGAAGCCATATACACTTGTCTTTCAACAGTTTTACAGTGGAATGCTAATTTTTTTTTTTTTGTATTCTAGGGGTTTCAAACCCTGGTTTCATGTAAACTAACTCTATTTCCAAGATTTCTGCAGTGTATAACATCCTTTATAGACTAGACACTTACATTTTGATGTCTTTTCCACTTGGTCTCTCACAATTCTGTGATACTCATTAGTATTTGCTCTGAATTACTACTGCTTTCTTGCAGTGTCCATTAATGGGCCTTCTGCTCTACTTGTGGCACTTCACCACTTGTAGAAACAACTTTATACATTCTTCTCTGAATTAGAGAAGCTATATACACTTGTCTTTCAACTGTTTTACAGTTAAAAACTACTTTTCAGTCACTTCTGGTGGTTTCAAACACTGGTTTCATGTGAACTAACTCTATTTCAAGGATTTCTGCAGTGTACAACATCCCTTGTAGACTAGACACTTACATTTTGATGGTTTTCCACTTGTTATCACACAATTCTATGATATTCATTAGTATTTGCTCTGAATTACTACTGATTTCTAGCTGTGTCCTATAATGGGACTTCTGCTCTACTTGTGGGACTTCACCACATGTAAAAACAACTTCATACACTCTTCTCTGAACTTGAGAAGCTATATACACTTGTCTTTCAACAGTTTTACAGTTGAATGCTAATTTTCATTGTATTCTAGGGGTTTCAAACACTGGTTTCATGTGAACTAACTCTATTTCCAGGATTTCTGCAGTGTACAACATCCTTTCTAGACTAGACACTTACATTTTGATGTCTTTTCCACTTGGTCTCTCACAATTCTGTGATACTCATTAGTATTTGCTCTGAATTACTACTGCTTTCTTGCAGTGTCCTATAATAGCTCTTCTGCTCTACTTGTGGGACTTCACCACATGTAGAAACAACTTCATACACTCTTCTCTGAACTTGAGAAGCTATATACACTTGTCTTTCAACTGTTTTACAGTTGAAAACTACTTTTCAGTGACTTCTGGTGGTTTCAAACACTGGTTTCATGTGAACTAACTCTCTTTCAAGGATTTCTGCAGTGTAAAACATCCCTTCTAGACTAGACACTTACATTTTGATGGTTTTCCAGTTGTTCTCACACAATTCTATGATATTCATTAGTATTTGCTCTGAATTACTACTGTTTTCTAGCTGTGTCCTATAATGGGCCTTCTGCTCTAATTGTGGGACTTCACCACTTGTAGAAACAACTTTGTACATTCTTCTCTGAATTAGAGAAGCTATATACACTTGTCTCTCAACTGTTGTACTGTTGAATGCTACTTTTCATTGAATTCTAGTGGGTTCAAACACTGGTTTCTTGTGAACAAACTCTATTTCAAGGATTTCTGCAGTGTACAACATCCTTTCTAGAGTATACACTTACATTTTGATGGTTTTCCACTTGTTCTCACACAATTATATGATATTAATTAGTATTTGCTGTGAAATACTACTGATTTTTAGGTGTGTCTTATAATGGGCCTGCTGCTCTATTTGTGGGACTTCACCAAATGTACAAACAATTTTATACACTCTTCTCTGAACTTGAGAAGCTATATACACTTGTCTTTCAACAGTTTTACAGTTGAATGCTAATTTTCATTGTATTCTAGGGGTTTCAAACACTGGTTTCATGTGAACCAACTCTATTTCCAGGATTTCTGCAGTGTACAACATCCTTTCTAGACTAGACACTTACATTTTGATGTCTTTTCCACTTGGTCTCTCACAATTCTGTGATACTCATTAGTATTTGCTCTGAATTACTACTGCTTTCTTGCAGTGTCCTATAATAGCTCTTCTGCTCTACTTGTGGGACTTCACCACATGTAGAAACAACTTCATACACTCTTCTCTGAACTTGAGAAGCTATATACACTTGTCTTTCAACTGTTTTACAGTTGAAAACTACTTTTCAGTGACTTCTGGTGGTTTCAAACACTGGTTTCATGTGAACTAACTCTCTTTCAAGGATTTCTGCAGTGTAAAACATCCCTTCTAGACTAGACACTTACATTTTGATGGTTTTCCAGTTATTCTCACACAATTCTATGATATTCATTAGTATTTGCTCTGAATTACTACTGTTTTCTAGCTGTGTCCTATAATGGGCCTTCTGCTCTAATTGTGGGACTTCACCACTTGTAGAAACAACTTTTTACATTCTTCTCTGAATTAGAGAAGCTATATACACTTGTCTCTCAACTGTTGTACTGTTGAATGCTACTTTTCATTGAATTCTAGTGGGTTCAAACACTGGTTTCTTGTGAACTAACTCTATTTCAAGGATTTCTGCAGTGTACAACATCCTTTCTAAACTATACACTTACATTTTGATGGTTTTCCACTTGTTCTCACACAATTATATGATATTAATTAGTATTTGCTGTGAAATACTACTGATTTCTAGGTGTGTCTTATAATGGGCCTGCTGCTCTATTTGTGGGACTTCACCAAATGTACAAACAATTTTATACACTCTTCTCTGAACTTGAGAAGCTATATACACTTGTCTTTCAACAGTTTTACAGTTGAATGCTAATTTTTTTTTGTATTCTAGGGGTTTCAAACCCTGGTTTCATGTGAACTAACTCTATTTCCAAGATTTCTGCAGTGAATAACATCCTTTATAGACTAGACACTTACATTTTGATGTCTTTTACACTTTGTCTCTCACAATTCTGTGATACTCATTAGTATTTGCTCTGAATTACTACTGCTTTCTTGCAGTGTCCTATAATAGCTCTTCTGCTCTACTTGTGGGACTTCACCACATGTAGAAAAAACTTCATACACTCTTTTCTGATCTTGAGAAGCTATATACACTTGTCTTTCAACTGTTTTACAGTTGAAAACTACTTTTCAGTGACTTCTGGTGGTTTCAAACACTGGTTTCATGTGAACTAACTCTATTTCAAGGATTTCCGCAGTGTACAACATCCTTTCTAGACTAGACACTTACATTTGATGTCTTTTCCACTTGGTCTCTCACAATTCTGTGATACTCATTAGTATTTGCTCTGAATTACTACTGCTTTCTTGCAGTGTCCTATAATAGCTCTTCTGCTCTACATGTGGGACTTCACCACATGTAGAAACAACTTCATACACTCTTCTCTGAACTTGAGAAGCTATATATACTTGTCTTTCAACTGTTTTACAGTTGAAAACTATTTTTCAGTCACTTCTGGTGGTTTCAAACACTGGTTTCATGTGAACTAACTCTATTTCAAGGATTTCCGCAGTGTACAACATCCCTTCTAGACTAGACACTTACATTTTGATGGTTTTCCACTTGTTCTCACACAATTCTATGATATTCTTTAGTATTTGCTCTGAATTACTACTGATTTCTAGCTGTTTCCTATAATGGGCCTTCTTTTCTACTTGTGGGACTTCACCACATGTAAAAACAACTTCATACACTCTTCTCTGAGCTTGAGAATCTATATACACTTGTCTTTCAACTGTTTTCCAGTAGAATACTACTTTTCATTGAATTCTGTTGTTTTCAAACACTGGTTTAATGTGAACTAACTCTATTTCAAGGATTTCTGCAGTGTACAACATCCTTTATGAACTAGACACTTACATTTTGATGGTTTTGCACTTGTTCTCACAAAATTCAATGATATTCATTAGTATTTGCTCTCAATTACTGCTAATTTCTAGCTGTGTAGTATAATGCTCCTTCTGCTGTACTTGTGGGGCTTCTCCACAAGTACAAACAACATTATACACTCTTCTCTGAACTTGCGAATCTATATAGACTTGTCTTTCAACTGTTTTGCAGTTGAAAACTACTTTTCTGTGACTTCTGGTGGTTTTAAACACTGGTTTCATGTGAACTAACTCTATTTCCAGGATTTCTGCAGTGTACAACATCCATTCTAGATTAGACACTTACATTTTGATGGTTTTCCACTTGTTCTCACACAATTCTGTGATACTCATTAGTATTTGCTCTGAATTAATACTGCTTTCTTTTTTTTATTTCTTTATTGATTAAGGTGTCACATATTTGTCCTCATCCCCCCATTCCCGTCCCACACCCCTCCCCATGGATGCCCCAAACCCCTCTTGAACTTAACCATTGGTTAGGCTCATATGCGTGCACACAAGACCTTTGGTTGATCTCTCCCCCCTCCCCCCACCCTCCCCTATCCTCCCTCTGAGGCCTGATAGTCCGATCGATGCCTCCTTGTTTCTGGTTCTGTTCTTGTTCATCAGTCTATGTTGTTCATCATTTCCCATAGATGAGCGAAATCATGTGTCACTAGAGATATACTTATAAGAATTGAATGTGAGACGAGCAATAATAGTTATGCTGACAGGCAAATGAATCAGTCTGTAGTGAGTTTCTTTCTGGACCAATAGTTCTTTTGAGACCCAATATCAATGTCCACCAGTTCCTTTTGAGTACATGTCGGCACTGACCCCTCACCTCTGGATGGTGGAGAAATGGTGGTAATGCAGGTCCGACTCCCTCTGGTTTGGTCTCGGCCAGACCCAGGGGCACGGCTTCACCTGGATCCAGGGGCCCACGGCCTCACCTGGACCCGGGACCCAGTCTCACCCGGATCCAGGTGCACACGGCCTCGTCCAGACCCAGGATTCAGCTTCACCCGGACCCAGGGGCGCATGGCCTCACCCGGACCCAGGGGCGCGAGGCTTCTCCCCGACCGGATACCCAGCCTCACCCAGATCCAGGGGCACACGGCCTCGCCCGGACCCGGGATCTAGCTTCCCCCGGACCCAGGGGCGCGTGGCCTCTCCCAGACCCAGGGTCTCGTGGCCTCACCCGGATACATGGGCCCATGGCCTCACACGGACCTGGGACCCAGGCTCACCCGGATGCAGGGGCCCACGGCTTTACCCGGACCTGGGACCCAGGCTCACCCGGATCCAGGGGCACACGGCCTCGCCCAGACCCAGGATTCAGTTTAACCTAGGTTAATGTCTAAGAAAGTGTTTCAAACACTAGAAATACGTGAAAAAAGGGCCTTAATATCTGTAACACATTGTTTCCTGACAAGCAAATCGTGTTCAAAGAACATAGAACCGAGTTGGATGCTGTTTACATTTATAATTAAGAGACAATGAGTTGGCGTTTTTTGAAAGAGGCCCTGTTAGGCCATTAAACAGGAAGTGATGACGTCACCAAGGGGGGAGGGGCCACGAGGGCAGGTTTAATTGATACCAGGAGATAATGATTTAGCCGGGGGCCCAGCTGGGTGTGATGACGACATTGAAGTTAGTTCTGGTGTTAGGGTTAGAGAATTGGGGTTCTGGCTAGGGTTAGGGTTAGGATAAGGGTTTGGGCTAGGTAGGGTTCAGGCTCAGGTTAGGGCAAGGTTTAGGCTTAGGGTTACAGGGTTAGGGACAGGGTTATGGTCACAGTGTAGTAAGGTTCGGTATTCACGATGAATGAGCTTCAACCACTGGACAAATTGGAGTGTAGCACTGAGAATTTACAACTCCAGACTAGGGAAATATTCAGAAATGTGCTTCACACTCTCGGAATACATATTCCAATAGACTGAAAATCTGAACAGCACCATTTTGTCATTTGAAAATCTTGTTCAAACCGCTGAGAACCCAGTGTGACACTGTTTACATTTTTTTTTCCCGTCAAAAAGAGTTGGCGTTTTCGGGAAAAGGAGTTGGTGAAACACTGAAAAATTCATTTTCCTAGAGCTATAGAATAGTATGAAAGTATTGAGAACACTATGAAATAAAAATGTTAGTTAGGCTAGGGTTCCAAGTAGTGTTTTAAAGTACCTTTAAAAAGGTGTTATGACACCCGTGTTACAATGAAAACTCTCAGAGCTCAAAACAACAGAAAAGGGGGATGTCTCAGAGTGTCTCTAGAACTCCTGGAATATGTTTTAGAACCCGAACATCTCTACTGAATTTTGAAATACTGAGAATTTGTATCCAAAGCGCTGTGAAAGGTCGGATAGACTGTCAAGTGGTAATAATGTTGAAAGTGCTGGTATATTTGTAAAAAAGGTTGTTTTACCAAATTAGAATTCACAATGAAAAAGTTTGAGACACTCTAAGAGAGAGACTCCAACTCGGGAAATTCACAATGATAACCTAGGTTAATATCTAAGAAAGTGCTTCAAACACTAGGAATACGTGAATAAAGGGCCTTAATATCTGTAACACATTGTTTCCTGACAAGGAAATCGTGTTCAAAGAACATAGAACCGAGTTGGATACTGGTTACATTTCTTATTCCGGGACAATGAGTTGGCGATTTTGAAAGAAGCCTGGTTAGGCCATTAAACCGGATGTGATGACGTCACCAAGGGGGAGGAGCCACGTGGGAAGGCTTTATTGATCCCAGGTGATAATGATTTGGCCAGGGGACCAGCTGGGAGTGATGAGGTCATTGAGATTAGTTCTGGTATTAGGGTTCGAGAATTGGGGATCTGTTCATGGTTAGGGTTAGGATAAGGTTTTGGGCTAGGTAGGGTTCAGGCTCAGGTGTGGGCTAGGTTTAGGGTTTGGGTTAGAGGGTTAGGGACAGGGTTACGGTCACAGTGTAGTGATGTTGGCTACTCACAATGAATGAGCTTCAATCACTGGACAATTTGGTGTGTAGCACTCAGAACTTACGACTCCAGACTAGGGAAATATTTAGAAATGTGCTTCACACAATAGGAATACATATTCCAATAGACTGAGTATCTGAACAGCACAATTTTGTCACTGGGAAATCTTGTTCAAACAGCTGAGAACCGAGAGTGACACTGTTTACATTTATTTTTCCTGTCAAAAGGAGTTGGCGTTTTCGGGAAAAAGAGTTGGTGAAACACTGAAAAATTCATTTTCCTAGAGCTATAGAATAGTATGAAAGTATTGAGAACACTATAAAATCAAAATGTTAGTTAGGCTAGGGTTCCAAGTAGTGTTTTAAAGTACCTTTAAAAAGCTGTTATGACACCCGTGTTAAAATGAAAACTCTCAGAGCTCAAAACAACAGAACAGGGGGATGTCTCAGAGTGTCTCTAGAACTCTGGGAATACGTTTTAGAACACGAACATCTCTACTGAATTTTGAAATACTGAGAATTTGTATCCAAACACTGAGAAAGTAGGATTGACATCCAAGTGGTAATAATGGTTAAAGTATGGTATATTTGTAAAAAAAGTTGTTTTACCAAATTAGAATACACAATGAAAAAGCTTGAGACACTGGAAGAGAGAGACTCCAACTCGGGCAATTCACAATGATAACCTAGGTTAATATCTAAGAAAGTGCTTCAAACACTAGGAATACATGAGTAAAGGGCCTTAATATCTGTAACACATTGTTTCCTGACAAGGAAATCGTGTAAAAAGAACATAGAACCGAGTTGGATACTGGTTCCATTTATTATTCCAGGACAATGAGTTGGCGATTTTGAAAGAAGCCTGGTTAGGCCATTAAACTGGATGTGATAACATCACCAAGGGGGAGGGGCCACGTGGGCAGGCTTAATTGATCCCAGGTGATAATGATTTGGCCAGGGGACCAGCTGGGAGTGATGAGGTCATCGAGATTAGTTCTGGTATTAGGGTTAGAGAATTGGGGCTCTGTTCATGGTTAGGGTTAGGATAAGGTTTTGGGCTAGGTAGGGTTCAGGCTAAGTGTGGGCTAGGTTTACGGTTTGGGTTAGAGGGTTAGGGACAGGGTTACGGTCACAGTGTAGTGATGTTGGCTACTCACAATGAATGAGCTTCAATCACTGGACAATTTTTTGTGTAGCACTCAGAACTTACGACTCCAGACTAGGGAAATATTTAGAAATGTGCTTCACACAATAGGAATACATATTCCAATAGACTGAGTATCTGAACAGCACAATTTTGTCACTGGGAAATCTTGTTCAAACAACTGAGAAGCAAGTGTGACACTGTTTACATTCATTTTTCCCCTCAAAAGGAGTTGGCGTTTTCGGGAAAAGGTTTTGGTGAAACACTGAAAAACTCATTTTCCTAGAGCTATCCAACAGTATGAAAGTATTGAGAACACTGTGAAATAAAAATGTTAGTCAGGCTACGGTTCCAAGTAATGTTTTACTGTGCCTTTAAAAGCCGGTATGACACCCATGTTAAAATGAAAAGTCTCATTGCTCAAAACAACAGACCAGGGGAATGGCAGAGTGTCTCTAGAACTCCTGGAATACGTTTTAGAACCCGAACATCTCTACTAAATTTTGAAATACTGAGAATTTGTATCCAAAGCTCTGTGAAAGGTAGGATAGACTATCAAGTGGTAATAATGTTGAAAGTGCTGGTATATTTGTAAAAAAGTTTGTTTTACCAAATTAGAATTCACAATGAAAAAGCTTGAGACACTGGAAGAGAGAGACTCCAACTCGGGAAATTCACAATGATAACCTAGGTTAATATCTAAGAAAGTGCTTCAAACACTAGGAATACGTGAATAAAGGGCCTTAATATCTGTAACACATTGCTTCCTGACAAGGAAATCGTGTTCAAAGAACATAGGACGGAGTTGGATGCTGGTTACATTTATTATTCCGGGACAATTAGTTGGCGATTTTGAAAGAGGCCTGGTTAGGCCATTAAACCGGATGTGATGACGTCACCAAGGGGGAGGGGCCACGTGGGCAGGCTTAATTGATCCCAGGTGATAATGATTTGGCCAGGGGACCAGCTGGGAGTGATGACGTCATCGAGATTAGTTCTGGTATTAGGGTTAGAGAATTGGGGCTCTGTTCATGGTTAGGGTTAGGATAAGGTTTTGGGCAGGTAGGGTTCAGGCTCAGGTGTGGGCTAGGTTTAGGGTTTGGGTTAGAGGGGTAGGGACAGGGTTATGGTCACAGTGTAGTAATGTTGGCTATTCACAATGAATGAGCTTCAATCACTGGACAATTTGGTGTGTAGCACTCAGAACTTACGACTGCAGACTAGGGAAATATTTAGAAATGTGCTTCACACAATAGGAATACATATTCCAATAGACTGAGTATCTGAACAGCACAATTTTGTCACTGGGAAATCTTGTTCAAACAACTGAGAAGCGAGTGTGACACTGTTTACATTTATTTTTCCCGTCAAAAGGAGTTGGCGTTTTCGGGAAAAGGTTTTGCTGAAACACTGAAAAACTCATTTTCCTAGAGCTATAGAACAGTATGAAAGTATTGACAACACTATGAAATAAAAATGTTAGTTTTGCTAGGGTTCCAAGTAATGTTTTACTGTGCCTTTAAAAAGCCGGTATGACACCCGTGTTAAAATGAAAAGACTCATTGCTCAAAACAACAGACCAGGGGAATGGCAGAGTGTCTCTAGAACTCCTGGAATAAGTTCTAGAACCCGAACATCTCTACTGAATTTTGAAATACTGAGAATTTGTATCCAAAGCGCTGTGAAAGGTAGGATAGACTGTCAAGTGGTAATAATGTTGAAAGTGCTGGTATAATTGTAAAAAAGGTTGTTTTACCAAATTAGAATTCACACTAAAAAAGCTTGAGACACTGGAAGAGAGAGACTCCAACTCGGGAAATTCACAATCATAACCTAGGTTAATATCTAAGAAAGTGCTTCAAACACTAGGAATATGTGAATAAAGGGCCTTAATATCTGTAACACATTGTTTCCTGACACGGAAATCGTGTTCAAAGAACATAGAACCGAGTTGGATACTGGTTACATTTATTATTCCGGGACAATGAGTTGGCGATTTTGAAAGAGGCCTGGTTAGGCCATTAAACAGGATGTGATGACGTCACCAAGGGGGAGGGGCCACGTGGGCAGGCTTAATTGATCCCAGGTGATAATGATTTGGCCAGGGGACCAGCTGGGAGTGATGACGTCATCGAGATTAGTTCTGGTATTAGGGTTAGAGAATTGGGGCTCTGTTCGTGGTTAGGGTTAGGATAAGGTTTTGGGCTAGGTAGGGTTCAGGCTCAGGAGTGGGCTAGGTTTAGGGTTTGGGTTAGAGGGTTAGGGACAGGGTTACGGTCACAGTGTAGTAATGTTGGCTATTCACAATGAATGAGCTTCAATCACTGGACAATTTGGTGTGTAGCACTCAGAACTTACGACTCCAGACTAGGGAAATATTTAGAAATGTGCTTCACACAATAGGAATACACATTCCAATAGACTGAATATCTGAACAGCACAATTTTGTCACTGGGAAATCTTGTTCAAACAACTGAGAAGCGAGTGTGACACTGTTTACATTTATTTTTCCCGTCAAAAGGAGTTGGCGTTTTCGGGAAAAGGTTTTGGTGAAACACTGAAAAACTCATTTTCCTAGAGCTATCGAACAGTATGAAAGTATTGAGAACACTGTGAAATAAAAATGTTAGTCAGGCTACGGTTCCAAGTAATGTTTTACTGTGCCTTTAAAAGCCAGTATGACACCCGTGTTAAAATGAAAAGTCTCATTGCTCAAAACAACAGACCAGGGGAATGGCCGAGTGTCTCTAGAACTCCTGGAATACGTTTTAGAACCCGAAATTCTCTACTAAATTTTGAAATACTGAGAATTTGTATCCAAAGCTCTTTGAAAGTTAGGATAGACTGTCAAGTGGTAATAATGTTGAAAGTGCTGGTATATTTGTAAAAAAGTTTGTTTTACCAAATTAGAATTCACAATGAAAAAGCTTGAGACACTGGAAGAGAGAGACTCCAACTCGGGAAATTCACAATGATAACCTAGGTTAATATCTAAGAAAGTGCTTCAAACACTAGGAATACGTGAATAAAGGGCCTTAATATCTGTAACACATTGTTTCCTGACAAGGAAATCGTGTTCAAAGAACATAGGACGGAGTTGGATACTGGTTACATTTATTATTCCGGGTCAATTAGTTGGCCATTTTGAAAGAGGCCTGGTTAGGCCATTAAACCGGATGTGATGACGTCACCAAGGGGGAGGGGCCACGTGGGCAGGCTTAATTGATCCCAGGTGATAATGATTTGGCCAGGGGACCAGCTGAGAGTGATGACGTCATCGAGATTAGTTCTGGTATTAGGGTTAGAGAATTGGGGCTCTGTTCATGGTTAGGGTTAGGATAAGGTTTTGGGCTAGGTAGGATTCAGGCTCAGGTGTGGGCTAGGTTTAGGGTTTGGGTTAGAGGGTTAGGGACAGGGTTACGGTCACCGTGTAGTAATGTTGGCTATTCACAATGAATGAGCTTCAATCACTGGACAATTTGGTGTGTAGCACTCAGAACTTAGGACTCCAGACTAGGGAAATATTTAGAAATGTGCTTCACACAATAGGAATACATATTCCAATAGTCTGAATATCTGAACAGCACAATTTTGTCACTGGGAAATCTTGTTCAAACAGCTGAGAAGCGAGTGTGACACTGTTTACATTTATTTTTCCCGTCAAAAGGAGTTGGCGTTTTCGGGAAAAGGTTTTGGTGAAACACTGAAAAACTCATTTTCCTAGAGCTATCGAACAGTATGAAAGTGTTCAGAACACTATGAAATAAAAATGTTAGTCAGGCTAGGGTTCCAAGTAATGTTTTACTGTGCCTTTAAAAAGCCAGTATGACACCCGTGTTAAAATGAAAATTCTCATTGCTCAAAACAACAGACCAGGGGAATGGAAGAGTTTCTCTAGAACTCCTGGAATACGTTTTAAAACCCGAACATCTCTACTGAATTTTGAAATACTGAGAATTTGTATCCAAAGCGCTGTGAAAGGTAGGATAGACTGTCAAGTGGTAATAATGTTGAAAGTGCTGGTATATTTGTAAAAAAGGTTGTTTTACCAAATTAGAATTCACAATGAAAAAGCTTGAGACACTGGAAGAGAGAGACTCCAACTCGGGAAATTCACACTGATAACCTAGGTTAATATCTAAGAAAGTGCTTCAAACACTAGGAATATGTGAATAAAGAGCCTTCATATCTGTAACACATTATTTCCTAACAAGGAAATCGTGTTCAAAGAACATAGAACCGAGTTGGATACTGGTTACATTTATTATTCCGGGACAATGAGTTGGCGATTTTGAAAGAGGCCTGGTTAGGCCATTAAACCGGATGTGATGACGTCACCAAGGGGGAGGGGCCACGTGGGCAGGCTTAATTGATCCCAGGTGATAATGATTTGGCCAGGGGACCAACTGGGAGTGATGACGTCATCGAGATTAGTTCTGGTATTAGGGTTAGAGAATTGGGGCTCTGTTCATGGTTAGGGTTAGGATAAGGTTTTGGGCTAGGTAGGGTTCAGGCTCAGGTGTGGGCTAGGTTAGGGTTTGGGTTAGAGGGTTAGGGACAGGGTTATGGTCACAGTGTAGTAATGTTGGCTATTCACAATGAATGAGCTTCAATCACTGGACAATTTGGTGTGTAGCACTCAGAACTTACAACTCCAGACTAGGGAAATATTTAGAAATGTGCTTCACACAATAGGAATACACATTCCAATAGACTGAATATCTGAAGAGCACAATTTTGTCACTGGGAAATCTTGTTCAAACAGCTGAGAACCTAGTGTGACATTCTTTACATTTATTTTCCCGTCAAAAGGTGTTGGCGTTTTCGGGAAAAGGTTTTGGTGAAACACTGAAAAACTCATTTTCCTAGAGCTATCGAACAGTATGAAAGTATTGAGAACACTATGAAATAAAAATGTTAGTTTTGCTAGGGTTCCAAGTAATGTTTTACTGTGCCTTTAAAAAGCCGGTATGACACCCGTGTTAAAATGAAAAGACTCATTGCTCAAAACAACAGACCAGGGGAATGGCAGAGTGTCTCTAGAACTCCTGGAATAAGTTTTAGAACCCGAACATCTCTACTGAATTTTGAAATACTGAGAATTTGTATCCAAAGCGCTGTGAAAGGTAGGATAGACTGTCAAGTGGTAATAATGTTGAAAGTGCTGGTATAATTGTAAAAAAGGTTGTTTTACCAAATTAGAATTCACAATGAAAAAGCTTGAGACACTGGAAGAGAGAGACTCCAACTCGGGAAATTCACAATGATCACCTAGGTTAATATCTAAGAAAGTGCTTCAAACACTAGGAATACGTGAATAAAGGGCCTTAATATCTGTAACACATTGTTTCCTGACAAGGAAATCGTGTTCAAAGAACATAGGACGGAGTTGGATACTGGTTACATTTATTATTCCAGGTCAATTAGTTGGCGATTTTGAAAGAGGCCTGGTTAGGCCATTAAACCGGATGTGATGACGTCACCAAGGGGGAGGGGCCACGTGGGCAGGCTTAATTGATCCCAGGTGATCATGATTTGGCCAGGGGACCAGCTGAGAGTGATGACGTCATCGAAATTAGTTCTGGTATTAGGGTTAGAGAATTGGGGCTCTGTTCATGGTTAGGGTTAGGATAAGGTTTTGGGCTAGGTAGGGTTCAGGCTCAGGTGTGGGCTAGGTTTAGGGTTTGGGTTAGAGGGTTAGGGACAGGGTTACGGTCACCGTGTAGTAATGTTGGCTATTCACAATGAATGAGCTTCAATCACTGGACAATTTTGTGTGTAGCACTCAGAACTTAGGACTCCAGACTAGGGAAATATTTAGAAATGTGCTTCACACAATAGGATTACAAAATCCAATAGTCTGAATATCTGAATAGCACAATTTTGTCACTGGGAAATATTGTTCAAACAGCTGAGAAGCGAGTGTGACACTGTTTACATTTATTTTTCCCGTCAAAAGGAGTTGGCGTTTTCGGGAAAAGGTTTTGGTGAAACACTGAAAAACTCATTTTCCTAGAGCTATCGAACAGTATGCAAGTGATCAGAACACTACGAAATAAAAATGTTAGTCAGGCTAGGGTTCCAAGTAATGTTTTACTGTGCCTTTAAAAAGCCGGTATGATACCCGTGTTAAAATGAAAATTCTCATTGCTCAAAACAACAGACCAGGGGAATGGAAGAGTTTCTCTAGAACTCCTGGAATACGTTTTAAAACCCGAACATCTCTACTGAATTTTGAAATACTGAGAATTTGTATCCAAAGCGCTGTGAAAGGTAGGATAGACTGTCAAGTGGTAATAATGTTGAAAGTGCTGGTATATTTGTAAAAAAGGTTGTTTTACCAAATTAGAATTCACAATGAAAAAGCTTGAGACACTGGAAGAGAGAGACTCCAACTCGGGAAATTCACACTGATAACCTAGGTTAATATCTAAGAAAGTGCTTCAAACACTAGGAATATGTGAATAAAGAGCCTTCATATCTGTAACACATTATTTCCTAACAAGGAAATCGTGTTCAAAGAACATAGAACCGAGTTGGATACTGGTTACATTTATTATTCCGGGACAATGAGTTGGCGATTTTGAAAGAGGCCTGGTTAGGCCATTAAACCGGATGTGATGACGTCACCAAGGGGGAGGGGCCACGTGTGCAGGGTTAATTGATCCAAGGTGATAATGATTTGGCCAGGGGACCAGCTGGGAGTGATGACGTCATCGAGATTAGTTCTGGTATTAGGGTTAGAGAATTGGGGCTCTGTTCATGGTTAGGGTTAGGATAAGGTTTTGGGCTAGGTAGGGTTCAGGCTCAGGTGTGGGCTAGGTTAGGGTTTGGGTTAGAGGGTTAGGGACAGGGTTACGGTCACAGTGTAGTAATGTTGGCTATTCACAATGAATGAGCTTCAATCACTGGACAATTTGGTGTGTAGCACTCAGAACTTACGACTCCAGACTAGGGAAATATTTAGAAATGTGCTTCACACAATAGGAATACACATTCCAATAGACTGAATATCTGAACAGCACAATTTTGTCACTGGGAAATCTTGTTCAAACAGCTGAGAACCTAGTGTGACATTCTTGACATTTATTTTTCCCGTCAAAAGGTGTTGGCGTTTTCGGGAAAAGGTTTTGGTGAAACACTGAAAAACTCATTTTCCTAGAGCTATCGAACAGTATGAAAGTATTGAGAACACTATGAAATAAAAATGTTAGTTTTGCTAGGGTTCCAAGTAATGTTTTACTGTGCCTTTAAAAAGCCGGTATGACACCCGTGTTAAAATTTAAAGACTCATTGCTAAAAACAACAGACCAGGGGAATGGCAGAGTGTCTCTAGAACTCCTGGAATGCGTTTTAGAACCCGAACATCTCTACTGAATTTTGAAATACTGAGAATTTGTATCCAAAGCGCTGTGAAAGGTAGGATAGACTGTCAAGTGGTAATAATGTTGAAAGTGCTGGTATAATTGTAAAAAAAGGTTGTTTTACCAAATTAGAATTCACAATGAAAAGCTTGAGACACTGGAAGAGAGAGACTCCAACTCGGGAAATTCACAATGATAACCTAGGTTAATATCTAAGAAAGTGCTTCAAACACTAGGAATACGTGAATAAAGGGCCTTAATATCTGTAACACATTGTTTCCTGACAAGGAAATCGTGTTCAAAGAACATAGAACCGAGTTGGATACTGGTTACATTTATTATTCCGGGACAATGAGTTGGCGATTTTGAAAGAGGCCTGGTTAGGCCATTAAACCGGATGTGATGACGTCACCAAGCGGGAGGGGCCACGTGGGCAGGCTTAATTGATCCCAGGTGATAATGATTTGGCCAGGGGACCAGCTGGGAGTGATGACGTCATCGAGATTAGTTCTGGTATTAGGGATAGAGAATTGGGGCTCTGTTCATGGTTAGGGTTAGGATAAGGTTTTGGGCTAGGTAGGGTTCAGGCTCAGGTGTGGGCTAGGTTTAGGGTTTGGGTTAGAGGTTTAGGGACAGGGTTATGGTCACCGTGTAGTAATGTTGGCTATTCACAATGAATGAGCTTCAATCACTGGACAATTTGGTGTGTAGCACTCAGAACTTATGACTCCAGACTAGGGAAATATTTAGAAATGTGCTTCACACAATAGGAATACATATTCCAATAGACTGAATATCTGAACAGCACAATGTTGTCACTGGGAAATCTTGTTCAAACAGCTGAGAAGCGAGTGTGACACTGTTTACATTTATTTTTCCCGTCAAAAGGAGTTGGTGTTTTCGGGAAAAGGTTTTGGTGAAACACTGAAAAACTCATTTTCCTAGAGCTATCAAACAGTATGAAAGTATTGAGAACACTATGAAATAAAAATGTTAGTCAGGCTAGGGTTCCAAGTAATGTTTTACTGTGCCTTTAAAAAGCCGGTATGACACCCGTGTTAAAATGAAAAGTCTCATTGCTCAAAACAACAGACCAGGGGAATGGCAGAGTGTCTCTAGAACTCCTGGAATACGTTTTAGAACCCGAACATCTCTACTGAATTTTGAAATACTGAGAATTTGTATCCAAAGCGCTGTGAAAGGTAGGATAGACTGTCAAGTGGTAATAATGTTGAAAGTGCTGGTATATTTGTGAAAAAGGTTGTTTTACCAAATTAGAATTCACAGTGAAAAGCTTGAGACACTGGAAGAGAGAGACTCCAACTCGGGAAATTCACAATGATAACCTAGGTTAATATCTAAGAAATTGCTTCAAACACTAGGAATACGTGAATAAAGGACCTTAATATCTGTAACACATTGTTTCCTGACAAGGAAATCGTGTTCAAAGAACATAGAACCGAGTTGGATACTGGTTACATTTAATATTCCGGGACAATGTGTTGGCGATTTTGAAAGAGGCCTAGTTAGGCTATTAAACTGGATTTGATGACGTCACCAAAAGGGAGGGGCCACGTGGGCAGGCTTAATTGATCCCTGGTGATAATGATTTGGCCAGCGGACCAGCTGGGAGTGATGACGTCATCGAGATTAGTTCTGGTATTAGGGTTAGAGAATTGGGGCTCTGTTCATGGTTAGGGTTAGGATAAGTTTTGGGCTAGGTAGGGTTCAGGCTCAGGTGTGGGCTAGGTTTAGGGTTTGGGATAGAGGGTTAGGGACAGGGTTAAGGTCACAGAGTAGTAATGTTGGCTATTCACAATGAATGAGCTTCAATCATTGGACAATTTGGTGTGTAGCACTCAGAACTTAGGACTCCAGACTAGGGAAATATTTAGAAATGTGCTTCACACAATAGGAATACATATTCCAATAGACTGAATATCTGAACAGCACAATTTTGTCACTGGGAAATCTTGTTCAAACAGCTGAGAAGCGAGTGTGACACTGTTTACATTTATTTTTCCCGTCAAAAGGAGTTGGCGTTTTCGGGAATAGTTTTTGGTGAAACACTGAAAAACTCATTTTCATAGAGCTATGGAACAGTATGAAAGTATTGAGAACACTATGAAATAAAAATGTTACTTAGGCTAGGGTTCCAAGTAATGTTTTAATGTGCCTTTAAAAAGCCGGTATGACATCCCTGTTAAAATGAAAAGTCTCATAGCTCAAAACAACAGACCAGGGGAATGGCAGAGTGTCTCCAGAACTCCTGGAATACGTTTTAGAACCCGACATCTCTACTGAATTTTGAAATACTGACAATTTGTATCCAAAACGCTGTTAAAGTTAGGATAGACGTTCAAGTGGTAATAATGTTGAAAGTGCTGGTATATTTGTAAAAAAGGTTGTTTCACCAAATTAGAATTCAGAATGAAAAAGCTTGAGAGACTGGAAGAGAGAGACTCCAACGCGGGAAATTCACAATGATAACCTAGGTTAATATCTAAAAAAGTGTTTCAAACACTACAAATACGTGAATAAAGGGCCTTAATATCTGTAACACATTGTTTCCTGACAAGGAAATCGTGTTCAAAGAACATAGAAGCGAGTTGGATACTGGTTACATTTATTATTCCTGGAAAATGAGTTGGCGATTTTGAAAGAAGCCTTGATAGGCCATTAAACCGGAAGTGATGACCTCACCAAGGGCGAGGGGCCAAGTGGGCAGGCTTAATTGATCCCAGGTGATAATGATTTGGCCAGGGGACCAGCTGGGAGTGATGACGTCATCGAGATAAGTTCTCCTATTAGGGTTAGAGAATTGGGGCTCTGTTCATTGATAGGGTTAGGATTACGTTTTGGGCTAGGTAGGGTTCCAGCGCAGGAGTGGGCTAGGTTTAGGGTTTGGGTTAGAGGGTTAGGGACAGGGTTACGGTCACAGTGTAGTGAAGTTGGCTATTCACAATGAATGAGCTTCAATCACTGGACAATTTGGTGTGTAGCACTCAGAACTTACGACTCCAGACTAGGGAAATATTTAGAAATGTGCTTCACACAATTGGAATACATATTCCAATAGACTGAATATCTGAACAGCACAATTTTCTCACTGGGAAATCTTGTTCAAACAGCTGAGAACCGAGTGTGACACTGTTTACATTTATTTTTCCCGGCAAAAGGAGTTGATGTTTTTGGGAAAAGGTTTTGGTGAAACACTGAAAAACTCATTTTCCTAGAGCTATAGAACAGTATGAAAGTATTGAGAACACTATGAAATAAAAATGTTTGTTAGGCTTGGTTTCCAAGTAATGTTTTACTGTGCCTTTAAAAAGCCAGTATGACACCCGTGTTAAAATGGAAAGTCTCATAGCTCAAAACAACAGACCAGGGGAATGGCAGAGTGACTCTAGAACTCCTGGAATACGTTTTAGATCCCGAACATCTCTACTGAATTTTGAAATACTGACAATTTGTATCCAAAATGCTGTGAAAGTTAGGATAGACTTTCAAGTGGTAATAATGTTGAAAGTGCTGGTATATTTGTAAAAAAGGTTGTTTTACCAAATTAGAATTCACAATGAAAAAGCTTGAGACACTGGAAGAGAGAGACTCCAACTCTGGAAATTCACAATGATAACCTAGGTTAATATCTAAGAAAGTGCTTCAAACACTAGGAATACGTGAATAAAGGGCCTTAATATCTGTAACACATTGTTTCCTTACAAGGAAATCGTGTTCAAAGAACATAGAACCGAGTTGGATACTGGTTACATTTAGTATTCCTGGAAAATGAGTTGGCGATTTTGAAAGAAGCCTGGATAGGCCATTAAACCGGAAGTGATGACGTCACCAAGGGGGAGGGGCCACGTGGGCAGGCTTAATTGATCCCAGGTGATAATGATTTGGCCAGGGGACCAGCTGGGAGTGATGACGTCATCGAGATTAGTTCTGGTATTAGGGTTAGAGAATTGGGGCTTTGTTCAGGGTTAGGGTTAGGATGAGGTTTTGGGGTAGGTAGGGTTCAGGCTCAGGTGTGGGCTAGGTTTAGGGTTTGGGATAGACGGTTAGGGACAGGGTTATGGTCACAGTGTAGTAATGTTGGCTATTCACAATGAATGAGCTTCAATCACTGGACAATTTGGTGTGTAGCACTCAGAACTTACGATTCCAGACTAGGGAAATATTTAGAAATGTGCTTCACAGAATTGGAATACATATTCCAATAGACTGAATATCTGAACAGCACAATTTTCTCACGGGGAAATCTTGTTCAAACAGCTGAGAACCGAGTGTGACACTGTTTACATTTAATTTTCCCGGCAAATGGAGTTGGCGTTTTCCAGAAAAGGTTTTGGTGAAACACTGAAAAACTCATTTTCCTAGAGCTATAGAACAGTATGAAAATATTGAGAACACTATGAAATAAAAATGTTAGTCAGGCTAAGGTTCCAAGTAATGTTTTACTATGCCTTTAAAAAGCCGGTATGACACCCATGTTAAAATGAAAAGTCTCATAGCTCAAAACAACAGACCAGGGGAATGGCAGAGTGTCTCCAGAACTCCTGGAATACGTTTTAGATCCCGAACATCTCTCCTGAATTTTGAAATACTGACAATTTGTATCCAAAATGCTGTGAAAGGTAGGATAGTCTGTCAAGTGGTAATAATGTTGAAAGTGCTGGTATATTTGTAAAAAAGGTTGTTTTACCAAATAAGAATATACAGTGAAAAAGCTTGAGACACTGGAAGAGAGAGACTCCAACGCTGGAAATTCAGAATTATAACCTAGGTTAATATCTAAGAAAATGCTTCAAACACTAGAAATACGTGAATAAAGGGCCTTAATATCTGTAACACATTGTTTCCTGACAAGGAAATCGTGTTCAAAGAACATAGAACCGAGTTGGATACTGGTTACATTTATTATTCCTGGAAAATGAGTTGGCGATTTTGAAAGAAGCCTGGATAGGCCATTAAACCGGAAGTGATGACATCACCAAGGGGGAGGGGCCACGTGGTCAGGCTTAATTGATCCCAGGTGATAATGATTTGGCCAGGGGACCAGTTGCTAGTGATTATGTCATCGAGATTAGTTCTGGTATTAGGGTTAGAGAATTGGGGCTCTGTTCAGGGTTAGGGTTAGGATATAGTTTTGGGCTAGGTAGGGTTCAGGCTTAGGTTAGGGCTAGGTTTACGGTTTGGGTTGGAGGGTTAGAAACAGGGTTCCGGTCACCATGTAGTAACGTTGGCTATTCTCAATGAATGAGATTCAATCACTAAAGATTTCTAGCTTTGTCTTATAATGGGCCATCTGCTCTATTTGTGGGACTTCACCACATGTACAAACAACTTTATACACTCTTCTCTGAACTTGAGAAGCTATATAAACTTGTCTTTCAACTGTTTTACAGTTGAGTACTACTTTTCAGTGACTTATGGTGGATTCAAACACTGGTCATGTGAACTAACTCTATTTCAAGGATTTCTGTAGTGTACAACATCCTTTCTAGACTTGACACTTACATTTTGATGTCTTTTCCACTTGGTCTCTCACAATTCTGTGATACTCATTAGTATTTGCTCTGAATTACTACTGCTTTCTTGCAGTGTCGTATAATGGGCCTTCTGCTCTACTTGTTGGACTTCTCCACAAGTACAAACAACATTATACACTCTTCTCTGAGCTTAAGAATCAATATACACTTGTCTTTCAACAGTTTTACAGTTGAATGCTAATTTTCATTGTATTCTAGGGGTTTCAAACACTGTTTTCATGTGAACTAACTCTATTTCCAGGATTTCTGCAGTGTACAACATCCCTTCTAGACTAGACACTTACATTTTGATGTTTTTCCACTTGTTCTCACACAATTCTATGATATTCATTAGTATTTGCTCTGAATTACTACTGATTTCTAGCTGTATCCTCTAATGGGACTTCTGCTCTACTTGTGGGACTTCACCACATGTAGAAACAACTTTATACACTCTTCTCTGAACTTGAGAAGCTATATACACCTGTCTTTCAACTGTTTTACAGTTGAATACTACTTTTCAGTGAATTCTGTTGGTTTCAAACACTGCTTTCATGTGATCTAACTCTATTTCCAGGGTTTCTGCAGTGTACAACATCCTTTCTAGACTAGACACTTACATTTTGATGGTTTTCCACTTGTTCTCACACAATTCTATGATATTCATTAATATTTGCTCTGAAATACTACAGATTTCTAGCTGTATCTTATAATAGGCCTTCTGCTCTATTTGTGGGACTTCACCACATGTAAAAACAACTTCATCCATTCTTCTCTGAACTTGAGAAACTATATACACTTGTCTTTCAACTGTTTTACAGTTGAAAACTACTTTTCAGTGACTTCTGGTGGTTTCAAACACTGGTTTCATGTGTATTAACTCTATTTCAAGGATTTCCGCAGTGTACAACATCCTTTCTAGACTAGACACTTACATTTTGATGTCTTTTCCACTTGGTCTCTCACAATTCTGTGATACTCATTAGTATTTGCTCTGAATTACTACTGCTTTCTTGCAGTGTCCTTTAATGGGCCTTCTGCTCTACTTGTGGGACTTCACCACTTGTAGAAACAACTTTATACATTCTTCTCTGAATTAGAGAAGCTATATACACTTGTCTTTCACCTGTTTTACTGTGGAATACTACTTTTCAGTGAATTCTGATGGTTTCAAACACTGGTTTCATGTGTACTAACTCTATTTCAAGGATTTCCGCAGTGTACAACATCCTTTCTAGACTAGACACTTACATTTTGATGGTTTTCTACTTATTCTCACACAATTCCATGCTATTAATTAATATTTGCTCTGAATTACTACAGATTTCTAGCAGTGTCCTATAATAGCCTTTCTGCTCTACTTGTGGGACATCACCACATGTAAAAACAACTTCATACACTCTTCTCTGAACTTGAGAAGCTATATACACTTGTCTTTCAACAGTTTTACAGTTGAATGCTAATTTTCATTGTATTCTAGGGGTTTCAAACACTGGTTTCATGTAAACTAACTCTATTTCCAAGATTGCTGCAGTGTACAACATCCTTTCTAGACCTGACACTTACATTTTGATGGTTTTCCACTTGTTCTCACACAATACGATGATATTCATTAATATTTGCTCTGAAATACTACTGATTTCTAGGTGTGTCTTATAATAGGCCTTCTGCTCTATTTGTGGGACTTCACCACATGTAAAAACAACTTCACACAATCTTCTCTGAACTTGAGAAGCTATATACACTTGTCTTTCAACAGTTTTACAGTGGAATGCTAATTTTTTTTGTATTCTAGGGGTTTCAAACACTGTTTTCATGTGAACTAACTCTATTTCCAGGATTTCTGCAGTGTACAACATCCCTTCTAGACTAGACACTTACATTTTGATGTTTTTCCACTTGTTCTCACACAATTCTATGATATTCATTAGTATTTGCTCTGAATTACTACTGATTTCTAGCTGTGTCCTCTAATGGGCCTTCTGCTCTACTTGTGGGACTTTACCACATGTAGAAACAACTTTATACACTCTTCTCTGAACTTGAGAAGGTATATACACCTGTCTTTCAACTGTTTTACAGTTGAATACTACTTTTCAGTGAATTCTGTTGGTTTCAAACACTGCTTTCATGTGATCTAACTCCATTTCCAGGAGTTCTGCAGTGTACAACATCCTTTCTAGACTAGACACTTACATTTTGATGTCTTTTACACTTGGTCTCTCACAATTCTGTGATACTCATTAGTATTTGCTCTGAATTACTACTGCTTTCTTGCAGTGTCCTATAATAGCTCTTCTGCTCTACTTGTGGGACTTCACCACATGGACAAACAATTTTATACACTCTTCTCTGAACTTGAGAAGCTATATACACCTGTCTTTCAACTGTTTTACAGTTGAATACTACTTTTCAGTGAATTCTGTTGGTTTCAAACACTGCTTTCATGTGATCTAACTCTATTTCCAGGAGTTCCGCAGTGTACAACATCCTTTCTAGACTAGACACTTACATTTTGATGGTTTTCTACTTATTCTCACACAATTCCATGCTATTAATTAATATTTGCTCTGCAATACTACTGATTTCTAGGTGCGTCTTATAATAGGCCTTCTGCTCTATTTGTGGGACTTCACCAAATGTACAAACAACTTCATACACTCTTCTCTGAACTTGAGAAGCTATATACAGTTGTCTTTGAACAGTTTTACAGTTGTATGCGAATTTTTATTGTATTCTAGGGGTTTCAAACACTGTTTTCATGTGAACTAACTCTATTTCCAGGATTTCTGCAGTGTACTACATCCTTTCTAGACTAGACACTTACATTTTGATGTCTTTTCCACCTGGTCTCTCAAATTCTGTGATACTCATTAGTATTTGCTCTGAATTTCTACTGCTTTCTTGCAGTGTCCTATAATGGACCTTATGCTCTACCTGTGGGACTTCACCACTTGTAGAAACAACTTTATACATTCTTATCTGAATTAGAGAAGCTATATACACTTGTCCTTCAACTGTTTTCCTGTTGAATACTACTTTTCAGTGAATTCTGATGGTTTCAAACACTGGTTTCATGTGAACTAACTCTATTTCAAGGATTTCTGCAGTGTACAACATCCTTTCTAGAATAGACACTTACATTTTGATGTCTTTTTTACTTGGTCTCTCACAATTCTATGATACTCATTAGTATTTGCTCTGAATTACTACTGCTTTCATGCAGTGCCCTATAATAGCCCTTCTGCTCTACTTGTGGGACTTCACCACATGTAGAAACTACTTCATACACTCTTCTCTGAACTTCAGAAGCTATATACACTTGTCTTTCCACTGTTTTACAGTTGAAAACTACTTTTCAGTGACTTCTGGTGGTTTCAAACACTGGTTTCATGTGAACTAACTCTATTTCAAGGATTTCCTCAGTGTACAACATCCTTTCTAGACTAGACACACTTACATTTTGATTGTTTTCCAGTTGTTCTCACACAATTCTATGATATTTATTAGTATTTGCTCTGAATTACTACTGATTTCTAGCTGTGTCCTATTTTGGGCTTTCTACTCTACTTGTTGGACTTCTCCACTAGTACAAACTACATTATACACTCTTCTCTGAGCTTGAGAATCTATATACACTTGTCTTTCAACTGTTTTACAGTAGAATACTACTTTTCATTGAATTCTGTTGTTTTCAAACACTGGTTTAATGTGAACTAACTCTATTTCAAGGATTTCTGCAGTGTACAACATCCTTTATGAACTAGACACTTACATTTTGATGGTTTTCCACTTGTTCTCACAAAATTCAATGATATTCATTAGTGTTTGCTCTCAATTACTGCTAATTTCTAGCTCTGTCATATAAAGAACCTTCTGCTCTACTTGTGGGACTTCTCCACAAGTACAAACAACATTATACACTCTTCTCTGAACTTGAGAAGCTATATAGACTTGTCTTTCAACTGTTTTACAGTGGAATGTTAATTTTTTTTGTATTCTAGGGGTTTCAAACCCTGGTTTCATGTGATCTAACTCTATTTCCAGGAGTTCTGCAGTGTACAACATCCTTTCTAGACTAGACACTTACATTTTGATGTCTTTTCCACTTGGTCTCTCACAATTCTGTGATACTCATTAGTATTTGCTCTGAATTACTACTGCTTTCTTGCAGTGTCCTTTAATGGGCCTTCTGCTCTACTTGTGGGAATTCACCACTTGTAGAAACAACTTTATACATTCTTCTCTGAATTAGAGAAGCTATATACACTTGTCTTTCAACTGTTTTATGTTGAATACTACTTTTCAGTGAATTCTGATGGTTTCAAACACTGGTTTCATGTGAACTAACTCTAATTCACGGATTTCCGCAGTGTACAACATCCTTTCTAGACTAGACACTTACATTTTGATGGTTTTCTACTTATTCTCACACAATTCCATGCTATTAATTAATATTTGCTCTGAATTACTACAGATTTCTAGCAGTGTCCTATAATAGCCTTTCTGCTCTACTTGTGGGACGTCACCACATGTAAAAACAACTTCATACACTCTTCTCTGAACTTGAGAAGCTATATACACTTGTCTTTCAACAGTTTTACAGTTGAATGCTAATTTTCATTGTATTCTAGGGGTTTCAAACACTGGTTTCATGTAAACTAACTCTATTTCCACGATATCTGCAGTGTAAAACATCCTTTCTAGACTAGACACTTACATTTTGATGTCTTTTACACTTGGTCTCTCACAATTCTGTGATACTCATTAGTATTTGCTCTGAATTACTACTGCTTTCTTGCAGTGTCCTATAATAGCTCTTCTGCTCTACTTGTGGGACTTCACCACATGTACAAACAATTTTATACACTCTTCTCTGAACTTGAGAAGCTATATACACTTGTCTTTCAACTGTTTTACTGTTGAATACTACTTTTCAGTGAATTCTGATGGTTTCAAACACTGGTTTCATGTGAACTAACTCTATTTCAAGGATTTCCGCAGTGTACAACATCCTTTCTAGACTAGACACTTACATTTTGATGGTTTTCTACTTATTCTCACACAATTCCATGCTATTCATTAATATTTGCTCTGAATTACTACAGATTTCTAGCAGTCTCCTATAATAGGCCTTGTGCTCTATTTGTGGGACTTCACCACATGTAAAAACAACTTCATACATTCTTCTCTGAACTTGAGAAGCTATATACACTTGTCTTTCAACTGTTTTACAGTTGAAAACTACTTTTCAGTGACTTCTGGTGGTTTCAAACACTGGTTTCATGTGACCTAACTCTATTTCAATGATTCCCGCAGTGTACAACATCCTTTCTAGACTAGACACTTACATTTTGATGTCTTTTCCACTTGGTCTCTCACAATTCTGTGATACTCATTAGTATTTTCTCTGAATTACTACTGATTTCTAGCTGTGTCTTATAATGGGCCTGCTGCTCTATTTGTGGGACTTCACCAAATGTACAAACAATTTTATACACTCTTCTCTGAACTTGAGAAGCTATATATACTTGTCTTTCAACAGTTTTACAGTTGAATGCTAATTTTCAGTGAATTCTGGTGGTTTCAAAAACTGGTTTCATGTGAACTAACTCTATTTCATGGATTTCCGCAGTTTACAACATCCTTTCTACACTGGACACTTACATTTTGATGGTTTTCGACTTGTTCTCACAAAATTCCCTGCCATTCATTAATATTTGCTCTGAATTACTACAGATTTCTAGCTGTGTCCTGTAATGAGCCCTCTGCTCTACTTGTGGGACTTCACCACATGTAGAAACAACTTCATACACTCTTCTCTGAACTTGTGAAGCTATATACACTTGTCTTTCAACAGTTTTACAGTTGTATGCGAATTTTTATTGTATTCTAGGGGTTTCAAACACTGTTTTCATGTGAACTAACTCTATTTCCAGGATTTCTGCAGTGTACTACATCCTTTCTAGACTAGACACTTACATTTTGATGTCTTTTCCACCTGGTCTCTCAAATTCTGTGATACTCATTAGTATTTGCTCTGAATTACTACTGCTTTCTTGCAGTGTCCTATAATGGACCTTCTGCTCTACTTGTGGGACTTCACCACTTGTAGAAACAACTTTATACATTCTTATCTGAATTAGAGAAGCTATATACACTTGTCCTTCAACTGTTTTCCTGTTGAATATTACTTTTCAGTGAATTTTGATGGTTTCAAACACTGGTTTCATGTGAACTAACTCTATTTCAAGGATTTCTGCAGTGTACAAAATCCTTTCTAGAATAGACACTTACATTTTGATGTCTTTTTTACTTGGTCTCTCACAATTCTGTGATACTCATTAGTATTTGCTCTGAATTACTACTGCTTTCATGCAGTGCCCTATAATAGCCCTTCTGCTCTACTTGTGGGACTTCACCACATGCAGAAACTACTTCATACACTCTTCTCTGAACTTCAGAAGCTATATACACTTGTCTTTCCACTGTTTTACAGTTGAAAACTACTTTTCAGTGACTTCTGGTGGTTTCAAACACTGGTTTCATGTGAACTAACTCTATTTCAAGGATTTCCTCAGTGTACAACATCCTTTCTAGACTAGACACACTTACATTTTGATTGTTTTCCAGTTGTTCTCACACAATTCTATGATATTTCTTAGTATTTGCTCTGAATTACTACTGATTTCTAGCTGTGTCCTCTTTTGGGCTTTCTACTCTATTTGTTGGACTTCTCCACTATAACAAACTACATTATACACTCTTCTCTGACCTTGATAATCTATATACACTTGTCTTTCAACTGTTTTACAGTAGAATACTACTTTTCATTGAATTCTGTTGTTTTCAAACACTGGTTTAATGTGAACTAACTCTATTTCCAGGATTTCTGCAGTGTACAACATCCTTTATGAACTCCACACTTACATTTTGATGGTTTTCCACTTGTTCTCACAAAATTCAATGATATTCTTTAGTGTTTGCTCTCAATTACTGCTAATTTCTAGCTCTGTCGTATAAAGGGCCTTCTGCTCTACTTGTGGGACTTCTCCACAAGTACAATCAACATTGTACACTCTTCTCTGAACTTGAGAAGCTATATAGTCTTGTCGTTCAACTGTTTTACAGTTGAAAACTACTTTTCTGTGACTTCTGGTGGTTTTAAACACTGGTTTCATGTGAACTAACTCTATTTCCAGGATTTCTGCAGTGTACAACATCCCTTCTAGATTCGACACTTACATTTTGATGGTTTTCCACTTGTTCTCACACAATTCTGTGATACTCATTAGTATTTGCTCTGAATTAATACTGCTTTCTTTTTTTTAATTTCTTTATTGATTAAGGTGTCACATATTTGTCCTCATCCCCCCATTCCCATCCCACACCCCTCCCCATGGATGCCCCAAACCCCTCTTGAAATTAACCAATGGTTAGGCTCATATGCGTGCACACAAGACCTTTGGTTGATCTCTCCCCCCTCCCCCCACCCTCCCCTATCCTCCCTCTGAGGCCCGATAGTCCGATCGATGCCTCCTTGTTTCTGGTTCTGTTCTCGTTCATCAGTCTATGTTGTTCATCATTTCCCATAGATGAGCGAAATCATGTGTCACTAGAGATATACTTATAAGAATTGAAGGTGAGACGAGCAATAATAGTTATGCTGACAGGCAAATGAATCAGTCTGTAGTGAGTTTCTTTCTGGACCAATAGTTCTTTTGAGACCCAATATCAATGTCCACCAGTTCCTTATGAGTATATGTCGGCACTGACCCCTCAGCTCTGGATGGTGGAGAAATGGTGGTAATACAGGTCCGACTCCCTCTGGTTTGGTCTCGGCCGGACCGAGTGGCACGGCTTCACCCGGATCCAGGGGCCCACGGCCTCACCCGGACCCGGGACCGAGTCTCACCCGGATCCAGATGCACACGGCCTCGCCCAGACCCAGGATTCAGCTTCACCCGGACCCAGGGGCGCATGGCCTCAACCGGACCCAGGGGCGCGTGGCTTCTCCCCGGCCCGGGACCCAGCCTCACCCGGATCCAGGGGCACACGGCCTCGCCCGGACTCGGGATCTAGCTTCCCCCGGACCCAGGGGCACGTGGCCTCACCGGGACCCAGGGGTGCGTGGCCTCTCCCAGACCCAGGGTCGCGTGGCCTCACCCGGATACATGGGCCCATGACCTCACGCGGACCTGGGACCCAGGCTCACCCGGATGCAGGGGCCCACGGCTTCACCCGGACCCGGGACCCAGCCTCACCCGGATACAGGGGCACACGGCCTCGCCCAGACCCAGGATTCAGTTTAACCTAGGTTAATATCTAAGACAGTGTTTCAAACACTAGAAATACGTGAAAATAGGGCCTTAATATCTGTCACACATTGTTTCCTGACAAGCAAATCGTGTTCAAAGAACATAGAACAGAGTTGGATGCTGTTTACATTTATAATTAAGAGACAATGAGTTGGCGTTTTTGAAAGAGGCCCGGTTAGGCCATTAAACAGGAAGTGATGACGTCATCAAGGGGGAGGGGCCACGAGGGCAGGTTTAACTGATACCAGGAGATAATGATTTAGCCGGGGGCCCAGCTGGGTGTGATGACGACATTGAAATTAGTTCTGGTGTTAGGGTAGAGAATTGGGGTTCTGGCTAGGGTTAGGGTTAGGATAAGGGTTCGGGCTAGGTAGGGTTCAGGCTCAGGTTAAGGCTAGGTTTACGCTTAGGGTTAGAGGGTTAGGGTCAGGGTTATGGTCACAGTGTAGTAAGGTTGGGTATTCACAAAAATGAGTTTCAACCACTGGACAAATTGGAGTGTAGCACTGAGAATTTACAACTCCAGACAAGGGAAATATTTAGAAATGTGCTTCACACTATCGGAATACATATTCCAATAGACTGAAAATCTGAACAGCACAATTTTGTCATTGGGAAATCTTATTCAAACCGCTGAGAACCGAGTGTGACACTGTTTACATTTATTTTTCCCATCAAAAGGAGTTGGCATTTTCGGGAAAAGGAGTTGGTGAAACACTGAAAAATTCCTTTTTCCTAGAGCTATAGAATAGTATGAAAGTATTGAGAACACTATGAAATAAAAATGTTAGTTAGGCTAAGGTTCCAAGTAGTGTTTTAAAGTACCTTTAAAAAGCTGTTATGACACCCTTGTTACAATGAAAACTTTCAGAGCTCAAAACAACAGAAGAGGGGGATGTCTCAGAGTGTCTCTAGAACTCTTGGAATACGTTTTAGAACATGAACATCTCTACTGAATTTTGAAATACTGAGAATTTGTATCCAAAGCGCTGTGAAATGTAGGGTAGACTTTCAAGTGGTAATAATGGTTAAAGTATGGTATATTTGTAAAAAACCTTGTTTCACCAAATTGGAATTCACAATGAAGGAGCTTGAGACACTGGAAGAGAGAGACTCCAACTTGGGCGATTCACAATGAAAACCTAGGTTAATATCTAAGAAAGTGTTTCAAACACTAGAAATACATGAATAAAGGGCCTTAATATCTGTCACACATTGTTTCCTGACAAGCATCTCGTGTTCAAAGAATATAGAACCGAGTTGGATGCTGTTTACATTTATAATTAAGAGACAATGAGTTGGCGTTTTTGAAAGAGGCCTGGTTAGGCCATTAAACAGGAAATAGTGACGTCACCAAGGGGGAGGGGCCACGAGGGCAGGTTTATTTGATACCAGGAGATAATGATTTAGCCAGGGGCCCAATTGGGTGTGATGACGTCATTGAGGTTAGTTCTGGTGTTAGGGTTAGAGAATTGGGGTTCTGGCTAGGGTTAGTGTTAGGATAAGGGGTCGGGCTAGGTAGGGTTCAGGCTCAGGTTAAGGCTAGGTTTAGGCTTAGGGTTAGAGGGTTAGGGACAGGTTTATGGTCACAGTGTAGTAAGGTTGGGTATTCACGATGAATGAGCTTCAACCACTGGACAAATTGGAGTGTAGCACTTAGAATTTACAACTCCAGATTAGGGTAATATTTAGAAATGTGCTTCACACACTAGGAATACATATTCCAATAGACTGAATATCTGAACAGCACAATTTTGTCACTGGGAAATCTTGTTCAAACCGCTGAGAACGCAGTGTGACACTGTTAACATTTATTTTTCCCTTCAAAAGGAGTTTGCGTTTTCGGTAAAAGGAGTTGGTTAAACACTGAAATATTCATTTTCCTAGAACTATAGAATAGTATGAAAGTATTGAGAACACTATGAAATCAAAATGTTAGTTAGGCTAGGGTTCGAAGTAGTGGTTTAAAGTACCTTTAAAAAGCCGGTATGACAGAGGTGTTCAAATGAAAACTCTCAGATCTCAAAACAACAGAACAGGGGGATGTCTCAGAGTGTCTCTAAAACTCTTGGAATACGTTTTAGAACACGAACATCTCTACTGAATTTTGAAATACTGAGAATTTGTATCCAAAGCGCTGTGAAAAGTAGGGTAGACTTTCAAGTGGTAATAATGGATAAAGTACTGGTATATTTGTGAAAAATACTGTTTCACCAAATTGGAATTCACCATGAAGAAGCTTGAGACACTGGAAGAGGGAGACTCCAACTCGGGCAATTCACAATGAAAACCTAGGTTAATATCTAAGAAAGTGTTTCAAACACTAGAAATACGTGAATAAAGGGCCTTAATGTCTGTCACACATTGTTTCCTGACAAACAATTCGTGTTCAAATAACATAGAACCCAGTTGGATGCTGTTTACATTTATAATTAAGAGACAATGAGTTGGCGTTTTTGAAAGAGGCCTGGTTAGGCCAGTAAACAGGAAGTGATGACGTCATCAAGGAGGAGGGGCCACGAGGGCAGGTTTAATTGATACCAGGAGATAATGATTTAGCCTTGGGCCCAATTGGGAGTGATGATGTCATTGAGGTTAGTTCTGGTGTTAGGGTTAGAGAATTGGGGTTCTGGCTAGGGTTAGGGTAAGGATAAGGGTTCGGGCTAGGTAGGGTTCTGGCTCAGGTTAGGGCTAGGTTTAGGGTTAGGGTTAGAGGGTTAGGGACAGGGTTAAGGTCACAGTGCAGTAAGGTTGGGTATTCACAATGAATGAGCGTCAACCACTGGACAAATTGGAGTGTAGCACTTAGAATTTACAACTCCAGATTAGGGTAATATTTAGAAATGTGCTTCACACACTAGGAATACATATTCCAATAGACTGAATATCTGAACAGCACAATTTTATCACTGGGAAATCTTGCTCAAACCGCTGAGAAGCGAGTGTGACACTGTTTACATTTATGTTTCCCGTCAAAAGGAGTTGGCGTTTTCGGGAAAAGGAGTTGGGGAAACACTGAAAAATTCATTTTCCTAGAGCTATAGAATAGTACGAAAGTATTGAGAACACTATGAAATCCAAATGTTAGTTAGGCTAGGGTTCCAAGTAGTGTTTTAAAGTACCTTTAAAAAGCCGGTATGACACCCCAGTTAAAATGAAAACTCTCAGAGCTCAAAACAACAGAACAGGGGGATGTCTCACAGTGTCTCTAGAACTCTTGGAATACGTTTTAGAACACGAACATCTCTACTGAATTTTGAAATACTGAGAATTTTATCCAAAGCGCTGTGAAAAGTAGGGTAGACTTTCAAGTGGTAATAATGGTTAAAGTATGGTATATTTGTAAAAAACTCTGTTTCAGCAAATTGGAATTCACAATGAAGGAGCTTGAGACACTGGAAGAGAGAGACTCCAACTCGTGCAATTCACAATGAAAACCTAGGTTAATATCTAAGAAAGTGTTTCAAACACTAGAAATACGTGAATAAAAGGCCTTAATATCTGACAAGCAAATCGTGTTCAAAGAACATAGAACCGAGTTGTATGCTGTTAACATTTATAATTAAGAGACAATGAGTTGGCGTTTTTGAAAGAGGCCTTGTTAGGCCATTAAAAAGGAAGTGATGATGTCACCAAGGGGGAGGGGCCACAAGGGCAGGTTTAATTGATACCAGGAGATAATGATTTAGCCTGGGGCCCAGCTGGGAGTGATGACATCATCGAGGTTAGTTCTGGTGTTAGGGTTAGAGAATTGGGGTTCTGGCTAGGGTTAGGGATAGGATAAGGTTTCGGACTAGGTAGGGTTCAGGCTCAGGTTAGGGCTAGGTTTAGGGTTAGGGTTAGAGGGTTAGGGACAGGGTTAAGGTCACGGTGCTGTAAGGTTGGGTATTCACAATGAATGAGCTTCAACCACTGGACAAATTGGAGTGTAGCACTGAGAATTTACAACTCCAGACTAGGGAAATATTTAGAAATGTGCTTCACACACTAGGAATACATATAACAATAGACTGAATATCTGAACAGCACAATTTTGTCACTGGGAAATCTTGTTCAAACCGCTGAGAACCGAGTGTGACACTGTTTACATTTATTTTTCCCGTCAAAAGTCGTTGGCGTTTTCGGGAAAAAGAGTTGGTGAATCACTGAAAAATTCATTTTCCTAGAGCTATAAAATAGTATGAAAGTATTGAGAATGCTATGAAATCAAAATGTTAGTTAGGCTAGGGTTCCAAGTAGTGTTTTAAAGTACCTTTAGAAAGCCGGTATGACACCCGTGTTAAAATGAAAACTCTCAGAGCTCAAAACAACAGAACAGGGGGATGTCTCAGAGTGTCTCTAGAACTCTTGGAATACGTTTTAGAACACGAACATGACTACTGAATTTTGAAATACTGAGAATTTGTATCCAAAGCGCTGTGAAAGGTAGGATAGACTGTCAAGTGGTAATAATGTTGAAAGTGCTGGTATATTTGTAAAAAAGGTTGTTTTACCAAATTAGAATTCACAATGAAAAAGCTTGAGACACTGGAAGAGAGAGACTCTAACTCGGGAAATTCACAATGATAACCTAGGTTAATATCTAAGAAAGTGCTTCAAACACTAGGAATACGTGAATAAAGGGCCTTAATATCTGTAACACATTGTTTCCTGACAAGGAAATCGTGTTCAAAGAACACAGAACCCAGTTGGATACTGGTTACATTTATTATTCCGGGACAATGAGTTGGCGATTTTGAAAGATGCCTGGTTAGGCCATTAAACCGGATGTGATGACGTCCCCAGGGGGAGGGGCCACGTGCACAGGCTTAATTGATCCCAGGTGATAATGATTTGGCCAGGGGACCAGCTGGGAGTGATGACGTCATCGAGATTAGTTTTGGTTTTAGGGTTAGAGAATTGGAGCTCTGTTCATGGTTAGGGTTAGGAAAAGGTTTTGGGCTAGGTAGGGTTCAGGCTCAGGTGTTGGCAAGGTTTAGGGTTTGGGTAAGAGGGTTAGGGACAGGGTTACGGTCACAGTGTAGTCATGTTGGCTATTCACAATGAATGACCTTCAATCACTGGACAATTTGGTGTGTAAAACTCAGAACTTACAACTCCAGACTAGGGAAATATTTAGAAATGTGCTTCACACAATAGGAATACATATTCCATTAGACTGAGTATCTGAAGAGCACAATTTTGTCACTGGGAAATCTTGTTCAAACAGCTGAGAAGCGAGTGTGACACTGTTTACATTTATTTTTCCCGTCAAAGGGAGTTGGCGTTTTCAGGAAAAGGTTTTGATGAAACACTGAAAAACTCATTTTCCTAGAGCTATCGAACAGTATGAAAGTATTGAGAACACTATGAAATAAAAATGTTAGTTAGGCTAGGGTTCCAAGTAATGTTTTACTGTGCCTTTAAAAGGCCGGTATGACACCCGTGTTAAAATGAAAAGTCTCATTGCTCAAAACAACAGACCAGGGGAATGGCAGAGTGTCTCTAGAACTCCTGGAATACGTTTTAGAACCCGAACATCTCTACTGAATTTTGAAATACTGAGAATTTGTATCCAAAGCGCTGTGAAAGGTAGGATAGACTGTCAAGTGGTAATAATGTTGAAAGTGCTGGTATATTTGTAAAAAAGGTTGTTTTACCAAATTAGAATTCACAATGAAAAAGCTTGAGACACTGGAAGATAGAGACTCCAACTCGGGCAATTCACAATGATAACCTAGGTTAATATCTAAGAAAGTGCTTCAAACACTAGGAATACGTGAATAAAGGGCCTTAATATCTGTAACACATTGTTTCCTGACAAGGAAATCGTGTTCAAAGAACACAGAACCGAGTTGGATACTGGTTACATTT
Organism: Cnephaeus nilssonii; assembly: GCF_951640355.1. Taxonomy (NCBI): domain Eukaryota; kingdom Metazoa; phylum Chordata; class Mammalia; order Chiroptera; family Vespertilionidae; genus Cnephaeus; species Cnephaeus nilssonii. The sequence goes on along the minus strand of NC_137076.1, from coordinate 824,333 downwards.
ATTATTCCGGGACAATGAGTTGGCGATTTTGAAAGAAGCCTGGTTAGGCCATTAAACCGGATGTGATGACGTCACCAAGGGGGAGGGTGAATTGATCCCAGGTGATAATGATTTGGCCAGGGGACCAGCTGGGAGTGATGACGTCATCGAGATTAGTTCTGGTATTAGGGTTAGAGAATTGGGGCTCTGTTCATGGTTAGGGTTAGGATAAGGTTTTGGGCTAGGTAGGGTTCAGGCTCAGGTGTGGGCTAGGTTTAGGGTTTGGGTTAGAGGGTTAGGGACAGGGTTATGGTCACAGTGTAGTAATGATGGCTATTCACAATGAATGAGCTTCAATCACTGGACAATTTGGTGTGTAGCACTCAGAAGTTACGACTCCAGACTAGGGAAATATTTGGAAATGTGCTTCACACAATAGGAATACATATTCCATTAGGCTGAGTATCTGAACAGCACAATTTTGTCACTGGGAAATCTTGTTCAAACAGCTGAGAAGCCAGTGTGACACTGTTTACATTTATTTTTCCCGTTAAAAGGAGTTGGCGTTTTCGTGAAAAGGTTTTGGTGAAACACTGAAAAACTCATTTTCCTAGAACTATCGAACAGTATGAAAGTATTGAGAACACTATGAAATAAAAATGTAAGTTAGGCTAGGGTTCCAAGTAATGTTTTACTGTGCCTTTAAAAAGCCGGTATGACACCCGTGTTAAAATGAAAAGTCTCATTGCTCAAAACAACAGACCAGGGGAATGGCAGAGTGTCTCTAGAACTCCTGGAATACGTTTTAGAACCCGAACATCTCTACTGAATTTTGAAATACTGAGAATTTGTATCCAAAGCGCTGTGAAAGGTAGGATAGACTTTCAAGTGGTAATAATGTTGAAAGTGCTGGTATATTTGTAAAAAAGATTGTTTTACCAAATTAGAATTCACAATGAAAAAGCTTGAGACACTGGAAGAGAGAGACTCCAACTCGGGAAATTCACAATGATAACCTAGGTTAATATCTAAGAAAGTGCTTCAAACACTAGGAATACGTGAATAAAGGGCCTTAATATCTGTAACACATTGTTTCCTGACAAGGAAATCGTGTTCAAAGAACATAGAACCGAGTTGGATACTGGTTACATTTATTATTCCGGGACAATGAGTTGGCGATTTTGAAAGAGGCCTGGTTAGGCCATTAAACCGGATGTGATGACGTCACCAAGGGGGAGGGGCCACGTGGGCAGGCTTAATTGATCCCAGGTGATAATGATTTGGCCAGGGGACCAGCTGGGAATGATGACGTCATCGAGATTAGTTCTGGTATTAGGGTTAGAGAATTGGGGCTCTGTTCATGGTTAGGGTTAGGATAAGGTTTTGGGCTAGGTAGGGTTCAGGCTCAGGTGTGGGCTAGGTTTAGGGTTTGGGTTAGAGGGTTAGGGACAGGGTTAAGGTCACAGTGTAGTAATGTTGGCTATTCACAATGAATGAGCTTCAATCACTTGACAATTTGGTGTGTAGCACTCAGAACTTACGACTCCAGACTAGGGAAATATTTAGAAATGTGCTTCACACAATAGGAATACATATTCCATTATACTGAGTATCTGAACAGCACAATTTTGTGACTGGGAAATCTTGTTCAAACAGCTGAGAAGCGAGTGTGACACTGTTTACATTTATTTTTCCCGTGAAAAGGAGTTGGCGTTTTCGGGAAAAGGTTTTGGTGAAACACTGAAAAACTCATTTTCCTAGAGCTATGGAACAGTATGAAAGTATTGAGAACACTATGAAATAAAAATGTTAGTCAGGCTAGGGTTCCAAGTAATGTTTTACTGTGCCTTTAAAAGGCCGATATGACACCCGTGTTAAAATGAAAAGTCTCATTGCTCAAAACAACAGACCAGGGGAATGGCAGAGTGTCTCTAGAACTCCTGGAATACGTTTTAGAACCCGAACATCTCTACTGAATTTTGAAATACTGAGAATTTGTATCCAAAGCGCTGTGAAAGGTAGGATAGACTGTCAAGTGGTAATAATGTTGAAAGTGCTGGTATATTTGTAAAAAAGGTTGTTTTACCAAATTAGAATTCACAATGAAAAAGCTTGAGACACTGGAAGAGAGAGACTCCAACTTGGGCAATTCACAATGATAACCTAGGTTAATATCTAGAAAGTGCTTCAAACACTAGGAATACGTGAATAAAGGGCCTTAATATCTGTAACACATTGTTTCCTGACAAGGAAATCGTGTTCAAAGAACACAGAACCGAGTTGGATACTGGTTACATTTATTATTCCGGGACAATGAGTTGGCGATTTTGAAAGAGGCCTGGTTAGGCCATTAAACCGGATGTGATGACGTCACCAAGGGGGAGGGGCCACGTGGGCAGGCTTAATTGATCCCAGGTGATAATGATTTGGCCAGGGGACCAGCTGGGAATGATGACGTCATCGAGATTAGTTCTGGTATTAGGGTTAGAGAATTGGGGCTCTGTTCATGGTTAGGGTTAGGATAAGGTTTTGGGCTAGGTGGGTTCAGGCTCAGGTGTGGGCTAGGTTTAGGGTTTGGGTTAGAGGAGTAGGGACAGGGTTACGGTCACAGTGTAGTAATGTTGGCTATTCACAATGAATGAGCTTCAATCACTGGACAATTCGGTGTGTAGCACTCAGAACTTACGACTCCAGACTAGGGAAATATTTAGAAATGTGCTTCACACAATAGGAATACATATTCCAATAGACTGAGTATTTGAACAGCACAATTTTGTCACTGGGAAATCTTGTTCACACAGCTGAGAAGCCAGTGTGACACTGTTTACATTTATTTTTCCCTTCAAAAGGAGTTGGCGTTTTCGGGAAAAGGTTTTGGTGAAACACTGAAAAACTCATTTTCCTAGAGCTATCGAACAGTATGAAAGTATTGAGAACACTATGAAATAAAAATGTTAGTTAGGCTAGGGTTCCAAGTAATGTTTTATTGTGCCTTTAAAAAGCCGGTATGACACCTGTGTTAAAATGAAAAGTCTCATTGCTCAAAACAACAGACCAGGGGAATGGCAGAGTGTCTCTAGAACTCCTGGAATGCGTTTTAGAACCCGAACATCTCTACTGAATTTTGAAATACTGAGAATTTGTATCCAAAGCGCTGTGAAAGGTAGGATAGACTGTCAAGTGGCAATAATGTTGAAAGTGCTGGTATATTTGTAAAAAAGGTTGTTTTACCAAATTAGAATTCACAATGAAAAAGCTTGAGACACTGGAAGAGAGAGACTCCAACTCGGGAAATTCACACTGATAACCTAGGTTGATATCTAAGAAAGTGCTTCAAACACTAGGAATACGTGAATAAAGGGCCTTAATATCTGTAACACATTGTTTCCTGACAAGGAAATCGTGTTCAAAGAACATAGAACCGAGTTGGATACTGGTTACATTTATTATTTTGGGACAATGAGTTGGCGATTTTGAAAGAAGCCTGGTTTGGCCATTAAATCGGATGTGATGACGTCACCAAGGGGGAGGGGCCACGTGGGCAGGCTGAATTGATCCCAGGTGATAATGATTTGGCCAGGGGACCAGCTGGGAGTGATGACGTCATCGAGATTAGTTCTGGTATTAGGGTTAGAGAATTGGGGCTCTGTTCATGGTTAGGGTTAGGATAAGGATTTGGGCTAGGTAGGGATCAGGCTCAGGTGTGGGCTAGGTTTAGGGTTTGGGTTAGAGGGTTAGGGACAGGGTTAAGGTCACAGTGTAGTAATGTTGGCTATTCACAATGAATGAGCTTCAATCACTGGACAATTTGGTGTGTAGCACTCAGAACTTACGACTCCAGACTAGGGAAATATTTAGAAATGTGCTTCACACAATAGGAATACATATTCCAATAGACTGAGTATTTGAACAGCACAATTTTGTCACTGGGAAATCTTGTTCACACAGCTGAGAAGCCAGTGTGACACTGTTTACATTTATTTTTCCCTTCAAAAGGAGTTGGCGTTTTCGGGAAAAGGTTTTGGTGAAACACTGAAAAACTCATTTTCCTAGAGCTATCGAACAGTATGAAAGTATTGAGAACACTATGAAATAAAAATGTTAGTTAGGCTAGGGTTCCAAGTAATGTTTTATTGTGCCTTTAAAAAGCCGGTATGACACCTGTGTTAAAATGAAAAGTCTCATTGCTCAAAACAACAGACCAGGGGAATGGCAGAGTGTCTCTAGAACTCCTGGAATGCGTTTTAGAACCCGAACATCTCTACTGAATTTTGAAATACTGAGAATTTGTATCCAAAGCGCTGTGAAAGGTAGGATAGACTGTCAAGTGGCAATAATGTTGAAAGTGCTGGTATATTTGTAAAAAAGGTTGTTTTACCAAATTAGAATTCACAATGAAAAAGCTTGAGACACTGGAAGAGAGAGACTCCAACTCGGGAAATTCACACTGATAACCTAGGTTGATATCTAAGAAAGTGCTTCAAACACTAGGAATACGTGAATAAAGGGCCTTAATATCTGTAACACATTGTTTCCTGACAAGGAAATCGTGTTCAAAGAACATAGAACCGAGTTGGATACTGGTTACATTTATTATTTTGGGACAATGAGTTGGCGATTTTGAAAGAAGCCTGGTTTGGCCATTAAATCGGATGTGATGACGTCACCAAGGGGGAGGGGCCACGTGGGCAGGCTGAATTGATCCCAGGTGATAATGATTTGGCCAGGGGACCAGCTGGGAGTGATGACGTCATCGAGATTAGTTCTGGTATTAGGGTTAGAGAATTGGGGCTCTGTTCATGGTTAGGGTTAGGATAAGGATTTGGGCTAGGTAGGGATCAGGCTCAGGTGTGGGCTAGGTTTAGGGTTTGGGTTAGAGGGTTAGGGACAGGGTTAAGGTCACAGTGTAGTAATGTTGGCTATTCACAATGAATGAGCTTCAATCACTGGACAATTTGGTGTGTAGCACTCAGAACTTACGACTCCAGACTAGGGAAATATTTAGAAATGTGCTTCACACAATAGGAATACATATTCCAATAGACTGAGTATTTGAACAGCACAATTTTGTCACTGGGAAATCTTGTTCACACAGCTGAGAAGCCAGTGTGACACTGTTTACATTTATTTTTCCCTTCAAAAGGAGTTGGCGTTTTCGGGAAAAGGTTTTGGTGAAACACTGAAAAACTCATTTTCCTAGAGCTATCGAACAGTATGAAAGTATTGAGAACACTATGAAATAAAAATGTTAGTTAGGCTAGGGTTCCAAGTAATGTTTTACTGTGCCTTTAAAAAGCCGGTATGACACCCGTGTTAAAATGAAAAGTCTCATTGCTCAAAACAACAGACCTGGGGAATGGCAAAGTGTCTCTAGAACTCCTGGAATGCGTTTTAGAACCCGAACATCTCTACTGAATTTTGAAATACTGAGAATTTGTATCCAAAGCGCTGTGAAAGGTAGGATAGACTGTCAAGTGGCAATAATGTTGAAAGTGCTGGTATATTTGTAAAAAAGGTTGTTTTACCAAATTAGAATTCACAATGAAAAAGCTTGAGACACTGGAAGAGAGAGACTCCAACTCGGGAAATTCACACTGATAACCTAGGTTAATATCTAAGAAAGTGCTTCAAACACTAGGAATACGTGAATAAAGGGCCTTAATATCTGTAACACATTGTTTCCTGACAAGGAAATCGTGTTCAAAGAACACAGAACCGAGTTGGATACTGGTTACATTTATTATTCCGGGACAATGAGTTGGCGATTTTGAAAGAGGCCTGCTTAGGCCATTAAACCGGATGTGATGACGTCACCAAGGGGGAGGGGCCACGTGGGCAGGCTTAATTGATCCCAGGTGATAATGATTTGGCCAGGGGACCAGCTGGGAATGATGACGTCATCGAGATTAGTTCTGGTATTAGGGTTAGAGAATTGGCGCTCTGTTCATGGTTAGGGTTAGGATAAGGTTTTGGGCTAGGTAGGGTTCAGGCTCAGGTGTGGGCTAGGTTTAGGGTTTGGGTTAGAGGAGTAGGGACAGGGTTACGGTCACAGTGTAGTAATGTTGGCTATTCACAATGAATGAGCTTCAATCACTGGACAATTCGGTGTGTAGCACTCAGAACTTACGACTCCAGACTAGGGAAATATTTAGAAATGTGTTTCACACAATAGGAATACATATTCCAATAGACTGAGTATTTGAACAGCACAATTTTGTCACTGGGAAATCTTGTTCACACAGCTGAGAAGCCAGTGTGACACTGTTTACATTTATTTTTCCCTTCAAAAGGAGTTGGCGTTTTCGGGAAAAGGTTTTGGTGAAACACTGAAAAACTCATTTTCCTAGAGCTATCGAACAGTATGAAAGTATTGAGAACACTATGAAATAAAAATGTTAGTTAGGCTAGGGTTCCAAGTAATGTTTTATTGTGCCTTTAAAAAGCCGGTATGACACCTGTGTTAAAATGAAAAGACTCATTGCTCAAAACAACAGACCAGGGGAATGGCAGAGTGTCTCTAGAACTCCTGGAATGCGTTTTAGAACCCGAACATCTCTACTGAATTTTGAAATACTGAGAATTTGTATCCAAAGCGCTGTGAAAGGTAGGATAGACTGTCAAGTGGCAATAATGTTGAAAGTGCTGGTATATTTGTAAAAAAGGTTGTTTTACCAAATTAGAATTCACAATGAAAAAGCTTGAGACACTGGAAGAGAGAGACTCCAACTCGGGAAATTCACACTGATAACCTAGGTTGATATCTAAGAAAGTGCTTCAAACACTAGGAATACGTGAATAAAGGGCCTTAATGTCTGTAACACATTGTTTCCTGACAAGGAAATCGTGTTCAAAGAACATAGAACCGAGTTGGATACTGGTTACATTTATTATTCTGGGACAATGAGTTGGCGATTTTGAAAGAAGCCTGGTTTGGCCATTAAATCGGATGTGATGACGTCACCAAGGGGGAGGGGCCACGTGGGCAGGCTGAATTGATCCCAGGTGATAATGATTTGGCCAGGGGACCAGCTGGGAGTGATGACGTCATCGAGATTAGTTCTGGTATTAGGGTTAGAGAATTGGGGCTCTGTTCATGGTTAGGGTTAGGATAAGGATTTGGGCTAGGTAGGGATCAGGCTCAGGTGTGGGCTAGGTTTAGGGTTTGGGTTAGAGGGTTAGGGACAGGGTTAAGGTCACAGTGTAGTAATGTTGGCTATTCACAATGAATGAGCTTCAATCACTGGACAATTTGGTGTGTAGCACTCAGAACTTACGACTCCAGACTAGGGAAATATTTAGAAATGTGCTTCACACAATAGGAATACATATTCCATTAGGCTGAGTATCTGAACAGCACAATTTTGTCACTGGGAAATCTTGTTCAAACAGCTGAGAAGCCAGTGTGACACTGTTTACATTTACTTTTCCCGTCAAAAGGAGTTGGCGTTTTCGTGAAAAGGTTTTGGTGAAACACTGAAAAACTCATTTTCCTAGAGCTATCGAACAGTATGAAAGTATTGAGAACACTATGAAATAAAAATGTAAGTTAGGCTAGGGTTCCAAGTAATGTTTTACTGTGCCTTTAAAAAGCCGGTATGACACCCGTGTTAAAATGAAAAGTCTCATTGCTCAAAACAACAGACCAGGGGAATGGCAGAGTGTCTCTAGAACTCCTGGAATACGTTTTAGAACACGAACATCTCTACTGAATTTTGAAATACTGAGAATTTGTATCCAAAGCGCTGTGAAAGGTAGGATAGACTGTCAAGTGGTAATAATGTTGAAAGTGCTGGTATATTTGTAAAAAAGGTTGTTTTACCAAATTAGAATTCACAATGAAAAAGCTTGAGACGCTGGAAGAGAGAGACTCCAACTCGGGAAATTCACACTGATAACCTAGGTTGATATCTAAGAAAGTGCTTCAAACACTAGGAATACGTGAATAAAGGGCCTTAATATCTGTAACACATTGTTTCCTGACAAGGAAATCGTGTTCAAAGAACATAGAACCGAGTTGGATACTGGTTACATTTATTATTCCGGGACTATGAGTTGGCGATTTTGAAAGAGGCCTGGTTAGGCCATTAAACCGGATGTGATGACGTCACCAAGGGGGAGGGGCCACGTGGGCAGGCTTAATTGATCCCAGGTGATAATGATTTGGCCAGGGGACCAGCTGGGAATGATGACGTCATCGAGATTAGTTCTGGTATTAGGGTTAGAGAATTGGGGCTCTGTTCATGGTTAGGGTTAGGATAAGGTTTTGGGCTAGGTAGGGTTCAGGCTCAGGTGTGGGCTAGGTTTAGGGTTTGGGTTAGAGGAGTAGGGACAGGGTTACGGTCACAGTGTAGTAATGTTGGCTATTCACAATGAATGAGCTTCAATCACTGGACAATTCAGTGTGTAGCACTCAGAACTTACGACTCCAGACTAGGGAAATATTTAGAAATGTGCTTCACACAATAGGAATACATATTCCAATAGACTGAGTATTTGAACAGCACAATTTTGTCACTGGGAAATCTTGTTCACACAGCTGAGAAGCCAGTGTGACACTGTTTACATTTATTTTTCCCTTCAAAAGGAGTTGGCGTTTTCGGGAAAAGGTTTTGGTGAAACACTGAAAAACTCATTTTCCTAGAGCTATCGAACAGTATGAAAGTATTGAGAACACTATGAAATAAAAATGTTAGTTAGGCTAGGGTTCCAAGTAATGTTTTACTGTGCCTTTAAAAAGCCGGTATGACACCCGTGTTAAAATGAAAAGTCTCATTGCTCAAAACAACAGACCTGGGGAATGGCAGAGTGTCTCTAGAACTCCTGGAATGCGTTTTAGAACCCGAACATCTCTACTGAATTTTGAAATACTGAGAATTTGTATCCAAAGCGCTGTGAAAGGTAGGATAGACTGTCAAGTGGCAATAATGTTGAAAGTGCTGGTATATTTGTAAAAAAGGTTGTTTTACCAAATTAGAATTCACAATGAAAAAGCTTGAGACACTGGAAGAGAGAGACTCCAACTCGGGAAATTCACACTGATAACCTAGGTTAATATCTAAGAAAGTGCTTCAAACACTAGGAATACGTGAATAAAGGGCCTTAATATCTGTAACACATTGTTTCCTGACAAGGAAATCGTGTTCAAAGAACATAGAACCGAGTTGGATACTGGTTACATTTATTATTCTGGGACAATGAGTTGGCGATTTTGAAAGAAGCCTGGTTAGGCCATTAAATCGGATGTGATGACGTCACCAAGGGGGAGGGGCCACGTGGGCAGGCTGAATTGATCCCAGGTGATAATGATTTGGCCAGGGGACCAGCTGGGAGTGATGACGTCATCGAGATTAGTTCTGGTATTAGGGTTAGAGAATTGGGGCTCTGTTCATGGTTAGGGTTAGGATAAGGTTTTGGGCTAGGTAGGGATCAGGCTCAGGTGTGGGCTAGGTTTAGGGTTTGGGTTAGAGGGTTAGGGACAGGGTTACGGTCACAGTGTAGTAATGTTGGCTATTCACAATGAATGAGCTTCAATCACTGGACAATTTGGTGTGTAGCACTCAGAACTTACGAATCCAGACTAGGGAAATATTTAGAAATGTGCTTCACACAATAGGAATACATATTCCATTAGGCTGAGTATCTGAACAGCACAATTTTGTCACTGGGAAATCTTGTTCAAACAGCTGAGAAGCCAGTGTGACACTGTTTACATTTATTTTTCCCGTCAAAAGGAGTTGGCGTTTTCGTGAAAAGGTTTTGGTGAAACACTGAAAAACTCATTTTCCTAGAGCTATCGAACAGTATGAAAGTATTGAGAACACTATGAAATAAAAATGTAAGTTAGGCTAGGGTTCCAAGTAATGTTTTACCGTGCCTTTAAAAAGCCGGTATGACACCCGTGTTAAAATGAAAAGTCTCATTGCTCAAAACAACAGACCAGGGGAATGGCAGAGTGTCTCTAGAACTCCTGGAATACGTTTTAGAACCCGAACATCTCTAATGAATTTTGAAATACTGAGAATTTGTATCCAAAGCGCTGTGAAAGGTAGGATAGACTGTCAAGTGGTAATACTGTTGAAAGTGCTGGTATATTTGTAAAAAAGGTTGTTTTACCAAATTAGAATTCACAATGAAAAAGCTTGAGACGCTGGAAGAGAGAGACTCCAACTCGGGAAATTCACACTGATAACCTAGGTTAATATCTTAGAAAGTGCTTCAAACACTAGGAATACGTGAATAAAGGGCCTTAATATCTGTAACACATTGTTTCCTGACAAGGAAATCGTGTTCAAAGAACATAGAACCGAGTTGGATACTGGTTACATTTATTATTCCGGGACAATGAGTTGGCGATTTTGAAAGAGGCCTGGTTACGCCATTAAACCGGATGTGATGACGTCACCAAGGGGGAGGGGCCACGTGGGCAGGCTTAATTGATCCCAGGTGATAATGATTTGTCCAGGGGACCAGCTGGGAGTGATGACGTCATCGAGATTAGTTCTGGTATTAGGGTTAGAGAATTGTGGCTCTGTTCATGGTTAGGGTTAGGATAAGGTTTTGGGCTAGGTAGGGTTCAGGCTCAGGTGTGGGCTAGGTTTAGGGTTTGGGTTAGAGGGTTAGGAACAGGATTATGGTCACAGTGTAGTCATGTTGGCTATTCACAATGAATGAGCTTCAATCACTGGACAATTTGGTGTTTAGCACTCAGAACTTACGACTCCAGACTAGGGAAATATTTAGAAATGTGCTTCACACAATAGGAATACATATTCCAATAGACTGAGTATCTGAACAGCACAATTTTGTCACTGGGAAATCTTGTTCACACAGCTGAGAAGCGAGTGTGACACTGTTTACATTTATTTTTATCTTCAAAAGGAGTTGGCGTTTTCGGGAAAAGGTTTTGGTGAAACACTGAGAAACTCATTTTCCTAGAGCTATCGAACAGTATGAAAGTATTGAGAACACTATGAAATAAAAATGTAAGTTAGGCTAGGGTTCCAAGTAATGTTTTACTGTGCCTTTAAAAAGCCGGTATGACACCCGTGTTAAAATGAAAAGTCTCATTGCTCAAAACAACAGACCAGGGGAATGGCAGAGTGTCTCTAGAACTCCTGGAATGCGTTTTAGAACCCGAACATCTCTACTGAATTTTGAAATACTGAGAATTTGTATCCAAAGCGCTGTGAAAGGTAGGATAGACTGTCAAGTGGCAATAATGTTGAAAGTGCTGGTATATTTGTAAAAAAGGTTGTTTTACCAAATTAGAATTCACAATGAAAAAGCTTGAGACACTGGAAGAGAGAGATTCCAACTAGGGAAATTCACACTGATAACCTAGGTTAATATCTAAGAAAGTGCTTCAAACACTAGGAATACGTGAATAAAGGGCCTTAATATCTGTAACACATTGTTTCCTGACAAGGAAATCGTGTTCAAAGAACATAGAACTGAGTTGGATACTGGTTACATTTATTATTCCGGGACAATGAGTTGGCGATTTTGAAAGAAGCCTGGTTTGGCCATTAAACCGGATGTGATGACGTCACCAAGGGGGAGGGGCCACGTGGGCAGGCTGAATTGATCCCAGGTGATAATGATTTAGCCAGGGGACCAGCTTGGAGTGATGACGTCATCGAGATTAGTTCTGGTATTAGGGTTAGAGAATTGGGGCTCTGTTCATGGTTAGGGTTAGGATAAGGTTTTGGGCTAGGTAGGGATCAGGCTCAGGTGTGGGCTAGGATTAGGGTTTGGGTTAGAGGGTTAGGGACAGGGTTACGGTCACAGTGTAGTAATGTTGGCTATTCACAATGAATGAGCTTCAATCACTGGACAATTTGGTGTGTAGCACTCAGAACTTACGAATCCAGACTAGGGAAATATTTAGAAATGTGCTTCACACAATAGGAATACATATTCCATTAGGCTGAGTATCTGAACAGCACAATTTTGTCACTGGGAAATCTTGTTCAAACAGCTGAGAAGCCAGTGTGACACTGTTTACATTTATTTTTCCCGTCAAAACGAGTTGGCGTTTTCGTGAAAAGGTTTTGGTGAAACACTGAAAAACTCATTTTCCTAGAGCTATCGAACAGTATGAAAGTATTGAGAACACTATGAAATAAAAATGTAAGTTAGGCTAGGGTTCCAAGTAATGTTTTACCGTGCCTTTAAAAAGCCGGTATGACACCCGTGTTAAAATGAAAAGTCTCATTGCTCAAAACAACAGACCAGGGGAATGGCAGAGTGTCTCTAGAACTCCTGGAATACGTTTTAGAACCCGAACATCTCTACTGAATTTTGAAATACTGAGAATTTGTATCCAAAGCGCTGTGAAAGGTAGGATAGACTGTCAAGTGGTAATAATGTTGAAAGTGCTGGTATATTTGTAAAAAAGGTTGTTTGACCAAATTAGAATTCCCAATGAAAAAGCTTGAGACGCTGGAAGAGAGAGACTCCAACTCGGGAAATTCACACTGATAACCTAGGTTAATATCTAAGAAAGTGCTTCAAACACTAGGAATACGTGAATAAAGGGCCTTAATATCTGTAACACATTGTTTCCTGACAAGAAAATCGTGTTCAAAGAACATAGAACCGAGTTGGATACTGGTTATATTTATTATTCCAGGACAATGAGTTGGCGATTTTGAAAGTTGCCTGGTTAGGCCATTAAACCGGATGTGATGACGTCACCAAGGGGGAGGGGCCACGTGGGCAGGCTTAATTGATCCCAGGTGATAATGATTTGGCCAGGGGACCAGCTGGGAGTGATGACGTCATCGAGATTAGTTCTGGTATTAGGGTTAGAGAATTGGGGCTCTGTTCATGGTTAGGGTTAGGATAAGGTTTTGGGCTAGGTAGGGATCAGGCTCAGGTGTGGGCTAGGTTTAGGGTTTGGGTTAGAGGGTTAGGGACAGGGTTACGGTCACAGTGTAGTAATGTTGGCTATTCACAATGAATAAGCTTCAATCACTGGACAATTTGGTGTGTAGCACTCAGAACTTACGACTCCAGACTAGGGAAATATTTAGAAATGTGCTTCACACAATAGGAATACATATTCCATTAGGCTGAGTATCTGAACAGCACAATTTTGTCACTGGGAAATCTTGTTCAAACAGCTGAGAAGCCAGTGTGACACTGTTTACATTTATTTTTCCCGTCAAAAGGAGTTGGCGTTTTCGTGAAAAGGTTTTGGTGAAACACTGAAAAACTCATTTTCCTAGAGCTATCGAACAGTATGAAAGTATTGAGAACACTATGAAATAAAAATGTAAGTTAGGCTAGGGTTCCAAGTAATGTTTTACCGTGCCTTTAAAAAGCCGGTATGACACCCGTGTTAAAATGAAAAGTCTCATTGCTCAAAACAACAGACCAGGGGAATGGCAGAGTGTCTCTAGAACTCCTGGAATACGTTTTAGAACCCGAACATCTCTACTGAATTTTGAAATACTGAGAATTTGTATCCAAAGCGCTGTGAAAGGTAGGATAGACTGTCAAGTGGTAATAATGTTGAAAGTGCTGGTATATTTGTAAAAAAGGTTGTTTGACCAAATTAGAATTCCCAATGAAAAAGCTTGAGACGCTGGAAGAGAGAGACTCCAACTCGGGAAATTCACACTGATAACCTAGGTTAATATCTAAGAAAGTGCTTCAAACACTAGGAATACGTGAATAAAGGGCCTTAATATCTGTAACACATTGTTTCCTGACAAGAAAATCGTGTTCAAAGAACATAGAACCGAGTTGGATACTGGTTATATTTATTATTCCAGGACAATGAGTTGGCGATTTTGAAAGTTGCCTGGTTAGGCCATTAAACCGGATGTGATGACGTCACCAAGGGGGAGGGGCCACGTGGGCAGGCTTAATTGATCCCAGGTGATAATGATTTGGCCAGGGGACCAGCTGGGAGTGATGACGTCATCGAGATTAGTTCTGGTATTAGGGTTAGAGAATTGGGGCTCTGTTCATGGTTAGGGTTAGGATAAGGTTTTGGGCTAGGTAGGGATCAGGCTCAGGTGTGGGCTAGGTTTAGGGTTTGGGTTAGAGGGTTAGGGACAGGGTTACGGTCACAGTGTAGTAATGTTGGCTATTCACAATGAATGAGCTTCAATCACTGGACAATTTGGTGTGTAGCACTCAGAACTTACGACTCCAGACTAGGGAAATATTTAGAAATGTGCTTCACACAATAGGAATACATATTCCATTAGGCTGAGTATCTGAACAGCACAATTTTGTCACTGGGAAATCTTGTTCAAACAGCTGAGAAGCCAGTGTGACACTGTTTACATTTATTTTTCCCGTCAAAAGGAGTTGGCGTTTTCGTGAAAAGGTTTTGGTGAAACACTGAAAAACTCATTTTCCTAGAGCTATCGAACAGTATGAAAGTATTGAGAACACTATGAAATAAAAATGTAAGTTAGGCTAGGGTTCCAAGTAATGTTTTACCGTGCCTTTAAAAAGCCGGTATGACACCCGTGTTAAAATGAAAAGTCTCATTGCTCAAAACAACAGACCAGGGGAATGGCAGAGTGTCTCTAGAACTCCTGGAATACGTTTTAGAACCCGAACATCTCTACTGAATTTTGAAATACTGAGAATTTGTATCCAAAGCGCTGTGAAAGGTAGGATAGACTGTCAAGTGGCAATAATGTTGAAAGTGCTGGTATATTTGTAAAAAAGGTTGTTTTACCAAATTAGAATTCCCAATGAAAAAGCTTGAGACGCTGGAAGAGAGAGACTCCAACTCGGGAAATTCACACTGATAACCTAGGTTAATATCTAAGAAAGTGCTTCAAACACTAGGAATACGTGAATAAAGGGCCTTAATATCTGTAACACATTGTTTCCTGACAAGAAAATCGTGTTCAAAGAACATAGAACCGAGTTGGATACTGGTTATATTTATTATTCCAGGACAATGAGTTGGCGATTTTGAAAGTTGCCTGGTTAGGCCATTAAACCGGATGTGATGACGTCACCAAGGGGGAGGGGCCACGTGGGCAGGCTTAATTGATCCCAGGTGATAATGATTTGGCCAGGGGACCAGCTGGGAGTGATGACGTCATCGAGATTAGTTCTGGTATTAGGGGTAGATAATTGGGGCTCTGTTCATGGTTAGGGTTAGGATAAGGTTTTGGGCTAGGTAGGGTTCAGGCTCAGGTGTGGGCTAGGTTTAGGGTTTGGGTTAGAGGGTTAGGGACAGGGATACGGTCACAGTGTAGTCATGTTGGCTATTCACAATGAATGAGCTTCAATCACTGGACAATTTGGTGTGTAGCACTCAGAACTTACGACTCCAGACTAGGGAAATATTTAGAAATGTGCTTCACACAATAGGAATACATATTCCATTAGGCTGAGTATCTGAACAGCACAATTTTGTCACTGGGAAATCTTGTTCAAACAGCTGAGAAGCCAGTGTGACACTGTTTACATTTATTTTTCCCGTCAAAAGGAGTTGGCGTTTTCGTGAAAAGGTTTTGGTGAAACACTGAAAAACTCATTTTCCTAGAGCTATCGAACAGTATGAAAGTATTGAGAACACTATGAAATAAAAATGTAAGTTAGGCTAGGGTTCCAAGTAATGTTTTACTGTGCCTTTAAAAAGCCGGTATGACACCCGTGTTAAAATGAAAAGTCTCATTGCTCAAAACAACAGACCAGGGGAATGGCAGAGTGTCTCTAGAACTCCTGGAATACGTTTTAGAACCCGAACATCTCTACTGAATTTTGAAATACTGAGAATTTGTATCCAAAGCGCTGTGAAAGGTAGGATAGACTGTCAAGTGGTAATAATGTTGAAAGTGCTGGTATATTTGTAAAAAAGGTTGTTTGACCAAATTAGAATTCCCAATGAAAAAGCTTGAGATGCTGGAAGAGAGAGACTCCAACTCGGGAAATTCACACTGATAACCTAGGTTAATATCTAAGAAAGTGCTTCAAACACTAGGAATACGTGAATAAAGGGCCTTAATATCTGTAACACATTGTTTCCTGACAAGAAAATCGTGTTCAAAGAACATAGAACCGAGTTGGATACTGGTTATATTTATTATTCCAGGACAATGAGTTGGCGATTTTGAAAGAGGCCTGGTTAGGCCATTAAACCGGATGTGATGACGTCACCAAGGGGGAGGGGCCACGTGGGCAGGCTTAATTGATCCCAGGTGATAATGATTTGGCCAGGGGACCAGCTGGGAGTGATGACGTCATCGAGATTAGTTCTGGTATTAGGGTTAGAGAATTGGGGCTCTGTTCATGGTTAGGGTTAGGATAAGGTTTTGGGCTAGGTAGGGATCAGGCTCAGGTGTGGGCTAGGTTTAGGGTTTGGGTTAGAGGGTTAGGGACAGGGTTACGGTCACAGTGTAGTAATGTTGGCTATTCACAATGAATGAGCTTCAATCACTGGACAATTTGGTGTGTAGCACTCAGAACTTACGACTCCAGACTAGGGAAATATTTAGAAATGTGCTTCACACAATAGGAATACATATTCCATTAGGCTGAGTATCTGAACAGCACAATTTTGTCACTGGGAAATCTTGTTCAAACAGCTGAGAAGCCAGTGTGACACTGTTTACATTTATTTTTCCCGTCAAAAGGAGTTGGCGTTTTCGTGAAAAGGTTTTGGTGAAACACTGAAAAACTCATTTTCCTAGAGCTATCGAACAGTATGAAAGTATTGAGAACACTATGAAATAAAAATGTAAGTTAGGCTAGGGTTCCAAGTAATGTTTTACCGTGCCTTTAAAAAGCCGGTATGACACCCGTGTTAAAATGAAAAGTCTCATTGCTCAAAACAACAGACCAGGGGAATGGCAGAGTGTCTCTAGAACTCCTGGAATACGTTTTAGAACCCGAACATCTCTACTGAATTTTGAAATACTGAGAATTTGTATCCAAAGCGCTGTGAAAGGTATTATAGACTGTCAAGTGGTAATAATGTTGAAAGTGCTGGTATATTTGTAAAAAAGGTTGTTTTACCAAATTAGAATTCCCAATGAAAAAGCTTGAGACGCTGGAAGAGAGAGACTCCAACTCGGGAAATTCACACTGATAACCTAGGTTAATATCTAAGAAAGTGCTTCAAACACTAGGAATACGTGAATAAAGGGCCTTAATATCTGTAACACATTGTTTCCTGACAAGAAAATCGTGTTCAAAGAACATAGAACCGAGTTGGATACTGGTTATATTTATTATTCCAGGACAATGAGTTGGCGATTTTGAAAGTTGCCTGGTTAGGCCATTAAACCGGATGTGATGACGTCACCAAGGGGGAGGGGCCACGTGGGCAGGCTTAATTGATCCCAGGTGATAATGATTTGGCCAGGGGACCAGCTGGGAGTGATGACGTCATCGAGATTAGTTCTGGTATTAGGGGTAGAGAATTGGGGCTCTGTTCATGGTTAGGGTTAGGATAAGGTTTTGGGCTAGGTAGGGTTCAGGCTCAGGTGTGGGCTAGGTTTAGGGTTTGGGTTAGAGGGTTAGGGACAGGGATACGGTCACAGTGTAGTCATGTTGGCTATTCACAATGAATGAGCTTCAATCACTGGACAATTTGGTGTGTAGCACTCAGAACTTACGACTCCAGACTAGGGAAATATTTAGAAATGTGCTTCACACAATAGGAATACATATTCCATTAGGCTGAGTATCTGAACAGCACAATTTTGTCACTGGGAAATCTTGTTCAAACAGCTGAGAAGCCAGTGTGACACTGTTTACATTTATTTTTCCCGTCAAAAGGAGTTGGCGTTTTCGTGAAAAGGTTTTGGTGAAACACTGAAAAACTCATTTTCCTAGAGCTATCGAACAGTATGAAAGTATTGAGAACACTATGAAATAAAAATGTAAGTTAGGCTAGGGTTCCAAGTAATGTTTTACTGTGCCTTTAAAAAGCCGGTATGACACCCGTGTTAAAATGAAAAGTCTCATTGCTCAAAACAACAGACCAGGGGAATGGCAGAGTGTCTCTAGAACTCCTGGAATACGTTTTAGAACCCGAACATCTCTACTGAATTTTGAAATACTGAGAATTTGTATCCAAAGCGCTGTGAAAGGTAGGATAGACTGTCAAGTGGTAATAATGTTGAAAGTGCTGGTATATTTGTAAAAAAGGTTGTTTTACCAAATTAGAATTCACAATGAAAAAGCTTGAGACACTGGAAGAGAGAGACTCCAACTCGGGAAATTCACACTGATAACCTAGGTTAATATCTTAGAAAGTGCTTCAAACACTAGGAATACGTGAATAAAGGGCCTTAATATCTGTAACACATTGTTTCCTGACAAGGAAATCGTGTTCAAAGAACATAGAACCGAGTTGGATACTGGTTACATTTATTATTCCGGGACAATGAGTTGGCGATTTTGAAAGAGGCCTGGTTAGGCCATTAAACCGGATGTGATGACGTCACCAAAGGGGAGGGGCCACGTGGGCAGGCTTAATTGATCCCAGGTGATAATGATTTGGCCAGGGGACCAGCTGGGAGCGATGACGTCATCGAGATTAGTTCTGGTATTAGGGTTAGAGAATTGGGGCTCTGTTCATGGTTAGGGTTAGGATAACGTTTTGGGCTAGGTAGGGTTCAGACTCAGGTGTGGGCTAGGTTTAGGGTTTGGGTTAGAGGGTTAGGGACAGGATTATGGTCACAGTGTAGTCATGTTGGCTATTCACAATGACTGAGCTTCAATCACTGAACAATTTGGTGTGTAGCACTCAGAACTTACGACTCCAGACTAGGGAAATATTTAGAAATGTGCTTCACACAATAGGAATACATATTCCAATAGACTGAGTATCTGAACAGCACAATTTTGTCACTGGGAAATCTTGTTCACACAGCTGAGAAGCGAGTGTGACACTGTTTACATTTATTTTTCCCTTCAAAAGGTGTTGGCGTTTTCGGGAAAAGGTTTTGGTGAAACACTGAGAAACTCATTTTCCTAGAGCTATCAAACAGTATGAAAGTATTGAGAACACTATGAAATAAAAATGTAAGTTAGGCTAGGGTTCCAAGTACTGTTTTACTGTGCCTTTAAAAAGCCGGTATGACACCCGTGTTAAAATGAAAAGTCTCATTGCTCAAAACAACAGACCAGGGGAATGGCAGAGTGTCTCTAGAACTCCTGGAATACGTTTTAGAACACGAACATCTCTACTGAATTTTGAAATACTGAGAATTTGTATCCAAAGCGCTGTGAAAGGTAGGATAGACTGTCAAGTGGTAATAATGTTGAAAGTGCTGGTATATTTGTAAAAAAGGTTGTTTTACCAAATTAGAATTCACAATGAAAAAGCTTGAGACACTGGAAGAGAGAGACTCCAACTCGGGAAATTCACACTGATAACCTAGGTTAATATCTAAGAAAGTGCTTCAAACACTAGGAATACGTGAATAAAGGACCTTAATATCTGTAACACATTGTTTCCTGACAAGGAAATCGTGTTCAAAGAACATAGAACCGAGTTGGATACTGGTTACATTTATTATTCCGGGACAATGAGTTGGCGATTTTGAAAGAGGCCTGTTTAGGCCATTAAACCGGATGTGATGACGTCTCCAAGGGGGAGGGGCCACGTGGGCAGGCTTAATTGATCCCAGGTAATAATGATTTGGCCAGGGGACCAGCTGGGAGTGATGACGTCATCGAGATTAGTTCTGGTATTAGGGTTAGAGAATTGGGGCTCTGTTCATGGTTAGGGTTAGGATAAGGTTTTGGGCTAGGTAGGGTTCAGGCTCAGGTGTGGGCTAGGTTTAGGGTTTGGGTTAGAGGGTTAGGGACAGGGTTACGGTCACAGTGTAGTAATGTTGGCTATTCACAATGAATGAGCTTCAATCACTGGACAATTTGGTGTGTAGCACTCAGAACTTACGACTCCAGACTAGGGAAATATTTAGAAATGTGCTTCACACAATAGGAATACATATTCCATTAGGCTGAGTATCTGAACAGCACAATTTTGTCACTGGGAAATCTTGTTCAAACAGCTGAGAAGCCAGTGTGACACTGTTTACATTTATTTTTCCCGTCAAAAGGAGTTGGCGTTTTCGTGAAAAGGTTTTGGTGAAACACTGAAAAACTCATTTTCCTAGAGCTATCGAACAGTATGAAAGTATTGAGAACACTATGAAATAAAAATGTAAGTTAGGCTAGGGTTCCAAGTAATGTTTTACTGTGCTTTTAAAAAGCCGGTATGACTCCCGTGTTAAAATGAAAAGTCTCATTGCTCAAAACAACAGACCAGTGGAATGGCAGAGTGTCTCTAGAACTCCTGGAATGCGTTTTAGAACCCGAACATCTCTACTGAATTTTGAAATATTGAGAATTTGTATCCAAAGCGCTGTGAAAGGTAGGATAGACTGTCAAGTGGCAATAATGTTGAAAGTGCTGGTATATTTGTAAAAAATGTTGTTTTACCAAATTAGAATTCAAAATGAAAAAGCTTGAGACACTGGAAGAGAGAGACTCCAACTCGGGAAATTCACACTGATAACCTAGGTTAATATCTAAGAAAGTGCTTCAAACACTAGGAATACGTGAATAAAGGGCCTTAATATCTGTAACACATTGTTTCCTGACAAGGAAATCGTGTTCAAAGAACATAGAACCGAGTTGGATACTGGTTACATTTATTATTCCGGGACAATGAGTTGGCGATTTTGAAAGAAGCCTGGTTTGGCCATTAAACTGGATGTGATGACGTCACCAAGGGGGAGGGGCCACGTGGGCAGGCTGAATTGATCCCAGGTGATAATGATTTAGCCAGGGGACCAGCTTGGAGTGATGACATCATCGAGATTAGTTCTGGTATTAGGGTTAGAGAATTGGGGCTCTGTTCATGGTTAGGGTTAGGATAAGGTTTTGGGCTAGGTAGGGATCAGGCTCAGGTGTGGGCTAGGTTTAGGGTTTGGGTTAGAGGGTTAGGGACAGGGTTACGGTCACAGTGTAGTAATGTTGGCTATTCACAATGAATGAGCTTCAATCACTGGACAATTTGGTGTGTAGCACTCAGAACTTACGACTCCAGATTAGGGAAATATTTAGAAATGTGCTTCACACAATAGGAATACATATTCCATTAGGCTGAGTATCTGAACAGCACAATTTTGTCACTGGGAAATCTTGTTCAAACAGCTGAGAAGCGAGTGTGACACTGTTTACATTTATTTTTCCCGTCAAAACGAGTTGGCGTTTTCGTGAAAAGGTTTTGGTGAAACACTGAAAAACTCATTTTCCTAGAGCTATCGAACAGTATGAAAGTATTGAGAACACTATGAAATAAAAATGTAAGTTAGGCTAGGGTTCCAAGTAATGTTTTACCGTGCCTTTAAAAAGCCGGTATGACACCCGTGTTAAAATGAAAAGTCTCATTGCTCAAAACAACAGACCAGGGGAATGGCAGAGTGTCTCTAGAACTCCTGGAATACGTTTTAGAACCCGAACATCTCTACTGAATTTTGAAATACTGAGAATTTGTATCCAAAGCGCTGTGAAAGGTAGGATAGACTGTCAAGTGGTAATAATGTTGAAAGTGCTGGTATATTTGTAAAAAAGGTTGTTTTACCAAATTAGAATTCCCAATGAAAAAGCTTGAGACGCTGGAAGAGAGAGACTCCAACTCGGGAAATTCACACTGATAACCTAGGTTAATATCTAAGAAAGTGCTTCAAACACTAGGAATACGTGAATAAAGGGCCTTAATATCTGTAACACATTGTTTCCTGACAAGAAAATCGTGTTCAAAGAACATAGAACCGAGTTGGATACTGGTTATATTTATTATTCCAGGACAATGAGTTGGCGATTTTGAAAGTTGCCTGGTTAGGCCATTAAACCGGATGTGATGACGTCACCAAGGGGGAGGGGCCACTTGGGCAGGCTTAATTGATCCCAGGTGATAATGATTTGGCCAGGGGACCAGCTGGGAGTGATGACGTCATCGAGATTAGTTCTGGTATCAGGGTTAGAGAATTGGGGCTCGGTTCATGGTTAGGGTTAGGATAAGGTTTTGGGCTAGGTAGGGTTCAGGCTCAGGTGTGGGCTAGGTTTAGGGTTTGGGTTAGAGGGTTAGGGACAGGGTTACGGTCGCAGTGTAGTCATGTTGGCTATTCACAATGAATGAGCTTCAATCACTGGACAATTTGGTGTGTAGCACTCAGAACTTACGACTCCAGACTAGGGAAATATTTAGAAATGTGCTTCACACAATAGGAATACATATTCCAATAGACTGAGTATCTGAACAGCACAATTTTGTCACTGGGAAATCTTGTTCACACAGCTGAGAAGCGAGTGTGACACTGTTTACATTTATTTTTCCCGTCAAAGGGAGTTGGCGTTTTCGTGAAAAGGTTTTGGTGAAACACTGAAAAACTCATTTTCCTAGAGCTATCGAACAGTATGAAAGTATTGAGAACACTATGAAATAAAAATGTTAGTTAGGCTAGGGTTCCAAGTAATGTTTTACTGTGCCTTTAAAAAGCCGGTATGACACCCGTGTTAAAATGAAAAGTCTCATTGCTCAAAACAACAGACCAGGGGAATGGCAGAGTGTCTCTAGAACTCCTGGAATACGTTTTAGAACCCGAACATCTCTACTGAATTTTGAAATACTGAGAATTTGTATCCAAAGCGCTGTGAAAGGTAGGATAGACTGTCAAGTGGTAATAATGTTGAAAGTGCTGGTATATTTGTAAAAAAGGTTGTTTTACCAAATTAGAATTCACAATGAAAAAGCTTGAGACACTGGAAGAGATAGACTCCAACTCGGGCAATTCACAATGATAGCCTAGGTTAATATCTAAGAAAGTGCTTCAAACACTAGGAATACGTGAATAAAGGGCCTTAATATCTGTAACACATTGTTTCCTGACAAGCAAATCGTGTTCAAAGAACATAGAACCGAGTTGGATACTGGTTACATTTATTATTCCGGGATAATGAGTTGGCAATTTTGAAAGAAGCCTAGTTAGGCCATTAAACCGGATGTGATGACGTCACCAAGGGGGAGGGGCCACGTGGGCAGGCTTAATTGATCCCAGGTGATAATGATTTGGCCAGGGGACCAGCTGAGAGTGTTGATGTCATCGAGATTAGTTCTGATATTAGGGTTAGAGAATTGGGGCTCTGTTCATGGTTAGGGTTAGGATAAGGTTTTGGGCTAGGTGGGGTTCAGGCTCAGGTGTGGGCTAGGTTTAGGGTTTGGGTTAGAGGGTTAGGGACAGGGTTACGGTCGCAGTGTAGTAATGTTGGCTATTCACAATGAATGAGCTTCAATCACTGGACAATTTGGTGTGTAGCACTCAGAACTTACGACTCCAGACTAGGGAAATATTTAGAAATGTGCTTCACACAATAGGAATACATATTCCAATAGACTGAGTATCTGAACAGCACAATTTTGTCACTGAGAAATCTTGTTCACACAGCTGAGAAGCGAGTGTGACACTGTTTACATTTATTTTTCCCGTCAAAAGGAGTTGGCGTTTTCGGGAAAAGGCTTTGGTGAAACACTGAAAAACTCATTTTCCTAGAGCTATCGAAGAGTATGAAAGTATTGAGAACACTATGAAATAAAAATGTTAGTTAGGCTAGGGTTCCAAGTAATGTTTTACTGTGCCTTTAAAAAGTCGGTATGACACCCGTGTTAAAATGAAAAGCCTCATTGCTCAAAACAACAGACCAGGGGAATGGCAGAGTGTCTCTAGAACTCCTGGAATACGTTTTAGAAGCCGAACATCTCTACTGAATTTTGAAATACTGAGAATTTGTATCCAAAGCGCTGTGAAAGGTAGGATAGACTGTCAAGTGTTAATAATGTTGAAAGTGCTGGTATATTTGTAAAAAAGGTTGTTTTACCAAATTAGAATTCACAATGAAAAAGCTTGAGACACTGGAAGAGAGAGACCCCAACTCGGGAAATTCACACTGATAACCTAGGTTAATATCTAAGAAAGTGCTTCAAACACTAGGAATACGTGAATAAAGGGCCTTAATATCTGTAACACATTGTTTCCTGACAAGGAAATCGTGTTGAAAGAACATAGAACCGAGTTGGATACTGGTTACATTTATTATTCCTGGACAATGAGTTGGCGATTTTGAAAGAAGCCTGGTTAGGCCATTAAACCCAATGTGATGACGTCACCAAGGGGGAGGGGCCACGTGGGCAGGCTTAATTGATCCCAGGTGATAATGATTTGGCCAGGGGACCAGCTGGGAGTGTTGATGTCATCGAGATTAGTTCTGATATTAGGGTTAGAGAATTGGGGCTCTGTTCATGGTTAGGGTTAGGATAAGGTTTTGGGCTAGGTAGGGTTCAGGCTCAGGTGTGGGCTAGGTTTAGGGTTTGGGTTAGAGGGTTAGGGACAGGGTTATGGTCACAGTGTAGTCATGTTGGCTATTCACAATGAATGAGCTTCAATCACTGGACAATTTGGTGTGTAGCACTCAGAACTTACGACTCCAGACTAGGGAAATATTTAGAAATGTGCTTCACACAATAGGAATACATATTCCAATAGAATGAGTATCTGAACAGCACAATTTTGTCACTCGGAAATCTTGTTCAAACAGCTGAGAAGCGAGTGTGACACTGTTTACATTTATTTTTCCCGTCAAAAGGAGTTGGCGTTTTCGTGAAAAGGTTTTGGTGAAACACTGAAAAACTCATTTTCCTAGAGCTATCGAACAGTATGAAAGTATTGAGAACACTATGAAATAAAAATGTTAGTTAGGCTAGGGTTCCAAGTAATGTTTTACTGTGCCTTTAAAAAGCCGGTATGACACACGTGTTAAAAGGAAAAGTCTCATTGCTCAAAACAACAGACCAGGGGAATGGCAGAGTGTCTCTAGAACTCCTGGAATACGTTTTAGAACCCGAACATCTCTACTGAATTTTGAAATACTGAGAATTTGTATCCAAGGCGCTGTGAAAGGTAGGATAGACTGTCAAGTGGTAATAATGTTGAAAGTGCTGGTATATTTGTAAAAAAGGTTGTTTTACCAAATTAGAATTCACAATGAAAAATCTTGAGACACTGGAAGAAAGAGACTCCAACTCGGGAAATTCACACTGATAACCTAGGTTAATATCTAAGAAAGTGCTTCAAACACTAGGAATACGTGAATAAAGGGCCTTAATATCTGTAACACATTGTTTCCTGACAAGGAAATCGTTTTCAAAGAACATAGAACCCAGTTGGATACTGGTTACATTTATTATTCCCGGACAATCAGTTGGCGATTTTGAAAGAAGCCTGGTTAGGCCATTGAACCCGATGTGATGACGTCACCAAGGGGGAGGGCCACGGGGGAAGGCTTAATTGATCCCAGGTGATAATGATTTGGCCAGGGGACCAGCTGGGAGTGATGACGTCATCGAGATTAGTTCTGGTATTAGGGTTAGAGAATTGGGGCTCTGTTCATGGTTAGGGTTAGGATAAGGTTTTGGGCTAGGTAGGGTTCAGGCTCAGGTGTGGGCTAGGTTTAGGGTTTGGGTTAGAGGGTTAGGGACAGGGTTACGGTCGCAGTGTAGTAATGTTGGCTATTCACAATGAATGAGCTTCAATCACTGGACAATTTGGTGTGTAGCAATCAGAACTTACGACTCCAGACTAGGGAAATATTTAGAAATGTGCTTCACACAATAGGAATACATATTCCAATAGACTGAGTATCTGAACAGCACAATTTTGTCACTGGGAAATCTTGTTCACACAGCTGAGAAGCGAGTGTGACACTGTTTACATTTATTTTTCCCGTCAAAAGAAGTTGGCGTTTTCGTGAAAAGGTTTTGGTGAAACACTGAAAAACTCATTTTCCTAGAGCTATCGAACAGTATGAAAGTATTGAGAACACTATAAAATAAAAATGTTAGTTAGGCTAGGGTTCCAAGTAATGTTTTACTGTGCCTTTAAAAAGCCGGTATGACACCCGTGTTAAAATGAAAAGTCTCATTGCTCAAAACAACAGACCACAGGAATGGTAGAGTGTCTCTAGAACTCCTGGAATATGTTTTAGAACCAGAACATCTCTACTGAATTTAGAAATACTGAGAATTTGTATCAAAAGCTCTGTGAAAGGTAGGATAGACTGTCAAGTGGTAATAATGTTGAAAGTGCTGGTATATTTGTAAAAAAGGTTGTTTTACCAAATTAGAATTCACAATGAAAAATCTTGAGACACTGGAAGAGAGAGACTCCAACTCGGGAAATTCACACTGATAACCTAGGTTAATATCTAAGAAAGTGCTTCAAACACTAGGAATACGTGAATAAAGGGCCTTAATATCTGTAACACATTGTTTCCTGACAAGAAAATCGTGTTCAAAGAACATAGAACCAAGTTGGATACTGGTTACTTTTATTATTCCGGGACAATGAGTTGGCGATTTTGAAAGAAGCCTGGTTAGGCCATTAAACCGGATGTGATGACGTCACCAAGGGGGAGGGGCCACGTGGGCAGGCTTAAAAGATCCCAGGTGATAATGATTTGGCCAGGGGACCAGCTGGGAGTGATGACGTCATCGAGATTAGTTCTGGTATTAGGGTTAGAGAATTGGGGCTCTGTTCATGGTTAGGGTTAGGATAAGGTTTTGGGCTAGGTAGGGTTCAGGCTCAGGTGTGGGCTAGGTTTAGGGTTTTGGTTAGAGGGTTAGGGACAGGGTTATGGTCACAGTGTAGTCATGTAGGCTATTCACAATGAATGAGCTTCAATCACTGGACAATTTGGTGTGTAGCACTCAGAACTTACGACTCCAGACTAGGGAAATATTTAGAAATGTGCTTCACACAATAGGAATACATATTCCAATAGAATGAGTATCTGAACAGCACAATTTTGTCACTGGGAAATCTTGTTCAAACAGCAGAGAAGCGAGTGTGACACTGTTTACATTTATTTTTCCCGTCAAAAGGAGTTGGCGTTTTCGTGAAAAGGTTTTGGTGAAACACTGAAAAACTCATTTTCCTAGAGCTATCGAACAGTATGAAAGTATTGAGAACACTATGAAATAAAAATGTTAGTTAGGCTAGGGTTCCAAGTAATGTTTTACTGTGCCTTTAAAAAGCCGGTATGACACCCGTGTTAAAATGAAAAGTCTCATTGCTCAAAACAACAGACCAGGGGAATGGTAGAGTGTCTCTAGAACTCCTGGAATACCTTTTAGAACCCGAACATCTCTACTGAAATTTGAAATACTGAGAATTTGTATCCAAAGCGCTGTGAAAGGTAGGATAGACTGTCAAGTGGTAATAATGTTGAAAGTGCTGGTATATTTGTAAAAAAGGTTGTTTTACCAAATTAGAATTCACAATGAAAAAGCTTGAGACACTGGAAGTGAGAGACTCCAACTCGGGAAATTCACACTGATAACCTTGGTTAATATCTAAGAAAGTGCTTCAAACACTAGGAATACGTGATTAAAGGGTCTTAATATCTGTAACACATTGTTTCCTGACAACGAAATCGTGTTCAAAGAACATAGAACCGAGTTGGATACTGGTTACATTACTTATTCCAGGTCAATGAGTTGGCGATTTTCAAAGAAGCCCGGTTAGGCCATTAAACCCGATGTGATGACGTCACCAAGGGGGAGGGGCCACGGGGGAAGGCTTAATTGATCCCAGGTGATAATGATTTGGCCAGGGGACCAGCTGGGAGTGATGACGTCATCAAGATTAGTTCTGGTATCAGGGTTAGAGAATTGGGGCTCTGTTCATGGTTAGGGTTAGGATAAGGTTTTGGGCTAGGTAGGGTTCAGGCTCAGGTGTGGGCTAGGTTTAGGGTTTGGGTTAGAGGGTGAGGGACAGGTTTACGGTCACAGTGTAGTCATGTTGGCTATTCACAATGAATGAGCTTCAATCACTGGACAATTTGGTGTGTAGCACTCAGAACTTACGACTCCAGACTAGGGAAATATTTAGAAATGTGCTTCACACAATAGGAATACATATTCCAATAGACTGAGTATCTGAACAGCACAATTTTGTCACTGGGAAATCTTGTTCACACAGCTGAGAAGCGAGTGAGACACTGTTTACATTTATTTTTCCCTTCAAACGGAGTTGGCGTTTTCGGGAAAAGGTTTTGGTGAAACACTGAAAAACTCATTTTCCTAGAGCTATCGAACAGTATGAAAGTATTGAGAACACGATGAAATAAAAATGTTAGTTAGGCTAGGGTTCCAAGTAATGATTTACTGTGCCTTTAAAAAGCCGGTATGACACCCGTGTTAAAATGAAAAGTCTCATTGCTCAAAACAACAGACCAGGGGAATGGCAGGGTGTCTCTAGAACTCCTGGAATACGTTTTAGAACCCGAACATCTCTACTGAATTTTGAAATACTGAGAATTTGTATCCAAAGCGCTCTAAAGCTAGGATAGTCTGTCGAGTGGTAATAATGTTGAAAGTGCTGGTATATTTGTAAAAAAGGTTGTTTGACCAAATTAGAATTCACAATGAAAACGCTTGAGACACTGGAAGAGAGAGACTCCAACTCGGAAAATTCACACTGATAACCTACGTTAATATCTAAGAAAGTGCTTCAAACACTAGGAATACGTGAATAAAGGTCCTTAATATCTGTAACACATTGTTTCCTGACAAGGAAATCGTTTTCAAAGAACATAGAACCCAGTTGGATACTGGTTACATTTATTATTCCCGGACAATGAGTTGGCGATTTTGAAAGAAGCCTGGTTAGGCCATTAAACCCGATGTGATGACGTCACCAAGGGGGAGGGGCCACGTGGGCAGGCTTAATTGATCCCAGGTGATAATGATTTGGCCAGGGGACCAGCTGGGAGTGATGACGTCATCAAGATTAGTTCTGGTATCAGGGTTAGAGAATTGGGGCTCTGTTCATGGTTAGGGTTAGGATAAGGTTTTGGGCTAGGTAGGGTTCAGGCTCAGGTGTGGGCTAGGTTTAGGGTTTGGGTTAGAGGGTTAGGGACAGGGTTACGGTCACAGTGTAGTCATGTTGGCTATTCACAATGAATGAGCTTCAATCACTGGACAATTTGGTGTGTAGCACTCAGAACTTACGACTCCAGACTAGGGAAATATTTAGAAATGTGCTTCACACAATAGGAATACATATTCCAATAGAATGAGTATCTGAACATCACAATTTTGTCATTGGGAAATCTTGTTCACACAGCTGAGAAGCGAGTGTGACACTGTTTACATTTATTTTTCCCTTCAAAAGGAGTTGGCGTTTTCGGGAAAAGGTTTTGGTGAAACACTGAAAAACTCATTTTCCTAGAGCTATCGAACAGTATGAAAGTATTGAGAACACTATGAAATAAAAATGTTAGTTAGGCTAGGGTTCCAAGTAATGTTTTACTGTGCCTTTAAAAAGCCGGTATGACACCCGTGTTAAAATGAAAAGTCTCATTGCTCAAAACAACAGACCAGGGGAATGGCAGAGTGTCTCTAGAACTCCTGGAATACCTTTTAGACCCCGAACATCTCTACTGAATTTTGAAATACTGAGAATTTGTATCCAAAGCGCTGTGAAAGGTAGGATAGACTGTCAAGTGGTAATAATGTTGAAAGTGCTGGTATATTTGTAAAAAAGGTTGTTTTACCAAATTAGAATTCACAATGAAAAAGCTTGAGACACTGGAAGAGAGAGACTCCAACTCGGGAAATTCACACTGATAACCTAGGTTAATATCTAAGAAAGTGCTTCAAACACTAGGAATACGTGAATAAAGGGCCTTAATATCTGTAACACATTGTTTCCTGACAAGGAAATCGTGTTCAAAGAACATAGAACCGAGTTGGATACTGGTTACATTTATTATTCCGGGACAATGAGTTGGCGATTTTGAAAGAAGCCTGGTTAGGCCATTAAACCCGATGTGATGACGTCACCAAGGGGGAGGGGCCACGGGGGCAGGCTTAATTGATCCCAGGTGATAATGATTTGGCCAGGGGACCAGCTGGGAGTGATGACGTCATCGAGATTAGTTCTGGTATTAGGGTTAGAGAATTGGGGCTCTGTTCATGGTTAGGGTTAGGATAAGGTTTTGGGCTAGGTAGGGTTCAGGCTCAGGTGTGGGCTAGGTTTAGGGTTTGGGTTAGAGGGTTAGGGACAGGGTTACGGTCACAGTGTAGTCATGTTGGCTATTCACAATGAATGAGCTTCAATCACTGGACAATTTGGTGTGTAGCACTCAGAACGTACGACTCCAGACTAGGGAAATATTTAGAAATGTGCTTCACACAATAGGAATACATATTCCAATAGACTGAGTATCTGAACAGCACAATTTTGTCACTGGGAAATCTTGTTCACACAGCTGAGAAGCGAGTGTGACACTCTTTACATTTATTTTTCCCTTCAAAAGGAGTTGGCGTTTTCGGGAAAAGGTTTTGGTGAAACACTGAAAAACTCATTTTCCTAGAGCTATCGAACAGTATGAAAGTATTGAGAACACTATGAAATAAAAATGTTAGTTAGGCTAGGGTTCCAAGTAATGTTTTACTGTGCCTTTAAAAAGCCGGTATGACACCCGTGTTAAAATGAAAAGTCTCATTGCTCAAAACAACAGACCAGGGGAATGGCAGAGTGTCTCTAGAACTCCTGGAATACCTTTTAGAACCCGAACATCTCTACTGAATTTTGAAATACTGAGAATTTGTATCCAAAGCGCTGTGAAAGGTAGGATAGACTGTCAAGTGGTAATAATGTTGAAAGTGCTGGTATATTTGTAAAAAAGGTTGTTTTACCAAATTAGAATTCACAATGAAAAAGCTTGAGACACTGGAAGAGAGAGACTCCAACTCGGGAAATTCACACTGATAACCTAGGTTAATATCTAAGAAAGTGCTTCAAACACTAGGAATACGTGAATAAAGGGCCTTAATATCTGTAACACATTGTTTCCTGACAAGGAAATCGTGTTCAAAGAACATAGAACCGAGTTGGATACTGGTTACATTTATTATTCCGGGACAATGAGTTGGCGATTTTGAAAGAAGCCTGGTTAGGCCATTAAACCCGATGTGATGACGTCACCAAGGGGGAGGGGCCACGGGGGCAGGCTTAATTGATCCCAGGTGATAATGATTTGGCCAGGGGACCAGCTGGGAGTGATGACGTCATCGAGATTAGTTCTGGTATTAGGGTTAGAGAATTGGGGCTCTGTTCATGGTTAGGGTTAGGATAAGGTTTTGGGCTAGGTAGGGTTCAGGCTCAGGTGTGGGCTAGGTTTAGGGTTTGGGTTAGAGGGTTAGGGACAGGGTTACGGTCACAGTGTAGTCATGTTGGCTATTCACAATGAATGAGCTTCAATCACTGGACAATTTGGTGTGTAGCACTCAGAACTTACGACTCCAGACTAGGGAAATATTTAGAAATGTGCTTCACACAATAGGAATACATATTCCAATAGACTGAGTATCTGAACAGCACAATTTTGTCACTGGGAAATCTTGTTCACACAGCTAAGAAGCGAGTGTGACACTCTTTACATTTATTTTTCCCTTCAAAAGGAGTTGGCGTTTTCGGGAAAAGGTTTTGGTGAAACACTGAAAAACTCATTTTCCTAGAGCTATCGAACAGTATGAAAGTATTGAGAACACGATGAAATAAAAATGTTAGTTAGGCTATGGTTCCAAGTAATGATTTACTGTGCCTTTAAAAAGCCGGGATGACACCCGTGTTAAAATGAAAAGTCTCATTGCTCAAAACAACAGACCAGGGGAATGGCAGAGTGTCTCTAGAACTCCTGGAATACGTTTTAGAACCCGAACATCTCTACTGAATTTTGAAATACTGAGAATTTGTATCCAAAGCGCTGTAAAGGTAGGATAGTCTGTCGAGTGGTAATAATGTTGAAAGTGCTGGTATATTTGTAAAAAAGGTTGTTTGACCAAATTAGAATTCACAATGAAAACGCTTGAGACACTGGAAGAGAGAGACTCCAACTCGGGAAATTCACACTGATAACCTACGTTAATATCTAAGAAAGTGCTTCAAACACTAGGAATACGTGAATAAAGGGCCTTAATATCTGTAACACATTGTTTCCTGACAAGGATATCGTTTTCAAAGAACATAGAACCCAGTTGGATACTGGTTACATTTATTATTCCAGGACAATGAGTTGGCGATTTTGAAAGAAGCCTGGTTAGGCCATTAAACCGGATGTGATGACGTCACCAAGGGGGAGGGGCCACGTGGGCAGGCTTAATTGATCCCAGGTGATAATGATTTGGCCAGGGGACCAGCTGGGAGTGATGACGTCATCGAGATTAGTTCTGGTATCAGGGTTAGAGAATTGGGGCTCTGTTCATGGTTAGGGTTAGGGTAAGATTTTGGGCTAGGTAGGGTTCAGGCTCAGGTGTGGGCTAGGTTTAGGGTTTGGGTTAGAGGGTTAGGGACAGGGTTACGGTCACAGTGTAGTCATGTTGGCTATTCACAATGAATGAGCTTCAATCACTGGACAATTTGGTGTGTAGCACTCAGAACTTACGACTCCAGACTAGGGAAATATTTAGAAATGTGCTTCACACAATAGGAATACATATTCCAATAGAATGAGTATCTGAACAGCACAATTTTGTCACTCGGAAATCTTGTTCAAACAGCTGAGAAGCGAGTGTGACACTGTTTACATTTATTTCTCCCGTCCAAAGGAGTTGGCGTTTTCGTGAAAAGGTTTTGGTGAAACACTGAAAAACTCATTTTCCTAGAGCTATCGAACAGTATGAAAGTATTGAGAACACTATGAAATAAAAACGTTAGTTTGGCTAGGGTTCCAAGTAATGTTTTACTGTGCCTTTAAAATGCCGGTATGACACCCGTGTTAAAATGAAAAGTCTCATTGCTCAAAACAACAGACCAGGGGAATGGCAGAGTGTCTCTAGAACTCCTGGAATACCTTTTAGACCCCGAACATCTCTACTGAATTTTGAAATACTGAGAATTTGTATCCAAAGCGCTGTGAAAGGTAGGATAGACTGTCAAGTGGTAATAATGTTGAAAGTGCTGGTATATTTGTAAAAAAGGTTGTTTTACCAAATTAGAATTCACAATGAAAACGCTTGAGACACTGGAAGAGAGAGACTCCAACTCGGGAAATTCACACTGATAACCTAGGTTAATATCTAAGAAAGTGCTTCAAACACTAGGAATACGTGAATAAAGGGCCTTAATATCTGTAACACATTGTTTCCTGACAAGGAAATCGTGTTCAAAGAACATAGAACCGAGTTGGATACTGGTTACATTTATTATTCCGGGACAATGAGTTGGCGATTTTGAAAGAAGCCTGGTTAGGCCATTAAACCCGATGTGATGACGTCACCAAGGGGGAGGGGCCACGGGGGCAGGCTTAACTGATCCCAGGTGATAATGATTTGGCCAGGGGACCAGCTGGGAGTGATGACGTCATCGAGATTAGTTCTGGTATTAGGGTTAGAGAATTGGGGCTCTGTTCATGGTTAGGGTTAGGATAAGGTTTTGGGCTAGGTAGGGTTCAGGCTCAGGTGTGGGCTAGGTTTAGGGTTTGGGTTAGAGGGTTAGGGACAGGGTTACGGTCACAGTGTAGTCATGTTGGCTATTCACAATGAATGAGCTTCAATCACTGGACAATTTGGTGTGTAGCACTCAGAACGTACGACTCCAGACTAGGGAAATATTTAGAAATGTGCTTCACACAATAGGAATACATATTCCAATAGACTGAGTATCTGAACAGCACAATTTTGTCACTGGGAAATCTTGTTCACACAGCTGAGAAGCGAGTGTGACACTCTTTACATTTATTTTTCCCTTCAAAAGGAGTTGGCGTTTTCGGGAAAAGGTTTTGGTGAAACACTGAAAAACTCATTTTCCTAGAGCTATCGAACAGTATGAAAGTATTGAGAACACGATGAAATAAAAATGTTAGTTAGGCTATGGTTCCAAGTAATGATTTACTGTGCCTTTAAAAAGCCGGGATGACACCCGTGTTAAAATGAAAAGTCTCATTGCTCAAAACAACAGACCAGGGGAATGGCAGAGTGTCTCTAGAACTCCTGGAATACGTTTTAGAACCCGAACAACTCTACTGAATTTTGAAATACTGAGAATTTGTATCCAAAGCGCTGTGAAAGGTAGGATAGTCTGTCGAGTGGTAATAATGTTGAAAGTGCTGGTATATTTGTAAAAAAGGTTGTTTGACCAAATTAGAATTCACAATGAAAACGCTTGAGACACTGGAAGAGGTAGACTCCAACTCGGGAAATTCACACTGATAACCTACGTTAATATCTAAGAAAGTGCTTCAAACACTAGGAATACGTGAATAAAGGGCCTTAATATCTGTAACACATTGTTTCCTGACAAGGAAATCGTTTTCAAAGAACATAGAACCCAGTTGGATACTGGTTACATTTATTATTCCAGGACAATGAGTTGGCGATTTTGAAAGAAGCCTGGTTAGGCCATTAAACCAGATGTGATGACGTCACCAAGGGGGAGGGGCCACGGGGGAAGGCTTAATTGATCCCAGGTGATAATGATTTGGCCAGGGGACCAGCTGGGAGTGATGACGTCATCGAGATTAGTTCTGGTATCAGGGTTAGAGAATTGGGGCTCTGTTCATGGTTAGGGTTAGGATAAGGTTTTGGGCTAGGTAGGGTTCAGGCTCAGGTGTGGGCTAGGTTTAGGGTTTGGGTTAGAGGGTTAGGGACAGGGTTACGGTCACAGTGTAGTCATGTTGGCTATTCACAATGAATGAGCTTCAATCACTGGACAATTTGGTGTGTAGCACTCAGAACTTACGACTCCAGACTAGGGAAATATTTAGAAATGTGCTTCACACAATAGGAATACATATTCCAATAGACTGAGTATCTGAACATCACAATTTTGTCATTGGGAAATCTTGTTCACACAGCTGAGAAGCGAGTGTGACACTGTTTACATTTATTTTTCCCTTCAAAAGGAGTTGGCGTTTTCGGGAAAAGGTTTTGGTGAAACACTGAAAAACTCATTTTCCTAGAGCTATCGAACAGTATGAAAGTATTGAGAACACTATGAAATAAAAATGTTAGTTAGGCTAGGGTTCCAAGTAATGTTTTACTGTGCCTTTAAAAAGCCGGTATGACACCCGTGTTAAAATGAAAAGTCTCATTGCTCAAAACAACAGACCAGGGGAATGGCAGAGTGTCTCTAGAACTCCTGGAATACGTTTTAGAACCCGAACATCTCTACTGAATTTTGAAATACTGAGAATTTGTATCCAAAGCGCTGTGAAAGGTAGGATAGACTGTCAAGTGGTAATAATGTTGAAAGTGCTGGTATATTTGTAAAAAAGGTTGTTTTACCAAATTAGAATTCACAATGAAAAAGCTTGAGACACTGGAAGAGAGAGACTCCAACTCGGGAAATTCACACTGATAACCTAGGTTAATATCTAAGAAAGTGCTTCAAACACTAGGAATACGTGAATAAAGGGCCTTAATATCTGTAACACATTGTTTCCTGACAAGGAAATCGTGTTCAAAGAACATAGAACCGAGTTGGATACTGGTTACATTTATTATTCCGGGACAATGAGTTGGCGATTTTGAAAGAAGCCTGGTTAGGCCATTAAACCCGATGTGATGACGTCACCAAGGGGGAGGGGCCACGGGGGCAGGCTTAATTGATCCCAGGTGATAATGATTTGGCCAGGGGACCAGCTGGGAGTGATGACGTCATCGAGATTAGTTCTGGTATTAGGGTTAGAGAATTGGGGCTCTGTTCATGGTAAGGGTTAGGATAAGGTTTTGGGCTAGGTAGGGTTCAGGCTCAGGTGTGGGCTAGGTTTAGGGTTTGGGTTAGAGGGTTAGGGACAGGGTTACGGTCACAGTGTAGTCATGTTGGCTATTCACAATGAATGAGCTTCAATCACTGGACAATTTGGTGTGTAGCACTCAGAACTTACGACTCCAGACTAGGGAAATATTTAGAAATGTGCTTCACACAATAGGAATACATATTCCAATAGAATGAGTATCTGAACAGCACAATTTTGTCACTCGGAAATCTTGTTCAAACAGCTGAGAAGCGAGTGTGACACTGTTTACATTTATTTCTCCCGTCCAAAGGAGTTGGCGTTTTCGTGAAAAGGTTTTGGTGAAACACTGAAAAACTCATTTTCCTAGAGCTATCGAACAGTATGAAAGTATTGAGAACACTATGAAATAAAAACGTTAGTTTGGCTAGGGTTCCAAGTAATGTTTTACTGTGCCTTTAAAATGCCGGTATGACACCCGTGTTAAAATGAAAAGTCTCATTGCTCAAAACAACAGACCAGGGGAATGGCAGAGTGTCTCTAGAACTCCTGGAATACCTTTTAGAACCCGAACATCTCTACTGAATTTTGAAATACTGAGAATTTGTATCCAAAGCGCTGTGAAAGGTAGGATAGACTGTCAAGTGGTAATAATGTTGAAAGTGCTGGTATATTTGTAAAAAAGGTTGTTTTACCAAATTAGAATTCACAATGAAAACGCTTGAGACACTGGAAGAGAGAGACTCCAACTCGGGAAATTCACACTGATAACCTAGGTTAATATCTAAGAAAGTGCTTCAAACACTAGGAATACGTGAATAAAGGGCCTTAATATCTGTAACACATTGTTTCCTGACAAGGAAATCGTGTTCAAAGAACATAGAACCGAGTTGGATACTGGTTACATTTATTATTCCGGGACAATGAGTTGGCGATTTTGAAAGAAGCCTGGTTAGGCCATTAAACCCGATGTGATGACGTCACCAAGGGGTAGGGGCCACGGGGGCAGGCTTAACTGATCCCAGGTGATAATGATTTGGCCAGGGGACCAGCTGGGAGTGATGACGTCATCGAGATTAGTTCTGGTATTAGGGTTAGAGAATTGGGGCTCTGTTCATGGTTAGGGTTAGGATAAGGTTTTGGGCTAGGTAGGGTTCAGGCTCAGGTGTGGGCTAGGTTTAGGGTTTGGGTTAGAGGGTTAGGGACAGGGTTACGGTCACAGTGTAGTCATGTTGGCTATTCACAATGAATGAGCTTCAATCACTGGACAATTTGGTGTGTAGCACTCAGAACGTACGACTCCAGACTAGGGAAATATTTAGAAATGTGCTTCACACAATAGGAATACATATTCCAATAGACTGAGTATCTGAACAGCACAATTTTGTCACTGGGAAATCTTGTTCACACAGCTGAGAAGCGAGTGTGACACTCTTTACATTTATTTTTCCCTTCAAAAGGAGTTGGCGTTTTCGGGAAAAGGTTTTGGTGAAACACTGAAAAACTCATTTTCCTACAGCTATCGAACAGGATGAAAGTATTGAGAACACGATGAAATAAAAATGTTAGTTAGGCTATGGTTCCAAGTAATGATTTACTGTGCCTTTAAAAAGCCGGGATGACACCCGTGTTAAAATGAAAAGTCTCATTGCTCAAAACAACAGACCAGGGGAATGGCAGAGTGTCTCTAGAACTCCTGGAATACGTTTTAGAACCCGAACAACTCTACTGAATTTTGAAATACTGAGAATTTGTATCCAAAGCGCTGTGAAAGGTAGGATAGTCTGTCGAGTGGTAATAATGTTGAAAGTGCTGGTATATTTGTAAAAAAGGTTGTTTGACCAAATTAGAATTCACAATGAAAACGCTTGAGACACTGGAAGAGGTAGACTCCAACTCGGGAAATTCACACTGATAACCTACGTTAATATCTAAGAAAGTGCTTCAAACACTAGGAATACGTGAATAAAGGGCCTTAATATCTGTAACACATTGTTTCCTGACAAGGAAATCGTTTTCAAAGAACATAGAACCCAGTTGGATACTGGTTACATTTATTATTCCAGGACAATGAGTTGGCGATTTTGAAAGAAGCCTGGTTAGGCCATTAAACCAGATGTGATGACGTCACCAAGGGGGAGGGGCCACGGGGGAAGGCTTAATTGATCCCAGGTGATAATGATTTGGCCAGGGGACCAGCTGGGAGTGATGACATCATCGAGATTAGTTCTGGTATCAGGGTTAGAGAATTGGGGCTCTGTTCATGGTTAGGGTTAGGATAAGGTTTTGGGCTAGGTAGGGTTCAGGCTCAGGTGTGGGCTAGGTTTAGGGTTTGGGTTAGAGGGTTAGGGACAGGGTTACGGTCACAGTGTAGTCATGTTGGCTATTCACAATGAATGAGCTTCAATCACTGGACAATTTGGTGTGTAGCACTCAGAACTTACGACTCCAGACTAGAGAAATATTTAGAAATGTGCTTCACACAATAGGAATACATATTCCAATAGACTGAGTATCTGAACATCACAATTTTGTCATTGGGAAATCTTGTTCACACAGCTGAGAAGCGAGTGTGACACTGTTTACATTTATTTTTCCCTTCAAAAGGAGTTGGCGTTTTCGGGAAAAGGTTTTGGTGAAACACTGAAAAACTCATTTTCCTAGAGCTATCGAACAGTATGAAAGTATTGAGAACACTATGAAATAAAAATGTTAGTTAGGCTAGGGTTCCAAGTAATGTTTTACTGTGCCTTTAAAAAGCCGGTATGACACCCGTGTTAAAATGAAAAGTCTCATTGCTCAAAACAACAGACCAGGGGAATGGCAGAGTGTCTCTAGAACTCCTGGAATACGTTTTAGAACCCGAACATCTCTACTGAATTTTGAAATACTGAGAATTTGTATCCAAAGCGCTGTGAAAGGTAGGATAGACTGTCAAGTGGTAATAATGTTGAAAGTGCTGGTATATTTGTAAAAAAGGTTGTTTTACCAAATTAGAATTCACAATGAAAAAGCTTGAGACACTGGAAGAGAGAGACTCCAACTCGGGAAATTCACACTGATAACCTAGGTTAATATCTAAGAAAGTGCTTCAAACACTAGGAATACGTGAATAAAGGGCCTTAATATCTGTAACACATTGTTTCCTGACAAGGAAATCGTGTTCAAAGAACATAGAACCGAGTTGGATACTGGTTACATTTATTATTCCGGGACAATGAGTTGGCGATTTTGAAAGAAGCCTGGTTAGGCCATTAAACCCGATGTGATGACGTCACCAAGGGGGAGGGGCCACGGGGGCAGGCTTAATTGATCCCAGGTGATAATGATTTGGCCAGGGGACCAGCTGGGAGTGATGACGTCATCGAGATTAGTTCTGGTATTAGGGTTAGAGAATTGGGGCTCTGTTCATGGTAAGGGTTAGGATAAGGTTTTGGGCTAGGTAGGGTTCAGGCTCAGGTGTGGGCTAGGTTTAGGGTTTGGGTTAGAGGGTTAGGGACAGGGTTACGGTCACAGTGTAGTCATGTTGGCTATTCACAATGAATGAGCTTCAATCACTGGACAATTTGGTGTGTAGCACTCAGAACTTACGACTCCAGACTAGGGAAATATTTAGAAATGTGCTTCACACAATAGGAATACATATTCCAATAGAATGAGTATCTGAACAGCACAATTTTGTCACTCGGAAATCTTGTTCAAACAGCTGAGAAGCGAGTGTGACACTGTTTACATTTATTTCTCCCGTCCAAAGGAGTTGGCGTTTTCGTGAAAAGGTTTTGGTGAAACACTGAAAAACTCATTTTCCTAGAGCTATCGAACAGTATGAAAGTATTGAGAACACTATGAAATAAAAACGTTAGTTTGGCTAGGGTTCCAAGTAATGTTTTACTGTGCCTTTAAAATGCCGGTATGACACCCGTGTTAAAATGAAAAGTCTCATTGCTCAAAACAACAGACCAGGGGAATGGCAGAGTGTCTCTAGAACTCCTGGAATACCTTTTAGAACCCGAACATCTCTACTGAATTTTGAAATACTGAGAATTTGTATCCAAAGCGCTGTGAAAGGTAGGATAGACTGTCAAGTGGTAATAATGTTGAAAGTGCTGGTATATTTGTAAAAAAGGTTGTTTTACCAAATTAGAATTCACAATGAAAACGCTTGAGACACTGGAAGAGAGAGACTCCAACTCGGGAAATTCACACTGATAACCTAGGTTAATATCTAAGAAAGTGCTTCAAACACTAGGAATACGTGAATAAAGGGCCTTAATATCTGTAACACATTGTTTCCTGACAAGGAAATCGTGTTCAAAGAACATAGAACCGAGTTGGATACTGGTTACATTTATTATTCCGGGACAATGAGTTGGCGATTTTGAAAGAAGCCTGGTTAGGCCATTAAACCCGATGTGATGACGTCACCAAGGGGGAGGGGCCACGGGGGCAGGCTTAACTGATCCCAGGTGATAATGATTTGGCCAGGGGACCAGCTGGGAGTGATGACGTCATCGAGATTAGTTCTGGTATTAGGGTTAGAGAATTGGGGCTCTGTTCATGGTTAGGGTTAGGATAAGGTTTTGGGCTAGGTAGGGTTCAGGCTCAGGTGTGGGCTAGGTTTAGGGTTTGGGTTAGAGGGTTAGGGACAGGGTTACGGTCACAGTGTAGTCATGTTGGCTATTCACAATGAATGAGCTTCAATCACTGGACAATTTGGTGTGTAGCACTCAGAACGTACGACTCCAGACTAGGGAAATATTTAGAAATGTGCTTCACACAATAGGAATACATATTCCAATAGACTGAGTATCTGAACAGCACAATTTTGTCACTGGGAAATCTTGTTCACACAGCTGAGAAGCGAGTGTGACACTCTTTACATTTATTTTTCCCTTCAAAAGGAGTTGGCGTTTTCGGGAAAAGGTTTTGGTGAAACACTGAAAAACTCATTTTCCTAGAGCTATCGAACAGTATGAAAGTATTGAGAACACGATGAAATAAAAATGTTAGTTAGGCTATGGTTCCAAGTAATGATTTACTGTGCCTTTAAAAAGCCGGGATGACACCCGTGTTAAAATGAAAAGTCTCATTGCTCAAAACAACAGACCAGGGGAATGGCAGAGTGTCTCTAGAACTCCTGGAATACGTTTTAGAACCCGAACATCTCTACTGAATTTTGAAATACTGAGAATTTGTATCCAAAGCGCTGTGAAAGGTAGGATAGTCTGTCGAGTGGTAATAATGTTGAAAGTGCTGGTATATTTGTAAAAAAGGTTGTTTGACCAAATTAGAATTCACAATGAAAACGCTTGAGACACTGGAAGAGGTAGACTCCAACTCGGGAAATTCACACTGATAACCTACGTTAATATCTAAGAAAGTGCTTCAAACACTAGGAATACGTGAATAAAGGGCCTTAATATCTGTAACACATTGTTTCCTGACAAGGAAATCGTTTTCAAAGAACATAGAACCCAGTTGGATACTGGTTACATTTATTATTCCAGGACAATGAGTTGGCGATTTTGAAAGAAGCCTGGTTAGGCCATTAAACCAGATGTGATGACGTCACCAAGGGGGAGGGGCCACGGGGGAAGGCTTAATTGATCCCAGGTGATAATGATTTGGCCAGGGGACCAGCTGGGAGTGATGACGTCATCGAGATTAGTTCTGGTATCAGGGTTAGAGAATTGGGGCTCTGTTCATGGTTAGGGTTAGGATAAGGTTTTGGGCTAGGTAGGGTTCAGGCTCAGGTGTGGGCTAGGTTTAGGGTTTGGGTTAGAGGGTTAGGGACAGGGTTACGGTCACAGTGTAGTCATGTTGGCTATTCACAATGAATGAGCTTCAATCACTGGACAATTTGGTGTGTAGCACTCAGAACTTACGACTCCAGACTAGGGAAATATTTAGAAATGTGCTTCACACAATAGGAATACATATTCCAATAGACTGAGTATCTGAACATCACAATTTTGTCATTGGGAAATCTTGTTCACACAGCTGAGAAGCGAGTGTGACACTGTTTACATTTATTTTTCCCTTCAAAAGGAGTTGGCGTTTTCGGGAAAAGGTTTTGGTGAAACACTGAAAAACTCATTTTCCTAGAGCTATCGAACAGTATGAAAGTATTGAGAACACTATGAAATAAAAATGTTAGTTAGGCTAGGGTTCCAAGTAATGTTTTACTGTGCCTTTAAAAAGCCGGTATGACACCCGTGTTAAAATGAAAAGTCTCATTGCTCAAAACAACAGACCAGGGGAATGGCAGAGTGTCTCTAGAACTCCTGGAATACGTTTTAGAACCCGAACATCTCTACTGAATTTTGAAATACTGAGAATTTGTATCCAAAGCGCTGTGAAAGGTAGGATAGACTGTCAAGTGGTAATAATGTTGAAAGTGCTGGTATATTTGTAAAAAAGGTTGTTTTACCAAATTAGAATTCACAATGAAAAAGCTTGAGACACTGGAAGAGAGAGACTCCAACTCGGGAAATTCACACTGATAACCTAGGTTAATATCTAAGAAAGTGCTTCAAACACTAGGAATACGTGAATAAAGGGCCTTAATATCTGTAACACATTGTTTCCTGACAAGGAAATCGTGTTCAAAGAACATAGAACCGAGTTGGATACTGGTTACATTTATTATTCCGGGACAATGAGTTGGCGATTTTGAAAGAAGCCTGGTTAGGCCATTAAACCCGATGTGATGACGTCACCAAGGGGGAGGGGCCACGGGGGCAGGCTTAATTGATCCCAGGTGATAATGATTTGGCCAGGGGACCAGCTGGGAGTGATGACGTCATCGAGATTAGTTCTGGTATTAGGGTTAGAGAATTGGGGCTCTGTTCATGGTAAGGGTTAGGATAAGGTTTTGGGCTAGGTAGGGTTCAGGCTCAGGTGTGGGCTAGGTTTAGGGTTTGGGTTAGAGGGTTAGGGACAGGGTTACGGTCACAGTGTAGTCATGTTGGCTATTCACAATGAATGAGCTTCAATCACTGGACAATTTGGTGTGTAGCACTCAGAACTTACGACTCCAGACTAGGGAAATATTTAGAAATGTGCTTCACACAATAGGAATACATATTCCAATAGACTGAGTATCTGAACAGCACAATTTTGTCACTGGGAAATCTTGTTCACACAGCTGAGAAGCGAGTGTGACACTCTTTACATTTATTTTTCCCTTCAAAAGGAGTTGGCGTTTTCGGGAAAAGGTTTTGGTGAAACACTGAAAAACTCATTTTCCTAGAGCTATCGAACAGTATGAAAGTATTGAGAACACGATGAAATAAAAATGTTAGTTAGGCTATGGTTCCAAGTAATGATTTACTGTGCCTTTAAAAAGCCGGGATGACACCCATGTTAAAATGAAAAGTCTCATTGCTCAAAACAACAGACCAGGGGAATGGCAGAGTGTCTCTAGAACTCCTGGAATACGTTTTAGAACCCGAACATCTCTACTGAATTTTGAAATACTGAGAATTTGTATCCAAAGCGCTGTAAAGGTAGGATAGTCTGTCGAGTGGTAATAATGTTGAAAGTGCTGGTATATTTGTAAAAAAGGTTGTTTGACCAAATTAGAATTCACAATGAAAACGCTTGAGACACTGGAAGAGAGAGACTCCAACTCGGGAAATTCACACTGATAACCTACGTTAATATCTAAGAAAGTGCTTCAAACACTAGGAATACGTGAATAAAGGGCCTTAATATCTGTAACACATTGTTTCCTGACAAGGAAATCGTTTTCAAAGAACATAGAACCCAGTTGGATACTGGTTACATTTATTATTCCAGGACAATGAGTTGGCGATTTTGAAAGAAGCCTGGTTAGGCCATTAAACCCGATGTGATGACGTCACCAAGGGGGAGGGGCCACGGGGGAAGGCTTAATTGATCCCAGGTGATAATGATTTGGCCAGGGGACCAGCTGGGAGTGATGACGTCATCGAGATTAGTTCTGGTATCAGGGTTAGAGAATTGGGGCTCTGTTCATGGTTAGGGTTAGGATAAGGTTTTGGGCTAGGTAGGGTTGAGGCTCAGGTGTGGGCTAGGTTTAGGGTTTGGGTTAGAGGGTTAGGGACAGGGTTACGGTCACAGTGTAGTCATGTTGGCTATTCACAATGAATGAGCTTCAATCACTGGACAATTTGGTGTGTAGCACTCAGAACTTACGACTCCAGACTAGGGAAATATTTAGAAATGTGCTTCACACAATAGGAATACATATTCCAATAGACTGAGTATCTGAACATCACAATTTTGTCATTGGGAAATCTTGTTCACACAGCTGAGAAGCGAGTGTGACACTGTTTACATTTATTTTTCCCTTCAAAAGGAGTTGGCGTTTTCGGGAAAAGGTTTTGGTGAAACACTGAAAAACTCATTTTCCTAGAGCTATCGAACAGTATGAAAGTATTGAGAACACTATGAAATAAAAATGTTAGTTAGGCTAGGGTTCCAAGTAATGTTTTACTGTGCCTTTAAAAAGCCGGTATGACACCCGTGTTAAAATGAAAAGTCTCATTGCTCAAAACAACAGACCAGGGGAATGGCAGAGTGTCTCTAGAACTCCTGGAATACCTTTTAGAACCCGAACATCTCTACTGAATTTTGAAATACTGAGAATTTGTATCCAAAGCGCTGTGAAAGGTAGGATAGACTGTCAA
Organism: Cnephaeus nilssonii; assembly: GCF_951640355.1. Taxonomy (NCBI): domain Eukaryota; kingdom Metazoa; phylum Chordata; class Mammalia; order Chiroptera; family Vespertilionidae; genus Cnephaeus; species Cnephaeus nilssonii. Next base: position 779,886 of record NC_137076.1, on the reverse strand, counting down.
GTGGTAATAATGTTGAAAGTGCTGGTATATTTGTAAAAAAGGTTGTTTTACCAAATTAGAATTCACAATGAAAAAGCTTGAGACACTGGAAGAGAGAGACTCCAACTCGGGAAATTCACACTGATAACCTAGGTTAATATCTAAGAAAGTGCTTCAAACACTAGGAATACGTGAATAAAGGGCCTTAATATCTGTAACACATTGTTTCCTGACAAGGAAATCGTGTTCAAAGAACATAGAACCGAGTTGGATACTGGTTACATTTATTATTCCGGGACAATGAGTTGGCGATTTTGAAAGAAGCCTGGTTAGGCCATTAAACCCGATGTGATGACGTCACCAAGGGGGAGGGGCCACGGGGGAAGGCTTAATTGATCCCAGGTGATAATGATTTGGCCAGGGGACCAGCTGGGAGTGATGACGTCATCGAGATTAGTTCTGGTATCAGGGTTAGAGAATTGGGGCTCTGTTCATGGTTAGGGTTAGGATAAGGTTTTGGGCTAGGTAGGGTTGAGGCTCAGGTGTGGGCTAGGTTTAGGGTTTGGGTTAGAGGGTTAGGGACAGGGTTACGGTCACAGTGTAGTCATGTTGGCTATTCACAATGAATGAGCTTCAATCACTGGACAATTTGGTGTGTAGCACTCAGAACTTACGACTCCAGACTAGGGAAATATTTAGAAATGTGCTTCACACAATAGGAATACATATTCCAATAGACTGAGTATCTGAACATCACAATTTTGTCATTGGGAAATCTTGTTCACCCAGCTGAGAAGCGAGTGTGACACTGTTTACATTTATTTTTCCCTTCAAAAGGAGTTGGCGTTTTCGGGAAAAGGTTTTGGTGAAACACTGAAAAACTCATTTTCCTAGAGCTATCGAACAGTATGAAAGTATTGAGAACACTATGAAATAAAAATGTTAGTTAGGCTAGGGTTCCAAGTAATGTTTTACTGTGCCTTTAAAAAGCCGGTATGACACCCGTGTTAAAATGAAAAGTCTCATTGCTCAAAACAACAGACCAGGGGAATGGCAGAGTGTCTCTAGAACTCCTGGAATACGTTTTAGAACCCGAACATCTCTACTGAATTTTGAAATACTGAGAATTTGTATCCAAAGCGCTGTGAAAGGTAGGATAGACTGTCGAGTGGTAATAATGTTGAAAGTGCTGGTATATTTGTAAAAAAGGTTGTTTTACCAAATTAGAATTCACAATGAAAAAGCTTGAGACACTGGAAGAGAGAGACTCCAACTCGGGAAATTCACACTGATAACCTAGGTTAATATCTAAGAAAGTGCTTCAAACACTAGGAATACGTGAATAAAGGGCCTTAATATCTGTAACACATTGTTTCCTGACAAGGAAATCGTGTTCAAAGAACATAGAACCGAGTTGGATACTGGTTACATTTATTATTCCGGGACAATGAGTTGGCGATTTTGAAAGAAGCCTGGTTAGGCCATTAAACCCGATGTGATGACGTCACCAAGGGGGAGGGGCCACGGGGGCAGGCTTAATTGATCCCAGGTGATAATGATTTGGCCAGGGGACCAGCTGGGAGTGATGACGTCATCGAGATTAGTTCTGGTATTAGGGTTAGAGAATTGGGGATCTGTTCATGGTTAGGGTTAGGATAAGGTTTTGGGCTAGGTAGGGTTCAGGCTCAGGTGTGGGCTAGGTTTAGGGTTTGGGTTAGAGGGTTAGGGACAGGGTTACGGTCACAGTGTAGTCATGTTGGCTATTCACAATGAATGAGCTTCAATCACTGGACAATTTGCTGTGTAGCACTCAGAACGTACGACTCCAGACTAGGGAAATATTTAGAAATGTGCTTCACACAATAGGAATACATATTCCAATAGACTGAGTATCTGAACAGCACAATTTTGTCACTGGGAAATCTTGTTCACACAGCTGAGAAGCGAGTGTGACACTCTTTACATTTATTTTTCCCTTCAAAAGGAGTTGGCGTTTTCGGGAAAAGATTTTGGTGAAACACTGAAAAACTCATTTTCCTAGAGCTATCGAACAGTATGAAAGTATTGAGAACACGATGAAATAAAAATGTTAGTTAGGCTATGGTTCCAAGTAATGATTTACTGTGCCTTTAAAAAGCCGGGATGACACCCGTGTTAAAATGAAAAGTCTCATTGCTCAAAACAACAGACCAGGGGAATGGCAGAGTGTCTCTAGAACTCCTGGAATACGTTTTAGAACCCGAACATCTCTACTGAATTTTGAAATACTGAGAATTTGTATCCAAAGCGCTGTGAAAGGTAGGATAGTCTGTCGAGTGGTAATAATGTTGAAAGTGCTGGTATATTTGTAAAAAAGGTTGTTTGACCAAATTAGAATTCACAATGAAAACGCTTGAGACACTGGAAGAGAGAGACTCCAACTCGGGAAATTCACACTGATAACCTACATTAATATATAAGAAAGTGCTTCAAACACTAGGAATACGTGAATAAAGGGCCTTAATATCTGTAACACATTGTTTCCTGACAAGGAAATCGTTTTCAAAGAACATAGAACCCAGTTGGATACTGGTTACATTTATTATTCCAGGACAATGAGTTGGCGATTTTGAAAGAAGCCTGGTTAGGCCATTAAACCCGATGTGATGACGTCACCAAGGGGGAGGGGCCACGGGGGAAGGCTTAATTGATCCCAGGTGATAATGATTTGGCCAGGGGACCAGCTGGGAGTGATGACGTCATCGAGATTAGTTCTGGTATCAGGGTTAGAGAATTGGGGCTCTGTTCATGGTTAGGGTTAGGATAAGGTTTTGGGCTAGGTAGGGTTCAGGCTCAGGTGTGGGCTAGGTTTAGGGTTTGGGTTAGAGGGTTAGGGACAGGGTTACGGTCACAGTGTAGTCATGTTGGCTATTCACAATGAATGAGCTTCAATCACTGGACAATTTGGTGTGTAGCACTCAGAACTTACGACTCCAGACTAGGGAAATATTTAGAAATGTGCTTCACACAATAGGAATACATATTCCAATAGACTGAGTATCTGAACATCACAATTTTGTCATTGGGAAATCTTGTTCACACAGCTGAGAAGCGAGTGTGACACTGTTTACATTTATTTTTCCCTTCAAAAGGAGTTGGCGTTTTCGGGAAAAGGTTTTGGTGAAACACTGAAAAACTCATTTTCCTAGAGCTATCGAACAGTATGAAAGTATTGAGAACACTATGAAATAAAAATGTTAGTTAGGCTAGGGTTCCAAGTAATGTTTTACTGTGCCTTTAAAAAGCCGGTATGACACCCGTGTTAAAATGAAAAGTCTCATTGCTCAAAACAACAGACCAGGGGAATGGCAGAGTGTCTCTAGAACTCCTGGAATACCTTTTAGAACCCGAACATCTCTACTGAATTTTGAAATACTGAGAATTTGTATCCAAAGCGCTGTGAAAGGTAGGATAGACTGTCAAGTGGTAATAATGTTGAAAGTGCTGGTATATTTGTAAAAAAGGTTGTTTTACCAAATTAGAATTCACAATGAAAAAGCTTGAGACACTGGAAGAGAGAGACTCCAACTCGGGAAATTCACACTGATAACCTAGGTTAATATCTAAGAAAGTACTTCAAACACTAGGAATACGTGAATAAAGGGCCTTAATATCTGTAACACATTGTTTCCTGACAAGGAAATCGTGTTCAAAGAACATAGAACCGAGTTGGATACTGGTTACATTTATTATTCCGGGACAATGAGTTGGCGATTTTGAAAGAAGCCTGGTTAGGCCATTAAACCCGATGTGATGACGTCACCAAGGGGGAGGGGCCACGGGGGCAGGCTTAATTGATCCCAGGTGATAATGATTTGGCCAGGGGACCAGCTGGGAGTGATGACGTCATCGAGATTAGTTCTGGTATTAGGGTTAGAGAATTGGGGCTCTGTTCATGGTTAGGGTTAGGATAAGGTTTTGGGCTAGGTAGGGTTCAGGCTCAGGTGTGGGCTAGGTTTAGGGTTTGGGTTAGAGGGTTAGGGACAGGGTTACGGTCACAGTGTAGTCATGTTGGCTATTCACAATGAATGAGCTTCAATCACTGGACAATTTGGTGTGTAGCACTCAGAACGTACGACTCCAGACTAGGGAAATATTTAGAAATGTGCTTCACACAATAGGAATACATATTCCAATAGACTGAGTATCTGAACAGCACAATTTTGTCACTGGGAAATCTTGTTCACACAGCTGAGAAGCGAGTGTGACACTCTTTACATTTATTTTTCCCTTCAAAAGGAGTTGGCGTTTTCGGGAAAAGGTTTTGGTGAAACACTGAAAAACTCATTTTCCTAGAGCTATCGAACAGTATGAAAGTATTGAGAACACGATGAAATAAAAATGTTAGTTAGGCTATGGTTCCAAGTAATGATTTACTGTGCCTTTAAAAAGCCGGGATGACACCCGTGTTAAAATGAAAAGTCTCATTGCTCAAAACAACAGACCAGGGGAATGGCAGAGTGTCTCTAGAACTCCTGGAATACGTTTTAGAACCCGAACATCTCTACTGAATTTTGAAATACTGAGAATTTGTATCCAAAGCGCTGTGAAAGGTAGGATAGTCTGTCGAGTGGTAATAATGTTGAAAGTGCTGGTATATTTGTAAAAAAGGTTGTTTGACCAAATTAGAATTCACAATGAAAACGCTTGAGACACTGGAAGAGAGAGACTCCAACTCGGGAAATTCACACTGATAACCTACGTTAATATATAAGAAAGTGCTTCAAACACTAGGAATACGTGAATAAAGGGCCTTAATATCTGTAACACATTGTTTCCTGACAAGGAAATCGTTTTCAAAGAACATAGAACCCAGTTGGATACTGGTTACATTTATTATTCCAGGACAATGAGTTGGCGATTTTGAAAGAAGCCTGGTTAGGCCATTAAACCCGATGTGATGACGTCACCAAGGGGGAGGGGCCACGGGGGAAGGCTTAATTGATCCCAGGTGATAATGATTTGGCCAGGGGACCAGCTGGGAGTGATGACGTCATCGAGATTAGTTCTGGTATCAGGGTTAGAGAATTGGGGCTCTGTTCATGGTTAGGGTTAGGATAAGGTTTTGGGCTAGGTAGGGTTCAGGCTCAGGTGTGGGCTAGGTTTAGGGTTTGGGTTAGAGGGTTAGGGACAGGGTTACGGTCACAGTGTAGTCATGTTGGCTATTCACAATGAATGAGCTTCAATCACTGGACAATTTGGTGTGTAGCACTCAGAACGTACGACTCCAGACTAGGGAAATATTTAGAAATGTGCTTCACACAATAGGAATACATATTCCAATAGACTGAGTATCTGAACAGCACAATTTTGTCACTGGGAAATCTTGTTCACACAGCTGAGAAGCGAGTGTGACACTCTTTACATTTATTTTTCCCTTCAAAAGGAGTTGGCGTTTTCGGGAAAAGGTTTTGGTGAAACACTGAAAAACTCATTTTCCTAGAGCTATCGAACAGTATGAAAGTATTGAGAACACGATGAAATAAAAATGTTAGTTAGGCTATGGTTCCAAGTAATGATTTACTGTGCCTTTAAAAAGCCGGGATGACACCCGTGTTAAAATGAAAAGTCTCATTGCTCAAAACAACAGACCAGGGGAATGGCAGAGTGTCTCTAGAACTCCTGGAATACGTTTTAGAACCCGAACATCTCTACTGAATTTTGAAATACTGAGAATTTGTATCCAAAGCGCTGTGAAAGGTAGGATAGTCTGTCGAGTGGTAATAATGTTGAAAGTGCTAGTATATTTGTAAAAAAGGTTGTTTGACCAAATTAGAATTCACAATGAAAACGCTTGAGACACTGGAAGAGGTAGACTCCAACTCGGGAAATTCACACTGATAACCTACGTTAATATCTAAGAAAGTGCTTCAAACACTAGGAATACGTGTATAAAGGGCCTTAATATCTGTAACACATTGTTTCCTGACAAGGAAATCGTTTTCAAAGAACATAGAACCCAGTTGGATACTGGTTACATTTATTATTCCGGGACAATGAGTTGGCGATTTTGAAAGAAGCCTGGTTAGGCCATTAAACCCGATGTGATGACGTCACCAAGGGGGAGGGGCCACGGGGGCAGGCTTAATTGATCCCAGGTGATAATGATTTGGCCAGGGGACCAGCTGGGAGTGATGACGTCATCGAGATTAGTTCTGGTATCAGGGTTAGAGAATTGGGGCTCTGTTCATGGTTAGGGTTAGGATAAGGTTTTGGGCTAGGTAGGGTTGAGGCTCAGGTGTGGGCTAGGTTTAGGGTTTGGGTTAGAGGGTTAGGGACAGGGTTACGGTCACAGTGTAGTCATGTTGGCTATTCACAATGAATGAGCTTCAATCACTGGACAATTTGGTGTGTAGCACTCAGAACTTACGACTCCAGACTAGGGAAATATTTAGAAATGTGCTTCACACAATAGGAATACATATTCCAATAGACTGAGTATCTGAACAGCACAATTTTGTCATTGGGAAATCTTGTTCACACAGCTGAGAAGCGAGTGTGACACTGTTTACATTTATTTTTCCCTTCAAAAGGAGTTGGCGTTTTCGGGAAAAGGTTTTGGTGAAACACTGAAAAACTCATTTTCCTAGAGCTATCGAACAGTATGAAAGTATTGAGAACACGATGAAATAAAAATGTTAGTTAGGCTAGGGTTCCAAGTAATGTTTTACTGTGCCTTTAAAAAGCCGGTATGACACCCGTGTTAAAATGAAAAGTCTCATTGCTCAAAACAACAGACCAGGGGAATGGCAGAGTGTCTCTAGAACTCCTGGAATACGTTTTAGAACCCGAACATCTCTACTGAATTTTGAAATACTGAGAATTTGTATCCAAAGCGCTGTGAAAGGTAGGATAGACTGTCGAGTGGTAATAATGTTGAAAGTGCTGGTATATTTGTAAAAAAGGTTGTTTTACCAAATTAGAATTCACAATGAAAAAGCTTGAGACACTGGAAGAGAGAGACTCCAACTCGGGAAATTCACACTGATAACCTAGGTTAATATCTAAGAAAGTGCTTCAAACACTAGGAATACGTGAATAAAGGGCCTTAATATCTGTAACACATTGTTTCCTGACAAGGAAATCGTGTTCAAAGAACATAGAACCGAGTTGGATACTGGTTACATTTATTATTCCGGGACAATGAGTTGGCGATTTTGAAAGAAGCCTGGTTAGGCCATTAAACCCGATGTGATGACGTCACCAAGGGGGAGGGGCCACGGGGGCAGGCTTAATTGATCCCAGGTGATAATGATTTGGCCAGGGGACCAGCTGGGAGTGATGACGTCATCGAGATTAGTTCTGGTATTAGGGTTAGAGAATTGGGGCTCTGTTCATGGTTAGGGTTAGGATAAGGTTTTGGGCTAGGTAGGGTTGAGGCTCAGGTGTGGGCTAGGTTTAGGGTTTGGGTTAGAGGGTTAGGGACAGGGTTACGGTCACAGTGTAGTCATGTTGGCTATTCACAATGAATGAGCTTCAATCACTGGACAATTTGGTGTGTAGCACTCAGAACTTACGACTCCAGACTAGGGAAATATTTAGAAATGTGCTTCACACAATAGGAATACATATTCCAATAGACTGAGTATCTGAACATCACAATTTTGTCATTGGGAAATCTTGTTCACACAGCTGAGAAGCGAGTGTGACACTGTTTACATTTATTTTTCCCTTCAAAAGGAGTTGGCGTTTTCGGGAAAAGGTTTTGGTGAAACACTGAAAAACTCATTTTCCTAGAGCTATCGAACAGTATGAAAGTATTGAGAACACTATGAAATAAAAATGTTAGTTAGGCTATGGTTCCAAGTAATGATTTACTGTGCCTTTAAAAAGCCGGGATGACACCCGTGTTAAAATGAAAAGTCTCATTGCTCAAAACAACAGACCAGGGGAATGGCAGAGTGTCTCTAGAACTCCTGGAATACGTTTTAGAACCCGAACATCTCTACTGAATTTTGAAATACTGAGAATTTGTATCCAAAGCGCTGTGAAAGGTAGGATAGTCTGTCGAGTGGTAATAATGTTGAAAGTGCTGGTATATTTGTAAAAAAGGTTGTTTGACCAAATTAGAATTCACAATGAAAACGCTTGAGACACTGGAAGAGAGAGACTCCAACTCGGGAAATTCACACTGATAACCTACATTAATATATAAGAAAGTGCTTCAAACACTAGGAATACGTGAATAAAGGGCCTTAATATCTGTAACACATTGTTTCCTGACAAGGAAATCGTTTTCAAAGAACATAGAACCCAGTTGGATACTGGTTACATTTATTATTCCAGGACAATGAGTTGGCGATTTTGAAAGAAGCCTGGTTAGGCCATTAAACCCGATGTGATGACGTCACCAAGGGGGAGGGGCCACGGGGGAAGGCTTAATTGATCCCAGGTGATAATGATTTGGCCAGGGGACCAGCTGGGAGTGATGACGTCATCGAGATTAGTTCTGGTATCAGGGTTAGAGAATTGGGGCTCTGTTCATGGTTAGGGTTAGGATAAGGTTTTGGGCTAGGTAGGGTTCAGGCTCAGGTGTGGGCTAGGTTTAGGGTTTGGGTTAGAGGGTTAGGGACAGGGTTACGGTCACAGTGTAGTCATGTTGGCTATTCACAATGAATGAGCTTCAATCACTGGACAATTTGGTGTGTAGCACTCAGAACTTACGACTCCAGACTAGGGAAATATTTAGAAATGTGCTTCACACAATAGGAATACATATTCCAATAGACTGAGTATCTGAACATCACAATTTTGTCATTGGGAAATCTTGTTCACACAGATGAGAAGCGAGTGTGACACTGTTTACATTTATTTTTCCCTTCAAAAGGAGTTGGCGTTTTCGGGAAAAGGTTTTGGTGAAACACTGAAAAACTCATTTTCCTAGAGCTATCGAACAGTATGAAAGTATTGAGAACACTATGAAATAAAAATGTTAGTTAGGCTAGGGTTCCAAGTAATGTTTTACTGTGCCTTTAAAAAGCCGGTATGACACCCGTGTTAAAATGAAAAGTCTCATTGCTCAAAACAACAGACCAGGGGAATGGCAGAGTGTCTCTAGAACTCCTGGAATACCTTTTAGAACCCGAACATCTCTACTGAATTTTGAAATACTGAGAATTTGTATCCAAAGCGCTGTGAAAGGTAGGATAGACTGTCAAGTGGTAATAATGTTGAAAGTGCTGGTATATTTGTAAAAAAGGTTGTTTTACCAAATTAGAATTCACAATGAAAAAGCTTGAGACACTGGAAGAGAGAGACTCCAACTCGGGAAATTCACACTGATAACCTAGGTTAATATCTAAGAAAGTGCTTCAAACACTAGGAATACGTGAATAAAGGGCCTTAATATCTGTAACACATTGTTTCCTGACAAGGAAATCGTGTTCAAAGAACATAGAACCGAGTTGGATACTGGTTACATTTATTATTCCGGGACAATGAGTTGGCGATTTTGAAAGAAGCCTGGTTAGGCCATTAAACCCGATGTGATGACGTCACCAAGGGGGAGGGGCCACGGGGGCAGGCTTAATTGATCCCAGGTGATAATGATTTGGCCAGGGGACCAGCTGGGAGTGATGACGTCATCGAGATTAGTTCTGGTATTAGGGTTAGAGAATTGGGGCTCTGTTCATGGTTAGGGTTAGGATAAGGTTTTGGGCTAGGTAGGGTTCAGGCTCAGGTGTGGGCTAGGTTTAGGGTTTGGGTTAGAGGGTTAGGGACAGGGTTACGGTCACAGTGTAGTCATGTTGGCTATTCACAATGAATGAGCTTCAATCACTGGACAATTTGGTGTGTAGCACTCAGAACGTACGACTCCAGACTAGGGAAATATTTAGAAATGTGCTTCACACAATAGGAATACATATTCCAATAGACTGAGTATCTGAACAGCACAATTTTGTCACTGGGAAATCTTGTTCACACAGCTGAGAAGCGAGTGTGACACTCTTTACATTTATTTTTCCCTTCAAAAGGAGTTGGCGTTTTCGGGAAAAGGTTTTGGTGAAACACTGAAAAACTCATTTTCCTAGAGCTATCGAACAGTATGAAAGTATTGAGAACACGATGAAATAAAAATGTTAGTTAGGCTATGGTTCCAAGTAATGATTTACTGTGCCTTTAAAAAGCCGGGATGACACCCGTGTTAAAATGAAAAGTCTCATTGCTCAAAACAACAGACCAGGGGAATGGCAGAGTGTCTCTAGAACTCCTGGAATACGTTTTAGAACCCGAACATCTCTACTGAATTTTGAAATACTGAGAATTTGTATCCAAAGCGCTGTGAAAGGTAGGATAGTCTGTCGAGTGGTAATAATGTTGAAAGTGCTGGTATATTTGTAAAAAAGGTTGTTTGACCAAATTAGAATTCACAATGAAAACGCTTGAGACACTGGAAGAGAGAGACTCCAACTCGGGAAATTCACACTGATAACCTACATTAATATATAAGAAAGTGCTTCAAACACTAGGAATACGTGAATAAAGGGCCTTAATATCTGTAACACATTGTTTCCTGACAAGGAAATCGTTTTCAAAGAACATAGAACCCAGTTGGATACTGGTTACATTTATTATTCCAGGACAATGAGTTGTCGATTTTGAAAGAAGCCTGGTTAGGCCATTAAACCCGATGTGATGAGGTCACCAAGGGGGAGGGGCCACGGGGGAAGGCTTAATTGATCCCAGGTGATAATGATTTGGCCAGGGGACCAGCTGGGAGTGATGACGTCATCGAGATTAGTTCTGGTATCAGGGTTAGAGAATTGGGGCTCTGTTCATGGTTAGGGTTAGGATAAGGTTTTGGGCTAGGTAGGGTTCAGGCTCAGGTGTGGGCTAGGTTTAGGGTTTGGGTTAGAGGGTTAGGGACAGGGTTACGGTCACAGTGTAGTCATGTTGGCTATTCACAATGAATGAGCTTCAATCACTGGACAATTTGGTGTGTAGCACTCAGAACTTACGACTCCAGACTAGGGAAATATTTAGAAATGTGCTTCACACAATAGGAATACATATTCCAATAGACTGAGTATCTGAACAGCACAATTTTGTCATTGGGAAATCTTGTTCACACAGCTGAGAAGCGAGTGTGACACTGTTTACATTTATTTTTCCCTTCAAAAGGAGTTGGCGTTTTCGTGAAAAGGTTTTGGTGAAACACTGAAAAACTCATTTTCCTAGAGCTATCGAACAGTATGAAAGTATTGAGAACATTATGAAATAAAAACGTTAGTTTGGCTAGGGTTCCAAGTAATGTTTTACTGTGCCTTTAAAAAGCCGGTATGACACCCGTGTTAAAATGAAAAGTCTCATTGCTCAAAACAACAGACCAGGGGAATGGCAGTGTGTCTCTAGAACTCCTGGAATACGTTTTACAACCCGAACATCTCTACTGAATTTTGAAATACTGAGAATTTGTATCCAAAGCGCTGTGAAAGGTAGGATAGACTGTCAAGTGGTAATAATGTTGAAAGTGCTGGTATATTTGTAAAAAAGGTTGTTTTACCAAATTAGAATTCACAATGAAAAAGCTTGAGACACTGGAAGAGAGAGACTCCAACTCGGGAAATTCACACTGATAACCTAGGTTAATATCTAAGAAAGTGCTTCAAACACTAGGAATACGTGAATAAAGGGCCTTAATATCTGTAACACATTGTTTCCTGACAAGGAAATCGTGTTCAAAGAACATAGAACCGAGTTGGATACTGGTTACATTTATTATTCCGGGACAATGAGTTGGCGATTTTGAAAGAAGCCTGGTTAGGCCATTAAACCCGATGTGATGATGTCACCAAGGGGGAGGGGCCACGGGGGCAGGCTTAATTGATCCCAGGTGATAATGATTTGGCCAGGGGACCAGCTGGGAGTGATGACGTCATCGAGATTAGTTCTGGTATTAGGGTTAGAGAATTGGGGCTCTGTTCATGGTTCGGGTTAGGATAAGGTTTTGGGCTAGGTAGGGTTCAGGCTCAGGTGTGGGCTAGGTTTAGGGTTTGGGTTAGAGGGTTAGGGACAGGGTTACGGTCACAGTGTAGTCATGTTGGCTATTCACAATGAATGAGCTTCAATCACTGGACAATTTGGTGTGTAGCACTCAGAACTTACGACTCCAGACTAGGGAAATATTTAGAAATGTGCTTCACACAATAGGAATACATATTCCAATAGACTGAGTATCTGAACAGCACAATTTTGTCACTGGGAAATCTTGTTCACACAGCTGAGAAGCGAGTGTGACACTCTTTACATTTATTTTTCCCTTCAAAAGGAGTTGGCGTTTTCGGGAAAAGGTTTTGGTGAAACACTGAAAAACTCATTTTCCTAGAGCTATCGAACAGTATGAAAGTATTGAGAACACGATGAAATAAAAATGTTAGTTAGGCTAAGGTTCCAAGTAATGATTTACTGTGCCTTTAAAAAGCCGGGATGACACCCGTGTTAAAATGAAAAGTCTCATTGCTCAAAACAACAGACCAGGGGAATGGCAGAGTGTCTCTAGAACTCCTGGAATACGTTTTAGAACCCGAACATCTCTACTGAATTTTGAAATACTGAGAATTTGTATCCAAAGCGCTGTGAAAGGTAGGATAGTCTGTCGAGTGGTAATAATGTTGAAAGTGCTGGTATATTTGTAAAAAAGGTTGTTTGACCAAATTAGAATTCACAATGAAAACGCTTGAGACACTGGAAGAGAGAGACTCCAACTCGGGAAATTCACACTGATAACCTACGTTAATATCTAAGAAAGTGCTTCAAACACTAGGAATACGTGAATAAAGGGCCTTAATATCTGTAACACATTGTTTCCTGACAAGGAAATCGTGTTCAAAGAACAAAGAACCGAGTTGGATACTGGTTACATTTATTATTGCGGGACAATCAGTTGGCGATTTTGAAAGAAGCCTGGTTAGGCCATTAAACCGGATGTGATGACCTCACCAAGGGGGAGGGGCCACGGGGGCAGGCTTAATTGATCCAGGTGATAATGATTTGGCCAGGGGACCAGCTGGGAGTGATGACATCATGAGATTAGTTCTGGTATTAGGGTTAGAGAATTGGGGCTCTGTTCATGATTAGGGTTAGGATAAGGTTTTGGGCTAGGTAGGGTTCAGGCTCAGGTGTGGGCTAGGTTTAGGGTTTGGGGTAGAGGGTTAGGGACAGGTTTATGGTCACAGTGTAGTCATGTTGGCTATTCACAATGAATGAGCTTCAATCACTGGACAATTTGGTGTGTAGCACTCAGAACTTACGACTCCAGACTAGGGAAATATTTAGAAATGTGCTTCACACAATAGGAATACATATTCCAATAGACTGAGTATCTGAACAGCACAATTTTGTCACTGGGAAATCTTGTTCACACAGCTGAGAATCGAGTGTGACACTCTTTACATTTATTTTTCCCTTCAAAAGGAGTTGGCGTTTTCGGGAAAAGGTTTTGGTGAAACACTGAAAAACTCATTTTCCTAGAGCTATCGAACAGTATGAAAGTATTGAGAACACTATGAAATAAAAATGTTAGTTAGGCTAGGGTTCCAAGTAATGTTTTACTGTGCCTTTAAAAAGCCGGTATGACACCCGTGTTAAAATGAAAAGTCTCATTGCTCAAAACAACAGACCAGGGGAATGGCAGAGTGTCTCTAGAACTCCTGGAATACGTTTTAGAACCCGAACATCTCTACTGAATTTTGAAATACTGAGAATTTGTATCCAAAGCGCTGTGAAAGGTAGGATAGACTGTCAAGTGGTAATAATGTTGAAAGTGCTGGTATATTTGTAAAAAAGTTTGTTTGACCAAATTAGAATTCACAATGAAAAAGCTTGAGACACTGGAAGAGAGAGACTCCAACTCGGGAAATTCACACTGATAACCTAGGTTAATATCTAAGAAAGTGCTTCAAACACTAGGAATACGTGAATAAAGGGCCTTAATATCTGTAACACATTGTTTCCTGACAAGGAAATCGTGTTCAAAGAACATAGAACCGAGTTGGATACTGGTTACATTTATTATTCCCGGACAATGAGTTGGCGATTTTGAAAGAAGCCTGGTTAGGACATTAAACCCGATGTGATGACGTCACCAAGGGGGAGGGGCCACGGGGGCAGGCCTAATTGATCCCAGGTGATAATGATTTGGCCAGGGGACCAGCTGGGAGTGATGCCGTCATCGAGATTAGTTCTGGTATTAGGGTTAGAGAATTGGGGCTCTGTTCATGGTTAGGGTTAGGATAAGGTTTTGGGCTAGGTAGGGTTCAGGCTCAGGTGTGGGCTAGGTTTAGGGTTTGGGTTAGAGGGTGAGGGACAGGTTTACGGTCACAGTGTAGTAATGTTGGCTATTCACAATGAATGAGCTTCAATCACTGGACAATTTGGTGTGTAGCACTCATAACTTACGACTCCAGACTAGGGAAATATTTAGAAATGTGCTTCACACAATAGGAATACATATTCCAATAGACGGAGTATCTGAACAGCACAATTTTGTCACTGGGAAATCTTGTTCACACAGCTGAGAAGCGAGTGTGACACTGTTTACATTTATTTTTCCCTTCAAAAGGAGTTGGCGTTTTCGGGAAAAGGTTTTGGTGAAACACTGAAAAACTCATTTTCCTAGAGCTATCGAACAGTATGAAAGTATTGAGAACACGATGAAATAAAAATGTTAGTTAGGCTAGGGTTCCAAGTAATGATTTACTGTGCCTTTAAAAAGCCGGTATGACACCCGTGTTAAAATGAAAAGTCTCATTGCTCAAAACAACAGACCAGGGGAATGGCAGAGTGTCTCTAGAACTCCTGGAATACGTTTTAAAACCCGAACATCTCTACTGAATTTTGAAATACTGAGAATTTGTATCCAAAGCGCTGTGAAAGGTAGGATAGACTGTCAAGTGGTAATAATGTTGAAAGTGCTGGTATATTTGTAAAAAAGGTTGTTTGACCAAATTAGAATTCACAATGAAAACGCTTGAGACACTGGAAGAGAGAGACTCCAACTCGGGAAATTCACACTGATAACCTAGGTTAATATCTAAGAAAGTGCTTCAAACACGAGGAATACGTGAATAAAGGGCCTTAATATCTGTAACACATTGTTTCCTGACAAGAAAATCGTGTTCAAAGAACATAGAACCGAGTTGGATACTGGTTACATTTATTATTGCGGGACAATCAGTTGGCGATTTTGAAAGAAGCCTGGTTAGGCCATTAAACCGGATGTGATGACCTCACCAAGGGGGAGGGGCCACGGGGGCAGGCTTAATTGATCCAGGTGATAATGATTTGGCCAGGGGACCAGCTGGGAGTGATGACATCATGAGATTAGTTCTGGTATTAGGGTTAGAGAATTGGGGCTCTGTTCATGATTAGGGTTAGGATAAGGTTTTGGGCTAGGTAGGGTTCAGGCTCAGGTGTGGGCTAGGTTTAGGGTTTGGGGTAGAGGGTTAGGGACAGGTTTATGGTGACAGTGTAGTCATGTTGGCTATTCACAATGAATGAGCTTCAATCACTGGACAATTTGGTGTGTAGCACTCAGAACTTACGACTCCAGACTAGGGAAATATTAAGAAATGTGCTTCACACAATAGGAATACATATTCCAATAGACTGAGTATCTGAACAGCACAATTTTGTCACTGGGAAATCTTGTTCACACAGCTGAGAATCGAGTGTGACACTCTTTACATTTATTTTTCCCTTCAAAAGGAGTTGGCGTTTTCGGGAAAAGGTTTTGGTGAAACACTGAAAAACTCATTTTCCTAGAGCTATCGAACAGTATGAAAGTATTGAGAACACTATGAAATAAAAATGTTAGTTAGGCTAGGGTTCCAAGTAATGTTTTACTGTGCCTTTAAAAAGCCGTTATGACACCCGTGTTAAAATGAAAAGTCTCATTGCTCAAAACAACAGACCAGGGGAATGGCAGAGTGTCTCTAGAACTCCTGGAATACGTTTTAGAACCCGAACATCTCTACTGAATTTTGAAATACTGAGAATTTGTATCCAAAGCGCTGTGAAAGTTAGGATAGACTGTCAAGTGGTAATAATGTTGAAAGTGCTGGTATATTTGTAAAAAAGGTTGTTTTACCAAATTAGAATTCACAATGAAAAAGCTTGAGACACTGGAAGAGAGAGACTCCAACTCGAGAAATTCACACTGATAACCTAGGTTAATATCTAAGAAAGTGCTTCAAACACTAGGAATACGTGAATAAAGGGCCTTAATATCTGTAACACATTGTTTCCTGACAAGGAAATCGTGTTCAAAGAACATAGAACCGAGTTGGATACTGGTTACATTTATTATTCCCGGACAATGAGTTGGCGATTTTGAAAGAAGCCTGGTTAGGACATTAAACCCGATGTGATGACGTCACCAAGGGGGAGGGGCCACGGGGGCAGGCCTAATTGATCCCAGGTGATAATGATTTGGCCAGGGGACCAGCTGGGAGTGATGCCGTCATCGAGATTAGTTCTGGTATTAGGGTTAGAGAATTGGGGCTCTGTTCATGGTTAGGGTTAGGATAAGGTTTTGGGCTAGGTAGGGTTCAGGCTCAGGTGTGGGCTAGGTTTAGGGTTTGGGTTAGAGGGTGAGGGACAGGTTTACGGTCACAGTGTAGTAATGTTGGCTATTCACAATGAATGAGCTTCAATCACTGGACAATTTGGTGTGTAGCACTCATAACTTACGACTCCAGACTAGGGAAATATTTAGAAATGTGCTTCACACAATAGGAATACATATTCCAATAGACTGAGTATCTGAACAGCACAATTTTGTCACTGGGAAATCTTGTTCACACAGCTGAGAAGCGAGTGTGACACTGTTTACATTTATTTTTCCCTTCAAAAGGAGTTGGCGTTTTCGGGAAAAGGTTTTGGTGAAACACTGAAAAACTCATTTTCCTAGAGCTATCGAACAGTATGAAAGTATTGAGAACACGATGAAATAAAAATGTTAGTTAGGCTAGGGTTCCAAGTAATGATTTACTGTGCCTTTAAAAAGCCGGTATGACACCCGTGTTAAAATGAAAAGTCTCATTGCTCAAAACAACAGACCAGGGGAATGGCAGAGTGTCTCTAGAACTCCTGGAATACGTTTTAAAACCCGAACATCTCTACTGAATTTTGAAATACTGAGAATTTGTATCCAAAGCGCTGTGAAAGGTAGGATAGACTGTCAAGTGGTAATAATGTTGAAAGTGCTGGTATATTTGTAAAAAAGGTTGTTTGACCAAATTAGAATTCACAATGAAAACGCTTGAGACACTGGAAGAGAGAGACTCCAACTCGGGAAATTCACACTGATAACCTAGGTTAATATCTAAGAAAGTGCTTCAAACACGAGGAATACGTGAATAAAGGGCCTTAATATCTGTAACACATTGTTTCCTGACAAGAAAATCGTGTTCAAAGAACATAGAACCGAGTTGGATACTGGTTACATTTATTATTGCGGGACAATCAGTTGGCGATTTTGAAAGAAGCCTGGTTAGGCCATTAAACCGGATGTGATGACCTCACCAAGGGGGAGGGGCCACGGGGGCAGGCTTAATTGATCCAGGTGATAATGATTTGGCCAGGGGACCAGCTGGGAGTGATGACATCATGAGATTAGTTCTGGTATTAGGGTTAGAGAATTGGGGCTCTGTTCATGATTAGGGTTAGGATAAGGTTTTGGGCTAGGTAGGGTTCAGGCTCAGGTGTGGGCTAGGTTTAGGGTTTGGGGTAGAGGGTTAGGGACAGGTTTATTGTGACAGTGTAGTCATGTTGGCTATTCACAATGAATGAGCTTCAATCACTGGACAATTTGGTGTGTAGCACTCAGAACTTACGACTCCAGACTAGGGAAATATTAAGAAATGTGCTTCACACAATAGGAATACATATTCCAATAGACTGAGTATCTGAACAGCACAATTTTGTCACTGGGAAATCTTGTTCACACAGCTGAGAATCGAGTGTGACACTCTTTACATTTATTTTTCCCTTCAAAAGGAGTTGGCGTTTTCGGGAAAAGGTTTTGGTGAAACACTGAAAAACTCATTTTCCTAGAGCTATCGAACAGTATGAAAGTATTGAGAACACTATGAAATAAAAATGTTAGTTAGGCTAGGGTTCCAAGTAATGTTTTACTGTGCCTTTAAAAAGCCGTTATGACACCCGTGTTAAAATGAAAAGTCTCATTGCTCAAAACAACAGACCAGGGGAATGGCAGAGTGTCTCTAGAACTCCTGGAATACGTTTTAGAACCCGAACATCTCTACTGAATTTTGAAATACTGAGAATTTGTATCCAAAGCGCTGTGAAAGTTAGGATAGACTGTCAAGTGGTAATAATGTTGAAAGTGCTGGTATATTTGTAAAAAAGGTTGTTTTACCAAATTAGAATTCACAATGAAAAAGCTTGAGACACTGGAAGAGAGAGACTCCAACTCGAGAAATTCACACTGATAACCTAGGTTAATATCTAAGAAAATGCTTCAAACACTAGGAATACGTGAATAAAGGGCCTTAATATCTGTAACACATTGTTTCCTGACAAGGAAATCGTGTTCAAAGAACATAGAACCGAGTTGGATACTGGTTACATTTATTATTCCGGGACAATGAGTTGGCGATTTTGAAAGAAGCCTGGTTAGGCCATTAAACCGGATGTGATGACGTCACCAAGGGGGAGGGGCCACGTGGGCAGGCTTAGTTGATCCCAGGTGATAATGATTTGGCCAGGGGACCAGCTGGGAGTGATGAAGTCATGGAGATTAGTTCTGGTATTAGGGTTAGAGAATTGGGGCTCTGTTCATGGTTAGGGTTAGGATAAGGTTTTGGGCTAGGTAGGGTTCAGGGTCAGGTGTGGGCTAGCTTTAGGGTTTGGGTGAGAGGGTTAGGGACAGGGTTACCGTCGCAGTGTAGTAATGTTGGCTATTCACAATGAATGAGCTTCAATCACTGGACAATTTTGTGTGTAGCACTCAGAACCTACGCCTCCAGACTAGGGAAATATTTAGAAATGTGCTTCACACAACAGGAATACATATTCCAATAGACTGAGTATCTGAACAGCACAATTTTGTCACTGGGAAATCTTGTTCAAACAGCTGAGAAGCGAGTGTGACACTGTTTACATTTATTTTTCCCGTCAAAAGGAGTTGGCGTTTTCGGGAAAAGGTTTTGGTGAAACACTGAAAAACTCATTTACCTAGAGCTATCGAACAGTATGAAAGTATTGAGAACACGATGAAATAAAAATGTTAGTTAGGCTATGGTTCCAAGTAATGATTTACTGTGCCTTTAAAAAGCCGGGATGACACCCGTGTTAAAATGAAAAGTCTCATTGCTCAAAACAACAGACCAGGGGAATGGCAGAGTGTCTCTAGAACTCCTGGAATACGTTTTAGAACCTGAACATCTCTACTGAATTTTGAAATACTGAGAATTTGTATCCAAAGCGCTGTGAAAGGTAGGATAGTCTGTCGAGTGGTACTAATGTTGAAAGTGCTGGTATATTTTAAAAAAGGTTGTTTGACCAAATTAGAATTCACAATGAAAACGCTTGAGACACTGGAAGAGAGAGACTCCAACTCGGGAAATTCACACTGATAACCTACGTTAATATCTAAGAAAGTGCTTCAAACACTAGGAATACGTGAATAAAGGGCCTTAATATCTGTAACACATTGTTTCCTGACAAGGAAATCGTTTTCAAAGAACATAGAACCCAGTTGGATACTGGTTACATTTATTATTCCAGGACAATGAGTTGGCGATTTTGAAAGAAGCCTGGTTAGGCCATTAAACCCGATGTGATGACATCACCAAGGGGGAGGGGCCACGGGGGAAGGCTTAATTGATCCAGGTGATAATGATTTGGCCAGGGGACCAGCTGGGAGTGATGACATCATGAGATTAGTTCTGGTATTAGGGTTAGAGAATTGGGGCTCTGTTCATGATTAGGGTTAGGATAAGGTTTTGGGCTAGGTAGGGTTCAGGCTCAGGTGTGGGCTAGGTTTAGGGTTTGGGGTAGAGGGTTAGGGACAGGTTTATGGTCACAGTGTAGTCATGTTGGCTATTCACAATGAATGAGCTTCAATCACTGGACAATTTGGTGTGTAGCACTCAGAACTTACGACTCCAGACTAGGGAAATATTTAGAAATGTGCTTCACACAATAGGAATACATATTCCAATAGACTGAGTATCTGAACAGCACAATTTTGTCACTGGGAAATCTTGTTCACACAGCTGAGAATCGAGTGTGACACTCTTTACATTTATTTTTCCCTTCAAAAGGAGTTGCCGTTTTCGGGAAAAGGTTTTGGTGAAACACTGAAAAACTCATTTTCCTAGAGCTATCGAACAGTATGAAAGTATTGAGAACACTATGAAATAAAAATGTTAGTTAGGCTAGGGTTCCAAGTAATGTTTTACTGTGCCTTTAAAAAGCCGGTATGACACCCGTGTTAAAATGAAAAGTCTCATTGCTCAAAACAACAGACCAGGGGAATGGCAGAGTGTCTCTAGAACTCCTGGAATACGTTTTAGAACCCGAACATCTCTACTGAATTTTGAAATACTGAGAATTTGTATCCAAAGCGCTGTGAAAGGTAGGATAGACTGTCAAGTGGTAATAATGTTGAAAGTGCTGGTATATTTGTAAGAAAGGTTATTTTACCAAATTAGAATTCACAATGAAAAAGCTTGAGACACTGGGAGAGACTCCAAAGCGGGAAATTCACACTGATAACCTACGTTAATATCTAAGAAAATGCTTCAAACACTAGGAATACGTGAATAAAGGGCCTTAATATCTGTAACACATTGTTTCCTGACAAGGAAATCGTGTTCAAAGAACATAGAACCGAGTTGGATACTGGTTACATTTATTATTCCGGGACAATGAGTTGGCGATTTTGAAAGAAGCCTGGTTAGGCCATTAAACCGGATGTGATGACGTCACCAAGGGGGAGGGGCCACGTGGGCAGGCTTAGTTGATCCCAGGTGATAATGATTTGGCCAGGGGACCAGCTGGGAGTGATGAAGTCATGGAGATTAGTTCTGGTATTAGGGTTAGAGAATTGGGGCTCTGTTCATGGTTAGGGTTAGGATAAGGTTTTGGGCTAGGTAGGGTTCAGGCTCAGGTGTGGGCTAGCTTTAGGGTTTGGGTGAGAGGGTTAGGGACAGGGTTACCGTCGCAGTGTAGTAATGTTGGCTATTCACAATGAATGAGCTTCAATCACTGGACAATTTTGTGTGTAGCACTCAGAACCTACGCCTCCAGACTAGGGAAATATTTAGAAATGTGCTTCACACAACAGGAATACATATTCCAATAGACTGAGTATCTGAACAGCACAATTTTGTCACTGGGAAATCTTGTTCAAACAGCTGAGAAGCGAGTGTGACACTGTTTACATTTATTTTTCCCGTCAAAAGGAGTTGGCGTTTTCGGGAAAAGGTTTTGGTGAAACACTGAAAAACTCATTTACCTAGAGCTATCGAACAGTATGAAAGTATTGAGAACACGATGAAATAAAAATGTTAGTTAGGCTATGGTTCCAAGTAATGATTTACTGTGCCTTTAAAAAGCCGGTATGACAGCGTGTTAAAATGAAAAGTCTCATTGCTCAAAACAACAGACCAGGGGAATGGCAGAGTGTCTCTAGAACTCCTGGAATACGTTTTAGAACCCGAACATCTCTACTGAATTTTGAAATACTGAGAATTTGTATCCAAAGCGCTGTGAAAGGTAGGATAGTCTGTCGAGTGGTAATAATGTTGAAAGTGCTGGTATATTTGTAAAAAAGGTTGTTTGACCAAATTAGAATTCACAATGAAAACGCTTGAGACACTGGAAGAGAGAGACTCCAACTCGGGAAATTCACACTGATAACCTACGTTAATATCTAAGAAAGTGCTTCAAACACTAGGAATACGTGAATAAAGGGCCTTAATATCTGTAACACATTGTTTCCTGACAAGGAAATCGTTTTCAAAGAACATAGAACCCAGTTGGATACTGGTTACATTTATTATTCCAGGACAATGAGTTGGCGATTTTGAAAGAAGCCTGGTTAGGCCATTAAACCCGATGTGATGACGTCACCAAGGGGGAGGGGCCACGGGGGAAGGCTTAATTGATCCCAGGTGATAATGATTTGGCCAGGGGACCAGCTGGGAGTGATGACGTCATCGAGATTAGTTCTGGTATCAGGGTTAGAGAATTGGGGCTCTGTTCATGGTTAGGGTTAGGATAAGGTTTTGGGCTAGGTAGGGTTCAGGCTCAGGTGTGGGCTAGGTTTAGGGTTTGGGTTAGAGGGTTAGGGACAGGGTTACGGTCACAGTGTAGTCATGTTGGCTATTCACAATGAATGAGCTTCAATCACTGGACAATTTGGTGTGTAGCACTCAGAACTTACGACTCCAGACTAGGGAAATATTTAGAAATGTGCTTCACACAATAGGAATACATATTCCAATAGACTGAGTATCTGAACAGCACAATTTTGTCATTGGGAAATCTTGTTCACACAGCTGAGAAGCGAGTGTGACACTGTTTACATTTATTTTTCCCTTCAAAAGGAGTTGGCGTTTTCGGGAAAAGGTTTTGGTGAAACACTGAAAAACTCATTTTCCTAGAGCTATCGAACAGTATGAAAGTATTGAGAACACTATGAAATAAAAACGTTAGTTAAGCTAGGGTTCCAAGTAATGTTTTACTGTGCCTTTAAAAAGCCGGTATGACACCCGTGTTAAAATGAAAAGTCTCATTGCTCAAAACAACAGACCAGGGGAATGGCAGAGTGTCTCTAGAACTCCTGGAATACCTTTTAGAACCCGAACATCTCTACTGAATTTTGAAATACTGAGAATTTGTATCCAAAGCGCTGTGAAAGGTAGGATAGACTGTCAAGTGGTAATAATGTTGAAAGTGCTGGTATATTTGTAAAAAAGGTTGTTTTACCAAATTAGAATTCACAATGAAAAAGCTTGAGACACTGGAAGAGAGAGACTCCAACTCGGGAAATTCACACTGATAACCTAGGTTAATATCTAAGAAAGTGCTTCAAACACTAGGAATACGTGAATAAAGGGCCTTAATATCTGTAACACATTGTTTCCTGACAAGGAAATCGTGTTCAAAGAACATAGAACCCAGTTGGATACTGGTTACATTTATTATTCCGGGACAATGAGTTGGCGATTTTGAAAGAAGCCTGGTTAGGCCATTAAACCCGATGTGATGACGTCACCAAGGGGGAGGGGCCACGGGGGCAGGCTTAATTGATCCCAGGTGATAATGATTTGGCCAGGGGACCAGCTGGGAGTGATGACGTCATCGAGATTAGTTCTGGTATTAGGGTTAGAGAATTGGGGCTCTGTTCATGGTTAGGGTTAGGATAAGGTTTTGGGCTAGGTAGGGTTCAGGCTCAGGTGTGGGCTAGGTTTAGGGTTTGGGTTAGAGGGTTAGGGACAGGGTTACGGTCACAGTGTAGTCATGTTGGCTATTCACAATGAATGAGCTTCAATCACTGGACAATTTGGTGTGTAGCACTCAGAACTTACGACTCCAGACTAGGGAAATATTTAGAAATGTGCTTCACACAATAGGAATACATATTCCAATAGACTGAGTATCTGAACAGCACAATTTTGTCACTGGGAAATCTTGTTCAAACAGCTGAGAAGCGAGTGTGACACTGTTTACATTTATTTTTCCCGTCAAAAGGAGTTGGCGTTTTCGGGAAAAGGTTTTGGTGAAACACTGAAAAACTCATTTTCCTAGAACTATGGAACAGTATGAAAGTATTGAGAACACTATGCAAAAAAAATATTAGTTAGGCTAGGGTTCCAAGTAATGTTTTACTGTGCCTTTAAAAAGCCGGTATGACACCCGTGTTAAAATGCAAAGTCTCATTGCTCAAAACAACAGACCAGGGGAATGGCAGAGTGTCTCTAGAACTCCTGGAATACGTTTTAGAACCCGAACATCTCTACTGAATTTTGAAATACTGAGAATTTGTATCCAAAGCGCTGTGAAAGTTAGGATAGACTGTCAAGTGGTAATAATGTTGAAAGTGCTGGTATATTTGTAAAAAAGGTTGTTTTACCAAATTAGAATTCACAATGAAAAAGCTTGAGACACTGGAAGAGAGAGACTCCAACTCGAGAAATTCACACTGATAACCTAGGTTAATATCTAAGAAAATGCTTCAAACACTAGGAATACGTGAATAAAGGGCCTTAATATCTGTAACACATTGTTTCCTGACAAGGAAATCGTGTTCAAAGAACATAGAACCGAGTTGGATACTGGTTACATTTATTATTCCGGGACAATGAGTTGGCCATTTTGAAAGAAGCCTGGTTAGGTGATTAAACCGGATGTGATGACGTCACCAAGGGGGAGGGGCCACGTGGGCAGGCTTAATTGATCCCAGGTGATAATGATTTGGCCAGGGGACCAGCTGGGAGTGATGACGTCATCGAGATTAGTTCTGGTATTAGGGTTAGAGAATTGGGGCTCTGTTCAGGGTTAGGGTTAGGATAAGGTTTTGGGCTACGTAGGGTTCAGGCTCAGGTGTGGGCAAGGTTTAGGGTTTGGGTTAGAGGGTTAGGGACAGGGTTACCGTCGCAGTGTAGTAATGTTGGCTATTCACAATGAATGAGCTTCAATCACTGGACAATTTGTTGTGTAGCACTCAGAACGTACGCCTCGAGACTAGGGAAATATTTAGAAATGTGCTTCACACAATAGGAATACATATTCCAATAGACTGAGTATCTGAACAGCACAATTTTGTCACTGGGAAATCTTGTTCAAACAGCTGAGAAGCGAGTGTGACACTGTATACATTTATTTTTCCCGTCAAAAGGAGTTGGCGTTTTCGGGAAAAGTTTTTGGTGAAACACTGAAAAACTCATTTTCCTAGAGCTATCGAACAGTATGAAAGTATTGAGAACACTATGAAATAAAAATGTTAGTTAGGCTAGGGTTCCAAGTAATGTTTTACTGTGCCTTTAAAAAGCCGGTATGACAGCGTGTTAAAATGAAAAGTCTCATTGCTCAAAACAACAGACCAGGGGAATGGCAGAGTGTCTCTAGAACTCCTGGAATACGTTTTAGAACCCGAACGTCTCTACTGAATTTTGAAATACTGAGAATTTGTATCCAAAGCGCTGTGAAAGGTAGGATAGACTGTCAAGTGCTAATAATGTTGAAAGTGCTGGTATATTTGTAAAAAAGGTTGTTTTACCAAATTAGAATTCACAATGAAAAAGCTTGAGACACTGGAAGAGAGAGACTCCAACTCGGGAAATTCACACTGATAACCTAGGTTAATATCTAAGAAAGTGCTTCAAACACTAGGAATACGTGAATAAAGGGCCTTAATATCTGTAACACATTGTTTCCTGAGAAGGAATTCGTGTTCAAAGAACATAGAACCGAGTTGGATATTAGTTACATTTATTATTCCTGGACAATGAGTTGGCCATTTTGAAAGAAGCCTGGTTAGGCCATTAAACCGGATGTGATGACGTCACCAAGGGGGAGGTCCACGTGGGCAGGCCTAATTGATCCCAGGTGATAATAATTGGCCAGGGGACCAGCTGGGAGTGATTACGTCATCGAGATTAGTTCTGGTATTAGGGTTAGAGAATTGGGGCTCTGTTCATGGTTAGGGTTAGGATAAGCTTTTGGGCTAGGTAGGGTTCAGGCTCAGGTGTGGGCTAGGTTTAGGGTTTGGGTTAGAGGGTTAGGGACAGGGTTACGGTCGCAGTGTAGTAATGTTGGCTATTCACAATGAATGAGCTTCAATCACTGGACAATTTGGTGTGTAGCACTCAGAACATACGACTCCAGACTAGGGAAATATTTAGAAATGTGCTTCACACAATAGGAATACATATTCCAATAGACTGAGTATCTGAACAGCACAATTTTGTCACTGGGAAATCTTGTTCAAACAGCTGAGAAGCGAGAGTGACACTGTTTACATTTATTTTTCCCTTCAAAAGGAGTTGGCGTTTTCGGGAAAAGGTTTATGTGAAACACTGAAAAACTCATTTTCCTAGAGCTATCGAACAGTATGAAAGTATTGAGAACACTATGAAAAAAAAATGTTAGTTAGGCTAGGGTTCCAAGTAATGATTTACTGTGCCTTTAAAAAGCCGGTATGACAGAGTGTTAAAATGAAAAGTCTCATTGCTCAAAACAACAGACCAGGGGAATGGCAGAGAGTCTCTAGAACTCCTGGAATACGTTTAAGAACCCGAACATCTCTACTGAATTTTGAAATACTGAGAATTTGTATCCAAAGCGCTGTGAAAGTTAGGATAGACTGTCAAGTGGTAATAATGTTGAAAGTGCTGGTATATTTGTAAAAAAGGTTGTTTGACCAAATTAGAATTCACAATGAAAAAGCTTGAGACACTGGAAGAGAGAGACTCCAACTCGAGAAATTCACAATGATAACCTAGGTTAATATCTAAGAAAGTGCTTCAAACACTAGGAATACGTGAATAAAGGGCCTTAATATCTGTAACACATTGTTGCCTAACAAGGAAATCGTGTTCGAAGAACATAGAACCGAGTTGGATACTGGTTACATTTATTATTCCTGGACAATGAGTTGGCCATTTTGAAAGAAGCCTGGTTAGGCCATTAAACCGGATGTGATGACGTCACCAAGGGGGAGGGGCCACGTGGGCAGGCTTAATTGATCCCAGGTGATAATGATTTGGCCAGGGGACCAGCTGGGAGTGATGACGTCGTCGAGATTAGTTCTGGTATTAGGGTTAGAGAATTGGGGCTCTGTTCATGGTTAGGGTTAGGATAAGGTTTTGGGCTAGGTAGGGTTCAGGCTCAGGTGTGGGCTAGTTTTAGGGTATGGGTAAGAGGGTTAGGGACAGGGTTACAGTCACAGTGTAGTAATGTTGGCTATTCACAATGAATGAGCTTCAATCACTGGACAATTTGGTGTGTAGCACTCAGAACTTACGACTCCAGACTAGGGAAATATTTAGAAATGTGCTTCACACAATAGGAATACATATTCCAATAGACTGAGTATCTGAACAGCACAATTTTGTCACTGGGAAATCTTGTTCAAACAGCTGAGAAGCGACCTTGACAATGTTTACATTTATTTTTCCCGTCAAAAGGAGTTGGCGTTTTCGTGAAAAGTTTTGGTGAAACACTGAAAAACTCATTTTCCTAGAGCTATCGAACAGTATGAAAGTATTGAGTACACTATGAAATAAAAATGTTAGTTAGGCTAGGGTTCCAAGTAATGTTTTACTGTGCCATTAAAAAGCCGGTATGACAGCCGTGTTAAAATGAAAAGTCTCATTGCTCAAAACAACAGACCAGGGGAATGGCAGAGTGTCTCTAGAACTCCTGGAATACGTTTTAGAACCCGAATAGCTCTACTGAATTTTGAAATACTGAGAATTTGTATCCAAAGCGCTGTGAAAGGTAGGATAGACTGTCAAGTGGTAATAATGTTGAAAGTGCTGGTATATTTGTAAAAAAGGTTGTTTTACCAAATTAGAATTCACAATGAAAAAGCTTGAGACACTGGAAGAGAGAGACTCCAACTCAGGAAATTCACAATGATAACCTAGGTTAATATCTAAGA
Organism: Cnephaeus nilssonii; assembly: GCF_951640355.1. Taxonomy (NCBI): domain Eukaryota; kingdom Metazoa; phylum Chordata; class Mammalia; order Chiroptera; family Vespertilionidae; genus Cnephaeus; species Cnephaeus nilssonii. Next base: position 752,231 of record NC_137076.1, on the reverse strand, counting down.
AAGTGCTTCAAACACTAGGAATACGTGAATAAAGGGCCTTAATATCTGTAACACATTGTTTCCTGAGAAGGAATTCGTGTTCAAAGAACATAGAACCGAGTTGGATATTAGTTACATTTATTATTCCTGGACAATGAGTTGGCCATTTTGAAAGAAGCCTGGTTAGGCCATTAAACCGGATGTGATGACGTCACCAAGGGGGAGGTCCACGTGGGTAGGCCTAATTGATCCCAGGTGATAATAATTGGCCAGGGGACCAGCTGGGAGTGATTACGTCATCGAGATTAGTTCTGGTATTAGGGTTAGAGAATTGGGGCTCTGTTCATGGTTAGGGTTACGATAAGGTTTTGCGCTAGGTAGGGTTCAGGCTCAGGTGTGGGATAGGTTTAGGGTTTGGGTTAGAGGGTTAGGGACAGGGTTACCATCGCAGTGTAGTAATGTTGACTATTCACAATGAATGAGCTTCAATCACTGGACAATTTGGTGTGTAGCACTCAGAAGGTACGACTCCAGACTATGGAAATATTTAGAAATGTGCTTCACACAATAGGAATACATATTCCAATAGACTGAGTATCTGAACAGCACAATTTTGTCACTGGGAAATCTTGTTCAAACAGCTGAGAAGCTAGTGTCACACTGTATACATTTATTTTTCCCGTCAAAAGGAGTTGGCGTTTTCGGGAAAAGGTTTTGGTGAAACACTGAAAAACTCATTTTCCTAGAGCTATCGAACAGTATGAAAGTATTGAGAACACTATGAAAAATAAATGTTAGTTAGGCTAGGGTTCCAAGTAATGTTTTACTGTGCCATTAAAAAGCCGGTATGACAGCGTGTTAAAATGAAAAGTCTCATTGCTCAAAACAACAGACCAGGGGAATGGCAGAGTGTCTCTAGAACTCCTGGAATACGTTTTAGAACCCGAACATCTCTACTGAATTTTGATATACTGAGAATTTGTATCCAAAGCGCTGTGAAAGGTAGGATAGACTGTCAAGTGCTAATAATGTTGAAAGTGCTGGTATATTTGTAAAAAAGGTTGTTTTACCAAATTAGAATTCACAATGAAAAAGCTTGAGACACTGGAAGAGAGAGACTCCAACTCGGGAAATTCACACTGATAACCTAGGTTAATATCTAAGAAAATGCTTCAAACACTAGGAATACGTGAATAAAGGGCCTTAATATCTGTAACACATTGTTTTCTGACAAGGAAATCGTGTTCAAAGAACATAGAACCGAGTTGGATACTGGTTACATTTATTATTCCGGGACAATGAGTTGGCGATTTTGAAAGAAGCCTGGTTAGGCCATTAAACCGGATGTGATGACGTCACCAAGGGGGGAGGGGCCACGTGGGCAGGCTTAATTGATCCCAGGTGATAATGATTTGGCCAGGGGACCAGCTGGGAGTGATGCCGTCATCGAGATTTGTTCTGGTATTAGGGTTAGAGAATTGGGGCTCTATTCATGGTTAAGGTTAGGATAAGGTTTTGGGCTAGGTAGGCTTCAGGTTCAGGTGTGGGCTAGGTTTATGGTTTGGGTTAGAGTGTTAGGGACAGGGTTACGGTCGCAGTGTAGTAATATTGGCTATTCACAATGAATGAGCTTCAATCACTGGACAATTTGGTGTGTAGCACTCAGATCGTACTACTCCAGACTAGGGAAATATTTAGAAATGTGTTTCACACAATAGGAATACATATTCCAATAGACTGAGTATCTGAACAGCACAATTTTGTCACTGGGAAATCTTGTTCAAACAGCTGAGAAGCGAGTGTGACACTGTTTACATTTATTTTTCCCGTCAAAAGGAGTTGGCGTTTTCGGGAAAAGTTTTGGTGAAACACTGAAAAACTCATTTTCCTAGAGCTATCGAACAGTATGAAAGTATTGAGAACACTATGAAATAAAAATGTTAGTTAGGCTAGGGTTCCAAGTAATGTTTTACTGTGCCATTAAAAAGCCGGTATGACAGCCGTGTTAAAATGAAAAGTCTCATTGCTCAAAACAACAGACCAGGGGAATGGCAGAGTGTCTCTAGAACTCCTGGAATACGTTTTAGAACCCGAATAGCTCTACTGAATTTTGAAATACTGAGAATTTGTATCCAAAGCGCTGTGAAAGGTAGGATAGACTCTCAAGTGGTAATAATGTTGAAAGTGCTGGTATATTTGTAAAAAAGTTTGTTTTACCAAATTAGAATTCACAATGAAAAAGCTTGAGACACTGGAAGAGAGAGACTCCAACTCAGGAAATTCACAATGATAACCTAGGTTAATATCTAAGAAAGTGCTTCAAACACTAGGAATACGTGAATAAAGGGCCTTAACATCTGTAACACATTGTTGCCTGACAAGGAAATCGTGTTCGAAGAACATAGAACCGAGTTGGATACTGGTTACATTTTTAATTCCTGGACAATGAGTTGGCCATTTTGAAAGAAGCCTGGTTAGGCCATTAAACTGGATGTGATGACGTCACCAAGGGGGAGGGGCCACGTGGGCAGGCTTAATTGATCCCAGGTGATAATGATTTGGCCAGGGGACCAGCTGGGAGTGATGACGTCATCGAGATTAGTTCTGGTATTAGGGTTAGAGAATTGGGGCTCTGTTCATGGTTAGGGTTAGGATAAGGTTTTGGGCTAGGTAGGGTTCAGGCTCAGGTGTGGGCTAGGTTTAGGGTATGGGTAAGAGGGTTAGGGACAGGGTTACAGTCACAGTGTAGTAATGTTGGCTATTCACAATGAATGAGCTTCAATCACTGGACAATTTGGTGTGTAGCACTCAGAACTTACGACTCCAGACTAGGGAAATATTTAGAAATGTGCTTCACACAATAGGAATACATATTCCAATAGACTGAGTATCTGAACAGCACAATTTTGTCACTGGGAAATCTTGTTCAAACAGCTGAGAAGCGAGTGTGACACTGTTTACATTTATTTTTCCCGTCAAAAGGAGTTGGCGTTTTCGGGAAAAGTTTTGGTGAAACACTGAAAAACTCATTTTCCTAGAGCTATCGAACAGTATGAAAGTATTGAGAACACTATGAAATAAAAATGTTAGTTAGGCTAGGGTTCCAAGTAATGTTTTACTGTGCCATTAAAAAGCCGGTATGACAGCCGTGTTAAAATGAAAAGTCTCATTGCTCAAAACAACAGACCAGGGGAATGGCAGAGTGTCTCTAGAACTCCTGGAATACGTTTTAGAACCCGAATAGCTCTACTGAATTTTGAAATACTGAGAATTTGTATCCAAAGCGCTGTGAAAGGTAGGATAGACTGTCAAGTGGTAATAATGTTGAAAGTGCTGGTATATTTGTAAAAAAGGTTGTTTTACCAAATTAGAATTCACAATGAAAAAGCTTGAGACACTGGAAGAGAGAGACTCCAACTCAGGAAATTCACAATGATAACCTAGGTTAATATCTAAGAAAGTGCTTCAAACATTAGGAATACGTGAATAAAGGGCCTTAATATCTGTAACACATTGTTGCCTGACAAGGAAATCGTGTTCAAAGAACATAGAACCGAGTTGGATACTGGTTACATTTATTATTCCTGGACAATGAGTTGGCCATTTTGAAAGAAGCCTCCTTAGGCCATTAAACCGGATGTGATGACGTCACCAAGGGGGAGGGGCCACGTGGGCAGGCTTAATTGATCCCAGGTGATAATGATTTGGCCAGGGGACCAGCTGGGAGTGATGACGTCATCGAGATTAGTTCTGGTATTAGGGTTAGAGAATTGGGGCTCTGTTCATGGTTAGGGTTACGATAAGGTTTTGCGCTAGGTAGGGTTCAGGCTCAGGTGTGGGATAGGTTTAGGGTTTGGGTTAGAGGGTTAGGGACAGGGTTACCATCGCAGTGTAGTAATGTTGACTATTCACAATGAATGAGCTTCAATCACTGGACATTTGGTGTGTAGCACTCAGAACGTACGACTCCAGACTATGGAAATATTTAGAAATGTGCTTCACACAATAGGAATACATATTCCAATAGACTGAGTATCTGAACAGCACAATTTTGTCACTGGGAAATCTTGTTCAAACAGCTGAGAAGCGAGTGTGACACTGTTTACATTTATTTTTCCCTTCAAAAGGAGTTGGCGTTTTCGGGAAAAGGTTTTTGTGAAACACTGAAAAACTCATTTTCCTAGAGCTATCGAACAGTATGAAAGTATTGAGAACACTATGAAAAAAAATGTTAGTTAGGCTAGGGTTCCAAATAATATTTTACTGTGCCTTTAAAAAGCCGGTATGACAGAGTGTTAAAATGAAAAATCTCATTGCTCAAAACAACAGACCAGGGGAATGGCAGAGTGTCTCTAGAACTCCTGGAATACGTTTTAGAACACGAACATCTCTACTGAATTTTGAAATACTGAGAATTTGTATCCAAAGCGCTGTGAAAGTTAGGATAGACTGTCAAGTGGTAATAATGTTGAAAGTGCTGGTATATTTGTAAAAAAGGTTGTTTTACCAAATTAAAATTCACAATGAAAAAGCTTGAGACACTGGAAGAGAGAGACTCCAACTCGAGAAATTCACACTGATAACCTAGGTTAATATCTAGGAAAGTGCTTCAAACACTAGGAATACGTGAATAAAGGGCCTTAATATCTGTAACACATTGTTGCCTGACAAGGAAATCGTGTTCGAAGAACATAGAACCGAGTTGGATACTGGTTACATTTATTATTCCTGGACAATGAGTTGGCCATTTTGAAAGAAGCCTGGTTAGGCCATTAAACCGGATGTGATGACGTCACCAAGGGGGAGGGGCCACTTGGGCAGGCTTAATTGATCCCAGGTGATAATGATTTGGCCAGGGGACCAGCTGGGAGTGATGACGTCATCGAGATTAGTTCTGGTATTAGGGTTAGAGAATTGGGGCTCTGTTCATGGTTAGGGTTACGATAAGGATTTGGGCTAGGTAGGCTTCAGGTTCAGGTGTGGGCTAGGTTTATGGTTTGGGTTAGAGTGTTAGGGACAGGGTTACGGTCGCAGTGTAGTAATATTGGCTATTCACAATGAATGAGCTTCAATCACTGGACAATTTGGTGTGTAGCACTCAGATCGTACGACTCCAGACTAGGGAAATATTTAGAAATGTGTTTCACACAATAGGAATACATATTCCAATAGACTGAGTATCTGAACAGCACAATTTTGTCACTGGGAAATCTTGTTCAAACAGCTGAGAAGCGAGTGTGACACTGTTTACATTTATTTTTCCCATCAAAAGGAGTTGGCGTTTTCGGGAGAAGTTTTGGTGAAACACTGAAAAACTCATTTTCCTAGAGCTATCGAACAGTATGAAAGTATTGAGAACACTATGAAATAAAAATGTTCGTTAGGCTACGTTTCCATGTAATGTTTTACTGTGCCATTAAAAAGCCGGTATGACAGCCGTGTTAAAATGAAAAGTCTCATTGCTCAAAACAACAGACCAGGGGAATGGCAGAGTGTCTCTAGAACTCCTGGAATACGTTTTAGAACCCGAATAGCTCTACTGAATTTTGAAATACTGAGAATTTGTATCCAAAGCGCTGTGAAAGGTAGGATAGACTGTCAAGTGGTAATAATGTTGAAAGTGCTGGTATATTTGTAAAAAAGGTTGTTTTACCAAATTAGAATTCACAATGAAAAAGCTTGAGACACTGGAAGACAGAGATTCCAACTCGAAAAATTCACAATGATAACCTAGGTTAATATCTAAGAAAGTGCTTCAAACACTAGGAATACGTGAATAAAGGGCCTTAATATCTGTAACACATTGTTGCCTGACAAGGAAATCGTGTTCGAAGAACATAGAACCGAGTTGGATACTGGTTACATTTATTATTCCGGGACAATGAGTTGGCGATTTTGAAAGAAGCCTGGTTAGGCCATTAAACCGGATGTGATGACGTCACCAAGGGGGGAGGGGCCACGTGGGCAGGCTTAATTGATCCCAGGTGATAATGATTTGGCCAGGGGACCAGCTGGGAGTGATGATGTCATCGAGATTAGTTCTGGTATTAGGGTTAGAGAATTGGGGCTCCATTCATGGTTAGGGTTAGGATAAGGTTTTGGGCTAGGTAGGCTTCAGGTTCAGGTGTGGGCTAGGTTTATGGTTTGGGTTAGAGTGTTAGGGACAGGGTTAAGGTCGCAGTGTAGTAATATTGGCTATTCACAATGAATGAGCTTCAATCACTGGACAATTTGGTGTGTAGCACTCAGATCGTACGACTCCAGACTAGGGAAATATTTAGAAATTTGCTTCACACAATAGTAATACACATTCCAATAGACTGAATATCTGAACAGCACAATTTTGTCACTGGGAAATCTTGTTCAAACAGCTGAGAACCGAGTGTGACATTCTTTACATTTATTTTTCCCGTCAAAAGGTGTTGGCGTTTTCGGCAAAAGGTTTTGGTGAAACACTGAAAAACTCATTTTCCTAGAGCTATCGAACAGTATGAAAGTATTGAGAACACTATGAAATAAAAATGTTAGTTAGGCTAGGGTTCCAAGTAATGTTTTACTGTGCCTTTAAAAAGCCGGTATGACACCCGTGTTAAAATGAAAAGTCTCATTGCTCAAAACAACAGACCAGGGGAATGGCAGAGTGTCTCTAGAACTCCTGGAATACGTTTTGGAACCGGAACATCTCTACTGAATTTTGAAATACTGAGAATTTGTATCCAAAGCGCTGTGAAAGGTAGGATAGACTGTCAAGTGGTAATAATGTTGAAAGTGCTGGTATATTTGTAAAAAAGGTTGTTTTACCAAATTAGAATTCACAATGAAAAAGCTTGAGACACTGGAAGAGAGAGACTCCAACTCGGGAAATTCACAATGATAACCTAGGTTAATATCTAAGAAAGTGCTTCAAACACTAGGAATACGTGAATAAAGGGCCTTAATATCTGTAACACATTGTTTCCTGACAAGGAAATCGTGTTCAAAGAACATAGAACCGAGTTGGATACTGGTTACATTTATTATTCCGGGACAATGATTTGGCGATTTTGAAAGAGGCCTGGTTAGGCCATTAAACCGGATGTGATGACGTCACCAAGGGGGAGGGGCCACGTGGGCAGGCTTAATTGATCCCAGGTGATAATAATTTGGACAGGGGACCAGCTGGGAGTGATGATGTCATCGAGATTAGTTCTGGTATTAGGGTTAGAGAATTGGGGCTCTGTTCATGGTTAGGGTTAGGATAAGGTTTTGGGCTAGGTAGGGTTCAGGCTCAGGTGTGGGCTAGGTTTAGGGTTTGGGTTAGAGGGTTAGGGACAGGGTTATGGTCACAGTGTAGTCATGTTGGCTATTCACAATGAATGAGCTTCAATCACTGGACAATTTGGTGTGTAGCACTCAGAACTTACGACTCCAGACTAGGGAAATATTTAGAAATGTGCTTCACACAATAGGAATACATATTCCAATAGAATGAATATCTCAACAGCACAATTTTGTCACTGGGAAATCTTGTTCAAACAGCTGAGAAGCGAGTGTGACACTGTTTACATTTATTTTTCCCGTCAAAAGGAGTTGGCGTTTTCGGGAAAAGGTTTTGGTGAAACACTGAAAAACTCATTTTCCTAGAGCTATCGAACAGTATGAAAGTATTGAGAACACTATGAAATAAAAATGTTAGTTAGGCTAGGGTTCCAAGTAATGTTTTACTGTGCCTTTAAAAAGCCGGTATGACAGCCGTGTTAAAATGAAAAGTCTCATTGCTCAAAACAACAGACCAGGGGAATGGCAGAGTGTCTCTACAACTCCTGGAATACGTTTTAGAACCCGAACATCTCTACTGAATTTTGAAATACTGAGAATTTGTATCCAAAGCGCTGTGAAAGGTAGGATAGACTGTCAAGTGGTAATAATGTTGAAAGTGCTGGTATATTTGTAAAAAAGGTTGTTTTACCAAATTAGAATTCACAATGAAAAAGCTTGAGACACTGGAAGAGAGAGACTCCAACTCGGGAAATTCACAATGATAACCTAGGTTAATATCTAAGAAAGTGCTTCAAACACTAGGAATACGTGAATAAAGGGCCTTAATATCTGTAACACATTGTTTCCTGACAAGGAAATCGTGTTCAAAGAACATAGAACCGAGTTGGATACTGGTTACATTTATTATTCCGGGACAATGATTTGGCGATTTTGAAAGAGGCCTGGTTAGGCCATTAAACCGGATGTGATGACGTCACCAAGGGGGAGGGGCCACGTGGGCAGGCTTAATTGATCCCAGGTGATAATAATTTGGCCAGGGGACCAGCTGGGAGTGATGATGTCATCGAGATTAGTTCTGGTATTAGGGTTAGAGAATTGGGGCTCTGTTCATGGTTAGGGTTAGGATAAGGTTTTGGGCTAGGTAGGGTTCAGGCTCAGGTGTGGGCTAGGTTTAGGGTTTGGGTTAGAGGGTTAGGGACAGGGTTATGGTCACAGTGTAGTCATGTTGGCTATTCACAATGAATGAGCTTCAATCACTGGACAATTTGATGTGTAGCACTCAGAACTTACGACGCCAGACTAGGGAAATATATAGAAATGTGCTTCACATAATAGGAATACACATTCCAATAGATTTAATATCTGAACAGCACAATGTTGTCACTGGGAAATCTTGTTCAAACAGCTGAGAACCGAGTGTGACACTCTTTACATTTATTTTTCCCGTCAAAAGGTGTTGGAGTTTTCGGGAAAAGGTTTTGGTGAAACACTGAAAAACTCATTTTCCTAGAGCTATCGAAATGTATGAAAGTATTGAGAACACTATGAAATAAAAATGTTAGTTAGGCTAGGGTTCCAAGTAATGTTTTACTGTGCCTTTAAAAAGCCGGTATGACACCCGTGTTAAAATGAAAAGTCTCATTGCTCAAAACAACAGACAAGGGGAATGGCAGAGTGTCTCTAGAACTCCTGGAATATGTTTTAGAACCCGAACATCTCTACTAAATTTTGAAATACTGAGAATTTATATCCAAAGCGCTGTGAAAGGTAGGATAGACTGTCAAGTGGTAATAATGTTGAAAGTGCTGCTATATTGGTAAAAATGGTTGTTTTACCAAATTAGAATTCACAATGAAAAACCTTGAGACACTGGAAGAGAGAGACTCCAACTCGGGAAATTCACAATCATAACCTAGGTTACTATCTAAGAAAGTGTTTCAAACACTAGGAATATGTGAATAAAGGACCTTAATATCTGTAACACATTGTTTCCTGACAAGGAAATCGTTTTCAAAGACCATAGAACGGAGTTGGATACTGGTTACACTTATTATTCCTGGACAATGGGTTGGCGATTTTGAAAGAAGCCTGGTTAGGCCATTATACCGGTGCCATGACGTCACCAAGGGGGAGTGGCCACGTGGGCAGGCTTAATTGATCCCAGGTGATAATGATTTGGCCAGGGGACCAGCTGGGAGTGATGACGTCATCGAGAGTAGTTCTGGTATTAGGGTTAGAGAATTGGGGCTCTGTTCATGGTTAGGGTTAGGTTAAGGTTTTGGGCTAGGTAGGGTTCAGTCTCAGGTGTGGGCTAGGTTTAGGGTTTGGGTTAGAGGGTTAGGGACAGGGTTACGGTCACAGTGTAGTCATGTTGGCTATTCACAATGAATGAGCTTCAATCACTGGAAAATTTGGTGTGTAGCACTCAGAACTTACGACTCCAGACTAGGGAAATATTTAGAAATGTGCTTCACACAATAGGAATACATATTCCAATAGAATGAATATCTCAACAGCACAATTTTGTCACTGGGAAATCTTGTTCAAACAGCTGAGAAGCGAGTGTGACACTGTTTACATTTATTTTTCCCGTCAAAAGGAGTTGGCGTTTTCGGGAAAAGGTTTTGGTGAAACACTGAAAAACTCATTTTCCTAGAGCTATCGAACAGTATGAAAGTATTGAGAACACTATGAAATAAAAATGTTAGTTAGGCTAGGGTTCCAAGTAATGTTTTACTGTGCCTTTAAAAAGCCGGTATGACACCCATGTTAAAATGAAAAGTCTCATTGCTCAAAACAACAGACCAGGGGAATGGCAGAGTGTCTCTACAACTCCTGGAATACGTTTTAGAACCCGAACATCTCTACTGAATTTTGAAATACTGAGAATTTGTATCCAAAGCGCTGTGAAAGGTAGGATAGACTGTCAAGTGGTAATAATGTTGAAAGTGCTGGTATATTTGTAAAAAAGGTTGTTTTACCAAATTAGAATTCACAATGAAAAAGCTTGAGACACTGGAAGAGAGAGACTCCAACTCGGGAAATTCACAATGATAACCTAGGTTAATATCTAAGAAAGTGCTTCAAACACTAGGAATATGTGAATAAAGGGCCTTAATATCTGTAACACATTGTTTCCTGACAAGGAAATCGTGTTCAAAGAACATAGTACCGAGTTGGATACTGGTTACATTTATTATTCCAGACAATGAGTTGGCGATTTTGAAAGAAGCCTGGTTAGGCCATTAAACCGGATGTGATGACGTCACCAAGGGGGAGGGGCCACGTGGGCAGGCTTAATTGATCCCAGGTGATAATGATTTGGCCAGGGGACCAGCTGGGAGTGATGACGTCATCGAGATTAGTTCTGGTATTAGGGTTAGAGAATTGGGGCTCTGTTCATGGTTAGGGTTAGGATAAGGTTTTGGGCTAGGTAGGGTTCAGGCTCAGGTGTGGGCTAGGTTTAGTGTTTGGGTTAGAGGGTTAGGGACAGGGTTATGGTCACAGTGTAGTCATGTTGGCTATTCACAATAAATGAGCTTCAATCACCGGACAATTTGGTGTGTAGCACTCAGAACTTACGACTCCAGACTAGGGAAATATTTAGAAATGTGCTTCACACAATAGGAATACATATTCCAATAGACTGAATATCTGAAAAGCACAATTTTGTCACTGAAATCTTGTTCAAACAGCTGAGAAGCGAGTGTGACACTGTTTACATTTATTTTTCCCGTCAAAAGGAGTTGGCGTTTTCGGGAAAAGGTTTTGGTGAAACACTGAAAAACTCATTTTCCTAGAGCTATCGAACAGTATGAAAGTATTGAGAACACTATGAAATAAAAATGTTAGTTAGGCTTGGGTTCCAAGTAATGTTTTACTGTGCCTTTAAAAAGCCGGTATGACACCTGTCTTAAAATGAAAAGTCTCATTGCTCAAAATAACAGCCCAGGGGAATGGCAGAGTGTCTCTAGAACTCCTGGAATACGTTTTAGAACCCGAACATCTCTACTGAATTTTGAAATACTGAGAATTTGTATCCAAAGCGCTGTGAAAGGTAGGATAGACTATCAAGTGTTAATGTTGAAAGTGCTGGTATATTTGTAAAAAAGGTTGTTTTACCAAATTAGAATTCACAATGAAAAAGCTTGAGACACTGGAAGAGAGAGACTCCAACTCGAGAAATTCACACTGATAACCTAGGTTAATATCTAAGAAAGTGCTTCAAACACTGGGAATACGTGAATACAGGGCCTTAATATCTGTAACACATTGTTTCCTGACAAGGAAATCGTGTTCAAAGAACATAGAACCCAGTTGGATACTGGTTACATTTATTATTCCAGGACAATGAGTTGGCGATTTTGAAAGAAGCCTGGTTAGGCCATTAAACTGGATGTGATGACGTCACCAAGGGGGAGGGGCCACGTGGGCAGGCTAAATTGATCCCAGGTGATAATGATTTGGCCAGGGGACCAGCTGGGAGTATTGATGTCATCGAGATTAGTTCTGGTATTAGGGTTAGAGAATTGGGGCTCTGTTCATGGTTAGGGTTAGGATAAGGTTTTGGGCTAGGTAGGGTTCAGGCTCAGGTGTGGGCTAGGTTTAGGGTTTGGGTTAGAGGGTTAGGGACAGGGTTACGGTCACAGTGTAGTCATGTTGGCTATTCACAATGAATGAGCTTCAATCACTGGACAATTTGGTGTGTAGCACTCAGAACTTACGACGCCAGACTAGGGAAATATATAGAAATGTGCTTCACATAATAGGAATACACATTCCAATAGATTTAATATCTGAACAGCACAATGTTGTCACTGGGAAATCTTGTTCAAACAGCTGAGAACCGAGTGTGACACTCTTTACATTTATTTTTCCCGTCAAAAGGTGTTGGCGTTTTCGGGAAAAGGTTTTGGTGAAACACTGAAAAACTCATTTTCCTAGAGCTATCGAACTGTATGAAAGTATTGAGAACACTATGAAATAAAAATGTTAGTTAGGCTAGGGTTCCAAGTAATGTTTTACTGTGCCTTTAAAAACCCGGTATGACACCCGTGTTAAAATGAAAAGTCTCATTGCTCAAAACAACAGACCAGGGGAATGGCAGAGTGTCTCTAGAACTCCTGGAATATGTTTTAGAACCCGAACATCTCTACTAAATTTTGAAATACTGAGAATTTGTATCCAAAGCGCTGTGAAAGGTAGGATAGACTGTCAAGTGGTAATAATGTTGAAAGTGCTGGTATATTGGTAAAAATGGTTGTTTTACCAAATTAGAATTCACAATGAAAAAGCTTGAGACACTGGAAGAGAGAGACTCCAACTCGGGAAATTCACAATCATAACCTAGGTTAATATCTAAGAAAGTGCTTCAAACACTAGGAATATGTGAATAAAGGACCTTAATATCTGTAACACATTGTTTCCTGACAAGGAAATCGTGTTCAAAGAACATAGAACCGAGTTGGATACTGGTTACATTTATTATTCCGGGACAATGAGTTGGCGATTTTGAAAGAGGCCTGGTTAGGCCATTAAACCGGATGTGATGACGTCACCAAGGGGTAGGGGCCACGTGGGCAGGCTTAATTGATCCCAGGTGATAATGATTTGGCCAGGGGACCAGCTGGGAGTGATGACGTCATCGAGATTAGTTCTAGTATTAGGGTTAGGGAATTGGGGCTCTGTTCATGGTTAGGGTTAGGATAAGGTTTTGGGCTAGGTAGGGTTCAGGCTCAGGTGTGGGCTAGGTTTAGGGTTTGGGTTAGAGGGTTAAGGACAGGGTTACGGTCACAGTGTTGTCATGTTGGCTATTCACAATGAATGAGATTCAATCACTGGACAATTTGGTGTGTAGCACTCAGAACTTACGACTCCAGACTAGGGAAATATTTAGAAATGTGCTTCACACAATAGGAATACACATTTCAATAGACTGAATATCTGAATAGCACAATTTTGTCACTGGGAAATCTTGTTCAAACAGCTCAGAACCGAGTGTGACATTCTTTACATTTATTTTTCCCGTCAAAAGGTGTTGGCGTTTTCGGGAAAAGGTTTTGGTGAAACACTGAAAAACTCATTTTCCTAGAGATATCGAAGAGTATGAAAGTATTGAGAACACTATGAAATAAAAATGTTAGTTAGGCTAGGGTTCCAAGTAATGTTTTACTGTGCCTTTAAAAAGCCGGTATGACACCCGTGTTAAAATGAAAAGTCTCATTGCTCAAAACAACAGACCAGGGGAATGGCAGAGTGTCTCTAGAACTCCTGGAATATGTTTTAGAACCCGAACATCTCTACTAAATTTTGAAATACTGAGAATTTATATCCAAAGCGCTGTGAAAGGTAGGATAGACTGTCAAGTGGTAATAATGTTGAAAGTGCTGCTATATTGGTAAAAATGGTTGTTTTACCAAATTAGAATTCACAATGAAAAACCTTGAGACACTGGAAGAGAGAGACTCCAACTCGGGAAATTCACAATCATAACCTAGGTTACTATCTAAGAAAGTGTTTCAAACACTAGGAATATGTGAATAAAGGACCTTAATATCTGTAACACATTGTTTCCTGACAAGGAAATCGTTTTCAAAGACCATAGAACGGAGTTGGATACTGGTTACACTTATTATTCCTGGACAATGGGTTGGCGATTTTGAAAGAAGCCTGGTTAGGCCATTAAACCGGTGCCATGACGTCACCAAGGGGGAGTGGCCACGTGGGCAGGCTTAATTGATCCCAGGTGATAATGATTTGGCCAGGGGACCAGCTGGGAGTGATGACGTCATCGAGAGTAGTTCTGGTATTAGGGTTAGAGAATTGGGGCTCTGTTCATGGTTAGGGTTAGGTTAAGGTTTTGGGCTAGGTAGGGTTCAGTCTCAGGTGTGGGCTAGGTTTAGGGTTTGGGTTAGAGGGTTAGGGACAGGGTTACGGTCACAGTGTAGTCATGTTGGCTATTCACAATGAATGAGCTTCAATCACTGGACAATTTGGTGTGTAGCACTCAGAACTTACGACTCCAGACTAGGGAAATATTTAGAAATGTGCTTCACACAATAGGAATACATATTCCAATAGAATGAATATCTGAACAGCACAATTTTGTCACTGGGAAATCTTGTTCAAACAGCTGAGAAGCGAGTGTGACACTGTTTACATTTATTTTTCCCGTCAAAAGGAGTTGGCGTTTTCGGGAAAAGGTTTTGGTGAAACACTGAAAAACTCATTTTCCTAGAGCTATCGAACAGTATGAAAGTATTGAGAACACTATGAAATAAAAATGTTAGGCTAGGGTTCCAAGTAATGTTTTACTGTGCCTTTAAAAAGCCGGTATGACACCCATGTTAAAATGAAAAGTCTCATTGCTCAAAACAACAGACCAGGGGAATGGCAGAGTGTCTCTACAACTCCTGGAATACGTTTTAGAACCCGAACATCTCTACTGAATTTTGAAATACTGAGAATTTGTATCCAAAGCGCTGTGAAAGGTAGCATAGACTGTCAAGTGGTAATAATGTTGAAAGTGCTGGTATATTTGTAAAAAAGGTTGTTTTACCAAATTAGAATTCACAATGAAAAAGCTTGAGACACTGGAAGAGAGAGACTCCAACTCGGGAAATTCACAATGATAACCTAGGTTAATATCTAAGAAAGTGCTTCAAACACTAGGAATATGTGAATAAGGGCCTTAATATCTGTAACACATTGTTTCCTGACAAGGAAATCGTGTTCAAAGAACATAGTACCGAGTTGGATACTGGTTACATTTATTATTCCAGACAATGAGTTGGCGATTTTGAAAGAAGCCTGGTTAGGCCATTTAACCGGATGTGATGACGTCACCAAGGGGGAGGGGCCACGTGGGCAGGCTTAATTGATCCCAGGTGATAATGATTTGGCCAGGGGACCAGCTGGGAGTGATGACGTCATCGAGATTAGTTCTGGTATTAGGGTTAGAGAATTGGGGCTCTGTTCATGGTTAGGGTTAGGATAAGGTTTTGGGCTAGGTAGGGTTCAGGCTCAGGTGTGGGCTAGGTTTAGTGGTTGGGTTAGAGGGTTAGGGACAGGGTTATGGTCACAGTGTAGTCATGTTGGCTATTCACAATAAATGAGCTTCAATCACCGGACAATTTGGTGTGTAGCACTCAGAACTTACGACTCCAGACTAGGGAAATATTTAGAAATGTGCTTCACACAATAGGAATACATATTCCAATAGATTTAATATCTGAACAGCACAATGTTGTCACTGGGAAATCTTGTTCAAACAGCTGAGAACTGAGTGTGACACTCTTTACATTTATTTTTCCCGTCAAAAGGTGTTGGCGTTTTCGGGAAAAGGTTTTGGTGAAACACTGAAAAACTCATTTTCCTAGAGCTATCGAACTGTATGAAAGTATTGAGAACACTATGAAATAAAAATGTTAGTTAGGCTAGGGTTCCAAGTAATGTTTTACTGTGCCTTTAAAAAGCCGGTATGACACCCGTGTTAAAATGAAAAGTCTCATTGCTCAAAACAACAGACCAGGGGAATGGCAGAGTGTCTCTAGAACTCCTGGAATATGTTTTAGAACCCGAACATCTCTACTAAATTTTGAAATACTGAGAATTTGTATCCAAAGCGCTGTGAAAGGTAGGATAGACTGTCAAGTGGTAATAATGTTGAAAGTGCTGCTATATTGGTAAAAATGGTTGTTTTACCAAATTAGAATTCACAATGAAAAAGCTTGAGACACTGGAAGAGAGAGACTCCAACTCGGGAAATTCACAATCATAACCTAGGTTAATATCTAAGAAAGTGCTTCAAACACTAGGAATATGTGAATACAGGGCCTTAATATCTGTAACACATTGTTTCCTGACAAGGAAATCGTGTTCAAAGAACATAGAACCGAGTTGGATACTGGTTACATTTATTATTCCGGGACAATGAGTTGGTGATTTTGAAAGAGGCCTGGTTAGGCCATTAAACCTGATGTGATGATGTCACCAAGGGGGAGGGGCCACGTGGGCAGGCTTAATTGATCCCAGGTGATAATGATTTGGCCAGGGGACCAGCTGGGAGTGATGACGTCATCGAGATTAGTTCTGGTATTAGGGTTAGAGAATTGGGGCTCTGTTCATGGTTAGGGTTAGGATAAGGTTTTGGGCTAGGTAGGGTTCAGGCTCTGGTGTGGGCTAGGTTTAGGGTTTGGGTTAGAGGGTTAGGGACAGGGTTACGGTCACAGTGTAGTCATGTTGGCTATTCACAATGAATGAGCTTCAATCACTGGACAATTTGGTGTGTAGCACTCAGAACTTACGACTCCAGACTAGGGAAATATTTAGAAATGTGCTTCACACAATAGTAATAGACATTCCAATAGACTGAATATCTGAACAGCACAATTTTGTCACTGGGAAATCTTGTTCAAACAGCTGAGAACCGAGTGTGACATTCTTTACATTTATTTTTCCCGTCAAAAGATGTTGGCGTTTTCGGGAAAAGGTTTTGGTGAAACACTGAAAAACTCATTTTCCTAGAGCTATCGAACAGTATGAAAGTATTGAGAACACTATGAAATAAAAATGTTAGTTAGGCTAGGGTTCCAAGTAATGTTTTACTGTGCCTTTAAAAAGCCGGTATGACACCCGTGTTAAAATGAAAAGTCTCATTGCTCAAAACAACAGACCAGGGGAATGGCAGAGTGTCTCTAGAACTCCTGGAATACGTTTTAGAACCCGAACATCTCTACTGAATTTTGAAATACTGAGAATTTGTATCCAAAGCGCTGTGAAAGATAGGATAGACTGTCAAGTGGTAATAATGTTGAAAGTGCTGGTATATTTGTAAAAAATTTTGTTTTACCAAATTAGAATTCACAATGAAAAAGCTTAAGACACTGGAAGGGATAGACTCCAACTCGGGAAATTCACAATGATAACCTATGTTAATATCAAAGAAAGTGCTTCAAACAATAGGAATACGTGAATAAAGGGCCTTAATATCTGTAACACATTGTTTCCTAACAAGGAAATCGTTTTCAAAGAGCATAGAACCGAGTTGGATACTGGTTACATTTATTTTTCCGGGACAATGAGTTGGCGATTTTGAAAGAGGCCTGGTTAGGCCATTATACTGGATGTGATGACGTCACCAAGGGGGAGAGGACACGTGGGCAGGCTTAATTGATCCTAGGTGATAATGATTCGGCCAGGGGACCAGCTGGGAGTGATGACGTCATCGAGATTAGTTCTGGTATTAGGGTTAGAGAATTGGGGCTCTGTTCATGGTTAGGGTTAGGATAAGGTTTTGGGCTAGGTAGGGTTCAGGCTCAGGTGTGGGCTAGGTTTAGGGTTTGGGTTAGAGGGTTAAGGACAGGGTTACGGTCACAGTGTAGTCATGTTGGCTATTCACAATGAATGAGCTTCAATCACTGGACAATTTGGTGTGTAGCACTCAGAACTTACGACTCCAGACTAGGGAAATATTTAGAAATGTGCTTCACACAATAGGAATACACATTCCAATAGACTGAATATCTGAACAGCACAATTTTGTCACTGGGAAATCTTGTTCAAACAGCTGAGAACCGAGTGTGACATTCTTTACATTTATTTTTCCCGTCAAAAGGTGTTGGCGTTTTCGGGAAAAGGTTTTGGTGAAACACTGAAAAACTCATTTTCCTAGAGCTATCGAACAGTATGAAAGTATTGAGAACACTATGAAATAAAAATGTTAGTTAGGCTAGGGTTCCAAGTAATGTTTTACTGTGCCTTTAAAAAGCCGGTATGACACCCGTGTTAAAATGAAAAGTCTCATTGCTCAAAACAACAGACCAGGGGAATGGCAGAGTGTCTCTAGAACTCCTGGAATACGTTTTAGAACCCGAACATCTCTACTGAATTTTGAAATACTGAGAATTTGTATCCAAAGCGCTGTGAAAGATAGGATAGACTGTCAAGTGGTAATAATGTTGAAAGTGCTGGTATATTTGTAAAAAATTTTGTTTTACCAAATTAGAATTCACAATGAAAAAGCTTAAGACACTGGAAGGGATAGACACCAACTCGGGAAATTCACAATGATAACCTCGGTTAATATCTAAGAAAGTGCTTCAAACACTAGGAATACGTGAATAAAGGGCCTTAATATCTGTAACACATTGTTTCCTAACAAGGAAATCGTTTTCAAAGAGCATAGAACCGAGTTGGATACTGGTTACATTTATTTTTCCGGGACAATGAGTTGGCGATTTTGAAAGAGGCCTGGTTAGGCCATTATACTGGATGTGATGACGTCACCAAGGGGGAGAGGACATGTGGGCAGGCTTAACTGATCCTAGGTGATAATGATTTGGCCAGGGGACCTGCTGGGAGTGATGACGTCATCGAGATTAGTTCTGGTATTAGGGTTAGAGAATTGGGGCTCTGTTCATGGTTAGGGTTAGGATAAGGTTTTGGGCTAGGTAGGGTTCAGGCTCAGGTGTGGGCTAGGTTTAGGGTTTGGGTTAGAGGGTTAAGGACAGGGTTATGGTCACAGTGTAGTCATGTTGGCTATTCACAATGAATGAGCTTCAATCACTGGACAATTTGGTGTGTAGCACTCAGAACTTACGACTCCAGACTAGGGAAATATTTAGAAATGTGCTTCACACAATAGGAATACATATTCCAATAGAATGAGTATCTGAACAGCACAATTTTGTCACTGGGAAATCTTGTTCAAACAGCTGAGAAGCGAGTGTGACACTGTTTACATTTATTTTTCCCGTCAAAAGGAGTTGGCGTTTTCGGGAAAAGGTTTTGGTGAAACACTGAAATACTCATTTTCCTAGAGCTATCGAACAGTATGAAAGTATTGAGAACACTATGAAATAAAAATGTTAGTTATGCTAGGGTTCCAAGTAATGTTTTACTGTGCCTTTAAAAAGCCGGTATGACACCCGTGTTAAAATGAAAAGTCTCAATGCTCAAAACAACAGACCAGGGGAATGGCAGAGTGTCTCTAGAACTCCTGGAATACGTTTTAGAACCCGAACATCTCTACTGAATTTTGAAATACTGAGAATTTGTATCCAAAGCGCTGTGAAAGGTAGGATAGACTGTCAAGTGGTAATAATGTTGAAAGTGCTGGTATATTTGTAAAAAAGGTTGTTTTACCAAATTAGAATTCACAATGAAAAAGCTTGAGACCCTGGAAGAGAGAGACTCCAACTCGGGAAATTCACACTGATAACCTAGGTTAATATCTAAGAAAGTGCTTCAAACACTAGGAATACGTGAATAAAGGGCCTTAATATCTGTAACACATTGTTTCCTGACAAGGAAATCGTGTTCAAAGAACATAGAACCGAGTTGGATACTGGTTACATTTATTATTCCGGGACAATGAGTTGGCGATTTTGAAAGAAGCCTGGTTAGGCCATTAAACCAGATGTGATGACGTCACCGAGGGGGAGGGGCCACGGGGGTAGGCTTAATTGATCCCAGGTGATAATGATTTGGCCAGGGGACCAGCTGGGAGTGATGACGTCATCGAGATTAGTTCTGGTATTAGGGTTAGAGAATTGGGGCTCTGTTCATGGTTAGGGTTAGGATAAGGTTTTGGGCTAGGTAGGGTTCAGGCTCAGGTGTGGGCTAGGTTTAGGGTTTGGGTTAGAGGGTTAGGGACAGGGTTAAGGTCGCAGTGTAGTAATGTTGGCTATTCACAATGAATGAGCTTCAATCACTGGACAATTTGGTGTGTAACACTCAGAACGTACGCCTCCAGACTAGGGAAATATTTAGAAATGTGCTTCACACAATAGGAATACATATTCCAATAGACTGAGTATCTGAACAGCACAATTTTGTCACTGGGAAATCTTGTTCAAACAGCTGAGAAGCGAGTGTGACACTGTTTACATTTATTTTTCCCATCAAAAGGAGTTGGCGTTTTCGGGAAAAGGTTTTGGTGAAACACTGAAAAACTCATTTTCCTAGAGCTATCGAACAGTATGAAAGTATTGAGAACACTATGAAATAAAAATGTTAGTTAGGCTAGGGTTCCAAGTAATGTTTTACTGTGCCTTTAAAAAGCCGGTATGACACCCGTGTTAAAATGAAAAGTCTCATTGCTCAAAACAACAGACCAGGGGAATGGCAGAGTGTCTCTAGAACTCCTGGAATACGTTTTAGAACCCGAACATCTCTACTGAATTTTGAAATACTGAGAATTTGTATCCAAAGCGCTGTGAAAGGTAGGATAGACTGTCAAGTGGTAATAATGTTGAAAGTGCTGGTATATTTGTAAAAAAGGTTGTTTTACCAAATTAGAATTCACAATGAAAAAGCTTGAGACCCTGGAAGAGAGAGACTCCAACTCGGGAAATTCACACTGATAACCTAGGTTAATATCTAAGAAAGTGCTTCAAACACTAGGAATACGTGAATAAAGGTCCTTAATATCTGTAACACATTGTTTCCTGACAAGGAAATCCTGTTCAAAGTACATAGAACCGAGTTGGATACTGGTTACATTTATTATTCCGGGACAATGAGTTGGCGATTTTGATAGAAGCCTGGTTAGGCCATTAAACCGGGTGCCATGACGTCACCAAGGGGGAGGGGCCACGTGGGCAGGCTTAATTGATCCCAGGTGATAATGATTTGGCCAGGGGACCAGCTGGGAGTGATGACATCATCGAGATTAGTTCTGGTATTAGGGTTAGAGAATTGGGGCTCTGTTCATGGTTAGGGTTAGGATAAGGTTTTGGGCTAGGTAGGGTTCAGGCTCAGGTGTGGGCTAGGTTTAGGGTTTGGGTTAGAGGGTTAGGGACAGGGTTAAGGTCGCAGTGTAGTAATGTTGGCTATTCACAATGAATGAGCTTCAATCACTGGACAATTTGGTGTGTAACACTCAGAACGTACGCCTCCAGACTAGGGAAATATTTAGAAATGTGCTTCACACAATAGGAATACATATTCCAATAGACTGAGTATCTGAACAGCACAATTTTGTCACTGGGAAATCTTGTTCAAACAGCTGAGAAGCGAGTGTGACACTGTTTACATTTATTTTTCCCATCAAAAGGAGTTGGCGTTTTCGGGAAAAGGTTTTGGTGAAACACTGAAAAACTCATTTTCCTAGAGCTATCAAACAGCATGAAAGTATTGAGAACACTATGAAATAAAAATGTTAGTTAGGCTAGGGTTCCAAGTAATGTTTTACTGTGCCTTTAAAAAGCCGGTATGACACCCGTGTTAAAATGAAAAGTCTCATTGCTCAAAACAACAGACCAGGGGAATGGCAGAGTGTCTCTAGAACTCCTGGAATACATTTTAGAACCCGAACATCTCTACTGAATTTTGAAATACTGAGAATTTGTATCCAAAGCGCTGTGAAAGGTAGGATAGACTGTCAAGTGGTAATAATGTTGAAAGTGCTGGTATATTTGTAAAAAAGGTTGTTTTACCAAATTAGAATTCACAATGAAAAAGCTTGAGACACTGGAAGAGAGAGACTCCAACTCGGGAAATTCACACTGATAACCTAGGTTAATATCTCAGAAAGTGCTTCAAACACTAGGAATACGTGAATAAAGGGCCTTAATATCTGTAACACATTGTTTCCTAACAAGGAAATCGTTTTCAAAGAGCATAGAACCGAGTTGGATACTGGTTACATTTATTTTTCCGGGACAATGAGTTGGCAATTTTGAAAGAGGCCTGGTTAGGCCATTATACTGGATGTGATGACGTCACCAAGGGGGAGAGGACACGTGGGCAGGCTTAACTGATCCTAGGTGATAATGATTTGGCCAGGGGACCAGCTGGGAGTGATGACGTCATCGAGATTAGTTCTGGTATTAGGGTTAGAGAATTGGGGCTCTGTTCATGGTTAGGGTTAGGATAAGGTTTTGGGCTAGGTAGGGTTCAGGCTCAGGTGTGGGCTAGGTTTAGGGTTTGGGTTAGAGGGTTAAGGACAGGGTTACGGTCACAGTGTAGTCATGTTGGCTATTCACAATGAATGAGCTTCAATCACTGGACAATTTGGTGTGTAGCACTCAGAACTTTCGACTCCAGACTAGGGAAATATTTAGAAATGTGCTTCACACAATAGGAATACACATTCCAATAGACTGAATATCTGAACAGCACAATTTTGTCACTGGGAAATCTTGTTCAAACAGCTGAGAACCGAGTGTGACATTCTTTACATTTATTTTTTCCGTCAAAAGGTGTTGGCGTTTTCGGGAAAAGGTTTTGGTGAAACACTGAAAAACTCATTTTCCTAGAGCTATCGAACAGTATGAAAGTATTGAGAACACTATGAAATAAAAATGTTAGTTAGGCTAGGGTTCCAAGTAATGTTTTACTGTGCCTTTAAAAAGCCGGTATGACACCCGTGTTAAAATGAAAAGTCTCATTGCTCAAAACAAGAGACCAGGGGAATGGCAGAGTTTCTCTAGAACTCCTGGAATACGTTTTAGAACCGGAACATCTCTACTGAATTTTGAAATGCTTTGAATTTGTATCCAAAGCGCTGTGAAAGGTAGCATAGACTGTTAAGAAGTGGTAATAATGTTGAAAGTGCTGGTATATTTGTAAAAAAAGGTTGTTTTACCAAATTAGAATTCACAATGAAAAAGCTTGAGACACTGGAAGAGAGAGACTCCAACTCGGGAAATTCACAATGATAACCTAGGTTAATATCTAAGAAAGTGCTTCAAACACTAGGAATATGTGAATAAAGGGCCTTAATATCTGTAACACATTGTTTCCTGACAAGGAAATCGTGTTCAAAGAACATAGAACCGAGTTGGATACTGGTTACATTTATTATTCCGGGACAATGAGTTGGCGATTTTGAAAGAAGCCTGGTTAGGCCATTAAACCAGATGTGATGACGTCACCGAGGGGGAGGGGCCACGGGGGTAGGCTTAATTGATCCCAGGTGATAATGATTTGGCCAGGGGACCGCTGGGAGTGATGACGTCATCGAGATTAGTTCTGGTATTAGAGTTAGAGAATTGGGGCTCTGTTCATGGTTAGGGTTAGGATAAGGTTTTGGGCTAGGTAGGGTTCAGGCTCAGGTGTGGGCTAGGTTTAGGTTTTGGGTTAGAGGGTTAGGGACAGGGTTATGGTCGCAGTGTAGTCATGTTGGCTATTCACAATGAATGAGCTTCAATCACTGGACGATTTGGTGTGTAGCACTCAGAACTTACGACTCCAGACTAGGGAAATATTTAGAAATGTGCTTCACACAATAGGAATACATATTCCAATAGAATGAGTATCTGAACAGCACAATTTTGTCACTCGGAAATCTTGTTCAAACAGCTGAGAAGCGAGTGTGACACTGTTTACATTTATTTTTCCCGTCAAAAGGAGTTGGCGTTTTCGGGAAAAGGTTTTGGTGAAACACTGAAATACTCATTTTCCTAGAGCTATCGAACAGTATGAAAGTATTGAGAACACTATGAAATAAAAATGTTAGTTAGGCTAGGGTTCCAAGTAATGTTTTACTGTGCCTTTAAAAAGCCGGTATGACACCCGTGTTAAAATGAAAAGTCTCATTGCTCAAAACAACAGACCAGGGGAATGGCAGAGTGTCTCTAGAACTCCTGGAATACATTTTAGAACCCGAACATCTCTACTGAATTTTGAAATACTGAGAATTTGTATCCAAAGCGCTGTGAAAGGTAGGATAGACTGTCAAGTGGTAATAATGTTGAAAGTGCTGGTATATTTGTAAAAAAGGTTGTTTTACCAAATTAGAATTCACAATGAAAAAGCTTGAGACACTGGAAGAGAGAGACTCCAACTCGGGAAATTCACACTGATAACCTAGGTTAATATCTCAGAAAGTGCTTCAAACACTAGGAATATGTGAATAAAGGGCCTTAATATCTGTAACACATTGTTTCCTGACAAGGAAATCATGTTCAAAGAACATAGAACTGAGTTGGTTACTGGTTACATTTATTATTCCGGGACAATGAGTTGGCGATTTTGAAAGAGGCCTGGTTAGGCCATTAAACCGGATGTGATGATGTCACCAAGGGGGAGGGGCCACGTGGGCAGGCTTAATTGATCCCAGGTGATAATGATTTGGCCAGGGGACCAGCTGGGAGTGATGACGTCATCGAGATTAGTTCTGGTATTAGGGTTAGAGAATTGGGGCTCTGTTCATGGTTAGGGTTAGGATAAGGTTTTGGGCTAGGTAGGGTTCAGGCTCTGGTGTGGGCTAGGTTTAGGGTTTGGGTTAGAGGGTTAATGACAGGGTTACGGTCACAGTGTAGTCATGTTGGCTATTCACAATGAATGAACTTCAATCACTGGACAATTTGGTGTGTAGCACTCAGAACTTACGACTCCAGACTAGGGAAATATTTAGAAATGTGCTTCACACAATAGTAATACACATTCCAATAGACTGAATATCTGAACAGCACAATTTTGTCACTGGGAAATCTTGTTCAAACAGCTGAGAACCGAGTGTGACATTCTTTACATTTATTTTTCCCGTCAAAAGGTGTTGGCGTTTTCGGGAAAAGGTTTTGGTGAAACACTGAAAAACTCATTTTCCTAGAGCTATCGAACAGTATGAAAGTATTGAGAACACTATGAAATAAAAATGTTAGTTAGGCTAGGGTTCCAAGTAATGTTTTACTGTGCCTTTAAAAAGCCGGTATGACACCCGTGTTAAAATGAAAAGTCTCATTGCTCAAAACAACAGACCAGGGGAATGGCAGAGTGTCTCTAGAACTCCTGGAATACGTTTTAGAACCCGAACATCTCTACTGAATTTTGAAATACTGAGAATTTGTATCCAAAGCGCTATGAAAGATAGGATAGACTGTCAAGTGGTAATAATGTTGAAAGTGCTGGTATATTTGTAAAAAATTTTGTTTTACCAAATTAGAATTCACAATGAAAAAGCTTAAGACACTGGAAGGGATAGACAACAACTCGGGAAATTCACAATGATAACCTAGGTTAATATCTAAGAAAGTGCTTCAAACACTAGGAATACGTGAATAAAGGGCCTTAATAGCTGTAACACATTGTTTCCTAACAAGGAAATCGTTTTCAAAGAGCATAGAACCGAGTTGGATACTGGTTACATTTATTTTTCCTGGACAATGAGTTGGCAATTTTGAAAGAGGCCTGGTTAGGCCATTATACTGGATGTGATGACGTCACCAAGGGGGAGAGGACACGTGGGCAGGCTTAACTGATCCTAGGTGATAATGATTTGGCCAGGGGACCAGCTGGGAGTGATGACGTCATCGAGATTAGTTCTGGTATTAGGGTTAGAGAATTGGGGCTCTGTTCATGGTTAGGGTTAGGATAAGGTTTTGGGCTAGGTAGGGTTCAGGCTCAGGTGTGGGCTAGGTTTAGGGTTTGGGTTAGAGGGTTAAGGACAGGGTTACGGTCACAGTGTAGTCATGTTGGCTATTCACAATGAATGAGCTTCAATCACTGGACAATTTGGTGTGTAGCACTCAGAACTTTCGACTCCAGACTAGGGAAATATTTAGAAATGTGCTTCACACAATAGGAATACACATTCCAATAGACTGAATATCTGAACAGCACAATTTTGTCACTGGGAAATCTTGTTCAAACAGCTGAGAACCGAGTGTGACATTCTTTACATTTATTTTTTCCGTCAAAAGGTGTTGGCGTTTTCGGGAAAAGGTTTTGGTGAAACACTGAAAAACTCATTTTCCTAGAGCTATCGAACAGTATGAAAGTATTGAGAACACTATGAAATAAAAATGTTAGTTAGGCTAGGGTTCCAAGTAATGTTTTACTGTGCCTTTAAAAAGCCGGTATGACACCCGTGTTAAAATGAAAAGTCTCATTGCTCAAAACAAGAGACCAGGGGAATGGCAGAGTTTCTCTAGAACTCCTGGAATACGTTTTAGAACCGGAACATCTCTACTGAATTTTGAAATGCTTTGAATTTGTACCCAAAGCGCTGTGAAAGGTAGCATAGACTGTTAAGAAGTGGTAATAATGTTGAAAGTGCTGGTATATTTGTAAAAAAAGGTTGTTTTACCAAATTAGAATTCACAATGAAAAAGCTTGAGACACTGGAAGAGAGAGACTCCAACTCGGGAAATTCACAATGATAACCTAGGTTAATATCTAAGAAAGTGCTTCAAACACTAGGAATATGTGAATAAAGGGCCTTAATATCTGTAACACATTGTTTCCTGACAAGGAAATCGTGTTCAAAGAACATAGAACCGAGTTGGATACTGGTTACATTTATTATTCCGGGACAATGAGTTGGCGATTTTGAAAGAAGCCTGGTTAGGCCATTAAACCAGATGTGATGACGTCACCGAGGGGGAGGGGCCACGGGGGTAGGCTTAATTGATCCCAGGTGATAATGATTTGGCCAGGGGACCAGCTGGGAGTGATGACGTCATCCAGATTAGTTCTGGTATTAGGGTTAGAGAATTGGGGCTCTGTTCATGGTTAGGGTTAGAATAAGGTTTTGGGCTAGGTAGGGTTCAGGCTCAAATGTGGGCTAGGTTTAGGGTTTGGGTTAGAGGGTTAGTGACAGGGTTACGGTCACAGTGTAGTCATGTTGGCTATTCACAATGAATGAGCTTCAATCACTGGACAATTTGGTGTGTAGCACTCAGAACTTACGACTCCAGACTAGGGAAATATTTAGAAATGTGCTTCACACAATAGGAATACACATTCCAATAGACTGAATATCTGAACAGCACAATTTTGTCACTGGGAAATCTTGTTCAAACAGCGGAGAACCGAGTGTGACATTCTTTACATTTATTTTTCCCTTCAAAAGGTGTTGGCGTTTTCGGGAAAAGGTTTTGGTGAAACACTGAAAAACTCATTTTCCTAGAGCTATCGAACAGTATGAAAGTATTGAGAACACTATGAAATAAAAAAGTTAGTTAGGCTAGGGTTCCAAGTAATGTTTTACTGTGCCTTTAAAAAGCTGGTATGACACCCGTGTTAAAATGAAAAGTCTCATTGCTCAAAACAACAGACCATGGGAATGGCAGAGTGTCTCTAGAACTCCTGGAATACGTTTTAGAACCGGAACATCTCTACTGAATTTTGAAATACTTTGAATTTGTGTCCTAAGCGCTGTGAAAGGTAGCATAGACTGTTAAGTGGTAATAATGTTGAAAGTGCTGGTATATTTGTAAAAAAGTTTGTTTTACCAAATTAGAATTCACAATGAAAAAGATTAAGACACTGAAAGGGATAGACTCCAACTCGGGAAATTCACAATGATAACCTAGATTAATATCTAAGAAAGTGCTTCAAACACTAGGAATATGTGAATAAAGGGCCTTAATATCTGTAACACATTGTTTCCTGACAAGGAAATCGTGTTCAAAGAACATAGAACCGAGTTGGATACTGCTTACATTTATTCTTCCAGGACAATGAGTTGGCGATTTTGAAAGAGGCCTGGTTAGGCCTTTAAACCGGATGTGATGACGACACCAAGGGGGAGGGGCCACTTGGGCAGGCTTAATTGATCCCAGGTGATAATGATTTGGCCAGGGGACCTGCTGGGAGTGATGACGTCATCCAGATTAGTACTGGTATTAGGGTTAGAGAATTGGGGCTCTGTTCATGGTTAGGGTTAGGATAAGGTTTTGGGCTAGGTAGGGTTCAGGCTCAAATGTGTGCTAGGTTTAGGGTTTGGGTTAGAGGGTTAGGGACAGGGTTACGGTCACAGTGTAGTCATGTTGGCTATTCACAATGAATGAGCTTCAATCACTGGACAATTTGGTGTGTAGCACTCAGAACTTACGACTCCAGACTAGGGAAATATTTAGAAATGTGCTTCACACAATAGGAATACACATTCCAATAGACTGAATATCTGAACAACACAATTTTGTCACTGGGAAATCTTGTTCAAACAGCTGAGAACCGAGTGTGACATTCTTTACATTTATTTTTCCCGTCAAAAGGTGTTGGCGTTTTCGGGAAAAGGTTTTGGTGAAACACTGAAAAACTCATTTTCCTAGAGCTATCGAACAGTATGAAAGTATTGAGAACACTATGAAATAAAAATGTTAGTTAGGCTAGGGTTCCAAGTAATGTTTTACTGTGCCTTTAAAAAGCCGGTATGACACCCGTGTTAAAATGAAAAGTCTCATTGCTCAAAACAACAGACCAGGGGAATGGCAGAGTGTCTCTAGAACTCCTGGAATACGTTTTAGAACCCGAACATCTCTACTGAATTTTGAAATACTGAGAATTTGTATCCAAAGCGCTGTGAAAGGTAGGATAGACTGTCAAGTGGTAATAATGTTGAAAGTGCTGGTATATTTGTAAAAAAGGTTGTTTTACCAAATTAGAATTCACAATGAAAAAGCTTGAGACACTGGAAGAGAGACTCCAACTCGGGAAATTCACAATGATAACCTAGGTTAATATCTAAGAAAGTGCTTCAAACACTAGGAATACGTGAATAAAGGGCCTTAATATCTGTAACACATTGTTTCCTGACAAGGAAATCGTGTTCAAAGAACATAGAACCGAGTTGGATACTGGTTACATTTATTATTCCGGGACAATGAGTTGGCAATTTTGAAAGAAGCCTGGTTAGGCCATTAAACCGGATGTGATGACGTCACCAAGGGGGAGGGAGCATGTGGGCAGGCTTAATTGATCCCAGGTGATAATGATTTGGCCAGGGGACCAGCTGGGAGTGATGACGTCAACGAGATTAGTTCTGGTATTAGGGTTAGAGAATTGGGGCTCTGTTCATGGTTAGGGTTAGGATAAGGTTTCGGGCTAGGTAGGGTTCAGGCTCAGGTGTGGGCTAGGTTTAGGGTTTGGGTTAGAGGGTTAGGGACAGGGTTACAGTCACAGTGTAGTAATGTTGGCTATTCACAATGAATGAGCTTCAATCACTGGACAAATTGGAGTGTAGCACTGAGAATTTACAACTCCAGACTAGGGAAATATTTAGAAATGTGATTCACACAATATCAATACATATTCCAATAGACTGAATATCTGAACAGCACAATTTTGTCACTGGGAAATCTTGTTCAAACAGCTGAGAAGCGAGTTTGACACTGTTTACATTTATTTTTCCCGTCAAAAGGAGTTGGCGTTTTCGGGAAAAGGTTTTGGTGAAACACTGAAAAACTCATTTTCCTAGAGCTATCGAACAGTATGAAAGTATTGAGAACACTATGAAATAAAAATATTAGTTAGGCTAGGGTTCCAAGTAATGTTTTACTGGGCCTTTAAAAAGCCGGTATGACACCCGTGTTAAAATGAAAAGTCTCATTGCTCAAAACAACAGACCAGGGCATGGCAGAGTGTCTCTAGAAATCCTGGAATACGTTTTAGAACCCGAACATCTCTACTGAATTTTGAAATACTGAGAATTTGTATCCAAAGCGCTGTGAAAGGTAGGATAGACTGTCAAGTGGTAGTAATGTTGAAAGTGCTGGTATATTTGTAAAAAAGGTTGTTTTACCAAATTAGAATTCACAATGAAAAAGCTTGAGACACTGGAAGAGAGAGACTCCAACTCAGGAAATTCACAGTGATAACCTAGGTTAATAACTACTAAAGTGTTTCAAACACTAGAAATACGTGAATAAAGGGCCTTAATATCTGTAACACATTGTTTCCTGACAAGGAAATCGTGTTCAAAGAACATAGAACCGAGTTGGATACTTGTTACATTTATTATTCCTGGAAAATGAGTTGGCGATTTTGAAAGAAGCCTGGATAGGCCATTAAACCGCATGTGATGACGTCACCAAGGGGGAGGGAGCATGTGGGCAGGCTTAATTGATCCCAGGTGATAATGATTTGGCCAGGGGACCAGCTGGGAGTGATGACGTCATCGAGATTTGTTCTGGTATTAGGGTTAGAGAATTGGGGCTCTGTTCATGGTTAGGGTTAGGATAAGGTTTGGGCTAGGTAGGGTTCAGGCTGAGGTTAGGGCTAGATTTAGGGTTTGGGATAGAGGGTTAGGGACAGGGTTATGGTCACAGTGTAGTAATGTTGGCTATTCACAATGAATGAGCTTCAATCACTGGACAATTTGGTGTGTAGCACTCAGAACTTACGACTCCAGACTAGGGAAATATTTAGAAATGTGCTTCACACAATAGGAATACACATTCCAATAGACTGAATATCTGAACAGCACAATTTTGTCACTGGGAAATTTTGTTCAAACAGCTGAGAACCGAGTGTGACACTGTTTACATTTATTTTTCCCGTCAAGAGAAGTTGGCGTTTTCGGGAAATGGTTTTGGAGAAACACTGAAAAACTCATTTTCCTTGAGCTATCGAACAGTATGAAAGTATTGAGAACACTATGAAATAAAAATGTTAGTTAGGCTAGGGTTCCAAGTAATGTTTTACTGGGCCTTTCAAAAGCCGGTATGACACCCCTGTTAAAATGAAAAGTCTCATTGCTCAAAACAACAGACTTGTGGAATGGCAGAGTGTCTCTAGAACTCCTGGAATACGTTTTAGAACCCGAACATCTCTACTGAATTTTGAAATACTGAGAATTTGTATCCAAAGCGTTGTGAAAGGTAGGATAGACTGTCAAGTGGTAATAATGTTGAAAGTGCTCGTATATTTGTAAAAAAGGTTGTTTTACCAAATTAGAATTCACAATGAAAAAGCTTGAGACACTGGAAGAGAGAGACTCCAACTCGGAAAATTCACAATGATAACCTAGCTTAATATCTAAGAAAGTTCTTCAAACACTAGGAATACGTTAATAAAGGGCCTTAATATCTGTAACACATTGTTTCCTGTCAAGGAAATGATGTTCAAAGAACATAGAACCGAGATGGATACTGGTTACATTTATTATTCTGGGACAATGAGTATGCGATTTTGAAAGAAGCCTGGTTAGGCCATTAAACCGGAAGTGATGACGTCACCAAGGGGTAGGGGCCAAGTGGGCAGGCTTAATTGATCCCAGGTGATAATGATTTGGCCAGGGGACCAGCTGGGGGTGATGACGTCATCGAGATTAGTTCTGGTATTAGGGTTAGAGAATTGGGGCTCTGTTCATGGTTAGGGTTAGGATAAGGTTTTGGGCTAGGTAGGGTTCAGGCTCAGGTGTGGGCTAGGTTTAGGGTTTGGGATAGAGGGTTAGGGACAGGGTTACGGTCACAGTGTAGTAATGTTGGCTATTCACAATGAATGAGCTTCAATCACTGGACAATTTGGTGTGTAGCACTCAGAACTTACGACTCCAGACTAAGGAAATAATTAGAAATGTGCTTCACACAATAGGAATACATATTCCAATAGACTGAATATCTGAACAGCACAATTTTGTCACTGGGAAATCTTGTTCAAACAGCTGAGAAGCGAGTGTGACACTGTTTACATTTATTTTTCCCGTCAAAAGGAGTTGGCGTTTTCGGGAAAAGGTTTTGGTGAAACAGTGAAAAACTCATTTTCCTAGAGCTATAGAACAGTATGAAAGTATTGAGAACACTATGAAATAAAAATGTTAGTTAGGCTAGTGTTCCAAGTAATGTTTTAATGTGCCTTTAAAAAGCCAGTATGACACCCGTGTTAAAATGAAAAGTGTCATAGCTCAAAACAACAGACCAGGGGAATGTCAGAGTGTCTCTAGAACTCCTGGAATACGTTTTAGAACCCGACCATCTCTACTGAATTTTGAAATACTGAGAATTTGTGTCCAAAGCGCTTTGAAGGTTAGGATAGACTTTCAAGTGGTAATAATGTTGAAAGTGCTGGTATATTTGTAAAAAAGGTTGTTTTACCAAATTAGAATTCACAATGAGAAACCTTGAGACACTGGAAGAGAGAGACTCCAACTCGGGAAATTCACAATGATAACCTAGGTTAATATCTAAGACAGTGCTTCATACACTAGGAATACGTGAATAAAGGGCCTTATTCAAACACTAGGAATACGTGAATAAAGGGGGTAAAGGGGGAGATCAACTAAAGGACTTGCGTGCAGGCATATGAGCCTAACCAGCGGTTAAGGACAACAGGGGGGTGGGGGCATGTGTGGGGAGGGGTGTGGGATGGGAATGGGGGGACGAGGGCAAATATGTGATACCTTAATCAATAAAGAAATTTAAAAAAAGAAAGAATTGGGGCTCTGTTCAGGGTTAGGGTTAGGATAAGATTTCGGGCTAGGTAGGGTTCAGGCTCATGTTAGGGCTAGGTTTACGGTTAGGGTTAGAGGGTTGGGGACAGGGTTCCGGTCACCATGTAGTAACGTTGGCTATTCTCAATAAATGAGATTCAATCACTAATGATTTCTAGCTGTGTCTTATAATGGGCCATCTGCTCTATTGGTGGGACTTCACCACATGTACAAACAATTTTATACACTCTTCTCTGAACTTGAGAAGCTATATAAACCTGTCTTTCAACTGTTTTACAGTTGAGTACTACTTTTCAGTGACTTATGGTGGATTCAAACACTGGTTTCATGTGAACTAACTCTATTTCAAGGATTTCTGCAGTGTACAACATCCTTTCTATTCTAGACACTTACATTTTGATGGTTTTCCAGTTGTTCTAACACAATTCGATGATATTTATTAGTATTTGCTCTGAATTACTATGCTTTCTTGCAGTGTCCTTTAATGGGCCTTCTGCTCTACTTGTGGGACTTCATCACTTGTAGCAACATCTTTATACATTCATCTCTGAACTTGAGAAGCTATATACACTTGTTTCCCAACTGTTTTACAGTTGAATATTACTTTTCAGTGAATTCTGGTGGTTCCAAACACTGGTTTCATGTGAACTAACTCTATTTCAAGGATTTCCGCAGTGTACAACATCCTTTCTAGACTAGACACTTACATTTTGATGGTTTTCTCCTTGTTCTCACACAATTCCATGATATTCATTAATATTTGCTTTGAGTTACTATAGATTTCTAGCTGTGTCCTATAATGGCCCTTCTGCTCAACTAGTGGGACTTCACCACATGTAAAAACAACTTCATACATTCTTCCCTGAATTTGAGAAGCTATATACACTTGTCTCTCAACTGTTTTACTGTTGAATGCTACTTTTCAGTGAATTCTAGTTGGTTGAAACACTGGTTTCTTGTGAACTAACTCTATTTCAAGGATTTCTGCAGTGTAAAACATCCTTTCTAGACTATACACTTATATTTTGATGGTTTTCCACTTGTTCTCACACAATTCTATGATATTCATTAATATTTGATCTGAATTACTACAGATTTCTAGCTGTGTCCTGTAATGAGCCCTCTGCTCTACTTGTGGGAATTCACCACATGTAAAAACAACTTCATACACTCTTCTCAGAACTTGAGAAGCTATATACACTTGTCTTTCAACAGTTTTACAGTTCAATGCTAAATTTCATTGTATTCTAGGGGTTTCAAAAACTGGTTTCATGTGAACTAACTCTATTTCAAGGATTTCTGCAGTGTACAACATCCTTTCTAGACTAGACACTTACATTTTGATGTCTTTTCCACTTGGTCTCTCACAATTCTGTGATACTCATTAGTATTTGCTCTGAATTACTACTGCTTTCTTGCAGTGTCGTATAATGGGCCTTCTGCTCTACTTGTTGGACTTCTCCACAAGTACAAACAACATTATACACTCTTCTCTGAGCTTGAGAATCTATATACACTTGTCTTTCAACTGTTTTACAGTTGAATACTATTATTCAGTGAATTCTGGTTGTTTCAAACACTGGTTTCATGTGCACTAACACTATTTCAAGGATTTCTGCAGTGTACAACATCCTTTCTAGACTAGACACTTACATTTTGATGGTTTTCCACTTGTTCTCACACAATTCTATGATATTCATTAGTATTTGCTCTGAATTACTACTGATTTCTAGCTGTGTACTACAATGGGACTTCTGCTCTACTTGTGGGACTTCACCACATGTAAAAACAACTTCGTACACTCTTCTCTGAACTTGAGAGCTATATACACTTGTCTTTCAACAGTTTTACAGTTGAATGCTAATTTTCATTGTATTCTAGGGGTTTCAAACACTGTTTTCATGTGAACTGACTCTATTTCCAGGATTTCTGCAGTGTACAACATCCCTTCTAGACTAGACACTTACATTTTGATGTTTTTCCACTTGTTCTCACACAATTCTATGATATTCATTAGTATTTGCTCTGAATTACTACTGATTTCTAGCTGTGTCCTCTAATGGGCCTTCTGCTCTACTTGTGGGACTTCACCACATGTAGAAACAACTTTATACACTCTTCTCTGAACTTGAGAAGCTATATACACCTGTCTTTCAACTGTTTTACAGTTGAATACTACTTTTCAGTGAATTCTGTTGCTTTCAAACACTGCTTTCATGTGAACTAACTCTATTTCCAGGATTTCTGCAGTGTACAACATCCTTTCTAGACTAGACACTTACATTTTGATGGTTTTCCACTTGTTCTCACACAATTCTATGATATTCATTAATATTTGCTCTGAAATACTACTGATTTCTAGCTGTGTCTCATAATAGGCCTTCTGCTCTATTTGTGGGACTTCACCACATGTAAAAACAACTTCATACATTCTTCTCTGAACTTAAGAAGCTATATACACTTGTCTTTCAACAGTTTTACAGTTGAATGCTAATTTTCATTGTATTCTAGGGGTTTCAAACACTGGTTTCATGTGAACTAACTCTAATTCCAGGATTTTGCAGTGTACAACATCCTTTCTAGACTAGACACTTACATTTTGATGGTTTTCCACTTGTTCTCACTAAATTCTATGATATTCATTAGTATTTGCTCTGAATTACTACTGATTTCTAGCTGTGTCCTACAATGGGACTTCTGCTCTACTTGTGGGACTTCACCACATGTAAAAACAACTTCGTACACTCTTCTCTGAACTTGAGAGCTATATACACTTGTCTTTCAACAGTTTTACAGTTGAATGCTAATTTTCATTGTATTCTAGGGGTTTCAAACACTGGTTTCATGTGAACTAACTCTAATTCCAGGATTTTGCAGTGTACAACATCCTTTCTAGACTAGACACTTACATTTTGATGTCTTTTCCACTTGGTCTCTCACAATTCTATGATATTCATTAGTATTTGCTCTGAATTACTACTGCTTTCTTGCTGTGTATTATAATGGGCCTTCTGCTCTACTTGTGGGACTTCACCACATGTAGAAACAACTTTATACACTCTTCTCTGAACTTGAGAAGGTATATACACCTGTCTTTCAACTGTTTTACAGTTGAATACTACTTTTCAGTGACTTCTGGTGGTTTCAAACGCTGGTTTCATGTGAACTAACTCTATTTAAAGGATTTCCTCAGTGTACAACATCCTTTCTAGACTAGACACACTTACATTTTGATTGTGTTCCACTTGTTCTCACACAATTCTATGTTATTTATTAGTATTTGCTCTGAATTACTACTGATTTCTAGCTGTGTCCTATTTTGGGCTCTCTACTCTACTTGTTGGACTTCTCCACAAGTACAAACTATATTATACAATCATCTCTGAGCTTGAGAATCTATATACACTTGTCTGTCAACTGTTTTACAGTTCAATACTATTATTCAGTGAATTCTGGTTGTTTCAAACACTGGTTTCATGTGAACTAACTCTATTTCAAGGATTTCTACAGTGTACAACATACTTTCTAGACTAGACACTTACATTTTATGGTTTTCCACTTGTTCTCAAACAATTCTATGATATTCATTAGTATTTGCTCTGAATTACTACTGCTTTCTTGCAGTGTCCTATAATAGCCCTTCTGCTCTACTTGTGGGACTTCACCACATGTAGAAACAACTTTATACACTCTTCTCTGAACTTGAGAAGCTATATAAACTTGTCTTTCAACTGTTTTACAGTAGAATACTACTTTTCATTGAATTCTGTTTTTTTCAAACACTGGTTTCATGTGAACTAACTCTATTTCAAGGATTTCTGAAGTGTACAACATCCTTTATGAACTAGACACTTGCATTTTGATGGTTTTCCACTTGTTCTCACACAATTCTATGATATTCATTAGTATTTGCTCTGAATTACTACTGATTTCTAGCTGTGTCCTCTAATGGGCCTTCTGCTCTACTTGCGGGACTTCACCATATGTAGAAACAACTTTATACACTCTTCTCTGAACTTGAGAAGCTATATACACCTGTCTTTCAAATGTTTTACAGTTGAATACTACTTTTCAGTGAATTCTGTTGGTTTCAAACACTGGTTTCATGTGAACTAACTCTATTCCCAGGATTTCTGCAGTGTACAACATCCTTTCTAGACTAGACACTTACATTTTGATGGTTTTCTACTTATTCTCACACAATTCCATGCTATTCATTAATATTTGCTCTGAATTACTACAGATTTCTAGCTGTGTCCTATAATGGGCCCTCTGCTCTACTTGTGGGACTTCACCACATGTAAAAACAACTTCATACACTCTTCTCTGAACTTGAGAAGCTATATACACTTGTCTTTCAACAGTTTTACTGTTGAATGCTAATTTTCCTTGTATTCTAGGGGTTTCAAACACTGGTTTCATGTGAACTAACTCTATTTCCAGGATTTCTGCAGTGTACAACATCCTTTCTAGACTAGACACTTACATTTTGATGTCTTTTCCACCTGGTCTCTCACAATTCTGTGATACTCATTAGTATTTGCTCTGAATTACTACTGCTTTCTTGCAGTGTCCTATAATGGACCTTCTGCTCTACTTGTGGGACTTCACCACTTGTAGAAACAACTTTATACATTCTTATCTGAATTAGAGAAGCTATATACACTTGTCCTTCAACTGTTTTCCTGTTGAATACTACTTTTCAATGAATTCTGATGGTTTCAAACACTGGTTTCATGTGAACTAACTCTATTTCAAGGATTTCTGCAGTGTACAACATCCTTTCTAGACTAGACACTTACATTTTGATGTCTTTGTTACTTGGTCTCTCACAATTCTGTGATACTCATTAGTATTTGCTCTGAATTACTACTGCTTCCATGCAGTGCCCTATAATAGCCCTTCTGCTCTACTTGTGGGACTTCACCACATGTAGAAACAACTTCATACACTCTTCTCTGAACTTGAGAAGCTATATACACTTGTCTTTCAACTGTTTTACAGTTGAAAACTACTTTTCAGTGACTTCTGGTGGTTTCAAACACTGGTTTCATGTGAACTAACTCTATTTGAAGGATTTCTGCAGTGTACAACATCCCTTCTAGACTAGACACTTACATTTTGATGGTTTTCCACTTGTTCTCACACAATTCTATGATATTCATTAGTATTTGCTCTGAATTACTACTGCTTCCTTGCAGTGTCCTATAATAGCCCTTCTGCTCTACTTGTGGGACTTCACCATTTGTAGAAACAACTTTATACATTCTTCTCTTATAGAGAAGCTATATACACTTGTCTTTCAACTGTTTTACTGTTGAATACTACTTTTCAGTGAATTCTGATGGTTTCAAACACTGGTTTCATGTGAACTAACTCTATTTCAAGGATTTCTGCAGAGTACAACATCCTTTCTAGACTAGACACATTTGGATTTTTTTCCACTTGTTCTCACACAATTCTATGATATTCATTAGTATTTGCTCTTAATTACTACTGATTTCTAGCTGTATCCTATAATGGGCCTTCTGCTCTACTTGTGTGACTTCACCACATGTAGAAACAACTTTAAACACTCTTCTCTGAACTTGAGAAGCTATATAAACTTGTGTTTAAACTGTTTTACAGTTGAATACTACTTTTCAGTGACTTCTGGTGGTTTCAAACGCTGGTTTCATGTGAACTAACTCTATTTCAAGGATTTCCTCAGTGTACAACATCCTTTCTAGACTAGACACACTTACATTTTGATTGTTTTCCACTTGTTCTCACACAATTCTATGTTATTTATTAGTATTTGCTCTGAATTACTACTGATTTCTAGCTGTGTCCTATTTTGGGCTTTCTACTCTACTTGTTGGACTTCTCCACAAGTACAAACTATATTATACACTCTTCTCTGAGCTTGAGAATCTATATACACTTGTCTGTCAACTGTTTTACAGTTCAATACTATTATTCAGTGAATTCTGGTTGTTTCAAACACTGGTTTCATGTGAACTAACTCTATTTCAAGGATTTCTGCAGTGTAAAACATACTTTCTAGACTAGACACTTACATTTTATGATTTTCCACTTGTTCTCAAACAATTCTATGATATTCATTAGTATTTGCTCTGAATTACTACTGCTTTCTTGCAGTGTCCTTTAATGGGCCTTCTGCTCTACTTGTGGGACTTCACCACTTGTAGAAACAACTTTACACATTGTTCTCTTATAGAGAAGCTATATACACTTGTCTTTCAACAGTTTTACAGTTGAATGCTAATTTTCATTGTATTCTAGGGGTTTCAAACACTGTTTTCATGTGAACTAACTCTATTTCCAGGATTTCTGCAGTGTACAACATCCCTTCTAGACTAGACACTTACATTTTGATGGTTTTCCACTTGTTCTCACACAATTCTATGATATTCATTAGTATTTGCTCTGAATTACTACTGATTTCTAGCTGTCCTCTAATGGGCCTTCTGCTCTACTTGCGGGACTTCACCACATGTAGAAACAACTTTATACACTCTTCTCTGAACTTTAGAAGCTATATACACCTGTCTTTCAAATGTTTTACAGTTGAATACTACTTTTCAGTGAATTCTGTTGGTTTCAAACACTGGTTTCATGTGAACTAACTCTATTCCCAGGATTTCTGCAGTGTACAACATCCTTTCTAGACTAGACACTTACATTTTGATGGTTTTCCACTTGTTCTCACACAATTCTATGATATTCATTAATATTTGCTCTGAAATACTACTGATTTCTAGCTGTTTCTTATAATAGGCCTTCTGCTCTATTTGTGGGACTTCACCACATGTAGAAACAACTTTATACACTCTTCTCTGAACTTTAGAAGCTATATACACTTGTTTCCCAACTGTTTTACAGTTGAATACTACTTTTCAGTGAATTCTGGTGGTTTTAAACACTGGTTTCATGTGAACTAACTCTATTTCAAGGATTTCCGCAGTGTACAACATCCTTTCTAGACTAGACACTTACATTTTGATGGTTTTCTACTTATTCTCACACAATTCCATGCTATTCATTACTTCTAATTTCTAGCTGTGTCGTATAATGGGCCTTCTGCTCTACTTGTGGGACTTCTCCACAAGTACAAACAACATTATACACTCTTCTCTGAACTTGAGAAGCTATATAGACTTGTCTTTCAACTGTTTTACAGTTGAAAACTACTTTTCTGTGACTTCTGGTGGTTTTAAACACTGGTTTCATGTGAACTAACTCTATTTCAAGGATTTCTGCAGTGTACAACATCCCTTCTAGATTAGACACTTACATTTTGATGGTTTTCCACTTGTTCTCACACAATTCTGTGATACTCATTAGTGTTTGCTCTGAATTAATACTGCTTTCTTTTTTTAAAAAATTTCTTTATTGATTAAGGTGTCACATATTTGTCCTCATCCCCCCATTCCCATCCCACACCCCTCCCCATGGATGCCCCAACCCCCTGTTGAACTTAACCATTGGTTAGGCTCATATGCATGCACACAAGACCTTTGGTTGATCTCTCCCCCCTCCCCACACCCTCCCCTATCCTCCCTCTGAGTCCCGATAGTCCGATCGATGCCTCCTTGTTTCTAGTTCTATTCTTGTTCATCAGTCTATGTTGTTCATCATTTCCCCTAGATGAGCGAAATCATGTGTCACTAGAGATATACTTATAAGAATTGAATGTGAGACGAGCAATAATAGTTATGCTGACAGGCAAATGAATCAGTCTGTAGTGAGTTTCTTTCTGGACCAATAGTTCTTTTGAGACCCAATATCAATGTCCACCAGTTCCTTATGAGTACATGTCGGCACTGACCCCTCAGCTCTGGATGGTGGAGAAATGGTGGTAATGCAGGTCCGACTCCCTCTGGTTTGGTCTCGGCCGGACCCAGGGGCACGGCTTCACCCGGATCCAGGGGCCCATGGCCTCACCCGGACCCGGGACCCAGTCTCACCCGGATCCAGGTGCACATGGCCTCGCCCAGACCCAGGATTCAGCTTCACCCGGACCCAGGGGCGCATGGCCTCACCCGGACCCAGGATCTAGCTTCCCCAGGACCCAGGGGCACGTGGCCTCACCCGGACCCAGTGGCGCGTGGCCTCTCCCAGACCCAGGGTCGCGTGGCCTCAAACGGATCCAGGGGCCCACGGCCTCACGTGGACCTGGGACCCAGGCTCACCCGGATGCAGGGGCCTATGGCTTCACCCGGACCCGGGACCCAGCCTCACCCGGATCCAGGGGCACACGGCCTCGCCCAGACCCAGGATTCAGTTTAACCTAGGTTAATATCTAAGAAAGTGTTTCAAACACTAGAAATACGTGAATAAAGGGCCTTAATATCTGTCACACATTGTTTCCTGACAAGCAAATCGTGTTCAAAGAACATAGAACCGAGTTGGATGCTGTTTACATTTATAATTAAGAGACAATGAGTTGGCGTTTTTGAAAGAGGCCCGGTTAGGCCTTTAAACAGGAAGTGATGACGTCACCAAGGGGGAGGGGCCATGAGGGCAGGTTTAATTGATCCCAGGAGATAATGATTTAGCAGGGGGCCCAGCTAGGAGTGATGACGTCATCGAGGTTAGTTCTGGTGTTGGGGTTAGAGAATTGGGGTTCTGGCTGGGGTTACGGTTAGGATAAGGGTTCGGGCTAGGTAAGGTTCAGGCTCAGGTTAGGGCTAGCTTTAGGATTAGGGTTAGAGGGTTAGGGACAGGGTTAAGGTCACGGTGCAGTAAGGTTGGGTATTCACAATGAATGAGCTTCAACCACTGGACAAATTGGAGTGTAGCACTGAGAATTTACAACTCCAGACTAGGGAAATATTTAGAAATGTGCTTCAGACACTAGGAATACATATTCCAATAGACTGAATATCTGAACAGCACAATTTTGTCACTGGGAAATCTTGTTCAAACCGCTGAGAACCGAGTGTGACACTGTTTACATTTATTTTTCCCGTCAAAAGGAGTTGGCGTTATCGGGAAAAGGAGTTGGTGAAACACTGAAAAATTCATTTTCCTAGAACTATCGAATAGTATGAAAGTATTGAGAACACTATGAAATCAAAATGTTAGTTAGGCTAGGGTTCCAAGTAGTGTTTTAAAGTACCTTTAAAAAGCCGGTATGACACCAGTGTTAAAATGAAAACTCTCAGAGCTCAAAACAACAGAACAGGGGGATGTCTCAGAGTGTCTCTAGAACTCTTGGAATACGTTTTAGAACACGAACATCTCTACTGAATTTTGAAATACTGAGAATTTGTATCCAAAGCGCTGTGAAAAGTAGGGTAGACTTTCAAGTGGTAATAATGGTTAAAGTATGGTATATTTGTAAAAAACGCTGTTTCACCAAATTGGAATTCACAATGAAGGAGCTTGAGACACTGGAAGAGAGAGACTCCAACTCAGGCAATTCACAATGAAAACCTAGGTTAATATCTAAGAAAGTGTTTCAAACACTAGAAATACGTGAATAAAGGGCCTTAATATCTGTCACACATTGTTTCCTGACAAGCAAATCGTGTTCAAAGAACATAGAACCGAGTTGGATGCTATTTACATTGATAATTAAGAGACAATGAGTTGGCGTTTTTGAAAGAGGCCTGGTTAGGCCATTAAACAGGAAGTGATGACGTCACCAAGGGTGAGGGGCCATGAGGGCAGGTTTAATTGATCCCAGGAGATAATGATTTAGCAGGGGGCCCAGCTAGGAGTGATGACGTCATCGAGGTTAGTTCTGGTGTTAGGGTTAGAGAATTGGGGTTCTGGCTAGGGTTAGGGTTAGGATAAGGGTTCGGGCTAGGTAGGGTTCAGGCTCAGGTTAGGGCTAGGTTTAGCGTTAGGGTTAGAGGGTTAGGGACAGGGTTAAGGTCACGGTGCAGTAAGGTTGGGTATTCACAATGAATGAGCTTCAACCACTGGACAAATTGGAGTGTAGCACTGTTATAGTAATAGTGATAAGAATAATATAGAATAAGTATCAAAATGTGGAATTACAGTGTGATATTAAAATATGATGTTAAAAAATATTGAATGTAATGTAAACAGGTTGATTAAACACCCCTGAGTGGCCTCTATGTAGAAAAAAAAAAAGTAAAGTGATCTGTTCCCCATATGTAAAACCAGATATGCAAGTCTCCTGGGACCCGCTGATAAGACACACTGAAGACACCCATCTAGGCACATAAAAAGAGGAAGCACCAGAGGAAGATCAGAGAGGCCTGCTCTGCTCCTCCACAGACGGTCACTCTCCACCCCCCTTTCTGCATCTGCCCAAGCTCTGCCGTGGACCGTGAGTCCAAACAGTGAGCCGGAAAGTGAGGCCTCAAGCAAGAATCCGAGCCGCAGCTGCAAAGTCCAACGTCCAGTGTGTGTGTCTGTCTGCGCGGATCCCCGGGTGGCCTGCCGAGGTCTGGAAACCTCCAGGACTCTGGTAAGTAAACCGTGTGTGATTCGTGCATTGCATGTCTGTCTCCTGTGTAATTTATGCTTGGTCAATATTAAGTAAGTACCTTGGGTTGTACGTGTCAGTTTAGAGACTGGCTGAGGCACCCTTGGTCACCTGTGCTTACGTCCCTGAAGGAGAAATTGGGACAATTGGCGTAGTCGGCAGTTGCTAAATTAAAATTGGACATTAAGGGGGTAAGTGAAACCAAATTTCCTAAATTAATTTTTCTAAATTGCTCCGGGCACAGCGGAGATCAATTTGAATAAGAGAGAAAAGGGGAAGCTTCTAGCCAAATCTGATGTCAAGTGTTGGGCCTGCTAAGAGCAGATAATGTCGTCCACCCAAACCCGAAAGTAATCAGGCATAGAGAACTGATCGGTGTCACTTCTGAAAAACCTTGAGCTTGCTTCAAACTAAAAGTTGTCCACCGTAAGGGCACGCCCAGGAGAGGCTGACTCCCGAAGGCAAACGCCGGAGGGTCCTAGCAGTTTCTCTGCCCAAGCGGAGCCGTGCAGAAGGGTTATATCTGCCGACTGTTTATGCAAGCAAGGGGCTGTGGAGGCAGCCAAGAGGAAGGACACGCGAAAGGGGAAACTAGGCTTGAGAAATCGGTGGAGGGACCCAAGTTGGCGGATTATACCAACCGACAGCTTACGTAGGCAGCACAACCGTGGCATAAACGGTACGGAGGAATTGTGGCTGGAAGGAATAATTCTCTCATTGCAAATTACGGAAAGAAAGAGGAATATATATATAAATATAGATTTTATAAATGAATGGCAGAGCATAAATTACAAAACAGGATCCTGAATTTCTTAAGAAAGGCTCACAATTATCTCTTTCTTTGCAATATATACCTGACTGAAGTCCAGAGGGAAACTTCCCCTTGTGCCATCTATCCCTTTGGGAGAGCAGGTCCTAAAATAATAATTTGTCCGGACTGCCTTCAAGATAGGAAGGAAGATTAAAATGGAATAACTCAGAAGCTTCTAGCAGAAACTAAGGAGGAATAAAGAACGACTAGCTAACATACCGGCCAAAAGTAAATGGTGCACCCTAGAGGACAGCCTCAGGGAGAAATGCAAGGTCAGATACACTCCCAGATTGGGAGAGAAAGTAATCAATAACCCTGATACATTAATACCAGTAATTCAAAGGGCTTCACCTGAAGAGGTGATCCCAATACTTCTACATACAATTCATAATCTTCAGGAAGATAATGATAAAGGAAAAAGATTAGCACAAAAGGTGATAGGACAATATTCTAGCAAGCCAGCCATAGTAAGAAAAAAGGTGGTGAGGAAGGAAGGAACAGAAGGTGAAGGAGAGACAGTAGAATTTTCCTCCTTCACC
This sequence comes from Cnephaeus nilssonii, assembly GCF_951640355.1. NCBI lineage: Eukaryota > Metazoa > Chordata > Mammalia > Chiroptera > Vespertilionidae > Cnephaeus > Cnephaeus nilssonii. Next base: position 708,057 of record NC_137076.1, on the reverse strand, counting down.
ACACAAGAAATGAATTAACTTAGAGGCCTATTAATAAAGGGAGAACTGACAGACATTGATTGGTTGCTACATCTGTATGAGAAGAGAGGTCACACTGTTATGATCAGTGCAGATGAATTATCACAAGTAATTGATGCAATAGAACACCCAAAACTAAGAGAACAACTACTAAAAGACATAGAACAGCAAGGAAGACAGGCACTGGCGTCTATATGGCACTGGGTGTCTAAGGCTTGGAAAAAGTCTTTTCCCCATATAGATTTCTCCTCATCACAATTTTCAAAACCATGGAATAATATAGGCCAGCTCCAACATCAATTGAGGAAATTAACTATCCTTAATGGAATATACCATGGAGATAATCCCTGGGAAGCCACTAATGTGGATGGCATCATAAGCTGTCTAATTAAAAATGCACCCGAGGGATATAAAATACAAATGCAAAATTTATTAGCAGGGTCAAGAACCCCAAATGAGATTAAGGAAAAAATCACCCTCCATCAGGACATGATTACAGATAAAAAATTCACCTTTGTAGCAAAGGAGGAGAGAACACAAAATTACTCTTTAAAAAATAAATAAATAAATAATAAAATAAAATAAGGAAGGAAATAAGGGGACCCCAGAATATGTATAGAAATAATAATAATTTCCAGAACAAGGGAAGAAATTGGACACAACCAAAGCCATGCCTAGCACAGCAAAAACCTTACTGGAAGGTGAATAACCCTTTCTTTAAAAGGGGACCCCCACAAAACCCATTTACAAAAAATCAATCTGGAAATTCATTCAATAAAACCCAATCCAGAAACCCCTTCCCCACTTACCAATCTAAGAATAACCCATTTCAACAACAACCCAGAAATAATCCATTCAGACAACAGGGAAACTACCAAGGCCCCCGCCCCCAATGGAAGGGCAACCAAGGGGGCATAAGAAGAAACTAACCTCTCTTGCTCTAGCAGACGAGTTTTATAGGGAAAATGATAAGAGGCCATATATTACTTTGAATATAAAACCCCAAGATGATTTAATCTTACCTAAAACATTTTTAATATACACTGGATCCCAAATCTCTTTAATGGCCATAGATAATATACCCACAAAATCCTGTGAAAACACAGGATTTCTATTGAAAGAATCACAGGAAATATTATTAAGGCAAATCCAATACACTGTAAAATACTGTACAGAAATAGACAGATTAAAGAATACATTGGGATTCTACAGGAAGAACAGTACCAAATAAGGTCATCAATAAATTAGACTCACTTAAAAGCCCCACATCAAAAAAGGAAGCACAACAAGTTATGGGATTATTTATGTTTTGGAAACAACACATACCATATCTGTCAGACATAGCAAAACCTATATACAAAGTAACTAGAAAAGCAGTAAACTTCCAATGGAATAAAGAACAGGAAGAAGCTTTCCAACAATTAAAACACTACATCCACCTCTTCTCTCAACTACAAAATATACAATCAGGTGACAAGGTAATTCTAGATATTGCTTTTATATCAGAACATGGTAATTGGGGACTATATAAAAAAGGGAAAGATGACCATAAGCTAATGCCAGTAGGATTCTGGTCCAAGAAATTTCCATACTCTCATTTTAAATACTCATATTTTGAGAAATTGATTTGGACTTTATATGCAGCACTGCTACACACAGAACCTCTGACAGGACAACAGCCAATAACAGTCAGGAGCACCCTGCCTCTTAAGGCATGGTTAAATATGTCAGCGGAAGAGTTGGCAGGTAACCAAATTGAAGAAAAGGTACTCGCGTGGAAGTGGTACATAAACACGCGTTGTATCAGCGGCTCCGGAGAACCAGCCCTCCTCACCGAGGAGGTAAACAAACTTGAGGTGGAGCCACCCACCTGTGCCAACAAGTTTGAACCTATAGAGACATCTATAGGTGTACAGGGGCCAAAATACACCCCTGTCTTTAAAAATGCCTGGTTTACAGACGGATCAGCCCCCGTATCCGGTGACTGCAACACCTGGAGGGCAGCAGCCTTCATTCCCGCGACACAACAAGCTCTGACTGTGTCTGGTGAGTCCAATTCTGCACAACATGCAGAACTTATAGCCGCATATATGGCTATACAGGAAGCAGTGCGGACACAAAAACAAAAAATATATATTTACAGACTCTTGGGCAGTATATAATGGCATTATATTATGGTCAGGAAAATGGAAACAAACTAATTGGCAAATTAATGGCAAAGATTTATGGTCTAGAGAATATTGGGAAGAGATATATATTTTATCACAAAAGATAAAAATATATGTAACACATGTCAATGCACATGCTAGTGACAGCTCTAAAACAACACTATACAACAAAATAGTAGATCAACTAGCAAAAGGACTAACACCAGGAAATAACCTCACTATCACTGACAAATCTAAATCTTTAGCAATAACATTAGCATTAAAAAAGGAAGATAACAATTCTTACTCCTTGCCACCAATTCCATCAATTAAATTAAAAAAGGAAGATGGAAAATACAAAATACAACCTCCAGAATTAGAAATGAAATTGACCATACCATTTATCACACAAATACATCAAACATTAGGACACATAGGACAATCAGCACTTATAAACTGGTTTCTAAAAAGAAACATAAAAGCCCCAATCAGAGACATTAAATCAGCCATAAATGCATGCACTGTTTGCAAAGGAACACACATGTTCCGCACACTTCAGCCACCTAGAATGAATAAACCATATATACCCAACCAACTCTTACAGATAGATTTTATTGGACCTTTAAAAGTACCATATTCACAAAAATATGCATGCACATTAGTGGATGTAAATACAGGAATCCTTGCTGCCACAGCATCGTCACATCCAGATGCAAATACAACATTACGCTCCCTAAATACCTGGATGATGCATTTTGGCCCGCCACAAATCATAGATCAAGGATCACACTTTACTGCCACATCTGTACAAAAGTTGGCAGCAGAATATGACATAGATTGGAACTTTCACTTATCATACAACCCAACAGCAGCAGGAACAATTGAAAGGCACAATGGACTCCTCAAACATAAAATGCAAACATTATTGATGGATAATAAATATCCATCTTTACAAGTTCTTTTAAATAAAGCATGCCTTTTATTGAATTCTAGACCTAGACAGAACAGACCCTCCCCCCTAGAACAACTATATCTTCCACACATTGAAAATATCAATGAATACCAATTCATCCCTCCACCTAGAACAAATAGGAAAATTCCTTACAAAATCTTAACAAAAAACTCTAAAGATAACTCCTTGTCCTTGCAGGAAATCATAGCTGACAGCGGAGCCTCACTTTACTGGACAGTAAATGATAAGGGAGAACTACAACAAACCAAAATCCAAAACATACAACCAAGATTTTAAATGAACATTATATTATTTATTTATTGTCTTATCTCAGCCATAATCACTCTTACACTCCTCCTGCCACTCATATCATACATTGAACAGAATGTACACAAGAATATTTGCCAGGAGAAACAGCTGTACGTTTTCATGCTCTACTCAGAGACTATATTGCCATAGGAGAACAAGCAATCTATTCTGCTTACAGATACCCAAGCTCACTTCCACCATTAACAACCCCAAATGAATTATTCAATATAATTTGCATATGAGACTTAAATGCAGAATATTTGACACCACCTTGGAACTATATCCCTGCAATCTCTCAGAGAGAACTTGAAGACAGAGAAAGATGGGAACATATGATGGAACTAGATGGCCCAGAGGAATTTTCCACTGGACATTGATTTTACTCTTTACTAATATTCTTGTTAATGATGTTATTTCTAGTGCTTCTAGCACTACAACTACTTTTAGTACTTCTACTAATGCTGATATTACTCCTGAAGTGCCTGCTACTGCTTTACCTATTACTACTTTTCCTACTACTATTACTACTACTAATACTGGCAAGCCAGATACCATAAAACCAGCTATAGCCCATAAATTATCCATACAACTAACTAAACCAAACAAACATTATGTTTTCCACCACCCAGTCACTCTTACAGCAAATAACTCAATCTTTTCACTAACTATAGGTGATTTTTCTTTCAATACTTCTTTACAATATTACTCCACATACAAGATGTGTCCATCATATCACCACCCAGATTTTTGCCAACTTAAAATATTGAATTATGTACAAAATTCTATGAGAACATATGGTCACACTCAATTGAAAGAATGCATTTCCCAACAATGGTTTCAGGACTCTCTGTCTCTGAGATCAGTTTCCATTATAGATGTCCAATCAAGAGATCCTCCCACAACAACTTATCATATAACTACTGATACCCTTATAACTCTCAATTCCAAATTTATAAACATAGTTCAAAATGTAGATCCATATTTAAATATAGAAAATAATTCATGCATTCAGAGAGCACTAATTAATGTAGTTCCATTTCAAGAACATCTCATGCATTTTTGGTATACAGGAGAACTAGGAGATGAATTTGAGGATTATGATGAATATGATAAATATGAGGAGATGATGAACACAACAGAGGCATCCATACCTACACTCACAACAGAAACACCCATATCAACCTATTTTAACAGACAACCATTCTTTTCACCACCCACCACGAACCCAACCCTACCAGAAGGCTTTCCTATCTCACCATATTATAACATGACACACATTGTAAAAGAAAATGACATAACTTATTATCAATATTATTTAACAGGCTTTCCAAATTTTCCAACATTTGGCAACTTTTGTGTAGGCATTAAATGTCACATGTCAAAGTCTGAATATGGCCCTGTGATGATAACCTTTTTAACTGATGCCATCACACCAGAAGAATATTTAGCTCATGATAACAACTACTGGCCATTTAGACACATACCTCAGATGATGATAGACCTCATTAGTCCTGTCAATTTTGACTTTGGTGAAACTATGCATAAACTTTGGAATTCACCTATGTTTGGCACCATATATCAAATTTGCTTTCCAGCAGCTATATCTAATAATTCCCTTCATATTAATACCACTGGGACAAACTTTACTCATTTTTATACCAAACTAGAACCAGCTATATATTGTGTTGACCCCAACAAGAAATTGGCCAAATCTGTTCTAAATCTATTACAAAGACTAACCCCCAATATGCTATATCCAAATTCTTACAAACTAAGATCACAGCAATTTCTAGGATTCTGGAATATAAATTATACCACCCTTTACTACCCAGATATAATTACACATACCTTTACAGAAATCCCACAAGGAGAACTATTTGTCATGAATTCAACCCACATTTGTTCTAATACCATAGCCATTGGTAAAATTAACCCATCAATTATGCCCTCCTATAACTGCTCTATATTATCCACAAAAATGACAATGTCTATAACGGATTGGTTGCAGTCTAAAAGATACATACTAGAACAAGCTAATTCCTTAGCAAATTTAACTATGTTTTTCTCTAACTACACACAGAAATTTTTTCCTTTATTCATGTTTAATTCCTCTACAACATCATATCTATTAGATTGCTCCCCAAGTGTCACAGAAATGCTCACCTATGCAATTATTCCTAAACATGATCAACAAGCACGACAACCTACATTTTTAAACCACCCATACTCATATGGACCATTCCCCATTATAAGCTATAGAAATTTTACATTTAGCTACACCTCTACAAACATTCTTTCAAATCTTACCACAGGCCAACAACACCAAACAACCTATACAGTTCTTTATCCCAACTCAACATTAAGACCTACGCCTATACCACTAAATCACTCACATTTTGCTTGCAGAGGATATGACCCACTCATTAGTTTACATTATAATATTTCTTATGGACTAAAACCTACTTCTTGGTTTACAACCTTTGGAGCCTATATTAATCCCTCAAAAGCAAAACGTATAGCTGGATCCTTCACTACTGGTTTTCAATCATATATGCTACATTACTTAGACGGCGGATGGAAAAAATTATTCCTCCACCACCATTCACCCATGACTAATCATTCTCTTCTACTCTTCACTGATTTCTACTATATACCTAATATTGCTGATAAATGTTATAATAACCTATTAGAACCATGCAAAGAGGTTGCTACAATTCTACGACATGCTTAAGAACCTTACATTTCTCACCTGTCTATTCTTATGGCATTACAAAACCTGCACCTAAACTTCTTGAGGCCCACTCAGTAATTACACAAATCAATAACCCAGGTAGACTAATTTTCCAACCACAGATTCAGAGAACTACCATATACTTCTCACCAGATGATTTTCTAGCCTCCTCATTAGTCAAAGCTTGTGCAGATGTAGAACCCCCAATTCCAATCAGAAATACACCATTCCCTCAAAAATTTAGACAACATTCAGGAAGGAAACTCTTACAACTAGACGCAGCTTCCTTTGCATTGGCATCAATCGCAGCATCTGTATCTATAGCAAATTCAGTTAAAATTAATCAATTAACTAATGATTTAAATAAATACTTCCACCATACAACTGAATTTGAAACTAAAACATTAGAACTCATCTCTAAATCATTTGACAGTGCCTATCAACTGGCAGCACAAACCCATCAGCAAGTTATGCTCTTATCAGACATAGTTAAGGAACAGGATCACTATATGCACACATTACATCAAGACATAGAGGACATTAATCAAAGATTCCAAAAATACCAATTTAGACAACAATGTCAACTTATACAAAATTCCCTAACACAAGCCCAACGAGACCTTTTGTCTCTCATTGTCAGGGGACAAGGACTGAACCCATTGTGGAATGATGCAATAGCTGCAATTGACTTTACAAAACCTATAGGATGCTCCTACTCAGACTGTGAACTTTCAATACTCACAGCAGTAGGAGGAGAAAACTTAGTGGCATATCCTACATTGAATATACCAATACACATGAACAATAATGAATATGCAATGCCTAATGGAGACATGCTATATGTGGAACCTTATTTCTTCTTAAAATCTTCACTAATACAATTCACTCCAAATATCTTCATTGCATTCCAACCACTATCTGTAGATACATTTCCTGTATCACTTCTTCCACATGACCCAAGACCACTCATGTATAATATAGGCAGACACAACTTTGTCACCTGCTTTACAAATATCTCTGTATATGATCACACAATAAGGAAGAACGTGAACAACTCCTTCCCTAATTCTTGTCACTTAATCACTAATGCTATGAACATCACCTTTAATAATAAAATATATTATTCATTCTTTGACACCAAAACCTCTCTATACTTCTCACCCTCTTTACCCTTATACCAACGCTTGCAAGAAAAACATTATACTGCACCTCCTACTCTTAATGAATCTTTTAACAAGCTTAGCTCTTTAGAACCCCTTGTAAAAGATACTATGAAGACCTTGAAGTCACAAGCTGAACAACTACATCATTAGCCTACATCCCAAAAGCCGGAACCATCACAACCTTGGAAGACTTGAAAAAACTACACCGTAATTGCAAGACAGCGGACACTCTCCTATCCTTATGGAGGACCGTCCCCTGCACTCCTGATTGGAATTTCATCAACCCCATCGCATGGATTCAGCATGGACTCTCTTCATTTGAAGCTACATGGACTTTAATTAAGGAGATATTATTTGCATTGGCTATTATTTTCCTCTTTTGTTTATTTGTTAAGATTGCTAAAATCATTATATGCCTTATCCCCAATAAAATAAAAAATAATTGATTCCCTTGGGGTAAACCCTTCAGGAATCACCGGGTGGAATGTTATAGTAATAGTGATAAGAATAATATAGAATAAGTATCAAAATGTGGAATTACAGTGTGATATTAAAATATGATGTTAAAAAGTATTGAATGTAATGTAAACAGGTTGATTAAACACCCCTGAGTGGCCTGTATGTAGAAAAAAAAGTAAAGTGATCTCTTCCCCATATGTAAAACCAGATATGCAAGGCTCCTGGGACCCGCTGATAAGACAAACACTGAAGACGCCCATCTAGGCACATAAAAAGAGGAAGCACCAGAGGAATATCAGAGAGGTCTGCTCTGCTCCTCCACAGACGGTCACTCTCCACCCCTCTTTCTGCATCTGCCCAAGCTCTGCCGTGGACCGTGAGTCCAAACAATGAGCCAGAAAGTGAGGCCTCAAGCAAGAATCCGAGCCGCAGCTGCAAAGTCCAACGTCCAGTGTGTGTGTCTGTCTGCGCGGATCCCCGGGTGGCCTGCCGAGGTCTGGAAACCACCAGGACTCTGGTAAATAAACCGTGTGTGATTCGTGCATTGCATGTCTGTCTCCTGTGTAATTTATGCTCGGTCAATATTAAGTAAGTACCTTGGGTCATATGTGTACGTTTAGAGACTGGCTGAGGCACCCTTGGTCACCTGTGCTTACGTCCCTGAAGGAGAAATTGAGACAAACACTGAGAATTTACAACTCCAGACTAGGGAAATATTTAGAAATGTGCTTCAGACACTAGGAATACATATGCCAATAGACTGAATATCTGAACAGCACAATTTTGTCACTGGGAAATCTTGTTTAAACCGCTGAGAACCGAGTGTGACACTGTTTACATTTATGTTTCCCGTCAAAAGGAGTTGGTGTTTTCGGGAAAAGGAGTTGGGGAAACACTGAAAAATTCATTTTCCTAGAGCTATAGAATAGTACGAAAGTATTGAGAACACTATGAAATCAAAATGTTAGTTAGGCTAGGGTTCCAAGTAGTGTTTTAAAGTACCTTTAAAAAGCCGGTATGACACCCGTGTTAAAATGAAAACTCTCAGAGCTCAAAACAACAGAACAGGGGGATGTCTCAGAGTGTCTCTAGAACTCTTGGAATACGTTTAGGAACAAGAAAATCTCTACTGAATTTTGAAATACTGAGAATTTGTATCCAAAGCGCTGTGAAAAAAAGGGTAGACTTTCAAGTGGTAATAATGGTTAAAGTACTGGTATATTTGTAAAAAACGCTGTTTCAGCAAATTGGAACTCACAATGAAGGAGCTTGAGACACTGGAAGAGAGAGACTCCAACTCGGGCAATTCACAATGAAAACCTAGGTTAATATCTAAGAAAGTGTTTCAAACACTAGAAATACGTGAATAAAGGGCCTTAATATCTGTCACACATTGTTTCCTGACAAGCAAATCGTGTTCAAAGAACATAGAACCGAGTTGGATGCTGTTGACATTTATAATTAAGAGACAATGAGTTGGCGTTTTTGAAAGAGGCCTGGTTAGGCCATTAAACAGGAAGCGATGACGTCACCAAGGGGGAGGGGCCACGTGGGCAGGTTTAATTGATATCAGGAGATAATGATTTAGCCTGCGGCCCAGCTGGGAGTGATGACATCATCGAGGTTAGTTCTGGTGAGAGGGTTAGAGAATTGGGGTTGTGGATAGGGTTAGGGATAGGATAAGGGTTCGGGCTAGGTAGGGTTCAGGCTCAGGTTAGGGCTAGGTTTAGGGTTAGGGTTAGAGGGTTAGGGACAGGGTTAAGGTCACAGTGCTGTAAGGTGAGGTATTCACAATGAATGAGCTTCAACCACTGGACAAATTGGAGTGTAGCAATGAGAATTTACAACTCCAGACTAGGGAAATATTTAGAAATGTGCTTCACACACTAGGAATACATATTCCAACAGACTGAATATCTGAACAGCACAATTTTGTCACTGGGAAATCTTGTTCAAACCGCTGAGAACCGAGTGTGACACTGCTTACATTTATTTTTCCCGTCAAAAGGAGTTGGCGTTTTCGGGAAAAGGAGTTGGTGAAACAGTGAAAAATTCATTTTCCTAGAGCTATAGAATAGTATGAAAGTATTGAGAACACTATGAAATCAAAATGTTAGTTAGGCTAGGGTTCCAAATAGTGTTTTAAAGTACCTTTAAAAAGCCTGTATGACACCCGTGTTAAAATGAAAACTCTCAGAGCTCAAAACAACAGAACAGGGGGATGTCTCAGAGTGTCTCTAGAACTCTTGGAATACGTTTTAGAAAACGAACATCTCTACTGAATTTTGAAATACTGAGAATTTGTATCCAAAGAGCTGTGAAAAGTAGGGTAGACTATCAAGTGGTAATAATGGTTAAAGTACTGGTATATTTGTAAAAAATGCTGTTTCAGTAAATTGGAACTCACAATGAAGGAGCTTGAGACACTGGAAGAGAGAGACTCCAACTCGGGCAATTACAATGAAAACCTAGGTTAATATCTAAGTAAGTGTTTCAAACACTAGAAATACGTGAATAAAGGGCCTTAATATCTGTCACACATTGTTTCCTGACAAGCAAATCATGTTCAAAGAACATAGAACCGAGTTGGAAGCTGTTTACATTTGTAATTAAGAGACAATGAGTTGGCGTTTTTGAAAGAGGCCTGGTTAGGCCATTAAACAGGAAGTGATGACGTCACCAAGGGGGGGGCCACGAGGGCAGGTTTAATTGATCCCAGGAGATAATGATTTAGCCTGTGGCCCAGGTGGGTGTGATGACGTCATTGAGGTTAGTTCTGGTGTTAGGGTTAGAGAATTGGGGTTCTGGCTAGGGTTAGGGTTAGGATAAGGGTTCGGGCTAGGTAGGGTTCAGGCTCAGGTTAAGGCTAGGTTTAGGCTTAGGGTTAGAGGGTTAGGGACAGGGTTAAGGTCACGGTGCTATAAGGTTGGGTATCACAATGAATGAGCTTCAACCACTGGACAAATTGGAGTGTAGCACTGAGAATTTACAACTCCAGACTAGGGAAATATTTAGAAATGTGCTTCACACACTAGGAATACATATTCCAATACACTGAATATCTGAACAGCACAATTTTGTCACTGGGAAATCTTGTTCAAACCGCTGAGAACCGAGTGTGACACTGTTTACATTTATGTTTCCCGTCAAAAGGACTTGGCGTTTTCGGGAAAAGGAGTTGGTAAATCACTGAAAAATTCATTTTCCTAGAACTATAGAATAGTATCAAAGTATTGAGAACACTATGAAATCAAAATGTTAGTTAGGCTAGGGTTCCAAGTAGTGTTTTAAAGTACCTTTAAAAAGCCGGAATGACACCCGTGTTAAAATGAAAACTCTCAGAGCTCAAAACAACAGAACAGGGGGATGTCTCTGAGTGTCTCTAGAACTCTTGGAATACTTTTTAGAACACGAACATCTCTACTGAATTTTGAAATACTGAGAATTTGTATCCAAAGCACTGTGAATAGTAGGGTAGACTTTCAAGTGGTAATAATGGTTAAAGTATGGTATATTTGTAAAAAACGCTGTTTCACCAAATTGGAATTCACAATGAAGGAGCTTGAGACACTGGAAGAGAGAGACTCCAACTCGGGAAATTCACAATGAAAACCTAGGTTAATATCTAAGAAAGTGTTTCAAACACTAGAAATACGTGAATAAAGGGCCTTAATATCTGTCACACATTGTTTCCTGACAAGCAAATCGTGTTCAAAGAACATAGAACCGAGTTGGATGCTGTTTACATTTATAATTAAGAGACAATGAGTTGGCCTTTTTGAAAGAGGCCTGGTTAGGCCATTAAACCGGATGTGATGACGTCACCAAGGGGGATGGGCCACGAGGGCAGGTTTAATTGATACCAAGAGATAATGATTTAGCCTGGGGCCCAGCTGGGAGTGATGGCGTCATCGAGGTTAGTTCTGGTGTTAGGGTTAGAGAATTGGGGTTCTGGCTAGGGTTAGGGACTGGATAAGGGTTCGGGCTAGGTAGGGTTCAGGCTCAGGTTAGGGCTAGGTTTAGGCTTAGGGTTAGAGGGTTAGGGACAGGGTTAAGGTCACGGTTCTGTAAGGTTGGCTATTCACAATGAATGAGCTTCAACCACTGGACAAATTGGAGTGTAGCACTGAGAATTTACAACTCCAGACTAGGGAAATATTTAGAAATGTGCTTCACACACTAGGAATACATGTTACAATAGACTGAATATCTGAACAGCACAATTTTGTCACTGGGAAATCTTGTTCAAACCGCTGAGAACCGAGTGTGACACTATTTACATTAATTTTTCCCGTCAAAAGGAGTTGGCATTTTCGGGAAAAGGAGTTGGAGAAACACTGAAAAATTCATTTTCCTAGAGCTATAGAATAGTATGAAAGTATTGAGAACACTATGAAATCAAAATGTTAGTTAGTCTAGGGTTCCAAGTAGTGTTTTCAAGTACCTTTAAAAAGCCGGTATGACACCCGTGTTAAAATGAAAACTCTCAGAGCTCAAAACAACAGAACAGGGGGATGTCTCAGAGTGTCTCCAGAAATCTTGGAATACGTTTTAGAACACGAACATCTCTACTGAATTTTGAAATACTGAGAATTTGTATCCAAAGCGCTGTGAATAGTAGGGTAGACTTTCAAGTGGTAATAATGGTTAAAGTATGGTATATTTGTATTAAACGCTGTTTCACCAAATTGGAATTCACAATGAAGTAGCTTGAGACACTGGAAGAAAATGACTCCAATTCGGGAAAATCACAATGATAACCTAGGATAATATCTAAGAATGTGCTTCAAACACTAGGAATACGTGAATAACGGGCCTTAATATCTGTAACACAATGTTTCCTGACAAGGAAATCGTGTTCAAAGAACATAGAACCGAGTTGGATACAGGTTACAATTATAATTCAGGGACAACGCGTTGGCGTTTTTGAAAGATGCCTGCTTAGGACATTAAACTGGAAGTGATGACTTCAACAAGTGGGAGGGGCCACGTGGGCAGTCTCAAGTGATCCCAGGTGATAATGATTTGGCCAGGGGACCTGCTGGGTTTGATGATTCCATCGAGGTTAGCTCTAGTATTAGGGTTAGAGAATTGGGGTTCTGGCTAGGGTTAGGGTTAGGATAAGGGTTCGGGCTAGCTAGATTCAGGCTCAGGTTAGGGCTAGGTTTTGGGTTAGGGTTATAGGGTTAGGGACAGAGTTACGGTCATGGTGTAGTAACATTGGGTATTCACAATGAATGAGCTTCAATCACTGGACAAATTGGAGTGTAGCACTGAGAATTTACAACTCCAGACTAGGGAAATATTTAGAAAAGTGCTTCACACACTAGGAATACATATTCCAATAGACTGAATATCTGAACAGCACAATTTTGTTACTGGGAAGTCTTGTTCAAACAGCTGAGAACCGAATGTGACACTTTTTACATTTATTTTTCCCGTCAAAAGAAGTTGGAGTTTCGAGAAAACGAGTTGGTGAAACACTGAAAAATTCATTTTCCAATACCTATACAATAATATGAAAGTATTTAGAACACTATGGAATCAATATGTTAGTTAGGCTAGTGTTCCAAGTAGTTTTTTAGTGTGCCTTTAAAAAGCCAGTATGACACCCGTGTTAAAATGATAAACTCTCAGAGGTCAAAACAACAGCCAGGGGGTGGGGGGGTCGGGCGGGGGGAAGGTGTCAGAATGTCTCTAGAACTCTTGGAATACATTTTAGAACCGGAACATCTCTACTTAATTTTGAAATACTGAGAATTTGTATCCAAAGCGCTGTTAAAGGTAGGATAGACTTTCAAGTGGTAATAATGGTTAAAGTGCTGGTATATTAGTAAAAAATGCTGTTTAACTAAATTGGTATTCACAATGAAGGAGCTTGAGACACTGGAAGAGAGAGACTCCAACTCGGGAAATTCACAATGATAACCTAGGATAATATCTAAGAATGTGCTTCAAACACTAGGAATATGTGAATAAAGGGCCTTAATATCTGTAACACATTGTTTCCTGACAAGGAAATCGTGTTCAAAGAACATAGAACCGAGTTGGATACTGGTTACATTTATAATTCAGGGACAATGAGTTGGCGTTTTTGAAAGAAGCCTGGTAAGGCCATTAAACCGGAAGTGATGATGTCACCAAAGGGAGGGGCCACGTGGGCAGGCTCAATTGATCCCAGGTGATAATGTTTGGCCAGGGGACCACCTGGGAGTGATGACGTCTTCGTGGTTAGTTCTGGTGTTAGGGTTAGAGAATTGGGATTCGAGCTAGGGTTCGGGTTAGGATAATGGTTTGGGCTAGCTAGGGTTCAGGCTCAAGTTAGGGCTAGGTTTAGTGTTAGGGTTAGAGGGTTAGGAAGAGGGTTATTAGGGTCACGGTGTAGTAACATTGGGTATTCACAATGAATGAGCTTCAATCATGGACAAATTGTAGTGTAGCCATTTCCTGAGAGTCTGACTTACTTGTCTTGAAAATCATTCTATGGAAACATATCCAGTCATGACAGATAAACATTTGTAATAAACACATACTGTTTTTATCAGGTCAACATGCACTTCACCTACGTTTATTTTTTTCAGGTTGCTGCTTTGGAGAAGAGAATGTGGAGGCCCCGACTGAACAGAAGTTTTCAGTAAGAGTGTCACAGGCAAGGAATCCCAAGGTAGCCTTATCTTCTCAGAAGAGCCTTCCCTGTGAGAGTTGTGAGCTAGTTTTGGGAAACATTTTCCACTTGACTGAGCTGCAGGAAACACAGCACGGACAGATACTGTTGAGATGTGGTGCATGTGCAAAACGATTTTATTTCAGTGCAAAATTTCACCAACATCATGTGAGAGAGAAGCTTTTCATTAGAGCTGTTATAAGGAATTCATGTGCAAACAGCTTCGATTTCAATGTGTCCCAGAATCGTTTCACATGCGGGGAGGTTGGGCAGGGTGTTCTTACTGGGTCAGGACCTCTCCACCTAAAGGCTACTCAGACCAGGGACAGTCCAACGGCAATTTTGATGTGTGGGATGACATTTGAAAGGAGAAACAATTATTACAGTAGAAAAGAATGTAAGGAAGACATTAGTTGTGTCCACACGTTTATTCAGGAAAAATGTGTTCATCTTGGAAGTCGGTGTTTTGTGTCCTCTGAATGTGGAAAATATATTGCTAAATTATCTATCTTTCATTATCAACAGCAAGGTCACACTAGAGTAAAGCCTTATCACTGCAGTGAATGTGGGAAATATTTTACCAGGATCGGTGATCTTCACTCTCATCAGAGAGTTCATACAGGAGAAAAGCCTTATACATGCAGTGAGTGTGGAAAATCTTTTACATGTAGCAGTACTGTCCAATATCATCAAAGAGTTCACACTGGAGAAGAGCCTTATCAATGCAGTGAATGTGGAAAATCTTTTACCACTAACAGAATACTTCATCATCTTCATCATCATCATCATCAGAGAGCTCACACAGGAGAAAAGCCTTATAAATGCAGTGAATGTGGAAAATCTTTTACACGGAGTAATGCTCTCCAATGTCATCAGAGAGTTCACACTGGAGAAAAGCCTTATCAATGCAGTGAATGTGGAAAATCTCTTACCACTAAGAGAATACTTCATCATCATCGTCTGAGAGTTCATACAGGAGAAAAGCCTTATAAATGCAGTGAATGTGGGAAATCTTTTCTTGCTAGTAATGACCTTCATTGTCATCAGGGAGTTCATACAAGAGAAAAGCACTATAAATGCAATGAATGCGGAAAATCTTTTAAACGTGGCAGTGATCTCCAGTATCATCAGAGAGTGCACACTGGAGAAAAGCCTTATCAATGCAGTGAATGTGAAAAAATCTTTTACACGGAGCAATGCTCTCCAATATCATAAGAGAGTTCACACTGAAGAAAGCCATTATGAGTACAATAAATGTGAGGTATCTCTCAGCAAAATTTCTCAATTCACGCTGCACCTATGAGTCCAAATGTGAGAAATTTCTTTGATGTGTAGGAAATGTAGTTTTTTAGTACTTAATAATAAAAGAAAATTTGTGAATCCTCATTTTTCTGAATTGTATCCCATATATTTAATCACATATATTATGTAAAGTTCCCATAAGTGTTTTTTTCTGTTGTGTTGGTTTGTTTTTATGTTGGAACACTATGTAATTATGTTGCACTTTCTAATATACAGAGATGTACTGCCAGATCTATGTCATTGCATATTTCTGTTGCTGACGGTTTTTCCCCTGAACTACCTATCAGGTCCCTACAGATGGCATCAATCACCATCCTTACGTGCCCAGGGAAGCTAATTCTGTTGTCTAATTTGTTGAAGAAAATTAGGAATACCTGAGCCCTTGATTCTTACTTGTTTCCCTGTCATGAGTTATCCCACAGGACTGATTACCGTTGGTGCCAGCAAACATAATGTTACAGAGGAACTGCCATTTTCAGGGACATGCTTTGCCTGAATGCTGGTGATGAATTTATTGAGTGCCTCCGTCATCAGTGGAAGAACTGCCAGTCTCATGTCTCTTTGGTTTGTAAAATAATGAAGGCTTTTTCCTAAGACTTCTTTAATCTTGGGTGTTCTATTTACTGTGTGGGTTAGCTTATAGGAAGATCTGGGTTCTCCAAGCATGATGAGGTGAAAAATTTTGTGGGGGTCTCAAATATTTTTACCCTTGGAGGAACAGTATGGTGTAGAAATTAGCTCAGCAGTTTTGGCAAATTTACATTGTGCCCATATTTTCCTTGGAAGCACTGTGTACTTTCTAATCTTCATGTGATTTCTGGATGCTTTGAGACACAGAGATCCCTCCAAAGAGGGGGTTGCTGTGACAACCTCAATGATGTCTGGGAGCATGAATTTCTTTTATTGTTTTCAAGGGATGCCAATACATGTGAAGGGAATCTGTTGTCCAGGTGTTGCAAAGAGCCATGTGCCCTAAGGCCTACAAGTTCACTGGTAATGGTCTGTGATTTGAGCACCATAGCAGTGAGGGGAAACCCTTTCACTGTAGAAACACTGATTTTTTAAAAATATATTTTATTGAGTTTTTACAGAGAGAAAGGGAGACGGATAGAGAGTTAGAAACATCAATGAGGAAGAAACATCCATCAGCCACCTCCTGCACATCCCCCACTGGGGATGTACCTGCAACCTAAGTACATGCCCTTGACCGGAATCGAACCTGGGACCTTTCAGTCCACAGGCTGACGCTCTATCCACTGAGCCAAACCAGTTTTGTCCTGACCTAATTTTTGTTGGGCGAGACTGCGGCCCATTAGATGGAATGGTCCTCATCTAAATATGCATCCAGGAATTATTTTGAGGAAAAGACTATAAGAGCTGTGTGTACACAGATGTGAAGTTCTCCAGCGATGTTTATCTTCTGTGGAGCAGTCATTGTCATTGATTATAATCAGGATGTTTTGTGGCTCCTGTAGCTTCTCAGATGTTCCCATCAGAGCCATTGATGGGCTGGCAGGAATACAAAGATGGAGACAAAGGCTGTCTTTAGTCCAGGGATGTGGCTTTTGTGGGTTTGGGTGAAAGTTCTTCATTGTTTGTTACATTTTCTCTCACTGAGATGAGACTCACCCAGAGGGCATAAGTATGTGGATTGAATATAATGTTGCCAAACCTGTTCTTCCAGAATTGGTCAACATACATTTGTTTTATCTTGAACCATTGTTAACAGCTATAATGAGTAAATTACATGCCTTAAGTATAGTGTTTCATAAATCTTGACATGTGCATGAAACTGAAACCATCATTATAGTCATAATGCTGACCATATCTGTCTCTGTGTAATTGCTTCATTACCTCTTTTTACCTCTCCCTGTTCTTCACAGCTTTCCTAGTTTCCATGGATTAACATTCCATTTTCATAGAGAACTTTATTTTTCTAAGTGTTTTTCTGCTTTATGTGTCATAAATACTTGGAGATTTATTAAATTTACACTAATAAATCATCTTTTTTTCTGATAGATGTCCTTATCATTGTTATATTGCCTTCAGTTTGTCCATTTTCATAAATATTTGGTTATTTCTAATAAAGCTGGTACAAACATTTCTGTATAATTTCTTGTATGTATATAAGTATAATTTACCTTTGTGAAAAATGAAGTGCATAATCTGAGTTTTTTATCTAGATGCATGTTTAATTTTACTGAGATTAGCAAATTGAGATCTAAATGGAAAATATCACCATGGCTGGTGTGGCTCAGTGCTTGGTCATCATCTCATGTAGCACAGGATGTGAATTTGATTGCCAAGCGGGGATATGTGCTGAGTTGTGGGCTAGATCCACAGAAGTGGGTGTGCAGAAGGTCGCTGGCCAATATGGCACTGTTTTCCATCAATATTTCTATCTCTCTCCCATATCTCTCTAAAAATTAATAAACTATTCTTTTTTAAAAAAAGTATATTTTATTGATTTTTTACAGAGAGGAAGGGAGAGGGAGAGAGAGCTAGAAACATCGATGAGAGAGAAACATCAATCAGTGGCTCCCTGCACCCCCCCCCCGCCTCACCGAGCATGTGCCAGCAACCAAGGCACATGCCCCTGACCGGAATCTATCCCAGGACTGCTCAGTCCACAGCCCGAAGCTCCATCCACTGAGCCAAACAAGCCAGGGCTAATCAACTATTCTTTAAAAATGAATAATAAACCTTACCCCAGCCGGTTTGGATCAATGGATTGAGCATCTGTCTGCAAACTGAAGGGTCCCAGAATTGATTCTGCCCAAGGGCACATGTCTGGGTTGGGGGCTGAATCCCCAGTAGTGGTTGTGCCGGAGGTGTCATCAATGATTGACTCTCCTCTCCCTCTCTGAAATCAATAAGGAAATAAGTTTAAAAACGAAAAACATCAGTGTGTATGAGCATGTCTCACTAAGAATGGAGCGACTCAACCAATAGCCTGGCTCTATGGTATGCTAATATTTAAATTTTTTTGTATTTTTTTTGTTTTTAAAATATATTTTTATTGATTTCTGAGAAGAAGGGAGAAGGAGGGAGAGATAGAAACATTAATGATGAGAGAGAATCATTGATTGGCTGCCTCCTGCACACCCCACACTAGGAATCGAGCCTGTAACCCAGGCATGTGCCCTTGACTGGAATCGAACCTGGGACCCTTCAGTCCGCAGGCCAAAGCCCTATCCACTGAGCCAAACCAGCCAGGTCTAAAGATTGTTTTTAAAAAATTAATAAACTAACTGATAGTACTTTTTTGCATTTTTCCAGTAGTGTGTGAGGGATTCACATTCTTCACATTCTAGAGGATATTTTGTTTGGTCAATCATTCTTTATTTAAACATTTTATTTTGTAAGTTCGTCATGCTACCTCACTGGTTGGTTGTACTTTTTCTAGAAATTTATGGTGAGTCTTTTCTCAGATGTATATTTGCTGTGTCTGCATCTTTGTTAAAACTTCTGATCATATGTTCTGCCTAATGTTTTATGAGTTTTGGCAATTTTCTTGAACAAAAAGACAATGGAATAACAAATATCAATGTTAGAATTTCACTCATTTTGTTCCTTTTTGCTTTAGGAAATAAATTTTTGTATTTGTATAGAGTGTTTTAATAATTTTTACCTTTTAAAGATATATTTTTATACATTTTAAAAATATTTTTTATTGATTTCAGAGAAGAAGGGAGAGGGAGAGAGATAGAATCATCAATAATGAGAGAGAATCATTGAAGGAAGAGGGAGAAAGAGATAGAAACATTAATGATGAGAGAGAATCATTGATTGTCTGCCTTCTGCACAACCCCTATTGGGGATCAAGCATGCAACCCAGGCATATGCCCTTGACCGGAATCGAACCCTGGTCCCTTCAATCCGCAGGCTGATGCTCTATCCACTGAGCCAAATCAGCTAGAGCTGAACATTTTCTCCTTTAATTCTCACATAAATCTGGGAAGTCTAAACTGATATTGAACTGTTCGGAACATCCTTGATTATAGAAATGAGGAAGATTTTCCAAGTTTACTTAACAATGCCAGGGCTAACCAGCAGACTATGAATGATGGATGAATGATTACTCTGCCATGTTTTTTTTGTGAAAGAGAGGGCTAAGGGGCTGCCTACATATCAGAACCAAACATCCCCATTCATCTGCCTCTTTAGGCTTTTATTGTAACAAATTCTTGAATTAAAATTAACTATCAGATTCTATCAGTAGGGTAAGCATCCTTGAGAACACACATGAGTCAACAGTGTCCTTTAAGCAAGGACAAGTAAAGACTAAGCATAAAGATTCTGGTAAACACCCAGAGCCTTGCATGTAAACAGACTTGCTCCCCCACAAAACAAGTGTCAGATATAAAGGCTGGATTGCAACCCAGTGTTGGGCCTGGATTGCCAGTGGGGAAAAGGGCTTGGTTGTAGGCTAGATCACTAGAAGGTGTGTGCACAAGGCTGCTTGTCTAGGTTGCACTCTCACATAGATGTTTCTCTCCCACTCTCTAATATTTTCTCTAAAAATCAGTACAATATTCTTGAAAAATGAATATAAATTGATTGTGCATTTTTGCATTATACTAGCAGTATGTGAGGGTTCACATTGTCCACATCCTAGAGAATATTTTCTTTGGTCAATCGTTCTTTGTTTAAACTTTTTTTTTCTTTTAACTTTGTTGCACTTCCTCTATTGCTTTTTTATTGTATTTTTTTTTCTAGGAAATTAAGGTGAATCTTATCACAGATGTGCATTTGCTATGTATGTATCTTTGTTAAAACATCTGATCCTCCAGACAGGTCCAGATGAAACAGGAAGTGATATATTTAGGCACTTGTAAAACAAATAGATGGTGTGAGACCAAGTTTTGTTGTTCCTCAGAATTTATCCCATCACGCTCTTGCATATATGTTCTGACCCCTCTACATACTTTACATGACACTTATTGTATTTTCTGGGATCTTGTATTTTTTCCCAAGAATATGACATATATCTGGACAATAAGTTTACATAATTTTTGTTGTTGTTAACCCTCAACCTCAGTGATTTTTCCATTGATTTTTAGAGAGTGGAAGGAAGGTGAAGAGACACACAGAAACATCTGTGTGTGAGAGAGAAATCCTTTGGTGGCCTTCCACACATGACCTCACCTGGCTGGGTACTGAGCCCCCAATGAGGTACAGGCCTTTGCCCAGAATGAAAGCCTTGACCCCTCAGTCCACAGGCCAAGGCTCCATCATTTGAGCCGAAATATTTGTTGTATAGAAGGCTACCATGCTGGCACCATTCAAGGTTTGGAAAGTGGGCATCTGTACCTGAGATAAAGGTTTTAGATCCTAGGGTCTCACAACCTTGCTTGGAAATAATTATTTCACCTGTTAATGCAGTTCCAGTGTCTGCATGTGGAATGAACATTATTTATGGAAGAGAATATTGCTAGAGCAAACTATATACAGGCATAATGGAGTTATTCAATGAACAGTGCTTAGATAGCTAGAAGACAAAAGCCTCTATGAAGCTGAGTACAGGTAGGTCTCAATAGGTGGTAAATTAAAGGCACTGATTCCCAAGAGATGAGAGAATTAACCTTAGATATGGCTATGCTGAAACATTGGCTACAATGAAATTCTTTTTCCTACAAATGTGAGACCTCGTCATTCATGACAACTTGAGGAAAATATAGTGAGCTGAGAAAATATAATACAGTGTGAGCAGAAAAATTTAAAACCGTGGAAGAAAAGCCACAGCATGATGTTTCATGGCTTCAGCCATCTTTTACTAAGGATCCCATTTGCTTCTGAGGCTGAACTGTCCTGTGTTACACAGCAGTGCATAAAGACACATGTTCCCAACAAGGCTTGTTCAAAGGCTTTGTGGATGAAAGGAGATATTGACAGCAATACAATCATAGTAGGAGACTTTAATACCCCACTATCACCATTGGACAAATCCTCTAAACAAAAAATCAGCAAAGAAACATCAATCCTAAATTACTCACTAGATCAGATGGAATTAATTGACATCTTCAAACATTTCACCCCAAAGCCACAGAATATACATTCTTCTTAAGTGCACATGGGTCATTTTCAAAGATAGACCACATGTTAGGTCATAGGCAAAGTCTCTTCAAATTCAAGAAGATATAAATCATATCAAGCATCTTCTCAGCTCACAGTGGCATAAAACTGGAAGTCAACTACAACAAAAACAATCCAAAAAAATAAAAATAAAAATCAAACACATGGAGACTAAACAGCATGCTATTGAACAGTGACTGGGTTACCAGATAGATCAAGGAATAAATAAAAAACATCATGGCAACAAATGACAATAAAAACACAACAATCCAAAATCTATGGGACACAGCGAAAGCAATCTTGAGAGGGAAGTTCATAGCTCTACAAGCCTACTACAAAAAACAAACAATGGTAACAACTTACCTAACCCTACAACTCAAGGAGTTAGAGAGCAACAAGAAAAGCCCAGTGTAAACAGAAGGAAGGAAATAATAAAGATAAAAGCAGAGATAAAGGACATTGAGACAAAAAAAAAAAAATACAAAAGATCAACAAAACCAAGAGCTGATTCTTTGAAAGGACAAATAAGATTGATGAACCTCTAGCCAGGCTCACCAAGAAGCAAAGAGAGAAGACCCAAATAAACATAATCAGAAATGAAAGAGGTGAAATAACAGCAGACCCCACCAAAATACATAGGATTGTTAAAAAATACTATGAATAACTCTATTTTAACAAACTGGACAACTTGGAGGAAATGGACATATTCCTAGAAAAATATAACCTTCCAAAACTCAATCAGGAAGAACCTAAACATCTCAATAGGCTGATAACTATGGAAGAAATTGAAGCAGTCATCAAAAAACTTCCAGCAAACTAAGGCCCAGGGCCAGATGGCTTCACAGGGGAGTTTTACCAAACATTCAAAGAAGAACTAAAACCTATCCTCCTCAGACTATTCCAAAAAATTCAAGAGGAAGGAACACTTCCAAGCTCATTCCATGAAGCCAGCATCACCCCAATACCAGAACCAGATAAAGACAACACAATGAATGAGAATTACAGGCCAATATCCCTCATGAATATAGATGCCAAAATCCTTAAAAAAAATTATAGCAAATCGGATCCAACACTACATCAGAAAGATTATACACCAGGAATGTATTCCAGGAATTCAAGGATGGTACAATATCCGAAAATCAAGAAACGTGATACATCACATAAACAAATTGAGAGATAAAAATCAGAGTCATATCACTTGATGCAGAAAAAGCATTTGACAAAATCCAACACTCTTTCTTGATAAAAATTCTCAACAAGGTGGGAATAGAAGGATCATACCCCAAACAATAAAAGCTATATATGATAAACCCACAGCTAACATCATACTCAATGGGCAAAAACTAAAACCCTTTCCCCTAAGAACAGGAACAGGTCAGGTATGCCCACTCTCACCACTCATGTTTGACATAGTACTGGAAATATTAGCCATTGCAATTAGACAAAAAGAAGAAATAAAAGGCATCCAAATTGGAAAAGAATAAGTAAAGCTGTTTTTATTTGCAGATGACATGATATTGTACATAGAAAACCCGAAAGACTCCATCAAAAAACTAATAGACTTAATGAATTTGGCAATTTAGCAGGATACAAAATTAACGCCAAGAAATCTATGGCATTACTATATGCCAATAAAGTTTGGAGCTATATATACATAGGTCATCTTTCAATATGAATATGTATTTCATTTACTCTAAGTATAATTTGTGAATATTTGTGTAATCTTATCTCATTGAGAATGCCTGAAATATCAACTCTGTTGACATCTTAAATTAAGGTGACCAGATGTCCCGCTTTTGGCGGGACAGTCCCGATTTTTAACAATTTGTCCCGCGTCCTGCGGCGTTTTAAAAAATTCCCGATTTTTGGAAAGAATGCACGACAAGCTAGGGAACAGCGGGAGAACGGGAAGGGAATATACGGTTTTCAGCGGCCATGTGGCTATTTAGCCAAAATATGAGTTTTATATTATTTTTTGTTAATTTTATAATGTTAAACTTTAATAATAACAAATAATTGTTGAGAACTGATTATTGAGAACTGCTTATCAAAGTTCGCATTGTTGATCAGTTTGTTAGAATTCGACCACCATTGTTTGGACTTAATGAACAATGGCATTTTTTTGGGATTGGCAACGACAAAAACATTTTGTAACTGTCTCTCAGATGATACACATCGTACTGCGTGCTAGTAAGCTAGTTAAACAAGTGATGTCATTACAAATCAGCTATTCAGATAATTTAGGTAAGTAATTTATTTATTTATTTCATAAATACATAAATTTTTTTGAATTTAGCAGACAGTACTCGTATTATTTATATTTTATAGTGGCGGCAAAAAGTCTAGCGCCAGCCTTGAAAGTGACACTTACGACTTACCTTAATCAAGAACCCCCCAACCCCCCCCCCACCCCATCAATGGTGTCCCGCTTTACCATTGTTAAAATCTGGTCACCTTATCTTAAATATGTCCTTAAAGGACAAATTATCTTTCACTCTTATAATTACAGTAGCATCTTCACATTAACAAAAACACCAGGTACTTTGCCGGGATTTAAGTCTGCCACAGTTTTAAAAGTGTATTTATCTTTATTGATGTTCAAGTAAAAATTAAACAACAGAATTCGATTTAAAGTTTATATTACACATATTCTTTATTTCAAATATATGCCCCACATTCTACCTGTATAATATAGATTCTATATTATGACAAGCTGCATTGGTCTCACAGATAATGTGTTTTCATAAAAAGGACTCCAGTCCCTTTGAAGTATGGAAGCAACCATACTTAGGTAAAAACTGCTGTTTGAATTTTAACCCTGCTATTCTGGCTTCTGCACGCACTTGCTTGCTTGGACAATAGGGTGGTTACCTCAGCTTCCAGACTGAGACCTGGAGACTCACAGAGGTAATTTTCCTGTGCCTGTGGACCAGGACTACAGGAGATTGATTCCCACTGACTCAGTAGCTCCAGGAGTAGAAACTGTAGATAACCTTTAGAGATTACTGACTCCGCTTGGGTCTGCTTCTGTAAAAACCTGCTTTCCCAAGATAGGGCCACATTCCAATAATGTCCAGAAGGGGCTGGGAACCCCCTCACAGGCTGTTCCCAGCCTTTAGAATTTAGAATTTAGAATTTAGAACAAAGGAAAATTTTTGTGGTTTGGACCTTTAAAAGGACTGCCTACACCTGGGACAGCTAGGTCGTGAGGGTGGCCACCTGCTTGTGGCCAGTTCAATAAATCCTTGCCTGCTTTTTTAATCAATCAGCAGCCTCCGGTGGTCTTATTTTTGACTCCAGGGTTCGACCCCACAACACCTTTACCAGGAAAAACGACAACTCTTTTAGCCATTTTCAAGATGTCTCTTTCATGAGGAAGGTCATTTCCCAGTGCCCCTACCAGCAGATGTCGCTGTTTTCCTTGGAGTGATATGGAGAAACCTTCCACCACCATCTTGGACTCTGGAACCCACATTACCCAGAAGGCCTTGTGTGGAATACCGCCAGCTTAGCCAATGAAAGGTCAGAAAAGGCCTTTCTTTTGCCTCACGGGCGAGCGGGGGCGGGTCGTGCGGCGCACTCTGGGCGGCTATTGGTCTTCACCCAGAATTTACTCATTTGGGGTCGAAGGCCTCAAGCGGGCAGCGGCAGAGGCAGATACTTGGTGGGAGAAGGCCGAGTCCTTGCCCGCTCAGCTCACACATGGGAGTGAAGTTCGCTGACGCCACCGGGTTCCCCACGTCCGTGACGGAACAGAGACCCTTTACTCCCCCTCCCACCGCCCCAGCTTCTTACCGCCGCTCCGGCCTCTCCGGCCTAGATCCGCGCACAGCGTGCTATGGCAATGGCCTTGCTCAGGGACTCAGCTGAGGTGAGTTCCCGTCCCCCACCCCGCCACACCGGCCCTCCCCGCCTCCTCACACTCCACCCAGCAGCCTGGGGTCAGGGTGAAGTGTGGTAGCAACCATACTTAGGTAAAAACTGCTGTTTGAATTTTAACCCTGCTATTCTGGCTTCTGCACGCACTTGCTTGCTTGGACAATAGGGTAGTTACCTCAGCTTCCAGACTGAGACCTGGAGACTCACAGAGGTAATTTTCCTGTGCCTGTGGACCTGGACTACAGGAGATTGATTCCCACTGACTCAGTAGCTCCAGGAGTAGAAACTGTAGATAACCTTTAGAGATTACTGACTCCGCTTGGGTCTGCTTCTGTAAAAACCTGCTTTCCCAAGATAGGGCCACATTCCAATAATGTCCAGAAGGGGCTGGGAACCCCCTCACAGGCTGTTCCCAGCCTTTAGAATTTAGAATTTAGAATTTAGAACAAAGGAAAATTTTTGTGGTTTGGACCTTTAAAAGGACTGCCTACACCGGGACGGCGCGGTCATGAGGGTGGCCACCTGCGTGTGGTGCCCTCATGGCCGTCCTGGCCAGTTCAATAAATCCTTGCCTGTTTTTTTAAATCAATCAGCAGCCTCCAGTGGTCTTATTTTTGACTCCAGGGCTCGACCCCACAACAAGGGCGCCTGTCACGTCCTGTAGCTCAGGTCCCGGTCAAGGACCCCGAGGAAGGTGGAGGGGAGAGAGGAGTGTTGTGAGATCTGAGGACACAGGAAGTGCAGGGCAGAGTGGACAGGGGTAACTTGTATCTGAAATTCCCCTGCGGATGTGGGTGGTGAGTATTGAATCCAAGGTCAGAGAAGGGCAGGGAGGATTTCAGAGCCGCCTTCCCTGCTCTCCCCAGGCTGTGGGGTCCATCAGGAATCAGGTTGTGCCAGATCCTTCTGAAACATCTCAAGCACTCTCTGGGTGCCATAGGCCAAGGTCATGGGCGAGTCCAGAGAGGTCCTGTGCTGTGGAGCAGGAAGGGGGCAGAGCTGAGACAATGAACCTGGGGTCTGAAGTTGTGATGTCTGGACATTACACAGTGGTGTGCACATCTGGAGGAAGTGTGAGCTGATGGTACTGGAAACCTTGTATTGGGACTTTAAAAAAATAGTTTTTAAAATTGATTTTAGAGAGGAAGGCAGAGGGGGAGAGAGAAAGAGAGAAAAACATCTATTCTTTTTAAACATCTTTTTTTAAAAAAAATTTAATAAACTTTTGTTGTTCAGATTATTACAATTGTTTCTCTTTTTTTCCCTCCATATCTCCTCTCCACCCAGTTCCCCCCCCCCTCCTCTGCCCTTACCTCTCCCTCGCTGTCCTCATCCATAGGTGTATGATTTTTGTCTGTCCAGTCTCTTCCCGGACCACCCCCACACACACACACACACACAGACACCCCTTTCCCCCTGAGAATTATCAATCCACTCCCATTCTATGCCCCTGATTCTATTATATTCACCAGTTTATTCTGTTCCTCAGATTTTTAATTCACTTGACTTTTAGATTCACTTGTTAATAGATATGTATTTGTTGTTCATAATTTTTATCTTTACTTTTTTCTTCTTTTCCCTCTTTTTAAAGAATACCTTTCAGCATTTCATATAATATTGGTTTGGTGGTGATGAACTCTTTTAGCTTTTTCTTATCTGTGAAGCTCTTTATCTGCCCTTCAATTCTGAATGATAACTTTGCTGGGTAGAGTAATCTTGGTTGTTCATTCTTGCTATTCATCACTTTGAATATTTCTTGCCATTCCCGTCTGGCCTGCATAGTTTCTGTTGAGAAATCAGCTGATAATCATATAGGTGCTCTCTTGTAGGTAACTGTTTTTCTCTTGCTACTTGTAAGATTCTGTCTTTGTCTTTTGCCCTTGGCATTTTAATTATGATGTGTCTTGGTGTGGTCCTCTTTGGATTCCTTTTGTTTGGGGTTCTATGCGCTTCCTGGACTTGTATTTCTTTTACCAGGTGGGGCAAGTTTTCAGTCATTATTTCTTCAAATAGGTTTTCAGTGTCTTGCTCTCTCTCTTCTGGCATCCCCATAATTCTGATGTTGGTATGCTTGAAGTTGTCCCAGAGGCTTCTTACACTATCTTCAACTTTCTGAATTCTCTTCTCTTCTTGCTTCTCTGGAGGCATGTCCTTTGCCTCTTTGTATTCCAAATCTTTGACTTGATTCTTGCGTTCCTCTAGTCTGCTGTTGGGTTTCTGTATAATATTTTTTATTTCAGTCAGTGTATGTTTAATTTCTAGTTGGTGCTTTTTCATATCCTCGAGGGTCTCATTAAATTTATCGGCCTTTTTCAGGAAATTCTTGAAAAACCTTATAACCGTTGTTTTTAACTCTATGTCCAGTCGTTTGTTCTCCTCCATTTCTTTAGTTTGTGATCTGTTTCCTTGTCTCCTCATTTTCGCTGCTTCCCTGAGTTGGTAAGGGTAGCTTTGTGTACTAGGTGTCCTATTGGTTCAATGGGTCAGCCTCCCAGTTACCTGAGGTGGACACTCTTGGTGCACCCCTTTGTGGCCTGTGTACACAGCCTTGTTGTAGTTAAGTCTTGATTGTTGTTGGTGTCACTGGGACGAATTGACCTTCAGGCCAATTGGCTGTGAGGACCCGTTGTGTCTATAATGGAAGAATTGCTGTGCTGGAGACACGTTTATGGGCAGGACTTGTTCCAGTAGGGCTTTGGTGCTCACTGAGTCTGCCTCTTGAATGTGTCCCTTATGAGAGTAGTTGAAATCTGTTGTCGTCTCACCCTGATCACTAGATACACTAATTTCTGGATCTCCAATGGGGTGCAGGTCAGCTACTGTCTGAGGAGCTACAGCAAGAACTACAGTTTTCTCCTGTTTGCTTGGGGTTTGGCGGTTTTGGAGCAGTCTGACTGGAGCTGCAGTTTATTTGGATTCACTTCCACAGGGCAGGCCATTTATATGCAAAAGCCGCTGTGTGGAGCCTGGGTGGGTTTGTAGAATGTGCGGGGCGGGGTCTCAGGGCAGGGCGGGATCTGAGGATGTCACTAGGCTAGGGCGTGGCAAACGGCGATGGCTGCTGTCAGCTGTCTCTGCCTTTCCGCATCTCCAAGTCCTCACTTCCCGCGCTGCAGCGCAGCAAACAAAGATTGCTGGGTGCACCTCTGCAAGAAAGTCACTCTCACTTTCCGAACCGATGGCCGACAGCCCAGCTTCTCCTCGTAGGCGTCTGGGTTCCCCACGTGTCCCCAGAAACTGGACCTCAGAGCGATCGGGAACCTGTCTCCCTTCGAGTTGAAAAAAAAGCCGCCCACCCAATCGCCCGCCACCAGCCCGATTCGCGTGCCTCCACACCTCAGCTTGTCAGCGTTTGTGCTCCTTTCTCTTTCCCCCTCAGCTGTAAAACTTCCAGTCAGCCAGCTTTCCTGTGGTCCTGGGTGGTAGACGTTTTGTCTTTTAGTTGTAGTTTTGAAATTGTTGTGCGAGGCGGCAGCTTAGTTGTTTACCTTTGCCGCCATCTTGGTTTCTCCCGAGAAACATCATTGATGAGAGAGAAACATCCATAGGCTGCCTCTGGAAGCCCATAGTGGGTATGAGGTCTGCAACCCAGGCATGTGTCCTTGATGAGAATCCAACTCGGGATCCTTCAGTCCACAATCCAAAACTCTGTCCACTGAGACAAACCAGCCACGGCTGGTATGAGAACTATAGGATGAAGCTTAAACCTTTGGCTTTGTCTTGGAGGCATGATCTGGGAGACTGCAATAGTATTGCTTGGCAGGAAGGCTGGGGCCCTGCAGGCGTGGCCCAGCACTTAGATGGTGGTTCTCTGCTGTCCCTTTTCCCAACCCATGTGTTGTGCTGAGGGCAATAAATTTGACTAATGGGACTGTGGTAACAGAGCAGCCAGCACAGGCATTAGGACCTGGTGTCCACACCAAACTGAGGAGGAGGTTGAGGGTGAGGAAGATGTGTAAGGAGTAGGATTGCTAGTTCTCAAAATTTCAACTGGTTTCAATTATCTCAATTCTGACAGGTTGGCGTGACCTTTGAGGACATTGCCCTGTACTTTTCTGGAAGGAATGGAGCCTCCTTGATGAGGATCAGAGACAGCTGTACCTGAATGTAATGCTGGAGAACTTTGAACTTGTATCTCCCTGGGTAAGACCCTCACTCTGGCTGGTTCCTGGGAATTGGCTTTGCATTTCTTATGCCCCCTCACTTCCAGGGATGCTCTGTCCTCACCTGTGGACTGTACACATTGCTTGATTTGTCCAGTTTTCTAGGTTTTTGCTGTGGTTGGCAGGGTTGGTTTGATTGCACTGCTCCATTCTATCCTTTAATCACAACACCTGCTGTACCAAACTGGTGGGAGGGTTTGTGGTTGATTGTGTGGCAGGGAGTCTAATGGATTCCAATTGAGTAGTGAGTAAAAACATATTCTTTATTCCTGTTAGTCACTTGTACGTATTTTTTTAAGTAGTGTCTACATCCTTAGTCCTATATTTTTTCAAATAGTTTTTAATTGATTACAGGGAAGAAGGGAGAGAGAGAGGAGAGAGAGAGAGAGAGAGAGAGAGAGAGAGAGAGAGAGAGATCATGAGAGAGAATTATAGATTGGGTATCTCCTGCATGCCTCCTTCTGGGGATCCAGTCCACAACCGGGCATGTACCCTAACCATGAACCTAACCGTGACCTACTGGGTTCACAGATGGATGCTCAACCCCTGAGCCAAACCAGCCAGGGCTTTCTTCCAATTTTTAACCATATTTATTTGCTATTGTGTGTTTTGAATACTTTTTCTAGTTTATAGTAAAATAGATCTCCTTTTGCATATGTTGAATTGTGCTTTCCAAATATTAAATTCTTGTTTTATTTACAAACTAGTGGTCCACTGCTCGGATTCCAGCACATTGAAAGGAATTAATTAGAAGAAACATCTTAATATCACTACTGGCCCCTTCTCTATAACTGAAGTGTCAGAGATGAAAGAAAATTAGTAAAATGTATATGAAAATAGTATATAAATTGATTAATAAATAGAAAATTACAGCATGATATAACAACAAAGACTTACAAAAACATGATATAGATAAAATATTGATGAAAGCAATGACTGATAATTGATTAAACTTATTCTAATATCTCCCTGTTTACCACATTAAGAGTAAAACCCTTTTCAGAGTGCTTGACTAATTTCCTTTGTGATAAAATATTTACAACTTTAATGTCACAGGCTCCTGGAACTCGAGAGGAAGCAAAATATAACTGACCATGTCTGAAAAGGGATTTAGGTAGGAATATTCCTACTCTGTCTGGAGTTTGTCCTTGTGATTTATTAACAGGTACATTTTGTCATTGACACTGCTTTCTTTCAGCTTCAGAATGTCAACAGAAATGATCAAATTCATGATCCACAATGACAGATTGAACCACACGTACGCGATTGGCACCAGCTAGCACTTTATATGTATTTGCATTGTGAAAGTCAACTTTTTTTTTTATTATTGATTACAGAGAGAAAGGGAGGGGAAGAGAGAGAGAGAAATATCAGTGGTAAGAGAGACACATCAATTGGTTGCCTCCTGCATCTGCCCAACTAGGGTTGATCAAGGCTGCAACTGAGGTACGTGCCCTTGACTGGAATTCAATCCAGAACCTATTTGTCCTCAGGTTGATGTTCTATCCAATGAGCCAAACCGGTCAGGGCATCAAGGTTTAGTTTTAAATTGCCAATGCGCGTCCCGTGTACGGGATGGTTGGTCGACGGACTTACCGTCAGTCACTTATTCTTTTATATATACAGAAGATTCCATGTTTTTGGCAACTCTGCATTCAGGAAGTCTAGTGTGGCTATTTTTCCATTAGGCTCAATGTCTACCAGTGTTTACCCATAAAGTGATTTTAATGAATTGATGCAGAACAGTGTTCGGCAAACTGTGGCTCTCAAGCCACATGCGGCTCTTTGGCCCCTTGAGTTTTTAGCAAAGGCCAGCTTAGGAGTACCCTAATTAAGTTAATAACAATGAACCTATCTATATAGTTTATGTTTAAAAATTTTGGCTCTCAAAAGAAATTTCAATCGTTGTACTGTTGATATTTGGCTCTGTTGACTAATGAGTTTGCTGACCGCTGATGTAGAATGTTTTCAGCAACACTGTTGTCTTCTTCATGGCCTTTATTATTGTGTTACATAACATGACTTTCTCTCTGTATCACAATATTTGCTTTATTTGGTTGATCTGATCCGAATGCACATATCTTCAATATATTCCTATGATTTCCAAGTATGGTCTCCCACCCTCCAGTTGATTTCCTTTTCATTTAATTTTGTTATTGCTTTTGTGCTGGGAAAAAGCACTTTGATTTGTTTTAGCTCTGACTGTTGATTTTCTCTTTTTTTGCCCGGTGGTTGGTGCCACATCCCAGAAATCATGTCCAAAACAAGTCTCCAATCGGTTTCCCTGGGTCGTCTTGAAGAACTTCAAAGTTTTAACATGGACATTTAATATTTTCATGCAATCTGAATAAATGTTTATCGGTGCTTTTGTTGTTTTCCATATGAGTACCTGTTTTTTCAATAACCCTCATTGAAGAAACTGTCCTTTTTTTTTTCTTTTTTTAAAATATATTTTACTGATTTTTTACAGAGAGGACGAGAGAGGGATAGAGAGTTAGAAACATGGATGAGAGAGAAACATCGATCAGCTGCCTCCTGCACACTCCCCACTGGGGATGTGCCCACAACCAAGGTACATGCCCTTGACCGAAATCGAACGTGGGACCCTTAAGTCCACAGTCTGATGCTCTATCCACTGAGCCAAACTGGTCCGGACAAAACTGTCCTTTTTTAAGATTTCTTGTGGTTTTGTCAAAGATTACCTGAACCTATGGGCCTGGGTTTATTTCTGTGTTTTTTGCCTTTGTTTTTGGTTGTATTTCAATACCAAACTGTTTGGTTGCTTTGGCTTTGTAATAGATTGAAAACAGCAAGTGTGATGCCACCTCGCTTGTTCTTGCTTAAGATTAAGTTTGCTATTTGAGATCATTTGAGGTTTCTGAGATTGGAGTTATCATCCAGATTGCATTTGATTTGGAGATTGCTTTGGGCAGAACAGGATTTTAAGGATATTAATTTTTCAAATGCAAGTACACCGGATATCTTTTCACTTTTTGTGGTTTCTCCCATTCTTTCACCACTGTGTTCTAGCGTTAGGTGTACAGATGTTACATCTTTATGGTAAAATTTATTCCTGAGTATTTTATTCTTTTTATTGCTATTTTAAACTTGACTATTTCCTTCATTTTTTTTAATGAGTTGTTGATTTTTTAGAAGGAGAGGAATGGAGAGAGAGAGAGTGAAACATCCAGCTGAGAAACAGCGGTCAGCTGCCTCCTGCACGCTCCCTACCTGGGTTCTTGCCCACAACCTGGGCATGTGCTCTGACCAGCAATAGAACTGGTGGCCTGTCAGTTCATGGGAAAATGATCAATCAACTGAGCAACACCATTGAGGGTCCTTTCTTCCTTTCTTTATCAAAAAATCTACTGTTAGTATTTAGAAATGGAACTGATATTTGTATGTTGATATTTTATCCTGGAACTTTTTTAAAAATTTCTTTTTTATTTAATACTGGTGGCCAGGTGCACAGATTCTTGCACCCACCATGTTCCCCAGGGACACCAACCCTGCTGCCCCGCCTCTGCCCCCAGCCTCTTGGTCTCAGCCAAGTGGACACCCACAACTTGGATGCGCACTTTCATCAGGGCAGCGGCTGTGCAGAGCCAAGCTGGCTCCAGGCCTAGGTTGGGTGCACCCTTCCCCCACCCCAAAGTCCTCTCCTTCGCAGACTCTGGCGCCCCAAGTCCACTGGTGCACAGGTGTTGACAGAGCCGGCAGGGGTGCTGGAAAGTGTTGCACATGGAGGCTGAGAGCCCAACCTGCCAGATCCGCAGTCCTGGGCTAGTGGCCACCCAGCTGCTCTCTCTGGAGTCAGAAGGAGATGACGCCCGAGGCGGGGCATGGACAGGGAACACGGGACAGGGGGCCTGGAGTGGGGCCTGTGTGAAGGGGCTTGTTTTTCTCGCTCCGACTCAAAGTTGTTTGGGATCCTGGTCTCAGCTGCACGAGCGCAGGGCTTCACATTTTGACAGGATATCCTGGAGCTCTCCAGAAGTGGCCTTGTGAATCAGTCTACAGCTGTCCCACGTCTATATTTATTTGGGCCTTATCTTAATCAGGGATTGGTGCCTTCTTTACTTCTCTCCAATCCTCTTTAGGGCAGTAGGCTGGACGATGGGGGGGTCCCCCACCCACTCACACCCCCCCACACACACCTGTCTTGGCTGTCGGCCTGCGTCCTCTTGCCAGCTCCCACAGGGAGGTGGGAGGTGGGGATGAGGAAGAGCAGCTGCTGCGTTGAGCGTTTGTTCCCTGGTGGTCAGTGCTTGTCATAGCGACTGGGCATTTGGCCTTTTGGGCGATTTGCATATTATATTTTAGTATATAAGGTAGGATTTGTTTATTGCTTTTAAAGTGAGTGAGACACAGACATTGTTCTCTTCTACCCATATTTTTATTCATTGGCTGCCCGCTGCATGTACCCTGATGGAAAATCAAACCCACTACCTTGGCCCATTGGATCCACACTCTCACAAACCAAGCCACCTCGCTAGCGCTCTGAATTTTTTAAATTAATTTTGGAAGTTTATAGTGAGTTTGATAGAGCTAAACTAGGTTGACTCCATGAAGTTTTTTTTGTTACTTTTATAATGCTTCTTTTGTTCTGTACCCGCCGTTCTGCAACTCTTCTTGCTGCCCTTCCCTGTAAACCGCGAGAATGTAACAGTTGCACAAACCTGCCAATAGGAATGCAGAGAAGTGGACTCAGTCCAAATTAGGCAAACTGCACAGTACCCCTGTGTAACCAGACCCCTGATCCTGCCCCCTGACCAATCAACGGGGGCCACGAACGTTCCCCCTGCCCACTGCTTTGGACCCCCTATAAAGCCTTTGTTCTCCCAAGATTCTCTCTCTCTCCCGCTGCTGCGCCGGTGACTGTTGGAGATGGGAGCTCGTGCTAGCACGAATAAAGGTTCTTTTGCTTTTGCATCGGTCTCAGCTGTTCCCTGGTGGTCTCTGGGGATCATGAAATCTGGGCATAACATTTGGGGGCCCACCCGGGATCCCCAAGACCCCGGAGGGACCTCAGACCTGGAGAACCTGACTGGCCATGGTAGGTGTCTGTTTGTCTTTTGTCTCTTGTGTGAGCTCGAATCTGAATTTCTAGCAGTGCCTGAAGCGGTCTAGGTGGACGCACTGGAAGACCACGGGTGGGAGGAATCGGGAGATGTTCCGATTCTCCTTCAGGAGGGACGTGTATTCCCCTCACAATCTGAGACGAGGCGGGTCGCTCCTGCCGGTCGGCGTGAGGCTGTCGTCTAGCTTTTGGTTTTGCTTCCACGGAGTTGGAAGACTGTTCTCTGGGGCCCTTTGTTTGTCTGTGTTTGTGTTTCTCTGTTTTATTCTGTGAACTTACTGGATGGACATTATGGGACAGACTCAGCCCACTCAAAGTGAGTGGAAGGGGGGGCTTGATAGCCCCCCCACCCCTGGAGGCCATAGAGCTTCCTCAGACAAATTAATTAGGAGTCAGGAATCAGGTGACTGTTGAAACTCTGGTAAATATATGGTAGGAGCCAAAAACTCAGACTGTTTGGTATATAAATGTAAGTGTAAGAGTCTATGTAAAATAAAAACTACTCTGTGCTATCTGGCTGTACACATGAGAGTATTTGTTATCTCTTTCTATTGTTTAATTTGTTTAAAGATAAAACCTGCTGTGATAGTCTGCAAACGTCTTAAGCAGCGCTGCTGAGTAATTTTTTTCTCAGAGATGTTTGCTCTCTACCATGGTGGGAGGGAATCATCCCATTTAGTTAATAGAAATTTCTCTCTCTGTTTGTATGTTTGTATAAGTAAGAGTTTCAGTTTGCTCTGATTTGTGAGTTTGCTACATTTCAAAGAACAAAGAACTTTTATTTATGGCTTTCTTATCTCTTTTGGTGCTGGGAGACTTCCAAGGACAGGGCTCACAGCTCCGCAGGGCAGAGATTTACAGGCCCTGTCCCTGCTGGTGACATCATAGTCCAACATGGAACTAAGGCTGAAGTTATTATTAACTCTCTATAGACCCCATTAACTGTTTGTTTAACTTACTGTTTTCAGTTATTAGGATCCTCATAGAGGACATAAACTGGACTTTCCCTTCCTCTCTCATCCTGATTCTGATAGCATATGTAACTGGATTAAAGATCTTTTCTTTCAGGAGGCCATCCAAGCTTTCAGCTTGCAAGAAATCTCCCTCCTGAGGGAGAGGAGAGGGACCCCCCAGAAGGGGCTGGAGGCTCTCCCTCCTGACAGGTGTTTGTTTTGTGTTTTTTCGTGTTGGTGTCAGGACTGTTTGTTTTGTCTTGTTGTCTTGGTTTGTCTGTCATATTTAGGCCCTATGTGTGTATTATTTGTTGAGTTTTGATTTGTCAAGGTTTTGTCAGTTTGTTGTCAGTTAGTTGAAATCCTCTTAGAGGACATTGAGTGGTTCTTCCCTTCCTGTTTAACCTTTGACTGTATGATTAAATTACTGTGCTTTTTACCAAGGTTCCTTGCAAGGTTTTGCCTCTCCTGGAATAACCCTCTATGTATAACCTGTCCCTCCCCGAGCCAGACTGCAGGATGACTTTTCCTTCACAGTCTCTGGCGGACTCCAGGAGTGTTTTAACTTTTTTTCCTTTAACACACTGGTCCTGCCCAGTGGCCTGCGGTGGTGGTGTCAGCGGAGCCAGAAAAAGCGGTGGCTGTGGCGGGGCCGCGGAGTTTGCAAGTCTATTAATCTTGTTTCCTTTGTCCAACATGAGTGCCATTTCTATTTTGCTGAAACATGGGTCAAGAATCCTGTCCTGGGATATGGGAAAGGGAGGCCCCCATCAGGGGACTTAGAGGCAGTGTTCCTGTTATCTGCTCAGGTCCCAAGACTATAAGAATACTTGTTTACTAAAATGGTATAAGTACAGATGTTTATTTAATATTTTGTTTGTCTGCCTGGTTGTAATTATTTGTTCATATGTAGAAGTCTGTAAGAAGGAGGAGGGAAAAAAAAGTCACCCAGCCTTCAGCACCTCTCTACTCTGTCTTACAGGGGGGAACCGAAGAAGAATTAATTTTTCCTCCCCTGTATTAGCCCCCAGGATGCCGAGAGATGCAATCCTCCCCCTCCTGGGGAAGCAGACCCTGTTCCAAGAGCAGGGGGCAGAGGTGCTCCAGTGGGAAGCCCGCCCATTACCAGACAAAGGGCTCAAAGGGAGCAGACTGCCTCCACCGCTGACTCCACCATTCTATCCCTGCAAGCCACCGGTTCCCCAAACGCGGGGGGAAATCAGCCCTATCACTACTGGCCTTTTGCCACTAGTGTCCTTTACAATTGGAAAGCTCAGAATCCTAAGACGGAAGCAGGTATGAGGGTGCAGCTGTAGTCACTGAAACGGACACTGTATGGGCAGAGGCCCTGCCCTCTGGGACATCAGCCCAGAGAGCAGAGCTTGTGGCCCTCACCAAGGCCCTGACACTGGGAGTTGGAAGGCAGCTCAACATCAACACAGACAGCCGTTATGCGTTTACCACCGCTCATGTTCATGGGGCAATCTACCATGAAAGAGGGTTACTAATAGCAGAGGGGCAGACTATAAAGAATAAACAGGAGATACTCGACTTGCTCTCGGCCTATGGCTCCCCGCCAAATTGGCCATCATACACTGCCAAGGGCACCAGAAGGCTGACGACCCAGTGGCAAGAGGAAACCGCAGGGCTGACCAGGTGGCCAAGGCAGTAGCCCTTTCTCCAATCCCCACTATGGCCCTACAGCTCCCAGACCCAGGGGACCAAGTACTGCCAGTTCAGCCAGGATATTCCCTGGAGGAGTTACAGCGCATTAGGAAGCTTCCCCAAGCACAGGAGGAGAAGGGGTGGTGGTATACACCACAAGGGGAGCTCATACTGCCAGACCAGCTTGGAGTCTCCATGATAAATCACATGCACCGGTGCACTCACCTGGGGGCACGAAAATTAAAGGACTTAATCCGACACGAAAGAATTAAGATCCACCAGCAGGACATTAAAATAGAGTAGGTTGTATCTGCCTGCAAGACCTGTCAACTCACAAATGCAAGAACCAGGCCGAGTGAAAAAGGAACCAGGCTCAGAGGAACCAAGCCTGGAGCACAACGGGAGGTCAACTTCACTGAGGTTAAACCAGGAAAGTATGGCTATAAATATCTTTTAGTATTTGTAGATACCTTCTCCAGACGGGTAGAAGCATACCCAACTAAGCATGAAACAGCTCAGACGGTAGCTAAGAAGCTGCTGGAAGACATCTTGCCCAGGTACAGTTTTCCCACTGAGATAGGGTCGAACAATGGACCAGCCTTTGTCTCGCAGGTAACACAGGCAGTGGCCAAGGCCATTGGGGCAAATTGGAAATTGCATTGCGCTTATAGGCCCCAAAGCTCAGGGCAGGTAGAGAGAATAAATAGAACTCTAAAAGAGACCCTTACCAAATTGACCATGGAGACTGGCGGGGACTGTGGCTCTCCTTCCATATGCCCTTTACCGGGTTAGGAACTCCCCCTACACCCTGGGTTTTACTCCTTATGAGATCATGTTCGGCCGGCCACCCCCTATTATCTCTAACCTTAAAGCTGAATTTCTTGCAGAATTTGAAAGTCAAGAACTGTTTCTTTCCTTGGGAGGGCTCCAGAGGGCGCACGAGGACATTTGGCCACGCCTCCGCGCTATCTATGAGATTGGCTCAGCCCCGACTCCTCATTAGCATAAGCCCGGGGTCTGGGTCTACGTCAAGAGACACCGCCGGGAGACCCTTGAGCCACCTTGGAAGGGTCCCTATGTCTTGGTGCTGATGACCCCCACCGCTCTCAAAGTAGACGGTGTCGCGACCTGGGTCCATCACACCCACGTTCGGCCAGCAGACCCCTCGGGTTTGGAAGGGCCCCGACAAGGCCCAGCTGTGAAGCAAGGAAGGCTAGTGCTGGTGCCAGGTCTTGGGCTTTATTGATAGTTTTGGAACTTCTTGACCCAACTGCAACTTGTTTGACAGATTTTAGCCTGAGCAAGGACAGGCCATTCGTATACAAAAGCTGCAGCACACAGCTTGGGTGGCTTGTAAAGTGGGTTTGGTGTGGTCTCAGGGAATCACCACGGCGAAGCAAACAGAAATGGCTGCCAGTCAGCCCTGGGACCCAGAATGTCCCAGCATAGGTGTAATGACTGCTGTTACCACCTCCATCTGGTAGAAAGCCGCCCTCAAGTTCCATCCCCGATGCCAGTCCATTTTCACTTCATAATTGTCTGGGTCCCCCGCCTTCCCCCCTTCTGAGGTTTGTCCAACAGTGTAATTCAGAGGAAGCGGGAGCTTGTAAATTCAGTTTGTGGTGCTGGCATTGTAAGAGGAGCAACTGGGGTCACCTGCAGCCTCTGTGTCACTGAGCCCCAATATGCAATGGTTTTTACAGCCCGTAGTTCTTACTGCCAGTAGGGTGTTCTCCCCAGCTCTGAGGCCCTGGGCTGGGCATCTTCTGTGGGATTGGGACTCCTTGCTCCT
Source organism: Cnephaeus nilssonii (assembly GCF_951640355.1). Lineage (NCBI taxonomy): Eukaryota > Metazoa > Chordata > Mammalia > Chiroptera > Vespertilionidae > Cnephaeus > Cnephaeus nilssonii. The sequence continues at coordinate 668,705 of NC_137076.1, read as the reverse complement.
CCAGGTGACCTCTGCAGAGACGACCTCGCTCCCAATTTAAAAAGTGGCCCACATGGGTACAGGACCTGCACCTTCTGTGCCTCCGCACCTCCTACCAGTCTCCGTGTGCTGTCTTCTTTACTTCTCTAGTCATAACACTTCTTTCAGCCAGCTTTCCAGAGGTTCTGGCTGATGGTTGTTCTGTATTTTAGTTTTAATTTTGATGGGGTTGTGGGAGGCAGCGAGTACAGGCCTTTGCCTATACCGCCATCTTGGATGTCCTCTCCCGTAACTTTTCTGAATTTCATTCCTTATTCTTCTTTTATCTTCACCCGAAGAGTGAGAATATTTTTTCCACTGATTTTTTTTCTTAGGGATAGAGAGGAGAGACGAGAGAAAGAGAGAGAGAGAAACATCATTTAGTTGCCTCCCTCATGTGCTGCCACCAAGAGGGGGGATCAGACCTGAAATCCACGTCCCTGCACTTTACTAGGAATCGAACCCGTGACCTTCCAGTGTACAGGCAGGCACTCTCAGCACTGAGCGACATGGGCCAGGGCTCTTTATTTATTCTTTAAATTCTTTATTTTTAAAATATATTTTTATTGATTTCAGAGAGGAAGAGAAGGAGAGAGACATAGAAACATGAATAATGAAATAGAGTCATTGATCAGCTACCTCCTGTATGCCCCCCACTGGAGAGTGAACCCAAAACCTGTGCATGTGCCCTGACAAGGAATAGAATTGTAATGTCCTAGGTTATGGGCCGATGCTCAATCACTGACCTGTACTGGGCAGCCTTTATTTATTGATTTTAGAGACAGGAAGGGAGACAGAGAAAGAGAGGGAAACATTGATGTGCTGTTCTACCCATCTATGCATTCATTGATTCTCCCCTACATGTGCCCTGATGGGGGATGGAACCCACAACTGTGGTGCATCGGGACCACATACTCAACAACTGAGCCACCTGGACAGGGCTCTGAATTTGTTTATTAATTTCAGAAGCTCAAATAGGATCTTGACAAATTTCGCTGTGGAGGGTCATTTCATTTCCTAACATCAACATCTCTTATGATGTTTTGTGGTTCATAATGTAAGGTGCATTGTCTTAACTTTAATTTCTTTTTTCATTTCTTTGAAGCTTGTTTTCTTGTTTGTTTTTTGCTTTAGTCTAGCTCCAGGTTTGCCAACTTTTGTTTTTTTTTTTTTTAAATACCCATCAGGTATCCTTTTATTTTATCTTATCTACCTTTTATTGATGCTTGTTCAAATATTTGTTGTTTCCTTCCTTTGCAAACTTTGGGTTTACGTTCTTGTTGTGTTTCTAGATTCCTGAGATGGTAGGTTAGGTTTTTTTGAGATCTGTTTTCATAATGTAAGCATTTATCCCTATTAAAATTCCTCTTAGAATTGCATTTTCTGAATTTTGTAAATGAATTTTGGTAAGTGGTCTTTTTATTTACTTTGTCTCAACTTTTTTGAGTTCTATTTTGTGTTTGGGTACTTGAAAATACATATATATATATATATATATATATATATATATATATATATATATATATACATATATATATATAATTGATTTCAGAGAGGAAGGCAGAGGGAGAGAGAGATAGAAACATCAATGATGATAGAAAATCATTGATTGGCTGCTTCCTGCAAGGTCCCGCCCCCCCACCCCCACCACCGCCCCCACCCCGGGATCGAGTCCACAACCTGGGCATGTGCCCTTGACTGGGAAAGAACCTGGGACCTTTTAGTTTGCAGTCTGATGCTCTATCCACTGAGCCAAACCGGCTATGGCTACCTTGAAGTTCTTATTTCTTTGTTTAATATTGGTTTCAGATAAAGAGGAAGAGAGGGGGGGGGGGGGAGAAAGAGAGAGGGAGAAAGAGAGAGAAGGAGGGAAACATCAGTGTGAGGGGAAAACATCAATCAGCTGCCTTCTGCACACAAACTAACTTGAAATGGAACCCGCATACTGATATGTGCCTTGCCTGGAAATTGAATACTAGACGCTTTGTTATACAACCAACTGAGCAATACTGGCCAAGGCAGTCTGTGGTTTTTAAACACAATGATTTCCAGTATTTTTTGAAGAATCCACTATGGCCAATGATAGCAGAAGCACAGAGGCTGCTGGAGGACCCTTGTTTTTGACTGTGGGTATCTTCACGTATGTTTGTTCACCCAATCTTTCCAGTCATCCTTTCTGTACAGTTCTCCTTTATTTGTGTCTGTAATGCTATTTGTCTTCATGGTACCCTGATTCCCATTTCCTGTGGGCTTCTTTGTTTATGCATAGCTGTCTATTTACACTGGGATGGGGGGAGATGCTCATATTTCTGCTCCTGCCAATTTTCTGATGTCACTCACATAGGTCTTTTGCCTTTGATCTCATTTGTCCTTTGTTGTCTACCACAGCATTGATCATCCATATTTTCTGTTTTTCTTTGAAGATTCGCATCATTTATCCCATGCAATGGCTCAAATGGGCTTTAAGGGGAAGAATCATTTGTGCATCACAGAAGAAACGTGACTTTATGAATGACACAGTAGACCCACAGGCGGTCTTGCCTTGGTGAAGCGTCGTTGGGGAAGCTTTCACGCCTGGCCTTTGTTACATTCATAACTAGAAACTCATTTTATTCATCAGTGTTTTCTTACTGTTGCCCAGTCCTTACCCAGTTATGCTTGTTTTGGGTTATTATTGATATTTTGCTAACGACACAGGTTGAATAGTGATCATTTCTACTCCGATTCCCAGCCCACGGATAACCTTAACCTCTCTGGACTTTGCACCTTTGCCTCTTTCACAGGTCTCTCTTTACTGTAAACCAACGTTGGACCATGCCTGCACTACCTTGGAGTGCACAAGTATTATTATATTGACGTTGAACCTCGTGTGCTCTAATACAATTAATGTTTATGGGATGAGCACCTTCAAATGATTCTATACGGACTCACATGGCCAGCAGGTAAGGTCCTCAGAAAAGCCTTTGTGCAGGAACAATGAGTAGAGAATTCTTCTCCTCTTTGTATCCCATCCTGTGCTTCTGTCCTTCCAGTGGTGATATTTTCATTGTTGACTGACCACGTTATGTACTTTAAGAGTGATTTCCTCAGAGTCTACTTCACTTGTCTAGAAAATCTCTCTAGTCATAACCGATAAATATTTATGGTAAAGATACTGTGATTTCATAATATCAACATGTACTTCACCAGATTTTCCTTTTGTTCAGGTTGCTGCTGTGGAGCAGAGAAAGTTGAGACCCCGACTGAACAGAAGGTTTCTGTAAGAGTGTCACAGGCAAGGAATCCCAAGGTAGCCTTGTCTTCCCAGAAGAGCCATCCCTGTGAGAGTTGTGGGCTCGTCTTGAGAAACATTTTCCACTTGACTGATCTGCAAAGAACACAACACGGACAGATACTGTTGAGGTATGGCGCATGTGCAAAACCATTTTAAAACCGTGTAAAATTTCACCAACAGCACGTGAGACACTTTCAACACAGGTGCGGACAGAATCTCATTTGCAAACAGCTGCAATTTCAATGTATCACAGAATCGTTTCACATGTGGGGAGGTTGGGCATGGTGTCTTTAACTGGTCAGGACATCTCCACCTAAAGGGTACTCAGACCAGGGACAGTCCAACTGCAATTTTGACGTGTGGAATGACGTTTCAAAGGCAAAAAAAAATGATTACACCAGAAAAGAATGTAAGGAAGACATTAGTTTTACCCACATGTTTATTCTGGAAAAAGGTGTCTATGTTGGAAGTCAGTGTTTTGATAGCTGTGAATGTGGAAAAAATGTTACCAAATATTCTAGCTTTCATTATCAACAGCGAGGTCACAATGGAGAAAGGCCTTCTCAGTGTAGTGAATTTGCAAAAGCTTTTAGCAGTAGTAACAGCCTAGGTAATCACAAAGCTTTGCACACTGGAGAAAGGCCTTATGAGCTCAGTGAATGTGGAAAAACTTTTACCGGTAGCAGTGTCCTCCATTATGAGCATAGAGTTCACACAGGAGAAAGGCCTCATGAGTACAATGAGTGTGGGAAATCTTTTACCAGTAACAGTATTCGTCATTGTCATCGGAGAGTTCACACTGGAGAAAAGCCTTATAAATGCAGTGAATGTGGGAAAGCTTACAGCACTAGCAGTCATCTTTATTGTCATCAGAGACTTTATACAGGAGAAAAGCCTTATACATGCAGTGAATGTGGAAAATGTTTTACCTCTAAACGCATCCTTCATCAACATCAAAGAGTTCATATGGGAGAAAAGCCTTATAAATGTAGAGAATATGGGAAATCTTTTACCCAGAATACTAGCCTTCATAGTCATCAGAGAGTTCATACAGGAGAGAAGCCTTATAAATGCAGTGAATGTGGAAAATGTTTTACTCAGAGCACTACCCTTCATTATCATCAGAGAATTCACACTGGAGAAAAACCTTATCAATGCAGTGAATGTGGGAAATCCTTTACCCATCGCATCGCCCTTCATAATCATCAGACACTTCATACAGGGGAAACGCCTTATAAATGCAGTGAATGTGGAAAATCTTTTAAAGGGTGCAATGCTCTCCAATATCATCAGAGAGTTCACACTGGAAAAAAAGCCTTATCACTGCAGTGAATGTGGAAAATCTTTCAGAAGTAGCACTGGTCTCCAATATCATCAGAGAGTTCACACTGGAGAAAAAAAGCCTTATCACTGCAGTGAATGTGGAAAATGTTTTACAAATAGCAGTGGTCTCCAATATCATCAGAGAGTTCACAATGGAGAAAAGCCTTATCACTGCAGTGAATGTGGAAAATGTTTTACAAATAGCAGTGGTCTCCAATATCATCAGAGAGTTCACACTGGAGAAAAGCCTTATCAATGCAGTGAATGTGGGAAATTTTTTACCCATGGCACTGCCCTTCATAAACATCAGAGACTTCATACAGGGGAAAACATGGTGACAAAGGCTATCTTTAGTCCAGGGATGTGGCTTTTTTGGGTTTGGGTGAAAGTTCTTCATTGTTTGTTACATTTTCTGTCATTGAGATGAGACTCTCAACCAGAGGGCATAAGTAGGGGGAATGAATATAGAGTTACCAAACCTGTTCTTCCAGAATAGCTGAACTTATATTTGTTTTCTCTTGGACCATTGATAAAAACTGTAATGAGTAAATTACATGTGTTGACTATAGTGTTTCATAAATCTTGACATGTGCATGAAACTGAAGCCATCATTACAAATTCATAATGCTGACCATATCTGTCTGCGTAATTGGTTCATGACCTCTTTTAATCTGTCCATGTTCGTCGCAGATTTCCTAGTTTCCATGGATTTACATTCCATTTTCATAGAGAACTTTATTTTTCTAAGTATTTTTGTGCTTTAATTTATGTTTCAGAAATACTTGGAGATTAAGTAAAGTTACATTAATAATGCATCTTTATGGTGGGGGTTGATGACAAATATGTGATACCTTAATCAATAAAGTAATTAAAAAAATAATGCAACTTTTTTTCTGATAGATATTCTTTTAAAAAATATATATATATCCTACCTAATAATAGAGTAAAATGCAAATTGACCGCACCTTCGCTATGCCTAAGCCACGCCCACCAACCAATCAGGGTGAGTATGCAAATTAACCCAACAAATATGGCGGTTAATTTGCATATCAAGACAGCGTAGAAAGAAGCGAAGCTGTGAAGAAGCAAACAGGCAGGGCAGTGGAGAAGGGAGGCAAGCCGGTGCTGCCTGACTTAGCCCGATTGGTCCAGGCCGCCATGGACCCAGTAGGCTGGTGGGCAGCACCTGATGTCACCCACAAGGTCCAGGCCATGATAGTGACCGGGCAGACTCGGCAGGCAGCACCTGACGCTGTCCGCGGGGTCCAGGCAGTAATCGGGACAAGGCAGGCCCAGCTGAGAGTGCCCGACATCACCCACGGGACCGGGAAGCCATTGGGACTAAGCATAGCAGCTGTCCGCGGGGTCCAGGGGGCGATCCGGTAGGGCAGGCGGCATGGACAGCGCCTGATGTCACCCGTGGGGTCCAGGCGGCAATCAGGACTGGGCTGGCCCGGCAGATGGCGCCTGACATCGCCCGCAGAGTCCAGTCTTCAAACGGGACCAGGACTTTCAGCAGGCAGCACCTGACGCTGCTCGCGGGGTCCAGCGGGAGATCAGGACCTGGCAAGTGGCATGGATAGCGCCTGACACTGCCCGTGGGGTCCAGGGTGCTATCGGGACCAGGCATGCAGCATGGACAGCACCTGACGCCACCCACGGGGTCCAGGGGGAGATCGGGACCAGGCAGGCGGCATGGACAGTGGCTGATACTACCCACGGGGTCCAGGCAGTGATCGGGACTGGGCAGGTGGCATGGACACCGCCTGACGCTGCCCGTGGGGTTCCCGCAGCGATCGGGACCTGGCTGGTGGCATGGACACCACCTGACGCTGTCTGTGGGTTCCAGGGGACTATCGGGACCTGGCAGGCAGCATGGATAGCGCCTGACATCACCCACAGGGTGCAGGCGGTGATCGGGACTAGGCAGTTCTAGCAGGCAGCGCCTGATGCTGTCTGTGGGATCCAGGGAGCTATCGGGACCAGGCAGGCGGCATGGACAGCACCTGATGTCACCCGCGGGGTCCAGGCAGCAATCAGGACCAGGCAGGCAGCATAGATAGCACCTGATGTCACCCGCAGGGTCCAGGGTGCAATCGGGACTGGGCAGGTAGCGTGGTCAGTGCCTGACTTTGCCTGCGGGCTCCGTAGGCGGAGGTGGCCAGGGTCTCTGGGATCACTGTCTGCCCTGGGCCACCTGAGGACACCAGTGGAGCAGGCCAGGGTTGAACATTTTAATGAAAATCCGATGCCTGTGCCCTGCCCCACCGCGCCCTGTCCCTGGAGAGGAGAGGGAAGTGGGCAGTTAGGAGGCACCGGGGTTCTGAAGTGGCTGGGAACAACCTGCAGGTGAGCTACCAGGAAGAGGTGCTGAACCATGAGGATGCAGAGGGCTGGCTGATGGAGGTGAGCAAAGATGCAGATGAGGCGGCTCTTGCCAGCACTGAGCTGGAAAAGTGCATCGAAAGCCTGATGGACAAAATCGCCTTTCTGAAGAAGGTGCATGTCCAGTATGCTCAGATCTCCGTGGAAATGGACGTGTTCTCCAAGTCCGACCTCTCCACTATGCTCAAGGACATCCGCACCCAGTATGAGAAGCTGGCTGCCAAGAACATGCAGAATGCCGAAGAATGGTACAAGAGCCGTTTCACCATGCTGACAGAGAGCACTGCCAAGAGCACCTACATGGTGCGGGCCAGCAACTGCTCAAGGCCAAAACCCTGGAGATTGAAGCAAGCTGGGGCATGAACAAAGCGCTGGGAAAGCAGCTGCAAGAGCTGGAGGATAAGCAGAACACTGATGTTAGTGCTATGCAGGACACAATCAACAAATTAGAAAATGAGTTGAGAACCGCAAAGAGTGAAATGGCAGGATACTTAAAAGAATACCAGGACCTCTTCAATGTGAAGATAGTTTTGGATATTGACATTGCAGCTTACAGGAAACTCTTGGAAGGTGAGGAGACCGGCTCAGTTTCACCAGCATGGGAAGCATAGCCAGCAGCTACTACCAGAGTTCCCAGGTCTTTGGTCGATCTGCCTACGGTGGTTTACAGACTAGCTCCTACTTGATGTCTGCTCACTCCTTCCCTTCTTAATACACCAGCCACGTCCAGGAGGAGCAGATCTAGGTGAAGGAGACCATTGAGGCTGCAAAAGCCGAGGAAGCTAAGGATGAATCCCCTTCTGAAGGAGAAGCTGAAGAGGAGGAAAAGGAGAAGGAAGAGGCTGAGGAAGAGGAAGGAGAGAAAGAGGAAGAAGGTGCCAAGGAAGAATTTGAGGATGCAAAGGAGGAAGAAGGAGGTGAATGTGAAGGAGAAGATGCCCAAGAAGCTGAGGACGAGAAGAAAGATGAAGGTGCTGGGGAGGAGCAAGCAACCAAGAAGAAAGATTGAGCCCTCCTTTCCTTAATTATTTCAGGAATAATCCTCCCAAAACCAGGTCAACCCCGCCACCAACCAAGCAGTTGAGTTCCCAATACTATATGAATTAAGAAGTCAATATATATAACATTCTGAGGTGACTCAGGTTGGACATTAAATGTTATGCTATGACTTTTCTCATTATGCAAAGTATCTGTTTGCTTGCAGAGTGGCCTTCCTGGCTTGCTGCCAGCCTGTGCATGGTCCACGCTTATGAGTTCAGGATCTATGACAATGTGAATAATTCAGATGTTTACAATAAAAACACATGAATACAGGAATTCACTAATGTTAATGTTAAATTTCATGGAAAAAATAATCCTTTGAATATTTGGTGGTTAGAAATTAAAGACCTCAAATCATGTGCAATAAACAGTAAATAAAGTTACACTGAATGACAAAAAAAAATACATTAGGGGCCAGGAAATGTCAAAAGAAGTGGGGAACCATTCATTCCCAGATCAGGAAGGGAAGTCACAGGGTATATATTATTGCTACAAATACAGTATTTCCTACTACTTACAACATATACAATGTAATGTATTAGATGCCTTCCTATTGGATGAAGTATGTATTCTCATAGAGTAATACTGGTAGATATGTTATAGTTATGGCGGTATGTCATATCCTATCTATATTAATAAAAGGGTTATATGCTAATTATACCATGAGACCTTCCAGATGTCCTTCTGGACAAAGCCATGGTGGCGGGGATGAGGCAGAAGCGGTTATGGGTGATCAGACCAGGAGGGGAGGGCAGTTGGAGGTGAGCAGGCTGGCGGGGGGGTGTAGTTGGGGGCAAGCAGGCCAGCAGGCATAGTGGTTAGGGGAGATCAAGCAGGCAGGCAGGTGAGCGATTAGGAGCCAGTAGTCCCACATTGTGAGGGGTTTGTCCAACTGCAGGTTTAGGCCCGATCCCACAGGGGTCCCAGATTGGAGAGGATGCAGGCCAGGCTGAGGGACCACCCCCTCCCCGTGCATGAATTTCGTGCACCGGGCCACTAGTATATATATATATATATATTATTTATTGTAAAGAGCGGAAGTGAGGTGTAGAGAGTTACAAACATCAATCAGCTGTCTCCTGTACAACTCCTACTTGCAGTGTGCCCGCAACCAAGCTACATGCCCTTGACCAGAATTGAACCTGGGACCCTTTAGTCTGCAGACCGTCTCTGTATCCACTGAGCCAAACCAGTAAGGGCTCTGATACATATTCTTATCATTGATATATCACCCTCAGTGTGACCATTTTAATAAATATTTGGTTATTTCTAACAAAGGTGGCACAAATTGTTCTGTATAATTCCTTGTCCTACCTAATAATAGACAAACATGTAAATTGACCATACCTTCACTATGCCCATAGCCAATCAGAATGAGTATGCAAATTAACCCAAAAAGAGGCAAGTCAAGGCAAGAAAAGGCAAGGCAAGGCAAGGCAAAAGGCAAGGCAAGGCAAAAGGCAAGGCAAGGCAAAAGGCAAGGCGCAAGGCAAGGAAAAAGGCAAGGCAAGGCAAAAGGCAAGGCGCAAGGCAAGGCAAGGAAAAAGGCAAGGAAAGGCAAGGAAAAAGGCAAGGCAAGGCAAGGCAAGGCAAAAGGCAAGGCAAGGCAAGGCAAGGCACTGAGTTCTCTGTGAGATCTGACATTCTTTGTTCTTCTCCAGAATACCTCAAGGACAAATACATCACTTATTTATCCATGCATTCTTAATACCTAGCACAATTTGGGAATATGGTAGCAGTTCCTTAAGTACATCTGTGAACATCTGGGTGTCCCTACTATGGGGGTACAAGGGAAAAGCTCTGCCCAAGTCTCCCCATCCAAAATGGTGCCTCCACTCACTCTCCCTGCCCTTTCCATGCTTCTGTTCCCATCGATGCACTCATCAATGCTTGGCATAATTATATTTGTATTTGTTTTTCAGCTTTATTGTTCATCTTTCCCACTAAAGTAGCAGACCATGAAGGCAGAGACTGTTCCTAGATGTACTCACCTAGAACAGGATCAGGCCCCTAAAAGATGGTCAGTCACTGATTTCACTCCACAAAGAAGCGAACAAAGTGATTCAGGATGGTGGAGCAGAGAGGATAAGGGAGAGCTTCCAAACATCAGTCCTGGCGGCCCACCCCGACCCAGTCTCTTCCTATTATTTTCACCTGACACCCTGAACTCTCTGCCTGGGCCATTTGGACCCACTGCATCCTCCTTCCGCTTTCCCTCTACTTATGATCCCACCCGAGGCTTCTGTTGGAGGCCTCCTGGCCAAGGTGGCCCTCTGCCTCCTTCGCAGGTACTGACAGAGGCGAGGCAGGTCTGTGAGAAATCAAGGCTAACGTCTTGGCCTCAGCCAACCTACCCAGGGCCAAGCCCTCAGCCAGCCAGCAGCCAGGCCTTTGCTGCTACTGGCTCCAGGTTAGCGTACAGAGGGTTTCTCTGTCTCAGGCCCAGCCTCTGCCTTCCAGCTTCTCTCCAGGTTTTCCTTGTTTCCAGCTTTTCTGTGTTCCTTTGCTCATCCTCGGCTTTTTTGCCAACCTAGGGTCGTGGTCGGAAAACTGTGGCTCGCGAGCCACATGCGGCTCTTTGGCCCCTTGAATGTGGTTCTTCCACAAAATACCACGGCCTGGGCGAGTCTATTTTGAAGAAGTGGCATTAGAAGAAGTTTAAGTTTAAAACATTTGGCTCTCAAAAGAAATTTCAATCATTGTACTGTTGATATTTGGCTCTGTTGACTCATGAGTTTGCCAACCACTGACCTAGGGGGACTTGCAGTAAATGTGCATGGAGAGAATAGTGAGAGATGCGGGAAGCATGCAAAATGGCATTAAACATTTTGAGGAGCCTCGGAAAGTCGTTGCCCTGTAATTTCTCAGCAGCTTGGAAACGGTGTGCTATCCTGGTGACTTCTTGGGGTTTTCCCTACCCAGGCAGCATGTAGCAGACACATGGCCAGTTCTGCCTTCTCTCCCTTTTCGTGTGGCACAGATGTGGGGTTTATCACTTCTGCCATCTTCTCCAGGGACCTGTGAAGGTCTTTGCCAAGTCACAGTCATTAGAAGCAGGAACCCCCCAGCCCACCTGGCCAAGAAAAGGGAGGGAAGATTGTGGCGGGCTGGCACGGCCATGGCATACTCAGCCCCAAGGCGCCTTCTGTGCCGCGCCAGCTCAGCCAGGTCCAGTGACCCTGAGTGGGGGTGGCTGAAAGGCTTAGAAAAGACAGACAAGAGAATGAAAGCTGGGTCTCGGTGGGACGCTGCTCCCTCATGGAGAGACAGCGCCACGGACTACAAGCCATGTCTTTATTTTATAGCAGTTGCCATGAGGCAAAGGAAGGGCATGGTCGAGATGTTTACAACATTCTCCTGGGTTTGGATCCTACTCAGTTACATGTACCCCATCAAGCTGTGTTAACTGGCAGCCTATATCACTTAGGCACGTGGGGCCACGTGTTCGGACCATAGCTTCAAGCTTACAACTATAGCTGTTGGCTATAATTGTGCTGGGAGGGCTCTGCCCTCCACGCTGGAACTTGCATGGGGCCATGAGAGGACTGTGCCTTCTCATCAGTCCAAGGCTTGAACCGGTCCAAACACTGTAGCTGCGCCCCACAGAAGATGTAGTCCGAGGCTACAGTCCTTATGGGAGCAGAACTCCAGCAGGTTTGCTGCTTTCTCTGGCAGTTCACATAGGGGCCTCCTGCATCGCGGCATCCACTTGTGACCGTGTCCCACATACACCCTACATGTCCTAGGTGATTTCTGGCTGCAAAAAAAAATAAAATAAAATACAACTTTGACATCTTCCCTGGCCTTAGAATCATGAACACTGGAGCTGAAAGGAATATTACAGAGCATCTGAGCCTGTCACTCCCGGCACCAGTTCACACACATATGACCTCAAAATTGTTTGGGACACGTGAAAAACACAGATGCCTCATTGGTGCCACCCAGATTCGGACCCAGTAGGTCTGAGTGGACCCAGGAATCTGTATTTTCACAGGCAAAGCACAGTGGCTTTTCAGGGGAGTGAAACTAAGCTGTATGAAATTATATAGGCGAATCCACTTGTCCAGAAGCAAAGAGTGAACCCTAATGGAAACGGTGGACTTGGGGTGGTGATGACATGTCAATGTTGTCAGTTGCAACTAGTAGCTGTTGGCTATAATTGTGCTGATGTTGATACTGGGGGAGGCTGTACATGTGGGTGTGGGGGGAACCTCTGTACCCTCCTGTCAATTTTGCTGTGAACCTAAAAGAGCATTTAAAGAGTCTCGCTGCCCTCACTCTTGTCTACAACTTGCCTGGAATTGAACCTAGGACCCTACAGTCTCCAGGCCCCAAGCTGATGCTCTATCCACTTAGCCAAAATCAGCTCAGGCTGCTTTCCCTTCTTCCCAAGGCAGTTTATAGGTTTCTAGGCATCACCTGTGGGCCAGAGCTGGGCTCAGTGCAGAGCCACAGAGATGAGAAACCTAGTCTCTGCCCTCAGATTTTTAGAAAGTGAGGAAAGTAGAGAGAGAGAGAGAGAGAGAGAGAGAGAGAGAGAGAGAGAGGAAGGAAGAGGGAGAGAGAAACATCTATGTGAAAGCAAACATCAATTGGCTGCCTCCTGCACATCTCTTACCAGGGATGGAGCCCACAACCCAGGCATGTGCCATGACTGGGAATCAAACTGATTACCTCTTGGTTCATGGTTGTCACTCAAACACTGAGCCACACCAGCTCGGGCTACATTCACTTCTTCCCAAGGCAGTTTATAGATTTCTAGGCATCACCTGTGTGCCAGAGCTGGGCTCAGTGCAGAGCCACAGAGATGAGAAACCTAGTCTCTGCCTTCAGGTTTTTAGAAAGAGAGGAAAGTGAAGAGAGAGAGGGGAGGGAGGGAGAGGGAGAGAGAGGGAGAGGGGGAGAGAGGGAGAGGGGGAGAGAGGGAGAGAGAGAGAGAGAGAGAGAGAGAGAGAGAGAGAGAGAGAGGAAGGAAGAGGGAGAAAGAAACATCTATGTGAAAGCAAACATCAATTGGCTGCCTCCTGCACATCTCTTACCAGGGATGGAGCCCACAACCCAGGCATGTCCCATGACTGGGAATCAAACTGATAACCTCTGGGTTTATGGTTGTCACTCAGACACTTAGCCACACCAGCTGGGCTATTCTGTCTTTCAATGTTACTCTAAATAAACATGAAGATGCTACAATGTTAGCTCCATGAAGCAGAGAGATTTCTGTCATTTCTATCCTTTTCTGTTCAATAACATAGTCCAAATACCCAAAATAGTGCTGAGCATGGAGTAGGCCCTTAAATATTTGTTGAATTAATGATAAGGATCAAATAAAATCTCTACTGACTCATTCCAACAATATCAGCTTCAAACAGCCCCAAGTTCTCTGTCAGAGCCACTGGCCTCTAGTCCCAATTTTGCCTCCCCAAGATCAAATGTCAGCCCGGTGCTCCATTTTCCTGATCTGTACAGGGGGAGCAGCATACCCTAGCCTGCTTGCCTGATAGGGCCTTTCTAGGGAACTCAAAGAGAGGCCCGTGGGAGTGCAGACCCTGAGTAGTGCAGGCCCTCTAAGACCTAAATTCATGCACGTGCTGCGGAGCTCTTGTTCAGAGGCAGGCTCTGACTCAGATCTGGTGGGCCCACGACTCTGCCTTTCAAACAAGCTCCCAGGTGATGCTCTGCTCCTGGTCCTCAGGCCACACTTGGAGTAATCCGAGGTCAGTTCCGAAGCTAAAGTGATGCTTGGTCCCTGGAGTCGTGGGAGTTCTTACTTCTCTGACATGGCAAACAGAGATGGTTTGTGGGCTCATTGGCCCCTCACTTCCGGCTGTAACTGCAGATATTCAGTGCTGCTGATTTAGCGATCCTGCTCTCATTTTATTAGCTCGTCCCTGGCGAACATTAGCCAGGACTCCCTGGCTAAACACCAACTGGAGTTTGAAGCTTCGTGATCCTCTATTGGTATTTTGGCTGCTAACATGGGCCTGTTCAGTATTCATCAGTCCCCTTGATTTCCTTCTTTATTTGTTTTGGGTGTGACTAATCCCACACTGCTCTTGGGCCTGCAGCATTTTCCTGAGTAATTTGTAAACTGATATGTTTTCCAGGAGACATATAATCAGCGAATTATTGCTCGGCCTCAAATGGTTTATTGTGTAAGAGGCACAGGGATGCGGCCAGGGAAGAGGTTCTGGTGAAGAAACGGCATCCAAGGACAGCGGAAGGAGGCCTCTCCTCCCACCTCCTCCTCTCTCACCCCCCACCCCCAGTTCACTGCTCAGCAGTCCCATGACAACAGATGTGCTGATTTCTGCATAACAGAAATATCAGTTCATGACATAGCTTTAGGGATTGTCCCATGCAGTTTGAGAGTGAGTGACAGTTTTAAGGTTTTAACAGTCAGTGGAGGGTTTGTGTGGCTGCTGAGAGATGGGATGAGGAGGAGGCAGGGCTGGCATCAGAATGTAGGGATGGTTTACGATCTCATTTGCTCAGGTTGACATAGTAATGTTTTTTTAAATTTCTTTATTGATTAAGGTGTCACATATTTGTCCTCATGCCCCCATTCCCATCCCACACCCCTCCCCACGGATGCCCCCACCCCCCTGTTGAACTTAACCATTGGTTAGGCTCGTATGCATGCACACAAGTCCTTTGGTTGATCTCTCCCCCCTACCCCCACACTCCCCTACCCACCCTCTGAGGCCCGACAGTCCGATCAATGCCTCCTTGTTTCTGGGTCTGTTCTTGTTCATCAGTCTATGTTGTTCATCATTTCCCCTAGATGAGTGAGATCATGTGTTACTAGAAATATACTTATAAGAACCGAATGTGAGACGAGCAATAATAGTTATGCTGACAGGCAAATGAATCAGTCTGTAATGAGTTTCTTTCTGGACCAACAGTTCTTTTGAGACCCAATTTCAATGTCCACCAGTTCCTTATGTGTACATATCAGCACTGACTTTTCAGCTCTGGATGGTGGACAAATGGTGGTAATGCAGGTCCGACTCCCTCTGGTTTGGTCTCGCCCAAACCCTGGGGCGCGGCCTCACCCTGACTCAGGGGCGCGCGGCCTCACCCGGACCTGGAACCCAGCATCACCCAGGACCTGGGGCGCGTGGCCTCACCCGGACCCAGGGGCACATGGCCTCACCCGGACCCGGGGGCATGTGGCTTCACCCGGGCCTGGGACTCAGCCTCATCCGAACCCAGGGGCGGGTGGCCTCTCCCGGACCCAGGGGCGCGGCCTCACCCAGACCCGGGACCCAGCCTCACCCGGATCCAGGGGTGCGTGGCCTCACCCAGACCCAGGATCCAGCTTCACCCGGACCCAGGGGCGCGTGGCCTCTCCCGGACCCGGGATCCAGCATCACCCGGGCCCCGGGGTGCGCGGCCTCACCCGGACCCGGGGGCGTGCGGCCTCACCCGGGCCCGGGACCCAGCCTCATCTGGACCCAGGGGCGGGTGGCCTCACCCGGACCCAGGGGCGTGTGGCCTCACCCGGACCAGGGACCCAGCGGGGCTTCATCTTCTTGATCCCAATTCCTGTCAGTCAATTCCCTCTCAGCAATTCCTTTGGCCATTTTCTCAAAGCTCTGGGGCGGCTGCCATGGAACTCGCTGGGTGGCAGGCTCGGCGAAGCTCCAGTGCGCCCGGTGCATGGCGGCGGGCTGGTCCGAGGTCACTGTGGCGGCACTCGGGTCTGCAGCGGTGGCTGGTCTCCGGGCATGCGCACCTGGCCACTTCCAGGGCACAGAGATTCTCGAATGACTCGGAGGTCAGCAAGCGCGGAGTCTCCCACCCCATGACCCCCAGGGGCTCGTCTGTCCATGCTCGGCAGCGAGTGGAGCCATCCCCTCAGCCAGAGACCGCCAGGGGAACCGCGCCGAGCACGTTCCAGGCCACCATTGTGTCGCCAGAGCCGTAGTTCTTAAAGTGTGATCTTTGGCTCATCGGCATCAGCATCATCCCGCGTCCCCCTCTCTTTTATTCTAGTTGTAGAGCATCCGCTCAGCCAGCCCTCCGGTGGTTCTGGATGGTGTCTGCTCTGTTTTCCAGTTGTAGTTTCAAAATTGTTGTGGTAGGCAACAATCAGGCGTCTGCCCTATGCCGCCATCTTGGTCCTCCAAAAGATTCTTAAGTAACCTTATAAATGTGGTTCTGAACACTGTGTCGTCCATTAGTTTACTTTCCTTCATCCCTTCTATTCGTGACCTGCTTTGGTGTCTCCACATTTTGGCTGCCTCCCTATGTTGATGGAGTGGCTTTGTGTGGTCAGTGACCTATAGGGGCTGGTAGCTCAGCTTCCCCAATCTCCCTAGGTGGTCGCTCTTGGTACCCCCCTTTGTGGGCTGAGTGCAAAGTCTTGGTGTTGTTAAGCCTTGGTACACTGGGAGGATTTGACCTCCAGTCCAATTGGCTGTGAGGATCAGCTGTGTCTACGCCGGGAGACAGCCTTATTCAACTAGACTTGCAAAATTGTAAAAGCCTCTGTGCTCAGCTTGGATGGGGCGGAGTTTCAGGGTGGAGCCTACAGCCTTGGCTTCCCGTCAGCCCCGCCCTATGAGGTTCCTGTGTCTCAGTGTCCCTCTGTACTCCCTGCAAACACCTCTGAGAGAAAGGCACCCTGGAATTTTGCCCGCTGCCAAACAGTCTAGTCTCTCCCCCAATGAATCTGGATTCCCAGATTCTCGCCCGGAACTGGGTTTCAGTGTAGTCGGAACTGGGGCTCAGCGCAGTCTGGAGCTTTTGTCTCCTTCCCACTAGGGCAATTCAGCGGCACAGTCAACAGACCATCCTCTGCGCGCATTCCCGTGCGCGCCTCCGGAGCTCTGCCTTTCGCCACTCCTCTGCGTTTCCGCCTTACAACCCAGATTCCCCCAGTATGAGCCTGGCTTCCCAGGGTCTCGCCCGGAACTGGGGTTCAGTGCAGTCAGAGCTGGGGTTCAGCGCAATCTGGAGCTTTTATCTCCTTCCCGCTAGAGAACGCCGGCCAGGCACTCAGCAGTCCCGTCCTCTCAGGCTCCGTCCTCCCCACACGTGTGCGCGCCCCTGTCTCTGCCCATGTCTCCATACCTCAGGTTTTTACGGCTCCTCTGATTTTCCTTGTGGTTTTCTCTTTCCTTCTAGTTGTGGGCATTTCAGTCAGCCAGCTTTCCTGTGGTTCTTGATGATGTCCGTTTTGACTTTTAGTTGTATTTTTGAAATTGTTGTTCCAGGTTGTAGGTTAGGTGTTTAACCTATGCCGCCATCTTGGTTTTTTCCCATAGTCAGTAATGTTGAAATCCATGTTATGACCTTTAACCTCATGCTTTTGGTTGCTGGCACATAGACCTAACAAGTTAAAGTGCTGGAGTAACTAACCATCCCAGTTTACCTAGCACTTACCCAGTTTTCACATCAAAAGTCTCACATCCCCGTTTTAACATGGAAATGGTCTCCCAGATGGGACCAAGATTTGAATCCAGGACTATCCTACCTATTGCAGAGCCCTCCTTTTGCTGTGCCAGTGCTCCTCACACTGTAATGACAACCACTTGCTTAAAAGATAGAGTCTAGTTCAGCGGGTCCAGGGCAGGACCTGAGGCTTTGCATTTCTAACAAGCTCTGGGTGATGCCAGCGATGCTGTGGGCCAGGACCACACTTTGAGTAGCAGAGCTCTAGGCATTGCTTCCATGGCAGCCCTGAAGCTCAGCCCCCACATGGGCTCCCACCATGTGGGGCCTGGTATGGCCATCAGCCCAGAGAGCCCACCAGAACCATGAGTGATGGTCCTGCCAGTTGATCGGTGGGGATTCTAGGGACTTCTGGTGTAGCCCCTCCCCTCTCCACTGACCCCTCTGACCTCAGACAAGCCCTCTCTCTCCCCTGTGGGAGCCTCACCCAGCTGCCCTATTCCCCTGACATTTATTGAGGGACCTCAATGCCAAGTTTATGTCTCTCAGGTGCAGGCCTAGGAAAGCCCTCTAAAGGCTGCCTGCATGGGTGCTTCAGACCTGCAGGTCTGTCCCCTTGAGATCTGAGTGAGAAGAGCTTACTGCAGGCAAAACGCAAATTGTTTGTCTTAAGGACCTTGAATTTTGGGGACTGATCCAATTACTATGGTTAGGGATGCTTCTGCCTGCCATCAAATATATGTCTAGTTATAATGTGAAATTCTGGGATCCTCTGCCGTTTACAGCACCATTGAATAGGAACCATGTAGGTTAAACTTCAGAAGACTGGAGATAATATTGGCACTGAAGTACATCCAGGATCTGTCTGGCACTGTCCCTCTGATCTGGCCCTGCCTGAGTATACATCAACAAGACTGCAACATGTCGAACATCAAAAGTTATGCAGGTCTCATATAAAGTGTGATCTTGTAAGTGGCTTGAGTTCAGACTCTGCCACTTACAAGCTGAGCAACCTTGTATTAGTTGCTTCCTGAGCCTCAGTTTTCCTATTTATGAAATGGGTTTATTATTACCTGTCTCACCACACCACGGTGAGAATGGAGGAAGATCATAGGAAGCACTCAGTAAATACTACCATCACCACTATCAATTACTGTTATTCTTCCCTCAGGAGAAGATTCAGTTCCTCCCTTGCTCACTGCAAGGTGCTGAGAGCAGAGTCAGTGACTCCTGGGCTCCTGGTTGCGGGCTGAGAGGAGAGTATGATGCCTCCCAGGCTCCCAGCAGGGTGCTGAGAGCAGAGTCAGTGCCTCCCAGGCTCCCGTTTGGGTGCTTAGAGCAGAGTCAGGGCCTCACGGGCTCCTGGCTGTTTGCTGAGAGAAGAGCACGGTATCTCCCAGGCTCCTGTCAGGGAGCTGAGAACAGAGTCACTGCCTCATGGGTTCATGGTAGGGTGCTGAGAGCAGAGCACAGTGCTTCCTGAGCTCCTGGCAGGGTGTTGAGAGCAGAGTCAATGACTCCTGGGTTCCCGGCAGGGTGCTGAGGGCAGAGCATGGTGCATCCTGAGTTGGCAGGGTGCAGTGACTTCCGGGCTCACAGTTGGGTGCTGAAAGCAGAGCACAATGCCTCCTGGGCTCTCGGCTGGGTGCTGAGAGAAGATTCAGTGCCTCCTGAGCACCAAGTTGGGTGCTGAGATTAGAGCACAGAGGCTCCCGGGATCCTGGCATGGTGCTGAGAGCAGAATGAATGCCTCCCAGGCTCCCAGGTGGGTGCTGAGAGCAGAGCCATTGCCTCCCGGGCACCTGGCAGGGTGTTGAGTACAGAGCACAGTGCCTCTTGGGCTCCTGGCAGGGTGCTGGGAGCATAGCTAGTGCCTCCCGGGCACCTGGTTGGGTGCTGAGAGCAGAGCACAGTGCCTCCCGGGCTCCTGGGAGGGTGCTGAGAGCAGTGCCAGTGCCTTTCGGGCTCCTGGTTGGGAGCTGAGAGCAGAGCACAGTGCCTCCCGGGCTCCTGGGAGGGTGCTGAGAGCAGAGTCAGACCCTACCGGGCTCACGATAGGGTACTGAGAGCATAGTCAGTGCCTCACGGGTTCCCGGTAGGGTGCTGAGAGCAGAGCATGGTGCCTCCCAAGCTCTCGGCATGGTGCTGAGAGCCGAGACAGTACTTCCCGAGCTCCCGACAGGGTGCTGGGAGAAGAGTCAGTACATCCTGGGCTTCCGGTTGGGTGCTGAGAGCAGAGCACAGTGCTACTGGGCTCATGAAAGGGTAGTGAGAACAGAGTCAGTGCCTCCCTGGCTCCCAGTAGGGTGCTGAGAGGAGAGCAGGGTGTCTTCCGGGCTGCCGTCAGGGTGCTGAGAGCATGATCACTGCCGCACGGGTTCGTGGTAGGGTATTGAGAGCAGAGCACGGGGCCTCCCGAGCTCCCAGCACGGTGGTGATAGTAGAGCATGGTGCCTGCTGGGATACAGACAGGGTGCTTCGAGCAGAATCAGTGCTTTCCAAGCTCCCAACAGGTTGCTGAGAGCAGAGTCAGTGACTCACGGGCTCCATTCAGGGTGCTGAAAGAAGAGACAGGGTCTCCCGAGCTCTGGGCAGGGTGCTGAGAGCAGAGTCAGTGCCTTCCAGCTCCCAGAAGGGTGCTGAGAGTAGAGCATAGTGCCTCCAGTTCTCCCAGCATGTTGCTGAGATCAGAGCATGGTGCCTCACGAGCTCCCAGCATGGTGCTGAGATCAGAGCACATTGGATACCAGCCTCCCGTCAGGGTGATGAGAGCAGAGTCAGTAACTCCAGGGCACCTAGTTGGGTGCTGAGAGCAGAGCACAATGCCTCCTGTGGTCCCGGCAGTGTGCTGAAAGCAGAGTCAATAACTCTCGGGCTCCTGGTTGGGTGCTGACAGCAGATCACGGTGCCGAGAGCAGAGTCAGTGCCTCACGGGCTCTCGGTAGGTTGCTGAGAGCAGAGCACAGTGCCTATGGGGCTCCCGACTGGGTGCTGAAAGCAGAACACAGTGCCTCCCCAGGTCCCAGTTGGGTGCTGAGGGCAGAGTCAGTGCCTCACGGGCTCTCGGTTTCAGGCGAAGAGAAGAGCAAGGTGCTTCCTAGGTGCCCGACAGGGTGCTGAGAGTAGAGCACAGTGCTTGCCTGGCTCCGGGAAGGGTGCTCAGAGCAGAGTCAGTGTGTCCCAAGCTCCCAGCAGGGTGCTGAGAGCAGAGTCAGTGATTACTGGCTTCCCGGCAATGTGCTGAGAGTAAAGTACAGTGCCTCCTTAGCTCCTGGCAGGGTACTGAGAGCAGAGTAAGTTCCTCCCAGGCTCCCGATTGGGAGCTGAGAGAAGAGCACGGTGCCTACAGGGGTCCTGGCAGCGTGCTGAGAGCAAAGCACAGTGCCTCCCGGTCAACAGAAGGTTGCTGAGAGCAGAGCACAGAGCCTCCCGGGCTCCAGGCAGGGTGCTGAGGCCAGAGTCAGTGCCTCCCGTGCTCCCGGCAGGGTGCTGAGAGCAAAGTCAGTGTCTCCCTGTCTTCAAATTGGGTGCTGAAAGCAGAATCAGTGCCTACCATGTTCCTGGCAGAGTGCTGAGAGCAGTCAGTGCCTCCTGGACTCCTGGCAGGGTGCTAAGAGCAGAGCACGGTGCTACCCAGGTTCCCAGCAGGGTGCTGAGAGCATAGTCAGTGCCACCTAGGCTCCCGGTTGGGTGCCGAGGGCAGAGCATGCTGCCCCTCAGGCTCCCAGCAGGGTGCATAGAGCAGAGCACAGTGCCTCCTGGGTTCCCAGCAGGGTGCTGAGAGCAGAGCCAGTGCCTCCCAGGCTCCCAGTTGGATGCTGAGAGCAGAGCAAAGTGCCTTCTGGGCTCGCGGCATGGTGATGAGAGCAGAGTCAGTGCTTCCCGGGCTCCCGGCAGGGTGCTGAGAAGAGTCAGTGGCTCCCTGTCTCCAAATAGGGTGCTGAGAGTAAAGTCAGTGCCTCCCCTGATCCCCAAAGGGTGCTGAGAGCAGAGTCAGTGCTTGCCGGGCTCCCGGCAGGGTGCTGAGAGCAGAGTCAGTGGCTCCCTGTCTCCAAATTGGGTGCTGAGAGCAGAGTCAGTGCCTCCCGGGCTCCAGTTTTGGTGCTGAGGGCAGAGTCAGTGCCTCCTGTGCTCCTGGCAGGGTGCTGAGAGTAGAGCACAGTGCCTTCCGGGCTCCTGGCAGGGTGCTCAAGCAGAGTCAGTGTGTCCCAAGCTTCCGGAAGGGTGCTGAGAGCAGAGTCAGTGATTACTGGCCTCCTAGCAATGTGCTGAGTGCAGAGTACAGTGCCTCCCGTGCTCCTTGCAGGGTACTGAGAGCAGAGTCAGTGCTTCCCGGGCTCCCGGCAGAGTGCTGAGAAGAGTCAGTGGCTCCCTGTCTCCAAACTGGGTGCTGAGAGCAGAGTCAGTGCTTCCCGGGGTCCCGGCAGTATGCTGAGAACAGAGTCAGTGGCTCCTTGTCTCCAAATTGGGTGCTGTGAGTAGTGAGTGCCTCCTGTATTCCCGGTAGGGTGCTGAGAGCAGAGTCAGTGCCTCCCAGGTTCCCGTTTGGGTGCTGAGAGCAGCATCAGTGCCTCCCAGGCTCATGGCAGAGTGCAGAGAGCAGAGCAAGGTGCCTTCTGAACTCCTGGCACGGTCCTGAGAGCAAAGTCAGTGCTTGCCAGGCTCCCAGCAGGACGTTGAGAGCAGAATAAGTGCCTCCCAGGCACCATGTTGGGTGCTGAGAGCCGAATCAGTACCTCCAGGGCTCCCATCAGAGTGCTGAGAACAGAGTCAGTGCCTCCCGGGCTCCTGGCAGGCTGCTGAGAGCAGAGCACAGCTTCTCCCGGGATCCCGGAATGGTGCTGAATGCAGAGAAAGTGCCTCTCGGGCTCCCAGCAGGGTTCTGAAAGCAGTGTCAATACCTCCAGGGCTCCTGGTTGGGTGCTGAGAGCAGAACACGTTGCCTTCTGTGCTCCCGGCGGAGAGCTGAGAGCAGAGTCAGTGCGTCCTGGGCACCAGGTTGGGTGCTGAGAGCAGAGCACAGTGCCTCCCTGGCTCTCGGCATGGTGCTAAGAGCAGATTGAGTGACTTCCAGGCTCCTGATTGGGTGCTGAGAGCAGAGACAGTGCCTCTCGGGTTCCCGCCAGGGTGCTGAGAGTAGAGCATGGTGAGTCCAGGACTCCCAGAAGTGTGCTGAGAGCAGAGTCAGTGCCTCCCGGGCTCCCGTTTCGGTGCTGAGGGCAGAGTCAGTGCCTCCTGTGCTCCAGGAAGGGGTCTGAGAGTACAGCACTGTGCCTTCCGGGCTCCCGGCAAGGTGCTCAGAGCAGAGTCAGTGTGTCCCAAGCTCCCGGCAGGGTGCTGAGAGCAGAGTCAGTGATTACTGGCCTCCCGGCTATGTGCTGAGAGCAGAGTACAGTGCCTCCCGATCTCCTGGCAGGGTACTGAGAGCAGAGTCAGTTCCTCCAAGTCTCCCAATTGGGTGCTGAGAGCAGAACACGGTGCCTCCCTGGCTCTTGGCAGGTTGCTAAGAGCAGATTCAGTGACTTCCAGGCTCCTGGTTGGATGCTGAGAGCAGAGACAGTGCCTCTCGGGTTCCCGGCAGGGTGCTGAGAGTAGAGCACGGTGCGTCCAGGACTCCTAGCAGTGTGCTGAGAGAATAGTTAGTGCCTCAAAGGCTTCAGGTTGGGTGCTGAGAGAAGAGCACGGTGCCTATAGGGGTCCTGGCAGCGTGCTGAGAGCAAAGGACAGTGCCTCCCAGTCAACGGAAGGGTGCTGAGAGCAGAGCACAGCGCCTCCCGGGCTCCAGGCAGGGTGCTGAGACCAGAGTCAGTGCCTCCCGTGCTCTTGGCAGGGTGCTGAGAGCAAAGTCAGTGGCTCCCTGTCTCCAAATTGGGTTCCCGAGAGCAGAGTCAGTGCCTCCCGGGCTCCCGGCAGTGTGCTGAGAGTAGAGCATGGTGCCTCCCGGGGTTCTGGCAGGGTGCTCAAGCAGAGTCAGTGTGTCCCAAGCTCCCAGCAGGGTGGTGAGAGCAGAGTCAGTGATTACTGGCCTCCCAGCAATGTGCTGAGAGCAGAGAACAGTGCCTCCCGAGGTCCTTGCAGGGTACTGAGAGCAGAGTAAGTTCCTCCAAGGCTCCCAATTGGGTGCTGAGAGCAGAGCACGGTGCCTCCTGGGTTCCCAGCAGGGTGCTGAGAGCAGAGTCAGTGTCTCCCAGGCTCCCAGTTGGGTGCTGAAAGCAGAGCATGGTGCATCCCGGGCTCACGGAAGGTTGCTGAGAGCAGAGTCAGTGTATCCCGGCCTCGCGGCAGGGTGCTGAAAGCAGAGACAGTGGCTCCCTGTCTCCAAATTGGGTGCTGAGAGTAGAGTCAGTGCCTCCCTTTGTTCCCAGCAAGGTGCTGAGAGCAGAGTCAGTGCCTCCTGGGCTCCGGGCAGGGTGCTGAGAGCAGAGTCAGTGTCTCCCAGGCTCCCAGTTGGGTACTGAAAGCAGAGCAGGGTGCATCCCGGGCTCACGGCATGTTTCTGAGGGCAGAGTCAGTGCCTCACGGGTTCTCTGTTTCAGGCGGAGAGCAGAGCAAGATGTTTCCTAGGCACCCGACAGGGTGCTGAGAGTAGAGGACAGTCCTGCCTGGCTACAGGCATGGTGCTCAGAGCAGAGTCAGTGTGTCCCGAGCTCCCGGCAGGGTTCTGAGAGCAGAGTCAGTGATTACTGGCCTTCCAGCAATGTGCTGAGAGTAGAGTACAGTGCCTCCCGAGCTCCTGGCAGGGTACTGAGAGCAGAGTCATATCCTCCCAGGCTCCCAATTGGGTGCCGAGAGAAGAGCATGGTGCCTATAGGGGTCCTGGCAGCGTGCTGAGAGCAAAGCACAGTTTCTCCCAGTCAACGGAAGGGTGCTGAGAGCAGAGCACAGTGCCTCCCCAGCTCCAGGCAGGGTTCTGAGACCCGAGTCAGTGCCTCACGTGCTCCCGGCAGGGTGCTGAGAGCAAAGTCAGTGGCTCCCTGTCTTCAAATTGGGTGCTGAAAGCAGAATCAGTGCGTCCCGTGTTCCCGGCAGAGTGCTGAGAGCAGAGCACAGTGCCTCCCGGGCTTGCAGCATGGTGATGAGAGCAGAGTCAGTGCTTCCCGGGCTCCCGGCAGGGTGCTTAGAAGAGTCAGTGGCTCCCTGTCTCCAAATAGGGTGCTGAGAGTAAAGTCAGTGCCTCCCCTGTTCCCTGCAGGGTGCTGAGAGCAGAGTAAGTGCTTCCCGGGCTCCCGGGAGGGTGCTGAGAACAGAGTCAGTGGCTCCCTTTCTCCAAATTGGGTGCTGAGAGTAGTGAGTGCCTCCCATATTCCCGGCAGGGTGATGAGAGCAGAGTCATTGCCTCCCGGTTGGGTGCTTAAGGCAGAGTCAGTGCCTCCTGTGCTCCCGGCAGGGTGCTGAGAGTCAAGCAGGGTGCCTCCCGGGCTCCTGGCAGGGTGCTCAAGCAGAGTCAGTGCCTCCCGTGCTCCAGGCAGGGTGCTGAGAGCAGAGTCAGTGATTACTGGCCTCCCAGCAATGTGCTGAGAGCAGAGAACAGTGCCTCCCGAGGTCTTTGCAGGGTACTGAGAGCAGAGTCAGTTCCTCCAAGGCTCCCGACTGGGTGCTGAGAGCAGAGCACGGTGCCATCGAGTTCCCAGCAGGGTGCTGAGAGCCAACTCAGTGCCTCCCAGGCTCCCAGTTGGGTGCTGAGAGCAGAGTAAGTGCTTCCCGGGCTCCCGGGAGGGTGCTGAGAACAGAGTCAGTGGCTCCCTTTCTCCAAATTGGGTGCTGAGAGTAGTGAGTGCCTCCCATATTCCCGGCAGGGTGATGAGAGCAGAGTCATTGCCTCCCGGTTGGGTGCTTAAGGCAGAGTCAGTGCCTCCTGTGCTCCCGGCAGGGTGCTGAGAGTCAAGCAGGGTGCCTCCCGGGCTCCTGGCAGGGTGCTCAAGCAGAGTCAGTGCCTCCCGTGCTCCAGGCAGGGTGCTGAGAGCAGAGTCAGTGATTACTGGCCTCCCAGCAATGTGCTGAGAGCAGAGAACAGTGCCTCCCGAGGTCTTTGCAGGGTACTGAGAGCAGAGTCAGTTCCTCCAAGGCTCCCGACTGGGTGCTGAGAGCAGAGCACGGTGCCATCGAGTTCCCAGCAGGGTGCTGAGAGCCAACTCAGTGCCTCCCAGGCTCCCAGTTGGGTGCTGAGAGCAGAGCACAGTGCCTCCCGGGCTCGCGGCATGGTGCTGAGAGCAGAGTCAGTGCTTCCCAGGCTCCCAGAAGGGTGCTGAGAAGAGTCAGTGGCTCCCTGTCTCCAAATTGGGTGCTGAGAGCAGAGTCAGTGCCTCCTGGGCTCCCGGTTGGGTGCTGAGAGCAGAGCACGGTGCCTCCCAGGCTCACGGGAGGGTGCTGAGAGCAAAGTCAGTGCCTGCCGGGCTCCCGGCAGCATGATGAGAGCAGAATAAGTGCCTCCTGGGCACCTGGTTAGGTGCTGAGAGCAGAGTCAGTGCTTCCCGGGTTCCCATTTGTGTGCTGAGAGGCGCATCAGTGCCTCCCAGGCTCATGGAAGGGTGCAAAGAGCAGAGTCAGTGACTCCCTGTCTCCAAATTGGGTGCTGAAAGTCAGTGCCTCCCCTATTCCCTGCAGGGTGCTGAGAGCAGAGTCAGTGCTTCTCGGGCTCCCAACAGGGTGCTGTGAACAGAGTCAGTGGCTCCCTGTCTCCAAATTTGGTGCTGAGAGTAGTGAGTGCCTCCCATATTCCCGGCAGGGTGCTGAGAGCAGAGTCAGTGGATCCCTGTCTCCAAATTGGGTGCTGAGGGCAGAGTCAGTGCCTCCTGTGCTCTCAACAGGGTGCTGAGAGTAGAGCACGGTGCCTCCCGGGCTCCTGGCAGGGTGCTCAAGCAGAGTCAGTGTGTCCCAAGCTTCCGGCAGGGTGCTGAGAGCAGAGTCAGTGATTACTGGCCTCCCAGAAATGATCTGAGAGCAGAGTACAGTGCCTCCTGAAGTCCTTGCAGGGTACTGAGAGCAGAGTCAGTTCCTCCTAGGCTCCCGATTGGGTGCTGAGAGCAGAGCACGGTGCCTCCCGGGTTCCCAGCAGGGTGCTGAGAGCCAAGTCAGTGCCTCCCAGGCTCCTAGTTGGGTGCTGAGAGCAGAGCACGATGCCTCCCGGGCTCCCAGTAGGGTGCTGAGAAAAGAGTCAGTGGCTCCCTGTCTCCACATTGGGTGCTGAGAGTAGTGAGTGCCACCCGTATTCCTGGCAGGGTGCTGAGAGCAGAGTCTATGCCTCCCGGGCTGCCGGCAGGGTGCTGAGTGCAGAGTCAGTGCCTCCAGGGCTCCCGTTTCGGTGCTGAGGGCAGAGTCAGTGCCTCCCCTATTCCCTGCAGGGTGCTGAGAGCAGAGCACAGTGCCTCCCGTGCTCCCAGAAGGGTGCTGAGAGCAAAGTCAGTGGCTCCCTGTCTCCAAATTGGGTGCTAAGAGTGGAGTCAGTGCCTCCCTTTGTTCCCGGCAGGGTGCTGAGAGCAGTCAGTGCCTCCTGGACTCCTGGCAGGGTGCTGAGAGCAGAGCACGGTGCTTCCCAGGCTCCCAGCAGGGGGCTGAGAGCACAGTCAGTGCCTCCCAAGCTCCCGATTGGGTGCCGAGGGCAGAGCATGGCGCCTCTCAGGCTCCCAGCAGGGTGCTGAGAGCAGAGTACAGTGCCTCCCGACCTACCTGCAGGGTGCTGAGAGCAGAGTCAGTGTCTCCCAGGCTCCCAGTTGGGTGCTGAAAGCAGAGCACGGTGCATCCCGGGCTCAGGGCAGGTTGCTGAGAGCAGATTCACTGCCTCCCGGCCTCCCGGCAGGGTGCTGAGAACAGTGTCAGTGGCTCCCTGTCTCCAAATTGGGTGCTGAGAGTAGTAAGTGCCTCCCGTATTCCCGGAAGGGTGCTGAGGGCAGAGTCAATGGCTCCCTGTCTCCAAATTGGGTGCTGAGAGCAGAGTAAGTGCCTCCCGGGCTTGCGTTGGGTGCTGAGGGCAGAGTCAATGCCTCCTGTGCTCCCGGCAGGGTGCTGAGAGTAGAGCATGGTGCCTCCCGGGCTCCTAGCAGGGTCCTCAAGTAGAGTCAGTGTGTCCCAAGCTCCCAGCAGGGTGCTGAGAGCAGAGTCAGTGATTAGTGGCCTCCCAGCAATGTGCTGAGAACTGAGTATGGTGCCTCCCGATCTCCTTGCAGGGTACTGAGAGCAGAGTCAGTTCCTCCAAGGCTCCCGAGTGGGTGCTGAGAGCAGAGCACGGTGCCTCCCGGGTTCCCACCAGGTTTCTGAGAGCAGAGTCAGTGCCTTCCAGGCTCCCAGTTGGGTGCTGAGAGCAGAGCACAGTGCCTCCCGGGCTCGCGGCATGGTGCTGAGAGCAGAGTCAGTGATTCCCAGGCTCCCGGCAGGTTGCTGAGAAGAGTCAGTGGCTCCCTGTCTCCAAACAGGGTGCTGAGAGCAGAGTCAGTGCTTCTCGGGCTCCCGGTTGGGTGCGGAAAGCAGAGCACGGTGCCTCTGGGGCTCCCGGCAGGGTGATGAGAACAGAGTCAGTGGCTCCCTGTCTCCAAATTGGGTGCTGAGAGTAGTGAGTGCCTCCCGTATTCCCGGCAGGGTGCTGAGGGCAGAGTCAGTGCCTCACGGGCTCTCAATTTCAGGCGGAGAGCAGAGCAAGGTGCTTCCTAGGCGCCCGACAGGGTGCTGAGAGTAGAGCACAGTGCCTGCTTGGAGCCCGGGAGTCGCTGTGCTCTGCTCTCAGCACCCTTCCATTGACTGGGAGGCACTGTCCTTTGCTCTCAGCATGCTGCTACGACCCCTATAGGCACTGTGCTCTTCTCTCAGCACCCAATCGGGAGCCTGGGAGGAACTGAATCTGCTCTCAGTACCCTGCCAGAAGCTTGGGAGGCACTGTACTCTACTCTCAGCACACAAGCATGGTGCCTCTCAGGCTCCCAGTTGGGTGCTGAGAGTAGAGCACAGTGCCTCCCTGGCTCGCAGCATGGTGATGAGAGCAGAGTCAGTGCTTCCCAGGCTCCTGGCAGGGTGCTGAGAAGAGTCAGTGGCTCCCTGTCTCCAAATTGGGTGCTGAGAGTAAAGTCACTGCCTCCCCTTTTCCCCGCAGGATGCTGAGAGCAGAGTCAGTGCTTGCCGGGCTCCCGGCAGGGTGCTGAGAGCAGAGTCAGTGGCTCCCTGTCTCCAAATTGGGTGCTGAGAGCAGAGTCAGTGCCTCCCGGGCTCTTGATTGTGTGCTGAGAGAAGAGCTCGGTGCCTCTAGGTGTCTGGGCAGCGTGCTGAGAGCAGAGGAGAGTGCCTCCTGGTCAATGGAAGGGTGCTGAGAGCAGAGCACAGCGCCTTCCGGGCTCGCGGCAGGGTGCTGAGAGCAGAGTCAGTGCCTCCCGTGCTCCCTGCAGGGTTCTGAGAGCAGAGTCAGTGCCTTCCCGGCTCCAGGCAGGGTGCCGAGAGCAGAGTCAGTGCCTCCTGGACTCCTGGAAGGGTGCTGAGAGCAGAGCACGGTGCTTCCCAGGTTCCCAGCAGGGTGCTAAGAGCATAGTCAGTGCCTCCCAGGCTTCCGGTTGGGTGCCGAGGGCAGGGCACGGTGCCTCTCAGGCTCCTGGCAGGGTGCTGAGAGCAGTGTCAGGTTACCCAGGCTCCTGGCAGGGTACAGAGAGCACAGCACAGTGCCTCCTGGGCTTCCGGCAGGGTGCTGAGAGCCGAGCTCAGTGCCTACCCATCTCCTGGCAGGGTGCTGAGAGCAGAGTCAGTGCCTCCCCGGCTCCTGGCAGGGTGCTGAGAGCTGAGTCGGTGCCTCCCAACCTTCAGGTTGGGTGCTGAAAGCACAGCACGGTGCCTCTCGCGCTCTGGGCATGGTGCTGATAGCAGAGTCAGTGCTTCCCCGGCTCATGGCAGGGTGCTGAAGGAAGAGCACAGTGCCTACTGGGATCCGGGTTGGTTTCTGAGAGGAGAGCACGGTGCATCCCGTGCTCCTGGTAGAGTGCTGACAACAGAGTCAGTGCCTCCCGGACTCCCAGTTGGGTGCTGAGAGCAGAGTCAGTGCCTCCCGGGCTCCCAGCAGGATGCTGACAGCAGAGTTATTGCTTCCCAGGCTCCCCGCAGGCTGCTTAGAGCAGAGCACAGTGCCTACTGGGCTCCCGGCAGGGTGCTGAGAGCAGAGTCAGTTACTCCCGGGCTCCTGTCAGGGTGCAGAGAGAAGAATCAGTTACACCCTGGCTCCCAGCAGGGTGCTGGGAACAGAGTCAGTGCCTCCCGTGCTCCCGGTTGGGTGCACAGCGAGTCAGGTTACCCAGGCTTCAGCAGGGTGCAGAGAGCACAGCACAGTGCCTACCGGGCTCCTGGCAGGGTGCTGAGAGCAGAGTCAGTGCCTCCCGGGCTCCCACAGGCTGCTTAGAGAACACAGTGCCTCCCTTGCTCCCAGCAGGGTGCTAAGTGCAGATTCAGGGCTCCCCGGGCTACCCGTTGGGTGCTGATAGCAGAGTCAGTGCCTCCCCGGCTCCCAGCAGGGTGCTGAGAGCAGAGTCAGTGCCTCCTGGGCTCTCAGCATGGTGCTGAGAGCAGAGTCAGTGCTACCCGAACTCCTGGTTGGGTGTTGAGAGCAGAGTCAGGTTACCCAGGCTCCAGGCAGGATGCAAAGAGAACAGCACAGTGCCTCCTGGGCTTCTGGCAGAGTGCTGAGAGCTGAGTACAGTGCCTCGGTGCTCCCGGCATGGTGCTGAGAGCAGAGTCAGTGCCTCCCGGGCTCCCATTAGGGTGCTCAGAGCAGAGCACAGTGCCTCCCAGGCTCCCAGCAGTTGCTGAGATCAGAGTCAGTGCCTACTGGGCTCCTGGCAGGGTGGTGAGAGCAGAGTCAGTGACTCCCGGGCTCCTGGTGGGTGCTGAGAGCAGAGTCAGTGCCTTCTGGGCTCCTGCAGGCTGCTGAGAGCATAGCACAGTGCATCCAGGGCTCCCGGCAGATGCTGAGAGAAGAGCACAGTGCCTCCCGGGCTCCTGGCATGGTGCTCAGGGCAGAGTCAGTGTCTCCCAGGCTCCCAGCAGGCAGCTGAGGGCAGAGCACGGTTCCTCCCGGACTCCCAGAAGGGTGCTGAGAGCAGAGTCAGTGCTTCCTGGACTCCCAGTAGGGTCCTAAGAGCAGACTCAGGGATACCCGGGCTTCCAGTTGGGTGCTGAAAGCACAGCACGGTGCCTCTCGCACTCCCGGCAGGGTGCTGATAGCACAGTCAGTGCTTCCCGGGCTTGCAGCAGGGTACTGAGAGCAGAGCACGGTGCCTCCCAGGCTCCGGGTTGGGTGCTGAGAGCAGAGCACAGTGCATCCCGCGCTCCCGGTAAAGTGCTGACAACAGAGTCAGTGCCTCCCGGACTCCCAGTTGCATTCTGAGAGCACAGTCAGTGCCTCCCGGGCTCCCCTCAGGATGCTGAGAGCACAGTCAGTGCCTCCCGGGCTCCCCGCAGGGTGCTGAGAGCACAGTCAGTGCCTCCCGGGCTCCCCGCAGGCTGCTTAGAGCAGAACACAGTGCCTCCCGGGCTCCCGGTTGGGTGCTGAGAGCAAAATCAGGGCTACCCGAGCTCCCGGTTGGGTACTGAGAGCAGAGTCAGGTTACCCGGGCTCCTGGCAGGGTGCAGAGAGCACAGCACAGTGCCTCCTGGGCTTCCGGCAGGTTGCTGAGAGCCGAGGACAGTGCCTACCGGGCTCCCGGCAGGGTGGTGAGAGCAGAGTCAGTGCCTCCAGGACTCCCAGCAGATGCTGAGAGAAGAGCACAGTGCCTCCCAGGCTCCCGGCAGGCAGCTGAGGGCAGAGCACAGTTCCTCCCGGGATCTCAGAAGGGTGTTGAGAGCAGAGTGAGTGCTTCCTGGGATCGCGGCAGTGTGCTGAGAGCAGAGTAATTGCCTCCCGGACTCCCAGTTGGGTGCTGAGAGCAGAGTCAGTGCCTACCAGGCTCCTGGCAGGGTGCTGAGAGCAGAGTCAGTGCCTCCCAGCCTCCAGGTTGGGTGCTGAGAGCAGAGCACGGTGCCTCCAGGCTCCGGGCAGGGTGGTGAGATCAAAGCACAGTGTCTCCAGGCTCCTGGCATGGTGCTGAGAGCAGAGTCAGTGCCTCACGGGCTCCATTCAGGGTGCTGAGAGCAGAGCACTATGCCTCCCGGGCTCGCGGCACAGTGCTCAGAGCAGAGCACAGTGCCTCTCAGGCTCCCCGCAGGGTGCTGCGAGTAGAGTCAGGGCTACCCAGGCTCCTGGTTGGGTGCTGAGAGCAGAGCATGGCAAAAAAATGTCAAATTTAGTGCCAAAAAAGAGCCTTTGCGGGAAGTTTTAATTAATTACTGGTAACTCCATCTCTGGCCGTGGTCTGCAAACTGTGGATCGGTTTGCTCGCTCTGTTGACTGATGAGTTTGCCCACCACTGACCTAGACCAGTGGTCGGAAAACTCATCAGTCAACAGGGCCAAATATCAACAGTACAACGACTGAAATTTCTTTTGAGAGCCAAATTTTTTAAACTTCAACTATATAGGTAGGTACATTGAATTAGGGAACTCCTAAGCTGGCCTTTGCTAAAAACTCGAGGGGCCAAAGAGCCGCACATGGCTCGCGAGCCGCAGTTTTCCGACCACTGACCTAGACTCTGGATTCCAATAATTACAGGCTGTTGTTGTTCCTTGTGACTTGTGATGAAGTCCCTATGCGTTATTAACCCATACACCCTGTAAAACCAGTTTTGTGGTCTGAGCACGCTGCCTTGTGGACATGTCTGGAATTGCGTTGTCTGTTTAAACTTTTATTTCAGCCATCACCCAGCAAAACTACAGTTTAATGACTAGCACAGAGAACTCTCTTCATGAGCAATCTTAAATTACCCGTATGATACCCCGTGACCCCCCAAATAGTTTAATTTTTTCTCCCAAATACTTCAGGGGCAATTTCCTATAAACCAGGGCTTTCTCCTGCACGACCATCAGAATCAGGAAGTTCACGCTGATGCGTCTCTTCCGCCCAGTCCTCTGGTGGGATTCAAATGTTGTCCGTTGTCCCAGGAATGCCCTTCGCAGGTGGCCAGAGACCCTACCCCCACCCCCGCTTACACCCCCTTCCCGTGAGAGGCGCACTTTGTATTGAGTCCTCATCTCTCGCCAGTCCCCCTCTTTGAACCTTTTAAAGACTTGAGTGCTTTAATGCTTTGCTGAACCAGAACATACAAATGTCCGGAATCAGGGACCCTCCAGGCTCCAGAGACACCTCCGGAAAGTAACCAGAACCGGGGACATAGCCAAGGCCCCCAGGACCTCCAAACCGCAAGAGATCGGGAGCTGGGGTGACCCCTCCGCAGGGGTGGATCAAACCCAGGACACCCTCAGAGCAAATGCGGTGTTAACCCTCAGTTAATACGGTATTAACCCTAAGTTAACAAAGTTAACAGCCCACAGCCAAGGAGTCTTTCTTTCCTGGGCACAGAGATTACACGTGGGTGCACCCGGCAAGTGAGGCTCAGTGGTTGAGCTTTGACCTAGGAACCAGAAGGTCACGGGTCCGATTCCTGGTTTGAAGCTCCATCCCCGGTGTAGGGGTGCAGGAGGCAGCCGGTCAGTGATTCACATCATGGAAGTTTCTCTTTCTATCCCTCTCCCTCCCTTAAATCAACTAAAAAAAAATTTTTTTTGGTAAAGGTAAACGCAGTGGCAGCTGTGCCAGCTTGCAGGGCTGAGGGTGGGGACGGCCTGTAGGGTGAGGGGGCAGCAGCAGGAGGCACTTCAGGAGGCAGAGAAATTGCTGTCTTGGGAGGACCCTGCCCTGGGGCCGCCTGACCGTGGCTGCAGGTTCACAGGCTGAGGGCGAGGGTTGGAGCACAGAGTCCCTCCCGGAGGCCCTGGAGCCTCAAGTGCCTGGTACGTTCACCTCCGATTTTCAAGCAAAATCTCCTTTTGTCTCTGTTCTTTGGAGCTTTGACTGCAAGGAGACCATTACAACCACCGCATGCCCTCTGGCCGGTGTTGCTCAGTGGTTGAGCTTCGACCTATGAACCAGGAGGTCGTGCTGTTCCATTCCCTGACCGGGCACAGGCCTGGGTTGTGGGCTCGATCCCCAGTCTGAGGCGTGCAGGAGGTAGCCGATTGATGGTTCTCTCATCTTTGGTGTTTCTCTCTGCTCCTCTCCCTTCCCCTCTGCGATCAATAACATATTAAAAAAAACAAAAACACACAACAAAAAACACAAAACCTTTTTTAAAGTCCAGCAAGTGAAATGGCAAGTACCAGGACACATTTTTTTTATTTTTATTTTGTTGTTGTTGTTGTTAAATATATTTCTTTATTGATTTCAGAGAGGAAGGGAGAAGGAGAGAGAGATAGAAACATCAATGATGAGAGAGAATCATTGATGGGCTGCCTCCTGCACACCCCCCACTGGGGATCAATCCCAAAACCCAGACATGTGCCCTCGGCTGTAATCGAACCTCTGTCCCTATAGTCCGCAGGTTGATGCTCTATCCACTGAGTCAAGCCGGCTAGGGCACATATGTTGATATGTATGTGAGTTTATATATATGCTATTTTGAATTAACAAGCTTCAAAACTTCATGTCAAATCTTCTGAAGGTGTTAACATCATAGATATTTTTTCGCCTAAAAATGTCGAATTTAGTGCCAAAAAAGAGCCTTTGCGGGAAGTTTTAATTCATTACTGGTAACTCCATCTCTGGCGAGCCGCGGTTTGCCTGCTCTGTTGACTGATGAGTCAACAGGGCCAAATATCAACGATTGAAATTTCTTTTGAGAGCCAAATTTTTTAAACTTTAACTATATAGGTAGGTACATTGAATTAGGGAACTCCTAAGCTGGCCTTTGCTAAAAACTCGAGGGGCCAAAGAGCCGCATGTGGCTCGCGAGCCGCAGTTTTCCGATCACTGACCTAGACTCTGGATTCCAATAATTACAGGATGTTGTTGTTCCTTGTGATTTGAGATGAAGCCCCTATAGAAAACAATCCGCATTATTAACCCATACACCCTGTAAAACCAGTTTTGTGGTCTGAGCACGCTGCCTTGTGGACATGTCTGGAATTGCGTTGTCTGTTTAAACTTTTATTTCAGCCATCACCCAGCAAAACTACAGTTAAATGACTAGCACAGAGAACTCTCTTCATGAGCAATCTGAAATTACCTGTATGATACCCCGTGACCCCCCAAATAGTTTAATTTTTTCTCCCAAATACTTCAGGGGCAATTTCCTATAAACCAGGGCCTTCTCCTGCACAACCATCAGAATCGGGAAGTTCACGCTGATGTGTCTCTTCAGCCCAGTCCTCTGGTGGGATTCAAATGTTGCCCATTGTCCCAGGAATGCCCTTCGCAGGTGGCCAGAGACCCTCCTTACACCCACTTCCCATGAGAGGCATACTTTGCATTGAGTCTTCATCTCTCGCCAGTCCTCCTCCTTGAACCTTTTACAGACTCGAGCGCTTTAACACTTTGCTTAACCAGCAGATACAAATGTCCGGAATCAGGGACCCTCCAGGCTCCAGAGACACCTCCGGAAAGTAACCAGAACCGGGGACGTAGCCAAGGCCCCCAGGACCTCCGAACCGCAAGAGATCGGGAGCCGGGGTGACTCCTCCGCAGGGGTGGATCAAACCCAGGACACCCTCAGAGCAAATGCGGTGTTAACCCTCAGTTAACAGATTTAACAGCCCACAGCCAAGGAGTTTTTCTTTCCTGGGCACAGCGATTACACGTGGGTGCGCCAGGCCAGTGAGGCTCAGTGGTTGAGCTTTGACCTAGGAACCGGAAGGTCACGGGTCCGATTCCTGGTTTGAAGCTCCATCCCCGGTGTAGGGGTGCAGGAGGCAGCCGGTCAGTGATTCTCATCATGGAAGTTTCTCTTTCTATCCCTCTCCCTCCCTTAAATCAATTTTTTAAAATGTTTTTTAAAAGTAAACGCAGTGGCAGCTTTGCCAGCTTGCAGGGCTGAGGGTGGGGACGCCTGTAGGGTGAGGGGGCAGCGGCAGGAGGCACTTCAGGAGGCAGAGAAATTGCTGTCTTGGGAGGACCCTGCCCTGGGGCCGCCTGACCTTGGTTGCAGGTTCACAGGCTGACGTAGATGGTTTGAGCACAGAGTCCCTCCTGGAGGCCCTGGAGCCTGGATTGCCAGCTCCTAATCTCTTGTGGTTCGGAGGTCCTGGGAGCCTTGGCTACTTCCCCGGTTCTGGTTACTTTCCGGCTTGATTAACCTGCTCTGGCCGCACCTAGCTGGTGTGGGAGGGAAGCCTTTATGTGCAGCGCCTGGGCAGTGGGATCTCAATGCTCTTTGTCCCTTCAATGCAACTGAATGCACTTGGAATCAAACCTGCAGGAAGCCGCTGGGGGCATGGAGAAGGTGGGATTTCTCGGGGAGCGACAGGATGGAGCACCAATCTCAGGCCTGCTCCACTGAGTTGCTTGCTTTAAGACCCTGGCAGGTGCCTAATGGCTCTGCAAGTGGCAGATCCTGTGCTAGCAGGTGGTAGGGGCTGGTTGCAGTGCTCGGTTCAGGTTTCCGGTGAAGTAGGTCGTGGACTTCCATCATGAGGAGAAGGTGCGGGCTGTGGGGGAGTTGGGGATGCAAGAGGGGGGACGCCCGTCCCAGGTGCGGGACCTGTGGGGCTTCCAGAGGCCCCTCTGGGCCCTGAGCGAGGGTGTCACACTTCATTTACTAGCCTGTGACTTGAGACAGGATGGGAATGTGGCTTCTCGCCTTTAAGATAAAAGTCACACGCCCTTGCAGGTTTGGCTTGGCAGATAGAGCATTGGCCTGGGGACTGGTCCTGGGTTCAATTCCGACCAAGGGCACATGCCCGGGTTGCAGGCTCCATCCCCAGTGTGGAGCATGCAGGAGGCAGCCGATGAATGATTGTCTCTCTTCATTGATGTTTCTCTCTCCCTCTCCCTTCCTCTCTGAAATTATATATGCACTAGAGGCCTGGTGCACGAAATTCGTGCACTGGGGAGGGTGTCCCTCAGCCCAGCTTGCACCCTCTCTAATATGGGACATCCCTCTCACAATCCGGGACCGCTGGCTCCTAACCGCTCACCTACCTGCCTGATTGCCCCCTAACTGCTCCTCTGCGGGCCTGATTGCCCCCAAATACCCTCCCCTGCTGGCCTGATCACCCCCAAGGCTTTTATTAGTATAGATATGACCCTGCACAGAAAATTTTACTAACCCTGCTTTACAATAAGGGCTTGACGATTGAATCATTAGTACCAGACACCAAGATTTCCTTTCTTTGAATAGTGGAGGGAATACTTATCTTGTCTTTAAGTTGCCCAGAAATTAAAATGAGATAATGACTTAGAAAAGTATAAAAGCACCATATAAAGACAACTGTCTTTTTAATGAAGTGGCAAAATGAAAAACACTTTATTCTCCCCTTCCTTCCTTTACAGCTTTTATTTAAACTTTGAAATTTATAAAAATTTCACTCCAATTTTCATTTCTTTACATTCAACATCATTTTGTATTGGTTTCAGGTTTTATATTAGTTACAGAATAGTGGTTAGACAATCATATACTTTACAAAGTGTTCCCCGATATTTCTAGTACCCACCTGGCATCATACCATCATTACAACACTATTGACTATATTCCCTATTTAAGTGACAATGGGTTTATAGGTTCCTTTCAGTCTTTCTTTTGTGTTGCTTGTCCTTCCTTTTCTTTCTCACTTCTTCCCTCATTTTCTTTATATAGTATCTCAATTGGCCATCAAAGCTCAGTGAAGGCACTGGGACACGCTTAATCCAATTTACAGACCAGGAAACTGAGGCCAATTCCAGTTGGCTGTGGAACTTGACTCAGCACACAGGAAGCTCTCAGAGCCATGCTCTTTGCGCTTCCTAAGGGGCAGCGGCCCAGCAAACAGAACAAACCTTCCAGTCAGGCTTCCGAGCCTCTTTCTCAAGCACCTCTTCATTGCGGATGCTCCACATTCTTTCCTCTCCCCCCATTCTTTACTGCCCCCCCTTCTCCGAAGCAGGTGGAAGGCTTCCCACTCACTGCCTAGGCATGCTCTGCTATGGGGCAGGGTGTAGCGAGCTTGCTTTTGGGTCAAGGCAGGAGCAGGAGTCACTGCCTCTGAAGTGTGAAGGCCACCTGAGCAAGGCCCATTAGCACTGGGAGCTTCTCTGAATCACATCAGTCAGTCCAGTACCCTGCAGTGCAGCACCCCTCCACTGAGGTGGCACCACCCCTCAACCCCCACCTCAGGGGTGAGGGTCCTGGCCCTCTGCCAGGAGTCCTTCCTTGCCCCTTGATCCCTGCCTGGGCCCACCCACGTCTTGGGGGCACTGCAGAACCTCTGTCTCTCTGCAGATGAGGCAGATCCCTGCCCTAGGTCTCCGCAAAGCTATGAATCTGTGGCCAGAGGCCTGGTCTGGGTCTCAGCAACCACATGCCTGCAATGTTCCCAGGGACCCTGGGAGCAGCTGGGCGAGTCCCGCCTCACCTCCCCGGGGTGCCGATCTCCCCAGGGACCCCTGGGAGAGGCTGGATGGGCCGGCTACACCACCCGGGTTGCCGATCTCCGGGACACGTCCCCCTAGGTTGCCGATCTCCCCAGGGACATCCCTGAGAGTCTGGATGGGCCCGGCCACGCCCCCCTAGGTTGCCCATCTCCCCAGGGACCCCCGGGAGGGGCGGGATGGGCCGGGCCACGCCCCCCCAGGCGGCCGATCGCCCCCGGGACCCCCGTCAGCGGCCCCCCAGGTGGCCGACCGCCCCCCCGGGACCCTGGCAGCAGCAGGATGGGCCTGGCCTCGCCCCCCCAGGTGGCCGATCTCCCCGATACCCTCTTGAGTGTCTGGGCAGCCAGGTCTCACCTCCCTGGGGCAGCGATCTCCCCAGGAACCCCCGAACTAAGAGGACTGGGCGCCGCCATCTTGATCTTCTCAACGGCCGATAGGCCACCCAGAGTCCCGCCCCCCAGCCTCCCACCGGCCCAATCGTGGGCGTAGCGGAGGTGTGGTCAATTTGCATGTTTCTCTATTATAAGGTAGGATAAGGCTAATTTAAAAAGGTGTACTTTAAATATATATAAATAAATGAAATGAAAGCTACATGATAATTTTGTGTTAATGTAAGAAGGTCCTCTCTTTGGGGCTCCAAGCCTGATGTTCTGGGCACTGGCTCGGCTCTAAGGAGATGTCCCCTGGCCAGGCCTCAGCGCCCAGCCCCACAAGTCACTCAGGGCACAGCCTGGCTACACTGGAGGGCTCCCCTAGCCTTGAAGGGGCCAGAGCCCCATCTCGCTCTGACGAGCAGTCCCGTCCATTGCCCACACCTGACCTGCGGCAGCAGCAGGTATGGCCAATGGATGGACTGCTTGGCCCCAGGATGCCCCAAACTACCTGTGTCTCACCAGGTGCGGCTCACACCCTCTTTTCTTCCTTCCCTGCCTCCCTAGCCCTTGCACTAGGCTGGGCAGCCCCGTAAGGGGCACAGGAAGGCAGGTAGGAGGGGTTTGAGCCCCCTACCCTGCCTGCTTCCATTGTAGGCCTCAAGTTTCCCCTTTTCTCACATGGGGCGCTACTCACAAGGACCTAGCCTTGCCCACTCCCACCCCCTGCTCCTCCCCAGATAGGTACGGGATCCTGTACAAATCTCCATCCTTTCCCATTTCAGTGTTTTTGTTTTTTACTGGAAGGATAGGAGAATTACAGGCCACACCCTGACCAGGGCCAGGGATCCAGTCTTCAACCAAGGTATATACTAGCTGTACCGGTTAATCATGCAGATTTTGTAATCAAAGAAAACAGGATATTTTCAAGAGAAACATCAAAAGTGCTTTATTCAAAGTAATGTCCATCGCTAGCTACACATTTCGCCCATCTTTCACGTAATTTGTGGATACCGTTCCAATAGAACTTTTCTTGTTTTGAGGAAGGCCATTCAGAGACCCAATTTTCCACTTCTTCATATGTTTTGAAGTGCTTCTCAGAAAGTGCATTTGCCATTGATTGGAACAAGTGGTAATCTGAAGGAGCAAGGTCTGGTGAATATAGTGAGTTGGTTAATACTTCACAGGCAAGATCTTTTCATGTGTCTTTAACTAGTGTTGAAGTGTGTGATGGTGTGTCACCATGAAGCTTAATTACTATGCCATGTCTTCTGGCCCATTCTGGTTGTTTTATGATCAAAACATAGTTCAAATTGATTTATTTGTTGTTTGGAGGGATCAGAATTAACGGTTTCACCTGGTTTTAGAAGCTCATAATACACCACACTTTCCTGATCCCACCAAACGCAGAGCATTGTCTTCTTTCCAAAGTGATTTGGCCTGGCATTCAATGTTGATGGTTGACCTGGATCAACCCATGATTTTGTGCATTTGGGATTCTCAAAATAAATCCACATTTCATTGCCAGTCACAAATTGATGCAAAATAGACTTTCGTGCTGTTGAAGCAACATTTTACTGATGACTTTTCGGTTTTCCATTTGTCTTTTGTTCAGTTGATGTGGCACCCATTTTCTTTCCTTTAAAAACTTTCCCATTGCTTGTAAACGATCGGAAATTGTTTGTGGAGCAATGGTTAATCTTTTTGCAATTTTTTTTTTTGGAGTTTGGCATGCACCTTTATCCAATAATGCTTGTAATGGTTGGTCTTCAAACTTTTTCGGTTGACCTGGACATTCTTTGTTTTTCACATTGAAATCATAATTTTTAAAGCGTTTAAACCAGCGTTCACAAGTATCTTGAGATGGAGCATGTTCACCATAAGCTTCCGGAAATATTCAGCAGAACTTTTCTTCAAAATAAAGTAATGAATTAAAACTTCCCGCAAATGCTCTTTATTTTTGGCACAAAATTTGAGATTTTTAAGTGTAAAAATATCTATGATGTTAACACCTTCAGAAAATGTGACATATGAAGCTTTGAAGCTTGTTGTCAATACAACAAAATAGCATACATATCAAATCACATATATATCAACATATGTGTAATTCCATCTATTGAAAAAAATCCGCATTATTAATGATGACACCTAGTGTCCTTGACTGGGAATAAAAGAGAATTGAACCCGAGGCTCTTTGGTCTGTGGTGCAATGCTCTAACCACTGACCTAACCATCCAGGGCTATAAATACTTCTCTTAGTGTGTCAGAGGCAGTGGCTCATGCAGCTGATTTCTCTTTTGCTTCCCAGTGAGGTGATTGCGGAGGACTCCACATTCTATCTCCAAAAAGCCCTGAGTCACCTTCGGGAAATATGGAAATTGATTGGGATTCCTGAGGACCAGCGGTTACTATGCCTTTCCCTGTACACACGAGTCTGCTCTGGCCCCAGGGAGACAGGCTACTTGTCTGCTGGAATGCACCTCTCTCTAGCTGTCTCCTTCCCGCGCCTCGCGCCCCCGTCAGCCCACCATGGAAAGTTGTACCAACCACCCTCTTTAGAGTAGGCTCTCTGCCCACCCCCCCACCACCCCCAAGCGAGAGCTAGGCACATGTTCTCTTTGTGCTCCCGCACAGGCACTCTCCTCTTTCCACAGGCACTCACCTCTTAGCGCAGCAGCTCCTGTTTGCTACAGGGGGTGCTGTGCTTCAGCCTCCTCTGCAGATTGGTTTCCAGGGAAGCCATCGGCTGTCCACCTCAGAAATGTCTTTCTTTTTCCGGTGATGTCCACCTTTGAAAAAAAAAAAAGGCACCATTACCCATGCGTATTGGCAATGATTGATTT
The DNA here is from genome assembly GCF_951640355.1 of Cnephaeus nilssonii. NCBI lineage: Eukaryota > Metazoa > Chordata > Mammalia > Chiroptera > Vespertilionidae > Cnephaeus > Cnephaeus nilssonii. The sequence continues at coordinate 627,599 of NC_137076.1, read as the reverse complement.
TTCAGGTCCACCTACTTGCAGCAGAGTAATGAGTATCTGCACTAGCCTTTCCCCGATGTGCAGCTGCTGTGATCCCGGTCTTACATTTTCCAGATTTTGTCTTCCCATTTCCCATCACATCGTTAGGGTTACTAGAACAGACGTAGAGGATGTATGAGCTTAGGTGGAGTGGGAGAAAGCAGAAGCAATCTCAGACAGTAGAGAGTGCACTTGGGGAGCACCAAGTGGAGTCTTTTAACTTACTTGTTTCCGAAGCCTTCTGTCGTTTTTACACACCCATGGATATTTTTGTTCTTCCACAGGACTCAGTTATTTTCCGATGAACGTGAGTTTCCATTTCCTTAGGTTTATTGTCGTCTTTGCTTCTTTTGGCGTGCACAAGACATGATTTTCTGTTCCTCAAAGAATCCCTACTTTTCACATTGTACGCTGAGGTGGGGTCATGGATGCTTTGGCTTTGCCCTGCTGTGGTTTTACGGGTGACTGCTGTGGTTGTGGGTCCTCAGGCATCAAGGCCGAGGCAATCTTAAATGTGTTTCACATTTCCTTATTATTATTACTTTTTGGAGTGGGTCACTGGAGTACGTCCTGATTTCCTAGGGATGTATGGTATCGTTTCCAGATTGTGGTGCTTCAGGGCTGAGGTCCGTGAGGGTAGCGCCCCTCATGTTGGAATTCAGCTCTGTTACGTGCATTGATTCCTCACTCAACTGTCTGAAAGAGGCACACTGTCTGGCGGAGCTGGCTTGCTAGGCCTTATGGGAACTCCCCATGTCGACAAACTCACTTATGCCGCCTGAGTGAATTACCTATGGGCAAGCAGGTCCCTCCTCAGCTGTGCCCCCTCACTCCTTCACCAGAGCTTGTAAGTCGCCTAAGGGCACCCAGGAGTCGCCCGGGAGGGAGCATCTCCCCCTTCTCCTCTGAGCCGACCTTGTTCAGCTCAAATTTCTTAGTCCCTGATTCCCTGCCCTCACTCTGTGAACTTCATGTGCATTGATCAGCCAAAATCAGCCACAGCCACCCACTTGTCCCCTCCAGAATTGCCTCACTCTGGGTTCCCCTACCCCTTGATGTCAGTTGCGCCCCGTCCGATCATCTCATAGTGAGGCTGACTTAATTGAATTCCTGCATTCTACAGAAAGAAGGGAATGTGGTGCCTCCAAGAGATAACTCACCCAGGTTCACCGCATGTGGCGCCGGGCAAACGGTGGGGCGCAATGGGCCCCTTGCTGGATCCGAGCACCGAGACCCAGTCCGCATGGTGCTCCCGGGTGAGCTGCTTTGGAATCCTCCCGCTGCTGTGATGAGTGAGGTGAACGTAAGGTCTTTGCTGCTGCTCCTCCTGTAGTTTACTGAGTGAGTGCTTTGCAGTGGCTCTTTGAACATCTGCAGGGAAGGTGAATTACTGATTTGTGCCTAGGGGAGAGGAAGGGGAGTTCGCACTGCTTACTTATCTTTTCTCCTCAAAAGTAAACTGCATCACTGGCCCACATGGAATTCATTGGATGCCAGATTCTGGGTGTGGGGCAGGGCTCCACGCGGAAAGGGCAGAGGTTGGGTCAACAGTGGGATGATGGGCATTCCCTTATCTTGCAGGGAGGGGCGCTGAGTGCTTGCCCTACCTGATGTTGGGCCATTACCTTGATAGTCATGACAAAGGGCGAGTGCCCTGACGCCTTTGGTTCTGCCCTCGGGGCTCCGGAAAGAGGGAAGTCACCACTTGCCCAGACATCTTTGAGTTAGGTAGACTCTGCTGCCAGAAGACAATTGCTCAGCTCAGTCCTGAGGTTCAGATGCAAAAGTCACAAGGCAGGCCCCTGTCCTGAATACAGGCATGTGATCCGCACCGTTTCACCCCTCTTCATTCCTTCCGGGAGCAGTGACCTGTTCTCCCCCTGTCACTGGCCTGACTTCTTGGTACAGCGCCTGAAGAGATGGGCCCTGCCTGTGGGATTGCCATGTTCCCTTAAGCCCACGGTCCTGCCTGCTTCCTGAGGTGAGTTGCACAGGGAACCTGTGTAGGACGGTCCATTGTGGGGTGTGATTTGCAATGTGTGCCCCGTGTTGAGTGCCTTGGACAAAGTTTGCGCGCCTTTGCCTGTGCTTACTTTTGTTGCTGCGACTTTTGCGTGCCGGGGTCTGTCCCCCAATTTCGCCGAGCTTGTTTGTCAGCCTGCGCGGCCGTCCGCCCCTTCTGGGGTCCCGAGTGCCTTATGCTCAGCGTAGTCCTTTTCCGCCTGTGGTTTCCCTTTACATGCACCTTCCTTCAGAGATAAAGCCTGTCTTTTCTTTCCTTTGCAGCATGTGCATTTGATTTTTTTATCCTCTGCTGCCACCTTTTGGCTGCTGTTAAAATTGATGCTCCTGTCTTTTCTCCCTTGCATAGTGCGCATGTGATCCTCTGCTGCCACCTTGTGGCTATTCTTGGAATGGCATGCCATTTCACTAAAGGTTTGTGCCTGCATGGTCTAGGACTAGGTGTTATTTCTGGTTGTAGTGACGTTTCTCTCTATGTTTCAGACCTTGGAGAAGTCATGCGAGGTGCGGCGATTTGGGAAGCTCCTTTACTGTGATGGATCTCTGCTGCCGACCGGTGAGTGATTATGGGAGAGCAGTTTTCTTTCTTTCAATTTGGAGGCTTTGCCGGGTACTTTGTAGGCAAACAATGTGTAGGAGTGCAGTTTGGCAGTACTGTGACGTCTGTTTAGCGCTCATTTTTCTTTCCTTGTGCCACATGGTCTTCGCCAGATGCAGTGTTTCTTATTGCTTTCCTGTGTTCCTGCATGCAGGGGCACTTTCCGCCTTCTTGTGCCATTGGCTTCTTGAACCCTCAGTTACCTTCTGCTATATGGCTGCCACTGTTATTGTTGGGTGGCTTTTGGCTTACATGACAGTTTGCTCTGCAGCGAATTTATTCCAGGTTACTTTTGCCCATAACTGTTTTTGTTGGCATTGTCTGGAGACGTTCAGTGTTTGCTCCACATTCCTTATGTGTCACACTTTCAGGCTTACTTTTCCCGTGTTCTCTGTCACGTTCATACACGCTGTGGTTTGGTCAGCCGCGGTTTCTGTATCGGCGTGTCAGCACCGCATGCTTCTTTGACACTTGAAGTGCTTGCAAAACAGACCTTTGTTCTCTGCGTTATGTTCTTGTTTTCCGCTCGCTGCATTGTCAGGGTTTTCAACTACTTCTGTCAGACACATTTCTGTGTGGGTATGTTTCCAGAAGACTGTTTTTTGAGACCAAAGCAGTTGCTTGCAACTGCATTTCCTGACTGTCAGTGCTGTTTGTTGAAGTGCTCCTTCCCTTGCTTTTCATTGCAGTTTTCCATGTTGTTCCTCCTGAAACATTTACTTGTAGTTGTTTTGAGGGCATTTTATTTCACTGTGCTTCCTTCCAGCAAACACTGCATCCATCCCACCTCACATTGTCTCCAATTTGTGGGTGGCGTCTAATGTGCACACACTGATGTTTCCCATAATGATTTTTTATGCGGTGTATGCCTGGATGCCTGGGTCATTTGACATCCATGACCTTATGGAGGCTTGCATGCTTGTTTGCTAGCCCATATAGGTGCCCATGCAGTGATCAGCGAATGCACCTGGCCCTTCACTCTGCCAGTGTTCTCCTCCCCCCAAGTACGTCTCTGGAAACATATCCCTGCATGCACTTTCCAGACACTGATAGTTTGTCTTTGTTTGGTATGCATGCCAGATGCAGCGCAGAAAGCTGGGGCCGCAGTTGTTCTCCAGTGTGATGAGGCCTTCTTGGACATGTGATTTGCTTCCCGGTTGATTTCCCTCAGTTCCGGAGGCTTATTTCCATTGCGTCAGTCTTCCAGAGTCACCTATGTCTGGAGTTATGATTGCCTGGCACACTCGTGCTGTGTCCTACAAACCTGTGAATCTAGCATATGTGCCTGTGTGACGCTGCTCAGGTCCTCATTTTCATGGACATTGTGTTTGGCAATTATTCGAAAATCTCCTTCCTTATGTGAGTGTTGTTCTGATTTGCCCTTTTGTTGGGTGTCTCCCTCATTCCCATTAATCTTTGCCTTCTCATTGCTTGGTGTTTCATGGTTGTGTGGCTTAAAAGATTCATTATGTGTTGCAATTTCCTTACATCACTGGCATGTTTCTCCAGTGATGAATGCAGGGTGACAGTGCTGTTGCCTGCATTTGATTTCCTTTCTGTGTGTGTCATTTGTCTCGTGCTGATCATTTTTGTCATCCAGGACGAGGGGTCCTGTTTCCAAGTGATGTTTGCTGGGCTTTCCTTTGTGCTGCATTGTCTGCTAACATTTTTGATTCCCATTCAGGTTAGTTCCATTTTACTCACAGAGGAGAGGGAGGACCGAAAAGGGGAGGGAAGGAAGGAAGGAAGGAAGGAAGGAAGGAAGGAAGGAAGGAAGGGAGGGAGGGAGGGAGGGAGGGAGGGAGGGAGGGAGGGAGGGAGGAAGGCACGCGGGGGTAGGTTGCTGCAGGATAGGCTTTCTAAGTTTTGGTGGCTGTCTGGCAATTTAGCTCTGAGGATTATTAGTTCAGGTTGCCACCTGTGTTTTCTGACTATATCAGCACAGTTACCAGGTTGATAGTTAACAGGTTCAGATGTTGCTAGGTACCTGGTTACCGGTTACCAGTTAACTGGTAACCAGGTAACTATAACTGGTTACCAGGTTACTAGTTAAATGGTTACCAGTTACCAGGTAACCATTTACTGGTTTACCAGTTACCAGTTAACTGGTTACAGGTTACCAGTTTACTGTTTACCGCTTACCAGTTAACCGGTCAATGGTTACCAGTTTGCCGGTTACTAGTTAGCTGGTTGCCGGTTACTAGATAACGGGTTAGGATTAGGGGCTTAGGGGTGTAGGGTGGTGTTAGGGTTAGGGCTAGGGCTAGAGCAAGGGTTAGGTTTAGGGCTAGGGCTTGGGTTAGGGTTAGGGCTTGGGTTAGGGTTAGGGTTAGGGCTAGGGTTAGGGCTAGAGCTAGTATTAGGGCTAGGGCCAGGGTTAGGTTTAGGGTTAGGGCTAGGGCTAGGGCTATAGCTAGGGCTAGGGTTAGGGTGAGGGTTAGGTTTAGGGTGAGGGTTAGGGTTAGGGCTAGGTTTAGGGTTAGGGTTATGGTTAGGGTTCAGGTTAGGATTAGGATTCGTGTTAGGGCTATAGTTCAGGCTCAGGTTAGGGTTAGGGTTAGGGTGGGGCTAGGTTTAGGGTTAGGGTTAGGGTTTGCGCTCGGGATAGGGTTAGAATTAGGGTTAGGGTTAAAGTTACTGTTAAGGTAAGGGTTAGGTTTAGGGTAAGGATTAGGATTAGGGTTAGAGCTAGATTTCAAGCTCAGGTTAGAGTTTGGGTTAGGGTTAGGGCTAGGCCTAGGGCAATGGCTAGGCTAGTTTTAGGGTTAGGGTAAGGGTTAGCATTAGTGTTAGGGCTAGGTTTAAGGCTCAGGTTGGGGTTAGTGTTTGGGCTAGGGCAAGGGCTAGGGTTAGGTTTAAGGTAAGTGTTAGGGCTAGGGTTTGGCTTAGGGTTAGGGCTAGGGTTAGGGTTAGGGTTAGGGCTAGGGCTAGGGTTAGGGTTATGGTAAGGGTTAGGGTTAGGGTTAGGATTAGGGTTAGGTCTAGGGTTAGGGTTAGGATTAGGCTTAGGGCTAGGGCTAGGGATAGTCCTAGGGTTAGGGTAAGGCTTAGGGTTAGGGTAAGGCTTAGGGTTAGTTTTAAAGTTAGGGTTAGCACTAGGGCTAGGGTTAGGGTTAGGGTTAGGGTTTGGGCTAGGGCAGTGATGGGCAACCTTTTGAGCTTGGTTTGTCAAACTTCGCCAAAACACTGAGTATAACTCGGGTAGTGTGTCACTTTGAGGAAAAAACATTATTTCCCGATATTTATAGTTTAAATAACATAAATGTATAATTGTTATATATAATTGTATTTAATAAACCTCAGCGGCCTCGTGTCATCAGAAATGGCTACGCGTGTCAGTACTGACACGTGTGTCATAGGTTAGCCATCACTGGGCTAGGGCAAGGTTTATGGCTAGGGTTAGGGTTAGGGCTAAGGGCTAGGTGTTAGGGTTAGGACTAGGGCTAGGGCTTGGTTTAGGGTTAGGGTTAGTGTTAGGGCTAGCATTACGTTTCAGGCTCAGTTTTGGTTTAGGGTAGGGCTAGGTTTAGAGTTAGGGTTAAGGTTTGGGTTAGGTTTAGGGCTATGGTTAGGTTTAGGGTTAGGGTTAGGGCTATCGTTAGGTTTAGGGTTAGGATTAGAATTAGTTAGGGCTAGGGTTCAGGCTCAGGTTAGGGTTAGGTAGGGCTAGGTTTACGGTTAAGGTTAGGGTTTGGGCTTGGGGTAGGGTTAGAATTAGGGTTAGGGTTAAAGTTAGGGTTAGGGTTAGGGTTAGTTTTAGGGTTAGGGTTAGGATTAGGATTAGGGTTAGGCTAGGGTTAAGGTTCAGTTTAGGATTAGGGTAGGGCTAGAGTTAGGTAGGGTTAGGGTTAGGGTTAGGGTTCAGGTTAGGGTTATGGCGTATTAACATTTGGAATTCACAATGTATGAGCCTCAATCACTGGACAAATATAAATGTAGCACTGAGAATTCACAATGATAGACTAGGGAAATATTTAGGAATGTGCTTCCTATACTAATATACATGTTCAAATAGATTTAATATCTTAACGACACAATTTTGTCACTGGGAAATCGTGTTCAAAGAGCTGAGAAGTGAGTGCGATACTGTTTACATTTATTATTCCCATCAAAATGAGTTGGTGTTTTTGGAAGAATGTTGGTGAAACACTTAAAAATTCACTTTCATAGAGCTATATAACAGTTTGAAAGTATTTAAAACACTAAGAATTTAAAATGATAACTGGCTAGTGTTCAAAGTAGTTATAATATACCTTTAAAGAGCAGGTATGATACCTGTATTAAAATGTTAAAATTCTCAGAGGTCAAAATAACAGACCAGGGGATGTGTAAGAGTGTTTCTAAAACACTTGGAATATGTTTTAGAACCTTAACATCTCTAATGAATGTTGAAATAACTGAGAATATGTATTCAAAGGGCTGTGAAAGGTAGGATAGTCTTTCAAATGGTAACAATTCATATTTAACCCTTTGCATTCACTTGCTTTTTTCTCGATTCCTTTATTCTACTCGGGATTAAATTTTTTAAATACCCCAGATTTTACAAAGTGTGGCAGTAGAATAAAAAACTGGAGTTTCTTTTCATACAAACTTATTTATTTGGATTTTCTTATATTTCAAATTATTGATACATTCAAAGAGTAATTTTAATCTCTATAATTTTTCATGGTGTGATATTTTTTGAAACATTCACCCACATGAAGACCTGGTTTACATTCACATGTTTAAATTCACTCAGAACGTGCGACTGCTAGGGGGCAAACCAATCATCCAACTAAACCCTGTGTCATGACAACATCTGTGGTATGGTAATAGAAACCTAAACAAACCTAGGAGACGAAAAGATAAGGAAGGTTCTTTACCAAGGTAAGATGATGCAAGCTCAAAAAGGCATGATGCAACGACTCATGCCTTGGACCCTCCTACTCAAGATTCCTGCCTATGCAAAAGATAAGCTTAGGTGGTGGCATCAGTTGAGACGGCATTTACATTTTATTTGTCCTTTCATGCTAATGAAAACAAGAAAAGATACTGGAAAAATAGACAAAAATTCCCCTCCCCCCCCGCGGTGAAACTACGTGTCGAGTATGGCTCAACATACGAGCTGCTACCGATGCTAACCATGTCGAGTCACACTAGACATCTGAGTGCAAAAGGTTAAAGTGCTGGTATATATGTAAAAACGGTGTTTAAACACTTGGAATTCACAATGAATGAGCTTGAAACACTCTAAGCATTTAAACCAGAAGTGCTGATGTCATCAAGGGGGAGGGGCCACGTGGACAGGCTCAAGTGCTCAGGTGGTAATGGTTTGGGCCAGGGGACCTGCTAGGAGTGCTGATGTCATCAAGGGAAAAGGGCCACGTGGACAGCCAGAAGTGCTGAGGTGGTTAATGGTTTGGAGCCAGGGGACCTGCCGGGAGTGCTGACATCATCAAGGTTAGGACTAGGGTTAGGGTTAGGGTTAGGGATAGGGTTAGAATTAGGGTTAGGGTTAGGGTTAGGGTTAAAGTAATGTTTAGGGTTAGGTTTAGGATTAGGGTTAGGGTTATGGTTATGGTTATGGTTATGGTTATGGTTATGGTTATGGTTATGGTTATGATTAGGGTTAGGGCTAGGGTTCAGGCTCAGGTTAGGGTTAGGGTCGGGCTAGGGTTAGGGTTAGGGTTAGGGTTCAGGTTAGGGTTATGGTGTATTAACATTTGGAATTCACAATTTATGGGCTTCAATCACTGAACAAATGTGAATGTAACACTGAGAATTCACAACGATAGACTAGGGAAGTATTTAGGAATGTGCTTCATACACTATTAATACATGTTCAAATAGATTTAATATTTGAACGACACAATTTTGTCAGTGGGAAATCATGTTCAAAGAGCTGAGAAATGAGTGTGATACTGTTTACACTTATTATTCCCGTCAAAATGAGTTGGCGTTTTTGGAAGAAAGTTGGTGAAACACTTAAAAATTCATTTACATAGAACTATATAGCAGTATGAAAGTATTTAAAACACTAAGAAATCAAAATGATAGCTGGCTAGTGTTCAAAGTAGTAATAATGTACCTTTAAAGAGCTGGTATGATACCTCTATTAAAGTGGATAGAGCATCAGCCTGCGGACTAAAGGGTCCCAGGTTCTGTTCCAGCTGATCAATGTTTCTCTCTCATCAATGTTTCTAACTCTCTATGCTTCTCCCTTCCTCTCTGTAAACAAATCAATAAAATATATTTTAAAAATGAAATAAAATAAAAATATCACATTATTAAGAGACAAATAAGGCTATTAGAGAATATATATATATAATCCAATTTTATTTGTTTAAAAACAAAATTTGAAATGCTACAAAGAACAAAAAGTTGACATTACATACATTGTTAGAATGTTGATAGTCAATTCACATTGTGAAGCTATGGAGCTAATAGCTACCGAATGTTTTCTACAGGTGCCAGGCCTTGAATTCAATGCTTTACATGCATTATGTCATTTAGTCTTTCTGCAACCTGATATTTTCCTATTTTATGAAGAGGAAATTGATGCTCATAGGCTTAATGTAAATTGCCTGATTGTAGAGTTAAATAAAGGCAGGACTGGAAGGCAAACCCTTGTGCTTCTAATAACATAGCTCTACTTCTAATGTTAGGCTCTGCTGCCTCCTGGAGGGCAAAATTGTTAATGCACACCCATTAGACAGGCTAGATGTAATAGTAACAAATAGCCCCAAAGCTTTAGTGGCTTAGAGTAAAGAAGGTGTCTTTCTTGTTCATGCCACATGCCCTCCCTGGTTCTCCAGGGACCAGGATAAAGGTGCAGTTACCATGTAGCTGTTAGTAGCAATGAACAGAGAGAATGCCAGTCTCTGGTTCCTGACTCTTGTGTTAGTAGTGACAGACTTCACTCCCAACACATTTCATTGGTCAAAGCACATCACAGGGCTGCAGCCAAATTCAGGGGGTCAGGAGGGGAACCTGATATACTTGGTGGGCCCTATGAAGGACACCACATGGTGAAAGCAATCTGGGGGACTTTTCAGGTGTGAAGGAGAGGAATGGGCATTGGTAGGAAATAACCACAGGAGTCAGTCAGCATGGATTGCTTTCTCTTCATCTGTGTGCACTTTGTCCCTGAGCTTCCCTAAGCCATCACGGGCAAGATTCAAAGGAATGAACATCAAACAAAAAGGAGTTTGGTCAGTGTTCACTGGTAGTAAACTCAGAACCACTTCTGAGTGTGAAGTTTAAGTCTCTGGCTGCCTCAGCTCACACACTGTGGTGATTGGGAAGGACACAGGACTGCAAGCATTCCAGCATCCATGTTCTTTTACATTAACATCAGTCACTACCCTGCCTCTAAGCATGTTATCATTTCAATTGCCCTGGTCTGCACTTCCATTGGGAATCATGGTAAAATATGCTGACATTTACATCAATGGTGATTCTGAGGTTTCCACTCATTCTGTGCATGAACATGTGCTAAATGTGGTTTCGCCACAGTTCTCCCCATCCCCATTGGAGAGAGCACTGGGGCTACATCCTCCTGCTGTTCACAGTGCTCCCGGATGGCCGTGCACTTCCACTATATTATCAGGATACAGAAGGTTGGGAGTGATGCTCTGAGCATCCCTAGGTACCTTCCTCTATTACAGTGGTTCTCAACTTTCCTAATGCTGTGACCCTTTAATACAGTTCCTCATGTTGTGGTGGCACACAACAATAAAATTACTTTTGTTGCTACCTCATAACTGTAATTTTGCTACTGTTATGAATCGTAATGTAAATATCTGATATGCAGAATGTCTTAGGCGACCCCTGTGAAAGGGTCGTTCGACCCCTAAAGGGGTCGTGACCCACAGGTTGAGAACCGCTGCTCTATTATGTTTCAGCCTAGCTTTCACGTGGGCAAGGGTGTGAGAGAGACCAGAGACCAGGAGTCTCACAGGACTGTCCCTGCCCTCTCCAGCAATATCCAGTTTCTTATTTCTAGGGGATAATTATGGGCCTAAGAGTTGTTCCCCTCAGCATTGCCCATATACATCCACATGCATCAGAAAGCAAATTAGGCTGCATGGAGGGCAGCTGTCTCAGGCAGACACAGCTATGGCCTGTAAGGACTGAGGCTGTGGACACTGTTGACTCTTCCAGACTTGAGAAGTATCAAGTGTTCTGTCTTTGGTTGCTGACATTCTAGTGGAGGATATCCCAAAAACAATGGGGCAGGATAGCTACAACAGGTGATAAGACAGAAACATGAAGCCAGGGTGGTCACTGGGACCTCCCTGAGAAAGTCTGAGAGGGGTGGCAGGGCCAGGACAAGTGCATTGGGGCCTATTTCCTTTTGAAAAGTAAGATGTACATTTTACTTTTCCAGTTTGAAAAGTAAAACGCACGTCTCTATAAAGAACCTTTACCAGAATCATCTGATCTCAGTGGAATTCTGCCTTCTTTCACATAAGAGGCTAATAGAATCAAGACCACAAGTCTCAGAATAATTCCACATAATTTGTGTCATAGTCATGATACCCTCACTGCTTTTATTTAAGTACAAAAATCCCCAATGCTTTTTGAATAAAATAATCTTTATTTTTTAACTTAGGTTAGTCTTTGAGTGATAAAAATTAACTTACCCGTGAGAGAAGGTGATTCTGAAGGATTGCAACATAGCTTTGGAAACTGGAGAGTGTAGAGCTCATGGTGAACTAGAAACTGCTTTCTCTAGAGAAACCAGTTTCTAATGTCTAAAAACACTAAGTAGGAAGCACAATTCGGTCAACGTGTAGTCTTTCTTTTTCTTTTTTTTCCCCTCACCCTATGATTCTTTTTTCCATTTACTTCTAGAGAGAGTGGAATGATGGGAGGATGTGGAAAGAAAGAGACGAGAGAGAGAGAGAGAGAGAGAGAGAGAGAGAGAGAGACATCCAGAAGAGAGACACATCTATGGGTTGCCTCCTTTGTGTGCCCGGACATGGCCTTAGGATTAACCTTTTGCACTCGGATGTCGAGTATGACTTGACACAGTTAGCATCGGTAGCAGCTCGTATGTCGAGCCACACTCGACACGTAGTTTCACTGCGGGGGGAAGGGGGATTTTTGTCTATTTTTCCAGTATCTTTTCTTGTTTTCATTAGCATGAAAGTAAAATGTAAATGCTGTCTCAACTGATGCCAAAAAAGAAAAAATGAAAAACCGATAATGCATGTGAAATTTATTAGGAAACTAGTACATGATCTTGTTGGAGAATTCAGAGATGGTACACTAACTTCCAGGGGTAGATTATTATCCACTAACTTAGAGCAATGTTTAGATGGAAAGCTCCATATAATCACACCTCACCCTAACAAACAACACAAAGATTGTGTTGTTTGTTCTAACAGAAAAATCAAAGGAGGAAGAAGAGAGACGATTTATATTTGCGAAACATGTGAATGTAAACCAGGTCTTCATGTGGGTGAATGTTTCAAAAAATATCACACCATGAAAAATTATAGAGATTAAAATTACTCTTTGAATGTATCAATAATTTAAAATATAAAAAAATCCAAATAAATAAGTTTGTATGAAAAGAAACTCCAGTTTTTTATTCTACTGCCACACTTTGTAAAATCTGGGGTATTTAAAAAATTAAATCCCGAGTAGAATAAAGGAATCGAGAAAAAAGGAAGCGAGTGCAAAGGGTTAAACCTGCAACTGAGGTCTTTGCCCTTGACCATAATGGAACCAGAGACCATTCGTTCCTGGAGCCAAAGCTCTAACCACTGAGTTAACTGGACAGTACAGTCTTTCTTAAAACACGGGAATCCAATGGAGACCTCTATAGGCTGATGTTGGCTTTCTAAAAATGATTTTTAAGCTAGATTTATTGTAAATGTCATTATCTCAAATATTACTTCTTTTATTCCATATCCTGTCCCATTATTGTGAATTTTGGCCAGATAATCTGAAATTCTGTGGATGCTTATCATCAGTACTGCCTCAGTGTATATCATTTTTCTCTGGAGTACTATCCTTGCAGTGTGTATACTAAAGTACCTTACATGGGAAAACATAAAAATCCTACAAAATGTCATAGGCAGCAAAATAGCAGACATATGTCATAACAATATCAAACACAGCCCCTAGGGCAAAGGAGACTAAGGAGAAAATAAACAAATGAGACTACATCAAAATAAAAAGCTTCTGCACAGCAAAAGAAACCAACAAAACAAGAAAGCCCACCGCATGGTAGAACATATTTGCCAATGATATTTCTGATAAGGTTTTAATCTCCAAAATTTACAGAGAACTCATACAACTTAACAAAAGGAAGATAAACAATCCAATAAAAAAAAAATGGTCAAAGGATCTAAATCAGTGATGGCGAACCTATGACACGCATGTCAGCACTGACACGCGTAGCCATTTTTGATGACACGCGGCCACTAAGGCGGCTGCATGCCGAGGATGAAACATTTGCTGCTCCTGAGGATGAAACATTTGCAAAATAATGTTTTTTCCTCAAAGTGACACACTACCCGAGTTATGCTCAGTTTTTTGGCGAAGTTTGACACACCAAGCTCAAAAGGTTGCCCATCACTGATCTAAATAGACACTTTTCGAAAGAGGACATACAGAAGGCCCAAAGACATATGAAAACATGCTCAAAGTCACTAATCATCCATGAGATGCAAATCAAAACAACAATGAGATACCATCTCACACCTGTCAGAATGGCTATCATCAACAAATCAACAAATGACAAGTGCTGGAAAGGATGTGGAGAAAAAGGAACCCTCCTGCACTGCTGATGGGAATGCAAACTGGTGCAGCCACTGTGGAAAACAGTATTGAATTTCCTCAAAAAACTGAAAATGGAACTCCCATTTGACCCAGTAATCCCACTTCTAGGACTATATCCCAAGGAAACAGAAACACCAAACACAAAGGATATATGCACTCCTATGTTCATAGAAGCACAATTTACAATAGCTAAAATTTGGAAACAGCCTAAGTGTCCATCAGCAGATGAGTGGATTAAAAAAACTTTGGTATATCTACACATTGGAATACTATGCCACTATTAAAAAGAAGCAACTTTTACCATTTGCAACAGCATGGATGGAACTGGAGAACATTAGGCTAAGTGAAATAAGCCAATCAGAGAAAGATTAATATCACATGATCTCACTCATATGTGGCATATAATGATCAATATAATTTGATGAACAAGAATAGATCAATCTAGAGACAAATGGTAGGGGAGGGGAGGTTAGAGAGCAACCAAAGGACTTATATGCATGCATATTAGCATAACCAATGGACACAGACACTAGGGCAGTGGGGACTTGCCAGGGCTGGGAATGGATGGGGGAGGGGGTCAATTGGGGGGAAAAAGAGACATATGTAAAATTTAAGACAATTAAAATAAAATAAAATAAAATAAAGTACCTTACAGATACACTTTTAAGCAAAAGTGTCAGCCACTGGACTTTTTATTTGCATTCAGTTCTGGAAAGTTCCCTCTGGTACAGAGGTACCAATTGGAAGGCAGCCTGGGGCTCAAGGCAAACTGTGAGGCCTCCTGCAAAGAAGGTCAACTCTGTCCACAGGGCCAACAATTCAGCCATGACCCCACTTTCTGATCCTGGTTGTCCAAACCAACCACAGTGACTATCTTCAGCTTCCTGGTCAAAGAACATGCTAAACTGTGGGTTCCACCCCAGTAGGTGGCCTGTATGAGACAACCTATCAATGATTCTCTCTTATCATTGATGTTTCTATCTCTCTCTCCCTCTCTCTAACCTTTCTGAAATCAATACAAACATTTTGAAATATATTTTAAAAATCAATAATAGGTAAACAAAACTTTAAAGAAATATTTAAAACTTGCCATTTCCCAATTATTGTACTACTAGAGGCCCAGTACACGGCATTCATGCACTTGCGGGGAGAGGGGTCCTTCAGCCTGGCCTGCACCTTCTCTAGTCTGGGATCCCTCAGGGGATGCCCTCTTAGTGCTGCTGTGGAGGTAGGAGAGGCTCCCACCATCACTGCTGCACTCGTCAGCAGTGAGCCCAGCTTCTGGTTGAGCAGTGCTCCCCCTGTGAAAGCGCACTGACCACCAGGGGGCAGCTACTGCGTTGAGTGTCTGTCCCCTGGTGGTCAGAGCACATCATAGTGATCGGTCCTTCAGCTGTTTGGTAGATTTGCATATTAGGGTTTTATTATATAGGATTTTATTATAAACCAGAGGCCTGGTGCACAAAATGCATGCATGGATAGGGTCCCTAGACCTGGCCAGCGATCAGGACTGATCGGGGCCTTCCAGCTGCCAGCAGGGGCCTTCCTTCATTCCATGCCGCCCCACCGGTGGTCAGCGCACTTCATAGCAAGCAATCAGTCTCCCAGGCAAACTCCCGTGGGGACAATTTGCATGTTATGTTTTTATATATATATATGTATATATAACATATATATGTTCTTGAGAATACTGATTGCTACCTTATTAATATGTTGGAAATATAATGATTTGCTACTGAAATATCTTATCATATCCTTGTTCGGTGCCATCATTTTGACAGTTTGAAACTAACCACAATGAGGGTATTTACATGAGGAAGTTCACAAAGATTGCAAACCTAGACATCACTTTATGTATTATTGAATGCTTAGACTTAGAAAAGAGTGGTGGAGAATGTTAACAATGCATATAAAACCTGTAAATATATGGTACACGTGGATTTAAATTGTACATAGGTTAAAAACTGAGAAAAACAATTTTCCTTACAGTGTTCAAATGACTTCTTCATGCAGCAAGAAGTCATTTAGTTATTGAGGAATGAGTGAAATTCAAATATATCTTAGATTGTGAACTGTCCTCATATTGGTTAAAATAAATTATTTTAAAAATAAGCAAAATTTCTGAGCCAACATCTTAATAAAAAAGATAAAGACAATGTAAATCAATGTGTGAAAAATGTTCACCATCAAAAATTATTACAAAATGAAGTTAAAACTAAAGCAAGTTCATATATAGACATTCTAGATCTACTATTTTAAAAGATTAGCCACTGCATGTCCTTGCAGGGTTGAACAAAAACTGGATTTTTTTATATGCTGGGCATGTGTGGGAAGGCAAAGTGCATGACAATTTTAAAACACAGTTCTGCATAAGTTAAAATGTGAAACATTCACCTACACTGCAACAGTTTGATTAGTAAAATACATATCTATGAAGATAACTGAACGCAAATATTCCAAACAGATTTATTTATAACTAGTAGCCCTGTGCACAAATCCATGTGCCAGTGGATCTCTGCCACACTCCTGTAGCTCCCCTGCCCCCCTCCTCCCTCCTTTCTCCACCCCTCATAGCTTGCTTCCCTGCCCCCTCCTGTTTCCCTCTGCTCCCCCACCCTCCTGCAGATCCGTGATCCGATCATTATGCGCGGTAGGTCATTATGACTCAGGGCGTAACAAATAATGAGCATATTCCTCTCTTATTATATAGGACTAGAGGACTGGTGCATGAAATTCATGCACGGGGTGTGTGTGTGTGTGTGTGTGTGTGTGTGTGTGTGTGTGTGTGTCCCCTCAACCCAGCCTGCACCCTCTCCAATCCAGGACCCCTCAGATCGGGCCTAAACCGGCAATCAAACATCCCTCTCACAATCTGGGACTACTGGCTCCTAACTACTCATCTGCCTGCCTGCCTGATCACCCCTAACTGCCCCCCTGCTGGCCTGCTCGCCCCTCACTGTCCCCCCTTGCCAGCCTGGTTGCCCCCAACTGCCCCTCCCCCTGCGGACCTGGTTGACCCACGCAGCCTGCTGTTTGGTCGTTTGGTAGCCCCTCACTAACCCCTCTGCTGGCCTGGTCGCCCCATGCAGCTTGCTGCTAAGTCGTTCGGTTGTCTGTTCAGTTGTTTTGGATGCAATGGTTGCTTAGCCTTTTATATATATATGTAGATACCCCAAACCTGGAAATAACTAATTTAATAGGCAGATCAATGGATGAAGTTGTTATCCATAGAATGCAATACTACTTAGCAATAAAACAAATTCAATATTCACATAAGCATTTGTGTTGAATCTCAAAATGTAGCCCTGACTGGTTTGGCTCAGTGGATAGAGTGTTGCCCTGCAGACTGAAGGGTCCTGGGTCCAATTCCAGTCAAGGGCACATGCCCAGGTTGAAGGCTTGATCCGCAGTAGGGGGCATGTACGAGGCAACTGATCAATGATTCTCTCTCATCATTGATGTTTCTATCTCTCTCGCCCTCTTTCTCTCTCTCTCTCTTTCTCTTCTCTCTCTCTCTCTCTCTCTCTCTCTCTCTCTCTCTCTCCTCTCCTCTCCCTTCCTCTATGAAAACCAATAAAATATATTTTTAAAATGTATCTGTGTAGCATTATGAAAACCAGTGTTTCTTAAAAAGTACACACCTTATAGCACTTATTAAATTATGAAGAATATGAACTAATCTAATGTAAAGGATGGAAAATGAATGATTGCATGGAAGACTGGAAAGTCAGAAAGAGAGATTATAAAATGACAGGAGGAAAATGAAGAATGTGGGAAATGTAGGTTTAGAGTTGTTGGTATGGAGAATAATAACTAACAAATAAAAATACAGGAATAAACTCTGCTTTCACCTTGTGCCATAGTTGGGTGGGTGTCATCCAGTGAACTAAATGGTACCTGGTGAATTCCAGGTCAGTGCACAGACCTGCCTGGGTTCCCAGTAAGGAATGTGTGGGATGGAGCTTATGGATGTTTATCTCCTTCCTCTCTTCCTAAGTAAAATAAAATAAAGGTATTTTTAAAAATATTTTAAAATGTATTTTATTGATTTTTTACAGAGAGGAAGAGAAAGGGATAGAGAGTTAGAAACATCGATGAGAGAGAAGCATCGATCAGCTGCCTCCTGCACACCCCCTACTGGGGATGTGCCCGCAACCAAGGTACATGCCCTTGACCGGAATCGAACTTGGGACCTTTCAGTCTGCAGGCGGACACTCTATCCACTGAGCCAAACCGGTTAGGGCTATTTTAAAAAATATTTTTTTAAAAAGAACAAGAGATGTGTTTTGTGTACACACAACTAAAAGCCTACTTTTGCCACACCTTGTATATAGTGACAGATAAGATTATTTCACCTGTGATGGCTTCACAGCTTTAATGCACTTTCTTGCATGTTAGTTCTTATATCCTGGGAGGAACATCATTACCTCAGTGGCAACAAATATTGGCAAGCAGTGAAGATTATGCCATAGGAATCCACAGGAATGCTGACCGGTTACAAAAGACACATCCTAGGACTGATTACAGGATTATCCTTCCTCTAGCTTTGAGTTCTTACAAAATGAGAAATGAGGTGAACATGCTACAGAGGCCACGGGAACCCACAAAAACCATTAAATTATTTTCTCTGCCAATGACTTCAGCCACAGGAAATAGTTATGGAGGTCCTGAGAATGTCTATTCACAAAGATCACACAAGCCACACACCCTGGAACATTTTGGATTTACATTCAGATGAGGCATTTTTCATCTAATTTACTGCAGTCTCTCCTATCACTATGAAAAGAGTTTCTGTCTCAATAGTAGTTTAACCTCAGAGTCTTACAACAAATGCCAGCAACCCATGTAATTTTGTACTTCATGGTACATGGCTCCTTTGCAGTATGTGGGGAGGAGTTCCCCTCATCATTGCTGAGACTTATGTAATACATACTGTGAACAGAGAACGTAATTCATATTGTTCACAGAGGCACAGTAAAAGGCCTTCCCTTCAGGGTGACCATGACCTCATAAACAAGGTACCAGGCTCCAAATTAAAACCACAAAGTCATGCAGCCTTTCTTTCAAGGCCTTGGGCAGCAATGAAAAATAAGCCCATTTTGGACAAAGTGTGATTTTCTACCAGCATGTTCTTCCTTCAGAAGCACAGAAAGTTTGATGGCCCCATAATATCTGTTCACATCTACATGCTGACAGATTACAACTCTGCTTTCAAATCATCACAGGCAGTGAATAGAGCAAACACAATTAAAGATACAAAAGAAAAACACTTTTACAAAAATATCATAAGCCAGAGCCATGTACATCAAGCCAATTCACATTGGTGAAATAGAACCTAAGCCAATCATCATAGCATAATATGAGAACCACAATGTCTCTGAAAGAGGTACCACTTCTTAGCTGACTATGGGTGTTCTGGGAAAACCCTGGGTCAGGCCCATTTTCTAGTCAGAGAGAAAGGAATGAAGATGCTGCCAAGAGTTCAGAATATTCAGAATTTTCTCAAGCACAAGTGATCATGCAGGGTTTGTGACTGATTCACACTGTTCAGGTGAGCCAGGTGGTGGAGGTGAAATCACTCAAGCCACAGCACTCACAGTGACATCAATGGCCTGGTCAGGATCACAAGTGCAAGCACCTCCTTAAAGTACCTGAAAGCACCTCCTTAAAGCACCTCACTTGTACCTGAAAGTTATGAGGAATCTAGCAGGGTGTATGTCCTGATAAAAGGGTTTTATATTAAGGTAAATGTGTGTCACAGATTCTCCTTCATTGTTGTTATTCTCAGTAAGACAAATAAAATTCCCTGCACATTTAAGGCTCTTCTCCAGTGTGAACTCTCAGGTGTCTAGTAAGGTTATATTTTCGGCTAAAAGATTTCTTACAATCAGTACATTCAGAAGGCTTTATCTCAGTGTGCACTCTCTGATGTTGAATGAGTGCATAGATATGCCAGAATGACTTTCTATAGCAAGCATGTCAAACTCGCAGCCCACAACGAATATTTTTGTGGTCCAGCCAATATAACGGTATATAAGAAATGTTTTAATAAAAAGTTCATAACTTAATTTTTACAATATCCTGTTATATATAATTATTAATAACAAACTACAATGTTCGCTAAGGACTGATGACTATAATTGTGTTACATTCATTTCCCTTACGGGCAGGCACACCATTTCTCTCCATTAATACTAGCAGTGAATATTTTAGCAGCCAATTGCCATGCCATTAGTCATAGAATGACTTGTTTGGTGTGCACAACAGGAAATATTTTGCTTTCAGAGAACAAGTTTATTTGCACTACACTTATTAATTTGTGCAGTTATTCAGTGTCTGGTAAGTTAATGTTCAAGAAAAAATATTAAATTTTTATTAAAATGTTCTATTATTTTATGTTAACAATTACTCATTTATTTCAGCCCTTTGTATTCAGCATGTCTCTATAGAAATAAACCTACGTTTCTATGAAAATTGAAGCTTTTGTTTCTTTGCGGCCCACATACACTTAAACCTTTTTTATTTGGCCCATGTTAGCCTTTGAGTTTGACATGCTTGTTCTATAGTCATTCCCCTCATATGGATTTTCTCCTGTGTGAACTCTTTTGTGTATAAGAAGGTGACTCTTTTGCCTAAAAGAATTCGCACATTCACTACACTCATAACGTTTTTCTCCAGTGTGAACTCTCTGGTGTTTAATAACAGTTCTGCTTTCACTGAAGGATTTTCCACATTCTGTATACTCACAGGGCTTTTCTCCAGTGTGAACTCACTGGTGTTTAATGAGGTTAGACATGTATCTGAAGGACTTCCGACAATCACTACACTCATATGGATTTTCTCCAGTGTGAACTCTGTGGTGTCTAATGAAGTCAAACCTGGGACTGAAGGACATTCCACAGTCACCACACTCATACCACATTTCTCTAATGTGAACTCTATTATGTTTAATGAAAGCAGTGCTTTCACTGAAGACCTTCCCACAATCAGTACACTCATAGTGTACATGCATCTCCATTGTGAACTCTCCCATGTTGAAGGTGGTTAAAGATTTGTCTAAACACTTTCCCACATTTATTATACTCATAAATCATATCTCCAGAGCAGAGACCTTTCTGATAAACAACTTTCTGTTTCTGGCTGGCAGCTGTTTCACATTCAAACCACTGGTGATGTCTTTTTCCACTGAGAAATTCCTGTGAAATCTCATTGTTACTGTGTGGATCCTCAGTATTAAGAGTGGCCTGGTACTGGAGAAGCCCTGAGATGGCTGGGGAGTCTTCCCCAACTTCCTTACTAGCTGCAGACACCCTGGATAAGTAGAAGCAACAGCTGGTCACAAGTGAGTCACTCTTCATATCTTCATTCCAGGGCTTCTCACCACTGGCATCCTTCTGTTGCAGTTAAGGGATTGCACTGAAACAAGTCTCTCACACATGCATCACTTAAGAACACATTCTTCTCAGAGTATACCACTTGTAACTCAGTCAGGTGCAAAATATCTTTTAACACTGAGAAACATGGCTTATGCAGATGGGTCCCCTAGGTGACTGGAGCTGTCTTGGAAGCCCTGACCTGAGAATCTCCTATATATACACTGTGCTCAGAATAGGCTTGCACATCATCCATTTTATGCCAACAACCTAAAAACAGAGAAATGATGAGGAAATGAATGTTTACTCTGGTGACGGGGAAGTCCATTATAAAAGTGTTTTTGCACATACTACATTGATTTCATGCAATTGGCTAAAAATGAAAGACCTGAAAGATGGATTAATAAGAGGCCACTGTGAAGTTCTTGACCACTGAAGATCACAAAACAAGGGAGACTTCAATAGAAATAGAGCAAAAATATGGCAAGCACCACATGGAAGAGAAGCGTAATGTCCAGCTCATTGTGCTGCTAATAGCATTCAGTAGATATTTTCTGCTGGTGACATGGGCAAGCTGTGCAAAAGGTTGGTTACATCTCATTTCAAGTAAAATTCAATACACAAGTACCTGGTGTTTGAGAGGTATTTAAGCATGTGTGTGCTCCTCATAACACTTGCATAGGTCCATGTGGTAGTATACTTCAGAGATATGCAGAGGAATAGGTGATGTAAAAAGGACACAAAGGCGAAGATAGCCAAAGCTAGGAAGTCACTGATAAAATGACGAGTCAGCAAAGTGTCAAGTATGGAAAAGGAAATGTATAAATGAGGTATGGCCATTGGAACCTACACTGTTAGACAGGAGCAGGTTCCTGGTACATCTGAACACCATTCTTATGTCAGACCTCCCTCCATTGCCACACTGCACTTCCAGGCTTCCTTCTGGACAAAGCCACAGTGGTGGGAGCTGAGGCAGAGGTGGTTAGAGGCAATCAGGACAGCAGGGGAGGGCAGTTGGGGGCCATCAGGCCAGTAGGGGAAGGCAGTTGGGGGCCATCAGGCCAGCAGGGGAGGGCAGTTGAGGGCCCACAGGCTGGCAGGGGAGCAGTTAGGGGGCGATCAGGCCAACAGGCAGGCAAGCAGTTAGGAGCCAGCTGTACTAAACTGGCAGTAGGACATCCCCCGAGCGGACCAGGATGGAGAGAGTGCAGGCCAGGCTGAGAGACCCCCTCTCGTGCTCGAATTTTGTGCACAAGGCCATATATATATATATATATATATATATATATATATATATATACTAATCTTGTAAAAGAAGGGAAATCAATAACTGCATTTAGGGCAGGTGAGGGCAGAAAGAGAGATTATGAAAGAGCAGGAGATAAATATAGGGTGTGGCAAAAGAAGGTTTAGAATTGTTGTATGGATATTAATTCAATAATTAAAAATAAAAATACAAGCATAAACTCTTCTCTGGCCAGTGTGCCTCAGTTGGTTGAGCAACATCCCCTGCTCTGAAAGGTCAATGGTTTCTTTCTAGGTCAGGCCATATGCCTGCCTGGATTCTTTGGAGGGGGCGTGCATGAGGTAGCAGTTCAATGTTTCTTTCTCATATCACCATTTCTCTCTCTCTCCCTTCCTCTCTTCCTAAAAAGTCAATAAAATATTTTAAAAACTTAAAAATATATAAAGTATTTATTTTTTAAAAAAGAGAATAAACTCAGTGTGTTGCATACTCACATCTGTAAACCAACTGCTACCCTAACTTGTATGTGGGTGAGAGATAAGCTTATTTTACAGGAGACTGTTTTACAGCTTTATCTGTATGTCCAAGCTCAACAAATAATACACATTAGAAGAATGGATTTTGTTACATGTCAATTATAAATCTACCTTAATAAAGCCTTAAAAAGTACTTCCAAATAAAAACCTAGATAATCCCCTCTTGTTAGTAAATTAAAATGGTGACCTGATACGGGTTCTACCATCTCTCTCCTAATTTCTTTGGATGATCAGCCTTGCTCGGGGGCAGAAAATAGTGGAAGGAAGTGAAGACTATTGCCATCAGAATCAACAGGAATGCAGCAAGGCTGATCATCCAAAGAAATTAGGAGAGAGGTGATCATTTTAATTTACTAACAAGAGGGGATTATCTACATTTTTATTTGGAAGTACTTTTTAAGGCTTTATTAAGGTAGATTTATAATTGACATGTAACAATCAATAGGAATGCAGACTGGTTCCGAAACACACATCTGAGACTGATTACAGGGTATTCCTCCCTCTAGCTTTGAGGTCTTGCCTGTTGAGGAAACATTGAGGTGAACACCCTAAATGGGCCAGGGGAATCCAGTAAACTGTTAGATGATTTTTTTGGTCAATGACTTCAGCCAGAGGAAGTAGCTATGGAGGTTTCAAGAATGTCTGTACACAAATATATCACAACCCATGGCCCTTTGATCATTTCTGGATAATGTTCAGAAGAGGCCTTCCCTACATCACTATACTCATATGGCTCTTCTCCAGTTGAATTATCTGGTGTTTAATGAGTGCAGTGACTTCACTAAAGAAATTCCCACAATCAGTCCACGCATAGGGCATTTCTCCAGTATGAATTCTCACTGAGGTTAAAGATTTGTCTAAAAGATTTCCCACTTTTGTTACACTCATAATTCACTTCTCTAGAGCAGACACTCTGATGTTAAACAACTTTGTCTTTGTGCCTGGCACCATTTTCACATTTCCCACTCTGGTGCAAACAATTTCAACCAATAAATTCCTGTGAAATCTCATTGCCATCGTGTGGATCCTCATTGTTAAAAGTTGCCTGGTGCTGAACATGATATGAGGTGCCTGGGAAATCTTCCCCCACCTCCCTACCAGTTGAAGACACTCAAGATAAATATAAGATGATCTTGAACTCAAATGAAGCCCTGTCCACATCTTTTCCCCCAGGGTTCCTCTTCACTAGCATCCCACTGTTGCTGGTGAGGATTTGCACTCATAGAGATGTCTCTCACACATGCATCACTGAAGAAGTCTTTCTGCAAAAAGAATAACTTAGTCAGATGGAGAATATCTTTTAACACTGAGAAACATCAAGTACACAGAAGGGACTGCTGTGTTTGTGGAACTGTCTTAGAAGCCCTGACCTGTGACTCTTCTTCTACAGATACACTCTATTCAAGAGGTTCCACCATATCTTCCATTTTATGATAACAGCATAATAACAGAGAATGGAAAGGAAATGAATGTTGACTGTGGTGTGAGGGAAGTTCTAATACAAAAGTGTATTCCACATAATACATTGGTTCCATGCAGTTGTCCAAAAACAAGACATCTGCAGGAAATAGTAATAAGAGGTTGCTCTCAAATTCTGGGCATCTGAAGATAAAAAACTGGAAAAGACATCACCAGAAATATGACCCAGATATGGCAAGTACCACACGGAAGAAAATCAGGGTGTAAAGCTCATTCTTCTGCTAAGTGTGTCCAGCAGTTTCTCTGTTGGTAAAACCAGCAAGCTGTTCAGAAGGTTGGTTATGTCTTATTCTATGTAAAAACAATAAAAGAGTCTCTGGTGTTTGAGGACTCTTTACACGTGTATGTGCACCTCATAACAATGTTATAGAATATTGCAGAGAGAGCAGTGCAGAGGGACAGGTGATATAAAAAGGCCCCAAAGGAGAAGGTAGCCAACAGACAGGTTAAACGACAAGTCATCAAATAATCAAGTATGGGAAAAAAGATGTACAAATGAGCTGTGGCCAGGGGCTTCTGCAGCCAAACACTGTTGGTCATGTGCAGACTCAACACAGCACTTATGTCATAACTTCCCCCAGTTGCCACTAAGAAGTGCCAAGCCCTAACTGAGATCATCTTGCATGTTCATCATGTGAAGAAAAAAACACAACGCAATACACAGGGTTATCTTTGTGCCATGTATTGTACAAGTATATAAAACCTGAATCTCCAGAGTATTAATGAAGGACCACAGAGGTGAGCAACAAGCACTGGCTCAGATCAACATGGCATGCAATAGTATTCAATGAAAGAATATTACAAATAATAATTGAAGGAGGGTCTTACAAGAACAGCTTATGGTCCATATAAGGAAAGACCATTAGCTGGCACAGGCAGTCACAAGAAAACTTTGGGTAGAGGAGTGGGGCAGAAGTGGAAGGCATGGATGAGGACATAGTAAATCTCCCAGGAAATGGAAGAGCAAGGTACCTATGGCAACCTAGCTTGCCCAATAGGATTTACAAGGCCCGGGGTATCCCAATCCAGCTCCTCAGAGGACTGCCTTAGAAGCTGCTCCCACTTATAGCTCCCTTTTTTGTAATTTACCCCAGGAGCCCCAGGTAATCCTGATAGTAGAGGGCAAGGAAATTAATTTCCTCCAAAATGATGAAGCCACTTTCTCTGTACTCCTCCCAAGCCCTGGTAAATCATCTTCAGAGGCTGTAGCTGTTATAGGTATGTCTGGGAAGCCAAGAAAGATATTTTTCTCAGCCTTTAGGTCATAGCTGGGGTAAGCTGTCCCTTTCCCGTTGCCTTCCTGAAAAGCCTCATATTCACATCAGAAACAATGTCCTCTCAACTCAGGCTCTAGAAGGACTCAATATCCTAATAAGTCATCTGTTATAGAAGCCCAAGGTTTATTGAAACCTTGTCATAATCCTTACTATACCCCCATCTTAGGGGTACAAGAGCCTAATAGAGGGGGAGGACTAGTTCAGGAATTATAACTAGTAAATAAGGCAGTGATTCCTATCCAGCCAATTGTCCCTAACCCTTATGATTTACTTGCCCAAATTCTGGAAAACGCAAAGTGGTTTATAGTACTAAATACCAAGGATGCCTTTTCTATTCCTGTCTCCTAACTCACAGACCCTTTTTGCCTTTCAAAGATCCCAATAATCAAAGCCATCAGCTAACATGGACAACACTGCCCCAGAGCTTTTTGGAATAACCCTCATTTATTTGGGCAGGCCTTTAAACTAGGCAAAAAACCCTTTAACAGGCACCATCTTTAAGTCTCCCAACAGGTCGGCAACAATGACTCCTAGATCCATCTGTCTCCAGTAAGCCTTGAACACCAGCACAGGAGGAGGACATGTTACAGAATTTACCAGATGACCAAAAAATACACAGGAGCACTTGGAGGTCCAGGATAACCCCATTTATTTTCAGATGTTTCACATGTACTAGTACAGTGACTCAGGGGGTCAGTTCTCCAAATCCTGAGTAAGCCAATATGGAGGAAGCTTTCTCTTTAGACCCTTCGGTTTCTTTATTTTCTATCGTTTCCTAACTACCAGGCTTTTGTGGTGGGCTTCCATAGCCCCTCCTGAGTCAGTTAGAAGGGTAAGTTAGAGTGTATCTAAATGCCTGGTCTGGGTGGTGTCAGCTGTAGCTAAGCTGTTACATTCTTTGTTTATGACCCCTTGGTAAATTGGGAGTAATTAGGAAGACAAGTCTTGCCAGACCAGATTGTGGAGAAAGGGGCAGTGACTTAATTATAGGCTATCAAGAATATACATTAGGTTACTGGCACAGATTCATATTGCTAGCCCCCCAAATGTCTTATTTTCCCCATCAGACAAAGCTGTATTGCCATCAACTACATCACCAAATATCTACTCATTGAGCCTCTGAAGGACCTGAAACTTCTCCTTCAAAGGGATCCTGGGATGTCAATAGTGGCAGATAATAACACACTCTGGTATTTCTAGATAAACAATGTTTTCATTTTTTAAATAATTCTTATTCTCTCTTTTTATAAGTGTCATCTAAACCCTAGGCTGGTACCTGGAGGAGACCTCTGACCTTGCTGGGACCCCATGAGATGCTCCCAAATATAGCTCCCTTTTTTGTATCTCTATGAAGCATAGTGATCCCTTTTTTGGAAAAAAACTACTGTTTAAAGCTGTCTTTGAACTACTCTGTTATTCTTAGTTTGTTATTCTGTAGGTCAACTCTGTTATTTTTAGACTGTAAAATAACTTTGTTTTTTGCTTGAATAGAAAAGATAAACTTCATTGTCTGCCCTTGCAAGCTGGACATCTGACTGATTTGCTGATATTGATGCCAGGTGCCTGTATAGATATTACATGATACTCAAGGTCACAGTTGTCTGTATAGATATGATAAGATACTCAAGGTTACAAGTTGTCTGTATAGATATGACAGGTGTTTGCTAGATATGATATGTACTCAAGGTTATAAGCTATATACAAAAATAACTTATACAAAGAACTAGAACAATATACAAAGTAAATTCTCCCTCCTATGTTTGTTCAGAATTTGATAGAGGTAATCAGCTCTGAACCTGCACACAATAAAGATGACTCCTAACTAACTGGCTCATTAAGGTGTCTTGTGCAGCCCGCTGATTCGCAATACAACACCTAATGTAGCAAATTTTTCAGCCACACTGGCTCCCCAAATCCCTAACTACTAAGTATATTATAAGCAGCCCAATTCAGGGTTGAATAATCTCAATTAGATATATATCTCCCACATCTCTTTTAGAGTAAAATGTGTTAAATATTAGTCTATAGAACAACTTATACTGCCACTACCACCAACCATGCCAGAATCACTTCTCAATCCACCAAGATTTTTATTCACAGAGAAGCCCATGATTCAGCAGGGCAAATCCTGTGCCATGAATAACACTCCTTGCTGCAAACAGCTTAGCTAAAAAATGCCTCATAGCTTCTTGACCCAGAAGTCTGGGCACCAATTAAAGATGTATTAGCTAACTCCCTTTCGCGGACTTTGGTTTTTACTGTTTTTTTTTTAAATAAATTACCTTAAACCATTGCCTGTTTAATCTTTGGTATGTTTCATATCCTTCCATTCAGAAGCCCTTAAACTACTCCTGATCCTCCGCATGGAACAGCAAATGATGGTCGCTACATCCATCTTCCATGGACCCTTATGCCACCCACTTCCAATAGGACCCTGACTGCTGCCCCAATCTATGATCCCTTTGCCAGCAGGAAGCAGCCAGAAAGATGTGGCACACCCTATCCCCAAAGGCAGTTGAAACAGGAATTTTAGGGGAATGTTGGCAGGTTTAGGGAATTTTTAGAATTGGGGTCCATGTGAAAAAAAAAAAAACACAAAAAAACACAACCAGGGCTATAGCAGGGAGAAGGTACATTTCCATAACACAAGGAAGCCAGGTGCAGAAACATTTCCATAAGACAAGGGAGCAGCAACAGGTATATTTCCATAGGACAATGTAACTAGGAATAGCCAAAAAAGGTCTATATTTACAAAATAAAGAAGAAGTAAGAAAGCCCAGAAGGAATAAGAGCACAATGAGGGAGGAGGGCCTCAGGAGTCACTATAGTAACCAATTCTAAAGGGAATATTGACCAATCAGAGGGGATATCAGGACACAGGAACTACAGCCTTTATAAACCACGGATACAAGAAGTTGGTGGGACCCTTTCCCCCTCCCCACGTGGCTATACAAGGAAACTTAGTTGTCACCTACTATAAAAAGTTACTATAATTTTTATATTATACCCCGATTACTATCTATATATGTAAAAGGCAATATGCAAAGTGTACTCTTGGGAGGTCAGATTTTGCTTAGGAAAAGCAGAGAGAGAGAGCTACATAACCAGACACCCAGAGAAGAGAGATCATAGGGAGTCAAAGAAAGAGCCCGCATGTGAAAGAAAAGGAGGCATCACCACAAAAGGAAGTAATTGAAATGGAAGCAGGCAATATGTCAGAAAAGAATTCAGAGAAATGGTCATAAGGTCGCTGAAAAGAATGGAAGACAAATTCAACTATATGTGTAAGAACCATAAGGAAATGAAGAAAAACCAAGAAGAAATGAAAAATGAGCCGAAACCGGTTTGACTCAGTGGATAGAGCATCGACCTGCAGACTGAAAAGTCCCAGGTTCGATTCCAGTCGAGGGCATGTACCTTGGTTGCGGACACATCCTCAGTAGGGGTTGTGCAGGAGGCAGCTGGTTGATGTTTCTCTCTCATCGATGTTTCTAACTCTCTATCCCTCTCCCTTCCTCTCTGTAAAAAATCAATAAAAAATATTAAAAAAAGAAAAATGACATCGCTGCTATAAAGAAAGCATTAAGAGTAGACTAGAAGAAGCAGAAGACCACATCTGTGAGCTAGAAGACAAGGTAGAAAAAAATTCCCATGCACAGCAGAATCCATAAAAAAAAAACACACACACACAAAAAAACTTAAAAAACATGAGGAGAGCCTAAGGGAACTTTGGGACAACATGAAACAAAACAACTTCCACATGATAGGGGTGACAGAAGGAGAGGAAAGTGAGCAAGAAATAGAAAACCTGTTTGAAGAAATAATGATAGAAAACTTCCCTGATATAGGGAAGAAAAAACTCACACAAATCCAAGAAGCTCACAGAGTCCTAATCAAAATGAACCCCAAAGACTGACACCGAGGAACATTATAATTAAACTAGAGGCCCAGTGCATGAAATTTGTGGGCTGGAGGTGTGTGGGGGTAGTCGCTCAGCTCAGCCTATGCCCTCTCGCAGTCCTGGAGTTCCAAGAGAATGTCCAATGGATGGCAGTCAGACATACTTGGCACTGCCATGGAGGCGAGAGAGTCTCCTGCAATGGCCACTGTGTTCCCCAGCCTTGAGCCCAAGACCTAGCCCAAGCCCTAGTCCAAGCCCTAGCCCTAGCCCTAGGCCTAGCCCCAGCCCCAGCCTCTCCCCCTACCCTTACTCCTCCCCCTCCCCCTCTCCTACCCCTCCCCCACCCTTCCCTTGTCCTTACCCCTGCCCCATCCCTGCCCCTGCCCTTGCCTCTCCTCCTGCCCCACCTGCTGCCCTTGCCCCTGCCCCTCCCCCAGCCCCTCCTCCAGCCCCCAGCCCCTCCCCTACCCTAGCCCCAGCCCCAGCCTCAACCCCAGCCCCAGCACCTCTCCCCTGCTCTTCTCTCCCCTCACCCTGCCCCCGCCCCTCGCCTGCCCCTTCCCCTCTTTCTCCCCTTGCCCCTTCCCCTGCCCCTACCCTTGCCCCTGCCCTTGCCCCTCCTCCTGCTCCTGTCCTTGCTCATCCCTCTGCCCCTGCCCTTGCCCCTGCCCCTCCCCTACCCCCTCCTACAGCCCCCTGCCCCTCCCCATGACCTTGCCCCAGCCCCTCCCCCAGCTCCTCCACCAGCCCCCAGCCCCTGCCTCTAACCCTGCCCCAACTCCAGCCCCCATCCCCCTGCCCCTACCCCCTGTCCCCTGCCCCTTGCCCATTGCCCCTTGCCCCCTGCCCCAGCCCCTGCCCCTGCCCCAGCCCTAGCTGGGACCTTGCCCCTCCCCTGATGACATAAAGAGGTCTGGCCGCCCACCGGACCTTACCCCCCAGCTTGACCACCCAGGGATCACAGGACACTTCTGGGTATTTCCCAGGCCCTGGCACCCCTGAACAACATCCAGTTGGCCACCTGGGCCCTCCCCCTTGTTTTGGAGACACTGCTCCTTGTTTGCCGGAGCAATGAGCCTCACTCCCCGGGCTTCTTGGCCCCTCAGGTGGAGGCTGGACTTCCCAAATCGATGGAAGTTGGGTTAAAGGCCTAAAATCCACAGCCCCAGATCACCATCTTCTCATAGGCTGTCTCCTATCCCAACAAGAGGGCAGCAAGCAGGGGGCCACCAGCCCTCTTTCAAGAAAGCCATGGGGGTCCATCTGCCTCAGGACTCCGCACTGTCCCCAACATGGGGGCATCTCACCCTGGAATGGCCTTAGACCCAGGAAAAATGGACTGTGGGTGTGGAGGTGTTTCTCTTTTCCGCATCCAGCACGGAAAAGGATCGGGTCCGGTTGCTGAGTGGAGGAGCTGGGGATTAAGAAATAAAAGAAAGAGAGCAAGATGCAGAAATAGAAGCAAGCTGGGAGCCAGGTGGGACGCCATTCTCTCTGATGGAGAGGCAGCGACGACTCAGCCCACACAGCACATTTATTTTATACCACCAATACCAGGAAGTATCACCAAAACTTAGGATCAAAAGAGCTTATTTGCATTCTTCAGTAGGCCCTAGCATTCCTAGTGCTTGATAGGATTTACATATCTAGACCCGCCCATGCTGACACCTGATATGGGTAGGGGGCTGATATGAAGGCCAAGCTGACAACACTCTCCACCATCTTGGGGAAATGTGTATCCAAGATGTGGCTCTGCCAGTCATCTCGGACTCAGCTGACAACAATTTAAAGAAATGCCCATGTGCCTTCCCAGGCAGTCCTCTACATCTCACCCTTTTTTTTTGTTTGTTTTTAAGCTACTATAATAAAAGTAAAATTTAAACATTAAGAATAAAGCTCTAATATTAAAACAATTGCAGACAATGCCAATGCAAAAACTAAACTACATACATGTTATCATTTTCTTTTTTTTATTATTATTTTTTAAATTTCTTTATTGGTTAAGGTATCACATATTTGTCCTCGTCCCCCCATTCCCATCCCACACCCCTCCCCACACATGCCCCCACCCCCCTGTTGTCCTTAACCGCTGGTTAGGCTCATATGCCTGCACGCAAATCCTTTGGTTGATCTCCCCCTTTACCCCCACCCTTCCCTACCCTCCCCCTGAGGCCCGACAGTCTGATCCATGCCTCCTTGTTTCTGGTTCTGTTCTTGTTCATCAGTCTATGTTGTTCATTATTTCCCCTAGATGAGTGAGATCATGTGCTATTAGAAATACACTTATAAGAACCGAAAATGAGACAAGCAATAATGGTTATGGTGACAGGCAAATGAATCAGTGTGTAGTGAGTTTCTTTCTGGGCCAACAGTTCTTTTGTGACCCAATTTCAATGTCCAACAGTTCCTTATGTGTACATGTCAGCACTGACATTTCAATTCTGGATGGTGGACAAATGGTGGTAATGCAGGTCCGACTCTGTCCGGTTTGGTCCTGGGCAATCTGCAGTGGTGCACAGCTGCTAACTGCTAGTATGGGAAGGCCACATCAGCGTCTTCCGTCTCTGGACTGCTTCTCTTCTGTCTTCATGGCTGGAGTAGTCCTGTCGATTCCTCTCTTGCTGGAATCCACATGGTCTCGGAGTTGTTTTCTGAAAATATACAAACATATTCTCGACCAAAGGTTAATAATGGAATATTTTCTATAAATTTGACTGGGGATCCTTTTTCAATTTTTGCCCAAATGATTTTCCTCTGGCTTGTTTTGTCACCTTGTGTGTTTTTCATGGGTGTCTTGCTTTTAGCCTTACAATTAATTTTCTAAAGTATTAATTTTCTAGATGTAATTTACTTACAGGATATTTTTCCTTACATGATATTCCTCTACTATCCCCTCCTTTTTTGATTTAAATGTTAGGAGGCTTTTGAAAATTTTATAATGTATTCTTGATGGCTTTTAAATTTTAATTTTTTGCACTATAATATTACTGTTTTAGGTTCATTATATGGTGCACACTTTTATCATGAGATGAAGTACCAATAAAAAATTTAGTTGACTCTTTAGGAACACCTTTTTGTCTGGTACAATTAATTTTTCTAGAATATTCACTTGTTTCAACTAGCCAATTTAAATTTGTCTGAAAACTTGACTACTATTTTACTGTCAAATTTATTACTCTAATCTTGTTTTACCCTGTAAATATTGGTGGAAGGGATTATTTGCCTTCTTGAGTAGGTCCTGAGCATTCCTGGTGGTAGGCTGGATTTAGATATCGTAAACCCCCTTCCCCACACCATGGGTACAAGGCAACTCAAACAATTCTTGTTGGAGTGAGAGGGCAGCTGCTGTCGGCCAAGTCTCTGTCGGTCACCTGGGTCCTGATCTGAGCTGGGCATGGGAAGCACAAAGCAGCCATGGGGGCAGGAGACCTCCCTCAGAAGGGGCTAGGATTCAGGCCCCTGCAATGTTGGGGGGGGGTGAGGGTTTGTGCCCCACCTCTGTTGATCCCCAAATTCTCTCCTGATGGCCCCTCTGCGACTGTGCCTGTCTTAGGTTGTTCCTTCCTTGAGGAATCTTACCCGTCTCTGGCTAACCAGCCATCCTCTGGGGCCACGCAGGGTGACGTGAGGTTCAGTTTTGTCTCCTTGGTAGCCTATGCCCCCGTGGCCTCCATGCCCAATACCTGCCTTGGGATCCCCTCGCCTACTGGCAGGACCCCAGCACTGATCACATATCTTTTGGAACCCGGGTTTCTTCTCCAGGGAGGGCTCAGTTCGCCCTACTGGGTGAGAGACAGATCCATGGCACCAGTCATCACGAGACTTCAACCTCGACATGAACAGATAGCTCATGCAACAGCTGTGAGCAATTGAATTGTGAGAAGAGGGTCTCTCTTGGCCTAAAGGGTAAGAGGGACCCATATAGAATGCTCAGGTGCCCTCCCAGGAGGCCCTCTACCCAATGAAAAGGGTTAAATCCTTACATGTCCCTTTTAAATTGCTGCCAGACATTCAAAGAATTAGTTTGTATGTTTGCTTGGGATAATTGTATATTATGCTGTAGTAATTCTAAAGTATCAAGAGATGTGTTAAGTTTGTCTCCAAGCACCAAACAGATGACTTTTTTTATTTTATTTATTTTTTATCCCCAAGGGTGCGAGGAACTATTATAAGTACAGGGGGTGATCCAAATCTGGGAATAATTTTTAATGACAGTGTAGGATAATATCATGTAAGGATATTCTTTGTTCTAGTCCATGGGAATTCCCTTTCAGACTGGCTGTCCATTTCTTTTTATATAGACAAGGTCTTAGTTACATTTTCTGCACCTCCACCAGGGGCACGTAGTGATAGTAGTGACACCCTTTCTTTGGTGTCCACACAAGCCAGAAACCTCTCTTTAATTGTACACACAAAGGGGCATTGTTTTGATTTCGTATCATACAAAAGGGAAGCTGGGTGGGGACCCCTATGTATTTATACTTTCTTGCCCCACCCATGGACCTCCTAGATGTCCAGCGTGTTTGGTATTATTGGTACCTACATTAGTCAGAGGATCAGCCCACGTAAGGGGTCTTACCCATGAAGGGTCAGGAGCATAAGATCAAAATACTTACCCTCTTGTCCCCGGTAAAATTACCGTACATCTGATGATTGCTAGCGTGGCTAGAGAGGCGTTCTCAGGCATTTTTGGGTTTCTGGTTACCTCACAATTTCTTCCCTGCGGTTTGACGTTCTGATTGATGTTTCTCTGTTTCTGGATCTATTTTTCCCCCCATCAGTTTATGTTGTTCATTATATTCCACAAATGAGTGAGATCATGTGATATTTATCTTTCTCTGCCTGGCTTATTTCACTAAGCATAATGTTCTCCATCTCCATCCATATTGTTGCAAATGGTAGGAGCTCCTTCTTTTTTACCGCAGCGTAGTATTCCATTGTGTAGATGTACCACAGTTTTTTAATCCACTCATCTGCTGATGGGCACTTAGGCTGTTTCCAAATCTTAGCTATGGTGAATTGTGCTGCTATGAACATACGGGTGCATATATCTTTTCTGATTGATGTTTCCAGTTTCTTGGGATATATTCCTAGAAGTGGGATCACTGGGTCAAATGGGAGTTCTATTTTTAGTTTTTTAAGGAAACTCCATACTGTTCTCCACAGTGGCTGCACCAGTCTGCATTCCCACCAGCAGTGCACGAGGGTTCCTTTTTCTCCACATCCTCTCCAGCACTTGTCATTTGTTGACTTGTTGATAATGGCCATTCTGACAGGTGTGAGATGGTACCGCATTGTTGTTTTGATTTGCATCTCTCTAATGATTAGTGATTTAGAGCAGGTTTTCATATGTCTCTTGGCCTTCCTTCTGTCTTCTTTCGAAAAGTGTCTATTTAGATCAGTTGCCCATTTTTTGATTGGGTTGTTTATCTTCTTTTTGTTAAGCTGCATGAGTTCCCTGTAAATGTTGGAGATTAAACCCTTATCGTTGATATCATTGGCAAATATGTTCTCCCATGTAGTGGGCTTTCTTGTTGTTTTATTGATGGTTTCCTTTGCTGTGCAAAAGCTTTTTATTTTGATGTAGTCCCATTTGTTTATTTTCTCTTTAGCTTCCATTGCCCTAGGAGCAGTATCAGCAAAGAAGTTCTTTTGGCATATGTCAGAGATTTTTTTGCCTGTAGATTCCTCTAGTATTTTTATGGTTTCCTGTCTTATGTTTAAGTCCTTGATCCATTTTGAGTTTATTTTTGTGTATGGTGTAAGATGGTGGTCTAGTTTCATTTTTTTGCATGTATCTGTCCAATTTTCCCAACACCATTTGTTGAAGAAACTGTCTTGACTCCATTGTATGTTCATGCCTCCTTTGTCAAATATTAATTGAGTATAGTGATTTGGATCGATTTCTGGGTTCTCTATTCTATTCCATTGATCTATATGTCTGTTCTTGTGCCAATACCAGGCAGTTTTGAGAACAGTGGCTTTGTAATACAGCTTGAAATCTGGTATGGAGATCCCACCTACTTTGTTCTTCTTTCTCAGGATTGCTGTGGCTATTCGGGGTCTTTCTTTATTCCAGATGAATTTTTGGATAGTTCGTTCTAGGTCTGTGAAGTATGCCGTTGGTATTTTAATGGGAAGTGCATTGAAATTATAGATTGCTTTGGGTAATATGGACATTTTGATGATGTTGATTCTACCAATCCATGAACATGGTATGTTCTTCCATCTGTTTATGTCTTCCTCTCTCTCTTTTTTCAGTGTTGTGTAGTTTTCCGCATATAGGTCTTTTACCTCCTTAGTTAAGTTTATTCCTAGGTATCTTAATTTTTTTGGTGCGATGGTAAATGGGATTGCTTTTTTAGTCTCTCTTTCTGTAAGTTCATTATTGGTGTATAGAAATGCCATAGATTTCTTAGCATTTATTTTGTATCCTGCTACTCTGCCAAATTCATTTATTAAGTCTAATAGTTTTTTGATGGAGTCTTTAGGGTTTTCTATGTACAGTATCATGTCATCTGCAAATAAGGACAGTTTTACTTCTTCTTTTCCAATTTGGATGCCTTTTATTTCTTCTTCTTGTCTGATTGCAATGGCTAGTATTTCCAACACTATGTTGAACAGGAGTGGTGAGAGTGGGCATCCCTGTCTTGTTCCTGTTCTTAGGGGAAATGGTTTTAGTTTTTGCCCATTGAGTATGATGTTGGCTGTGGGTTTGTCATATATGGCTTTTATTATGTTGAGGTATGATCCTTCTATTCCCAGCTTGCTGAGAGTTTTTATCAAGAAAGGGTGTTGGATTTTGTCGAATGCTTTTTCTGCATCAATTGATATGACTATATGGTTTTTATCTCTCATTTTGTTTATGTGATGTATCACGTTTATTGATTTGCGAATATTGTACCATCCTTGCATCCCAGGGATAAATCCTACTTGGTCGTGGTGTATGATCTTTCTGATGTATTGCTGGATTCTATTTGCTAGAATTTTGTTGAGGATTTTGGCATCTATGTTCATGAGGGATATTGGCCTGTAATTCTCCTTCATTGTGTTATCTTTACCTGTTTTTGGTATTAGGGTGATGCTGGCTTCATAGAAGGAGCTTGGAAGTGTTCCTTCTTTTTGAATTTTCTGGAATAGTCTGAGGAGGATAGGTTTTAGCTCTTCCTTGAATGTTTTATAAAACTCCCCTGTGAAGCCGTCTGTCCCCGGGCTTTTGTTTGCTGGAAGCTTTTTGATAACTTCTTCAATTTCTTCCATAGTTATCAGCCTATTGAGATTTTTAGTCTCTTCCTGAGTAAGTTTTGGAAGGTTGTGTTTTTCTAGGAATGAGTCCATTTCCTCCAGGTTGTCTAGTTTGTTGGAGTAGAGTTGTTCATAGTATTTTTTGACAATCCTTTGTATTTCTGTGGGGTCTGTTGTTATTTCATCTCTTTCATTTCTGATTTTGTTTATTTGGGTCCTCTCTCTTTGTTTCTTGGTGAGCCTGGCTAGAGGTTCATAAATCTTGTTTATCCTTTCAAAGAACCAGCTCTTGGTTTTATTGATCTTGTGTATTGTTTTTTTGGTCTCTATGTCATTTATTTCTGCTCTGATCTTTATTATTTCCTTTCTTCTCCTCACTGTGGGCTTTTCTTGTTGCTCCCTTTCTAATTCTTTGAGTTGTTGAGATAGATGATCTATTACCATTTTTTCTTGTTTTTTGAGGTAGGCCTGTAGTGCTATACATTTGCCTCTCAGGACTGCTTTCATTGTGTCCCATAGGATTTGCAGTGTTGTGTTTTTATTGTCATTAGTCTCCAGGATGTTTTTAATTTCTTCTTTGATCTCATTGATAACCCAATCATTGTTTAGTAGCATGCTATTCAGTTTCCAAGTGTTTGAGTTTTTTGGAATGTTTTTATTGTAGTTTATTTCTAATATTATGCCATTGTGGTCTGAGAAAATGCTTGATATGATTTCAATCTTTTTGAATTTGGGGAGACTTTGCTTGTTACCCAATACGTGGTCTATTTTTGAGAATGTCCCATGTGCACTTGAGAAAAACGTATATTCCATGGCTTTGGGGTGAAATACTCTGAAGATGTCAATTAGGTCCATCTGATCTAGTGTGTCATTTAGAATTGCTGTTTCTTTGCTGGTTTTTTGTCCAGAGGATTTATCCATTGATGTCAGTGGTGTATTAAAGTCCCCTACTATGATTGTATTGATGTCGATCTCTCCCTTGATATCTTCCAGCAGATTTTTTATGTATTTGGGTGCTCCTGTGTTGGGTGCATATACGTTTACCAGAGTTATATCTTCTTGCTGGATTGCTCCCTTTAGTATTATGTAGTGGCCTTCCTTATCTCTTATTAAAGCCTTTACTTTGAGGTCTATTTTATCTGATATAAGTATTGCAACCCCAGCTTTTTTCTCATTTCCATTTGCCTGAAGAATGTTTTTCCATCCCTTCACTCTCAGTCTGTGTGAGTCTTTTGCTCTAAGGTGGGTCTCTTGGAGACAGCAAATATATGGGTGATGTTTTCTTATCCATTCAGCTACCCTATGTCTTTTGATTGGTGCATTTAATCCATTTACGTTTACTGTTATTATTGATAAGTATCTGTTTGTTGACATATTTTTCCTTAGTGTTTGTGTTTCTTCTTGCCTTTCTCTTTCTTCTTTTTACAGCAGCCCCTTTAGCATTTCTTGCATTGCTGGTTTGGTAGTGATGAACTCTCTTAGCCCTTTTTTGTCTGTGAAGCTTCTGATTCCACCTTCAATTTTGAATGATAGCCTTGCTGGGTATAGTATTCTTGGATTCAGTCCCTTGTTTTGCATCACTTTGTATATTTCATTCCATTCCCTTCTGGCCTGGTGTGTTTCTGTTGAGAAATCAGTTGATATTCTGATAGGAGATCCCTTGTAGGTAACTTTCTGTTTCTCTCTGGCAGCCTTTAAGATTCTCGCTTTGTCGTTGGTGTTCGTCAATTTAATTATGATGTGTCTTGGTGTCGGTCTTTTGGGGTTCAACTTGTTTGGGACTCTGTGTACTTCTTGGACTTGGATAGTTTTTTTCTTGCCAATATCAGGGAAGTTTTCTGTCATTATTTCTTCTAACAGGTTTTCTATTCCTTGCTTCTCTTCCTCTCCTTCTTTTATCCCTATTATTCGAAGGTTGTTTCGTTTTGCGTTGTCCCGAAGCTCCCTTAGGCTCTCCTCTTGCTTTTTAAGTCTTCTTTCCAGTTGCTGCTGTGTTTGTGTGTTTTTTCCTACCTTGTCTTCTAATTCGCTGATGCGGTCCTCAGCCTCTTCTACTCTACTCTTTAAGCCTTCCATTGTGTTCTTTATTTCAGCTATGTCGTTCTTCATCTCCTCTTGGTTTCTTTTCATGTTGGTGACATTTTCATTCAGCTCCTTATAGCTCTCATTGAGTTGTGTGTATTTGTCATCCATCCGTTTAAACATCCTTATAACGAATACTCTGAATTCTTTCTCTGTTAAGCTGCTAGCCTCAAGTTCATTTAACTCCCTTTCTGGTGATTCTTCCTGTTCCTTCCTTTGAGAATTTCCTTTCTGTCTTCCCTTGTTTCCCTGTAATGTTTTAATTGTAGTTCCAATTGCTTTGCTACCCAGGATCTTTTGGTGATGGTGCTACTGGTATAATCTCTCAGTTCTCCTGGGCTTGGCAATATAGTGTAGCTCCATACTTGAGCTACTTGGGTTCTCTTGATGTAGGCCTGGAAGCTTGAGAGGCACAACTATGGTGTCTAAAAGTCAGCAGCTATGGAGTGGGGTGTCCCAGTTTTTGCTGTCTTGCACCCTTAGTTGAAATCGCGTGTGTCCAGTGGGAACTCACAGTGGCACCCAGGAACCGTCTGTTGGGAGAGCTCCCAGTGGCTCCCACTAGCACCCTGTGTGTAGATGGGCTCAGGGTGCCTGCCTGTTGTAAATTCCCTTCTGTGAAGGTGTGTTTGCAGGTGCACAGCTCTGACGCACTTTGAGGGACTCTGGCACTGAGGTTAAACAGCTAGGGTGTATGTGGGAAGTTATTCAGGAGAAAGGAGTTCAGAGTTTTTGCTGTGGGGTAGCGCGTCCTTGGCTGTACAGAATCACTCCCAGCAGGGGCTCAAAGCAGCTCCCCAGAGAACCCTGTGGATATATGGGCTTGGGGCGCCTTCCCTTGCTGTGGCTGTGAGTTTGCCAACTCTGGAGTGTGCGCGAACTGGTGGCGCACCCGCCGGCGCACACCTCTGACACAATTTGAGAGACTCTGGCACTGAAGTTAAACAGCTAGGGTGTATGTGGGAAGGTATTCAGGAGAAAGGAGTTCAGAGTTTTTGCTGTGGGGCAGCGAGTCCTTGGATGTACAGAATCACTCCCAGCAGGGGCTCACAGCAGTTCCCCAGAGGACACTGTGGATATATGGGCTTGGGGCGCCTTCCCTTGCTGTGGCTGTGAGTTTGCCAGCCCTGGAGTGTGTGCGAACTGGTGGCGCACCCGCTGGTGCACACCTCTGACGCAATTTGAGAGACTCTGGCACTGAAGTTAAACAGCGAGGGTGTATGTGGGAAGGTATTTGGGAGAAAGGAGTTCAGATTTTCTGCTGTGGGGCAGCACGCCCTTGCCCGCACAGAATCACACCCAGCAGAGGCTCAGAGCAGCTTTCCAGAGAACCCTGTGGATATATGGGCTCAGGGTGCCTTCCCTTGCTGTGGCCGTGAGTTTGCCAGCCCTTGAGTGTGCGCGAACTGGTGGCGAGCCCGCCGGCGCACACCTCTGACGCAATTTGAGAGACTCTGGCACTGAAGTTAAACAGCTAGGGTGTATGTGGGAAGGTATTTGGGAGAAAGGAGTTCAGATTTTCTGCTGTGGGGCAGCGCGCCCTTGCCCGTACAGAATCACACCCAGCAGGGGCTCAGAGCAGCTTTCCAGAGAACCCTGTGGATATATGGGCTCAGGGTGCCTTCCCTTGCTGTGGCCATGAGTTTGCTAGCCCTTGAGTGTGCGCGAACTGGTGGCGAGCCCGCCGGCGCACACCTCTGACGCAATTTGAGAGACTCTGGCACTGAAGTTAAACAGCTAGGGTGTATGTGGGAAGATATTTGGGAGAAAGGAGTTCAGATTTTCTGCTGTGGGGCAGCGCGCCCTTGCCCGTACAGGATCACGCCCAGCAGGGGCTCAGAGCAGCTTTCCAGAGAACCCTGTGGATATATGGGCTCAGGGTGCCTTCCCTTGCTGTGGCCGTGAGTTTGCCAGCCCTTGAGTGTGCGCGAACTGGTGGCGAGCCCGCCGGCGCAAAGCTCTGAAGCCCCCTGGCACTGAAGTTGCACCGCAGGGGTGTCCCTGGGCAGTTATTTAGGAAGAGGCAGTTCAGAGATTCTACTTAGGGCCGTCCACCCTTGACTTTGCAGAATAACCCCCTCAGGGGCTCTCAGTGGTTCCCAAGCACTGCCTGGGTAGTGGAGTGCCCGGGTGCCTATGGGCTGGGGATGCAGTGAGTCCTGAGTTCCGGCGCTGGGGAGGGGGAGGTTGCACTTACTGCTTTCAGCGGCACACTTTTGGAGATGGAGGTCTCAGGGTTCGCGCTTCTGCAGCTGGGGTGGCAGGTCTTCTACCAGAGTGGCTGTAGTGACCAGGTTTGCTTCCAAGACCAGACTAGGTGGTGGTAAGGTTAGGATTCTAGTCTCTAGCAGTTCTGTTCTTAAAGATGGCGGGGTCTCTGTGCCACTGGTGTCCTCCCTGGAGTGTTTGCAGCGGCCGCGGGGTTTTGCCAACCAAGACTGCCTGGATTGGATGCCCCCTGGAAGAACTGCAGGGTCTAACTGTCCCTATTTCATTCACACACACACCCACACAGGTCCACACACACCTCTGTCACTCCTTCACTCGATCACACGCTCACCCTCCCTACCTACCTGCCGGTCGCCATCTTTCTCCTTCTCCCCATGTTATCATTTTCAAAACTTGAACATCAAGAGCAAAACTCTAGCTATCCTACCTAATAAAAAAATAATATGCAAATTGACTGTACCGTCGCTATGCCCAAGCCACGCCCACCAGCCAATCAGGGCAAGTATGCAAATTAACCCAACAAAGATGGTGGTTAATTTGCATATCAAGACAGTGTAGAAAGAAGCCAAGCACTGCAGAAGAAAGCAAAGCTGCGGAGAAGCAAGCAAGCGGGGTGGCGGGGAGAAGGAAGGGAAGCAGGCGGGGCGGGGGAGAAGGAAGGGAAGCAGGCAGGGCGGGGGAGAGTGCAGCAGGAAGCCCTATTGCAGGAATCTTCCTACAATGGGCCACTAGTTAAATAATAACAAAACAATGCCAAAGCAAAACAACAATAAGAGGGAAATCAAAACAATGGACATGTTAACATTTTTAGCTACTAAATGAAAGAAAGTCTCTTTTGCTGCTGGTGTATATTTACTCAGAGTCTTTGGACTTGGCTGCGCAAGACTTTGCAGAAGACTGGCAGCTAACAGATGCTAGCATGAGCAGGTACATGGTTGAAGAAGTAGCTTCAGCTTCTTGCTTTTTCACAATCTGCTGCACTTCAGTCGTTAACTTCTTCAGATGACTCCATATTGGCACCTCAGTCCCTTGCGTAGCTTTCAGTTTTCTTCTTCTGCCTTGCTGTCATTGGGCAACTCTCAGTCCTTTTGAGTGAAGGGACACAGAAGCTTCTCTGGGTCCATTGTTGTGATGGACGTAACGTTCTGGCACCCTAATTGGCTGCATTGCTCCTTCTGGAAAGATATAAAACACAACCTCTTTTCCACATTATTACTGAATCTGATAAAACTCTTGTCTGGTTTGTGCTTCCTTCCACCTAGCTAACTCAGTGTAGGCTATTGTACAGGAGGCCTGATGCCTTTACCTGCTGTGCAATCCTCTGCATCACAATTCAAAAATTTAAAGTATAAAAAGCATGACTGAGTTTGTTTTGAGGTGACACATAACATCCATCCCCCCCTTTTTGTTTTAGTAAATGATTGTAAGAGTACGATTGGCTCTTTCCACTATTGAGTGACATTCATTTTGTCAGATTAGGTTTAAGTCCTCGGGGGATTTACCCCTAAAGTAGGCACAGAGAGGTGGATAACACACTGAGGACATTGTTTCCAATAAAACATAGAAATTGTCATTCTCTAATAACATTTTAAAGGCTGAAAATTAAATAAAAAGTTCCTCTGAATTAGTGCACCCTATGTAGCTGTTTCAATAATTTTGGCCATACTTACCACATAAGCACTATTACTATAGGTTAATGGGCTCCATAGCAAAATCTGTTAAGGCATAAATAAGAGCTTGTATTTCTACTGAAATATAAAGAGTTTGAAGGACCTTTGCTCCCCTGCTGCAGTGTAGATCCAGCCTTTCCAGAACTGGATACATCTGTAAAAATGGTTAATGCCTGAGGTATGGCATTTCTTTTAATGTGGCAGTTAATACCATTCCCTGTGTTAAAAATAAGGCAAGCCCCCCAAGTCAGAGGTCCTGGTAGAACACAAAA
Organism: Cnephaeus nilssonii; assembly: GCF_951640355.1. Taxonomy (NCBI): domain Eukaryota; kingdom Metazoa; phylum Chordata; class Mammalia; order Chiroptera; family Vespertilionidae; genus Cnephaeus; species Cnephaeus nilssonii. Next base: position 584,878 of record NC_137076.1, on the reverse strand, counting down.
CATCAAACATTGACTTCTATGCAGAAGGGTGTGAACCCATGGTCTGGAAGCATGCACACTGACCTTCCTTGCCCTTGGTCCTGGGCAACCTGCAGCAATGCATAGGTGCTGACTGCTAACATGGCAAGGCATCTTCACTATCTTTATTTATGGACTGTTTCACCTCTGTTCTTGTGGGCCACTGCTTATTCTCTGGCTGGAACAGTCTTATCAGGTCCTCTCTGTGATTCGGTGTTGTAGGAATCCATATGTGCTTTTCTGGAAATATAAAAATATTCTCGACCAAAGGTTAGTAAATAAATCTTTTCTATAAATTAGACTTGCGATCCTTTTGATTTTTGTCCAAACGATTTTCCTTTGGCTTATTTTGACACGAAGTGTGTTTTTCATGGGTGTTTTGCTGTTAGCATTACAAATGAAAATGAATTTTCAAAGTAAAAATTTTTTCTAGATATAATTTACTTACAGGATATTTTTCCACTATCCCCCCTTTTTTGATTTAATTATTAGGAGGCTTTTCAAAAGTTTTTATAATGCAGTCTAGATAACTTTAAATTTTAATTTTTGCACAAAAATATGACTGCTTTAGGTTCATTGCATGTTATGAAATTTTACCATGAGATGAACTACCAATAGAAATTTTAGTTAATACTTTAGGAACAGCTTTTTGTCCAGTACAATGAATTTTTCTTGAATATTCACTTATTTCAATTAGCCAATTTAAATTAATCTGAAATAAAGCTTATTTTTTAACTTCACTTGTCCTAGATTGTGGACAATAAATGACATTAAGTTTCTGCTATTAATCTTTAATTTTACATAAAACTTATCAAAGAGGAAAAAACACAAATTATTTACTTCAGTTTAAGAGGCCAAATATACAGGCTTTCAATTACAATCCTTACCGCATTTGAAGGAAACCTCTATATTTCCTTCCAGAATAATTTTCAGGCTAAGGGTATCATTTAAGAATCTTTGTCTTTCTTTTTACAACATACAACCTGTATGGCTGCAGTTTGGAGGTCAAGCCGACAGCCAAGTAGCTAGCTATATTACAAGCACTTTTACAGTAAGATTGACTACTAATTTATTTTCAGATTTAATATTTTAACAACAATCTTAGTTTACACTGTAAATATTAGTGAAAGAGAATTCAAAATTTTAAAATTTCTCCTTTTTATTAAAATTACTAGGAGCCCGTTGCACGAAGTTTCGTGCAATAGACTTTTCCTTCACCTGGCTACCGGCACCAGTTTTCTGCCAGCAGCAGTTTTCCTCTGGCCACCCACCGATCAGAGCGCCTCCCGCCAGCACGATCAGCCACCTCGAGAGGAACTCCGATCAGGAGGCGCTGCAATCGGGCGGGTGGCCAGAGGAAAACTGCTGCTGGCGGAAAACTAGTGCCAGCAGCCACGCAATCAGCCACCCTGAGTTCCACCACCAGCGTCTTCCGCAGCACCGGCCTAAGCAGCGCTGGCCGTTTGAGCTGCTCCTACCGCCTGCCAATCGGCCACCCTGAGTCCCGCCCCCGTGCCTCCAGCTGGCCCAATCATAGCGGAGTGATGGTAATTAGCATATTACCATTTTATTAGGTATGATAATTATACTAGCGACCCGTTGCAGGAATATTCCTGCAAGACTTCCAGTGGGCTTCCCTCCCGCCATGGCCACCTGTCCTGCCCCACCACCTCTCCCACTGTGGCGGGTGGGGCAGGCAAAATACCCCCCGCCCGTCCCGCCCACCCAACGCAGCCACGGCCACCGTGGTGTCCGAAGCGGCACACGCTGCTACCACCACAGGGTGACCCACTGCGCCCGCTGCCCCCACTGCCTCCCGCCGCTGCTGCCTCCACGGCCGCGCGAGCCGCCGCTGCGCACTTCGCCGCACCCACCTGACCCGCTGCCTCCCACCGCCACCTCCCGCCGCCACCTCCATGACCACCACTGCGCACCTCACCCCGCCCAGCACGCACTGTCAGTGCTTTTCCTCCAGCAGCCGCAGCCGCCTTGCTTTACACTTTCCCTCTCTCTTCCTCCACGTATGCAAATTAACTGCCATCTTTGTTGGGTTAATTTGCATACTTGCTCTGATTGGCTGGTGGGTGTGGCTTTGTGGGCGTGGCTTGTGTAGTGGAGTGATGGGTAATTTGCATATTACTCTTTTATTAGATAGGATTTTTAAAGTATCCTCTTTGCCTTATTTGCATACACAGAGGGATTATGGGAAGCCTTCAGTAACTTTCTTAGAATACTTATTCATGTATAATGAATATAACAAAATTGTGAGAGAGCAGGTGGAAAAAACATCAAAAGGTAAGTCTATAGTCTAGAAAGGATGTTGCACACTGCAGAAATCCTTGAAATAGACGAAGAGCACACTAAACGAGTCTTTGAAACCAATAGAATTCATTGCAAAGTAGCATTCAACTGTATAACAGTTGAGAGAAAAGTGTATATAGCTTCTAAAGTTCATAGAAGAGTGTACAAAGTTGTTTGTACATGTCGGGAAGTCCCATAATTAGAGCAGTAGACAAATTATAAGACACTGCAAGGAACCACTAGTAATTCAGAGCAAATAATAGTAAATAGAACAGAAATGTGAGAATACAAGTGGAAAAGACAACAAAATATACGTCTGTAGTATAGGAAGGTCTTTGTACACTGCAGAAAACTCTTTAAATAGAGCAAGTGCACATTAAACAGGTCTTTGAAACCACTAGAATTAACTGAAGAGTTGCATTAAACTATAAATCATACTTGGGAGACAGGTGTATATTGCTTCTCCACTTCAGAGAGCACTGTAGAAAGGTGTTTGTAGAATGTAGGTAAGTCCGGTAACTGCAGCAGAAAGCCAATTGTAAGACAATGTAAGAAGACTAGGAACTAAAGGCAAAATAGCAGTAAATTGAACAGAATAGTTAGAGAATAAAGGGAAAATACATCACAAAGTTTGGATATAGTAATGAAAGTGTTTCATACAATTAGGGAAATCCTAGAATAGAGCAAATAGCACGTTTAGGCAGCTTTAGAAACCACTAAAATTCACTGCAAAGTAGCATTAAACTGTAAAACATTTGAGAGACAAGTGTATATAGCTTCTCAAGTTCAGAGAAGAGTGTATAATGTTGTTTGTACATGTGGTGAAGTCTCATAAGTAGAGGAGAAGGCCAATTATAAGACACTGCAAGAAACCAGTAGTAATTTAGAGAAAATAATAATGAATATGACAGAATTGTGAGAGAATTAGTGGAAAAGACATCAAAATGTAAGTCTAAAGTCTAGAAAGGATGTTGTTCATGGCAGAAATCCTTGAAATAGAGCAAATGCACATTAAACAGCTCTTTGAAACCTCTTGAATTCATTAAAAAGTAGCATTCAACTGTAAATCATACTTGAGAGACAAGTGTGTATTGCTTCTCCTCTTCATAGAACAGTGTAGAAAGGTGTTTGTATAATGCATGTACGTCCGGTAACTGCAGCAGAAAGCCAATTGTAAGACATTGTAAGAAAGACTAGGAACTAAGGGCACAAAAGCAGTAAATAGAACACAATAGTTAGAGAATACAGGGAAAATACATCACAACGTTAGGAAATAGTAATGAAAGTGTTTCATACAAATAGGGAAATCCTGGAGTGGAGCAAAGAGCACATTTAAGCAGCTTTAGAAACCACTAGAATTCACTACAAAGTAGCTTTACACTGTGAAACAGTTGAGAGACAAGTGTATATAGCTTCTCTAGTTCAGAGAAGAGTGTCCAACGTTGTTTATACATGTGGGGAAGTCCCATAAGTAGAGTAGAAAGCGCATTCTAGGACACTGCAAGGAACCACTAGTAATTCAGTGCAAATAATAATGAATTTAACAGAATTGTGAGAGAAAAAGTGGTAGAGACATCAAAATGTAAGTGTATAGTATAGAAAGCATGTTGTACACAGCAGAAATCCTTGAAATAGAGCAAGTGCACATTAAACCAGTGTTTGAAATCACTAGAATTCACTGAAAAGTAGCATTAAACTGTAAAATAGTAGAGAACAAGTATATATAGCTTCTCAAGTTCACAGAAGATAGTACAAAGATGTTTGGACATGAGGATAAGCCCCATAAGTAGACGAAAAGGCCAATTATAGCACATTTCAAGTAACCAGTAGTAATCCAGAGCTAATAATAATGAATACAACAGAACTGTGAGAGAAAAAGTGGAAAAGACATCAAAGTGTAAATGTATAGTATAGAAAGGATGTTGTACACAGCATAAATCCTTGAAATACAGCAAGTGCACATTAAACAAGTGTTTGAAACCACTAGAATTCACTGAAAAGTATCATTAAACTGTAAAAGAGTAGAGAACCAAGTGTATATAGCTTCTCAAGTTCACAGAAGACAGTACAAAGTTGTTTGTACATGTTGGGAAGCCCCATAACTAGACCAAAAGGCCAATTATAGCACATTTCAAGTAACCAGTAGTAATCCAGAGCTAATAATAATGAATACAAGAGAATTGTGAGAGAGAAAAAGTGGAAAAGACATCAAAATGTAAGTTTATAGTATAGGAAGGATGTAGTACACAGCAGAAATCCTTCAAATAGAGCAAGTGCACATTAAACCAGTGTCTGAAACCACTAGAATTCACTGAAAAGTACAATTAAACTGTAAAACAGGAGAGAACCAAGTGTATATAGCTTCTCAAGTTCACAGACGACAGTACAACGTTGTTTGTACATGTTGGGAAGCCCCATAACTAGACCAAAAGGCCAATTATAGCACATGTCAAGTAACCAGTAGTAATTCAGAGCTAATAATAATGAATACAACAGAATTGTGAGAGATAAAGTGGAAAAGACATCACAATGGAAGTGCATAGTATAGAAAGGATGTTGTACACAGCAGAAATCCTTGAAATAGAGCAAGTGAACATTAAACCAGTGTTTGAAATCTCTAGAATTCACAGAAAAGTACCATTAAACTGTAAAACATACTTAGAAGACAAGTGTTTATTGCTTCTCCACTTCCGAGAAGAGTGTGTGTAAAGCTGTTTGTACAATGCAGGTAAGTCTGGTAACTGCAGCAGAAAGCCAATTGTAAGACATTGTAAGAAAATCTAGGAACTAAAGGCAAAATGGCAGTAAATTGAACAGAATAGTTAGAGAATACAGGGAAAATACATCACAATGTTAGGATATAGTAATGAAAGTGTTTTATACAATGAGGGAAATCCTGGAATAGAGCAAAGAGCACATTTAAGCAGCTTTAGAAACCACTAGAATTCACTAAAAAGTGGTATTCAATAGTAAAACAGTTGAAACACAAGTTTATATAGCTTCTCAAGTTCAGAGAAGAGTGTATAAAGATGTTTCTACAATTGGTGAAGTCCCACAAGTACATCAGAAGGCCCATTATAGGACACTGCAAGAAAGCAGTAGTAATTCAGAGCAAATACTAACGAATATCACAAAATTATGAGAGAACAAGCGTAAAAGACATCAAAATGTAAGTCTCTAGTCTAGAAAGGATGTTGTACACTGCAGAAATCCTGGAAATAGAGTTAGTTCACAAGAAACCAGTGTTTTAAACCACTAGAATCCACTGAAAAGTAGCATGCAACTGTAAAACAGTTGAAAGACAAGTGTATATAGCTTCTCAAGTTCAGAGAAGAGTGTTAAAGTTGTTTCTACATGTGGTGAAGTCCCACAAGTAGAGCAGAAGGCCAATTATAGGACACTTCATGAAAGCAGTAGTAATTCAGAGCAAATACTAATGAATATCACAGAATTATGAGAGAACAAGCGTAAAAGACATCAACATGTAAGCCTCTAGTCTAGAAAGGATGTTGTACACTGCAGAAATCCTGGAAATAGAGTTAGTTCACATGAAACCAGTGTTTTAAACCACTAGAATCCACTGAAAAGTAGCATGCAACTGTAAAACAGTTGAAAGACAAGTGTATATAGCTTCTCAAGTTCAGAGAAGAGTGTATAATGTTGTTTGTACTTGTGGAGAAGTCCCACAAGTAGAGCAGAAGGTCCATTATAGGACACAGCTAGAAAACAGTAGCAATTCAGAGCAAATACTAATGAATATCACAGAATTATGAGAGAACAAGTGTAAAAGACAACAAAATGTAAGTCTCTAGTCTAGAAAGGATGTTGTACACTGCAGAAATCCTGGAAATAGAGTTAGTTCACATGAAACCAGTGTTTTAAACCACTAGAATCCAGTGAAAAGTAGCATTCAAGTGTAAAACAGTTAAAGGACAAGTTGTACACAGTTAAAGGACAAGTGTATATAGCTTCTCAAGTTCACAGAAGACAGTACAAAGTTGTTTGTACAGGTTGGGAAGCCACATATCTAGACCAAAAGGCCAATTATAGCACAATTCACGTATCCAGTAGTAATCCAGAGCTAATAATAATGAATACAACAGAATTGTGAGAGAAAAAGTGGAAAAGACATCAAAATGTAAGTGTATAGTATAGAAAAGATGTTGTACACAGCAGAAATCCTTGAAATAGAGCAAGTGCACATTAAACCAGTGTTGGAAACCACTAGAATTCACTGAAAAGTAGCATTAAACTTTAAAACAGTAGAGAACCAAGTGTATATAGCTTCTCAAGTTCACAGAAGACAGTACAAAGTTGTTTGTACAGGTTGGGAAGCCCCATAACTAGACCAAAAGGCCAATTATAGCACATTTCAAGTAACCAGTAGTAATCCAGAGCTAATAATAATGAATACAACAGAATTGTGAGAGAAAAAGTGGAAAAGACATCAAAATGTAAGTCTCTAGTATAGAAAGGATGTTGTACACTGCAGAAATCCTGGAAATAGAGTTAGTTCACATGAAACCAGTGTTTTAAACCACTAGAATCCACTGAAAAGTAGCATTCAACTGTAAAACAGTTGAAAGACAAGTGCATATAGCTTCTCAAGTTCAGAGAAGACTGTATAAAGATGTTTCTACATGTGGTGAAGTCCCACAAGTAGAGCAGAAGGCCCATTATAGGACACTGCAAGAAAGCAGTAGTAATTCAGAGCAAATACTAATGAATATCACGGAATTATGAGAGAACAAGCGTAAAAGACATCAAAATGTAAGTCTCTAGTCTAGAAAGGATGTTGTACACTTCAGAACTCCTGGAAATAGAGTTAGTTTACATGAAACCAGTGTTTTAAACCACTAGAATCCAGTGAAAAGTAGCATTCAACTGTAAAACAGTTAAAGGACAAGTGTATATAGCTTCTCAAGTTCACAGAAGACAGTACAAAGCTGTTTGTACAGGTTGGGAAGCCCCATAACTAGAGCAAAAGGCCAATTATAACACATGTCAAGTAACCAGTAGTAATTCAGAGCTAATAATAATGAATACAACAGAATTGTGAGCGATAAAGTGGAAAAGACATCACAATGGAAGTGTATAGTATAGAAAGGATGTTGTATACAGCAGAAATCGTTGAAATAGAGCAAGTGAACATTAAACCAGTGTTTGAAATCACTAGAATTCACTGAAAAGTACCATTAAACTGTAAAACATACTTAGAAGACAAGTGTTTATTGCTTCTCCACTTCCGAGAAGATTGTAGAAAGCTGTTTGTAAAATGCAGGTAAGTCCGGTAACTGCAGCAGAAAGCCAATTGTAAGACATTGTAAGAAAGTCTAGGAACTAAGGGCAAAATGGCAGTAAATTGAACAGAATAGGTAGAGAATACAGGGAAAATACATCACAATGTTAGGATATAGTAATGAAAGTGTTTCATACAATGAGGGAAATCCTGGAATAGAGCAAAGAGCACATTTAAGCAGCTTTAGAAACCACTAGAATTCACTGAAAAGTAGTATTCAATTGTAAAACGGTTGAAACACACGTTTATATAGCTTCTCAAGTTCAGAGAAGAGTGTATAAAGATGTTTCTACAATTGGTGAAGTCCCACAAGTAGATCAGAAGGCCCATTATAGGACACTGCAAGAAAGCAGTAGTAATTCAGAGCAACTACTAATGAATATCACAGAATTATGAGAGAACAAGCGTAAAAGACATCAAAATGTAAGTCTCTAGTCTAGAAAGGATGTTGTACACTGCAGAAATCCTGGAAATAGAGTTAGTTCACAAGAAACCAGTGTTTTAAACCACTAGAATCCACTGAAAAGTAGCATGCAACTGTAAAACAGTTGAAAGACAAGTGTATATAGCTTCTCAAGTTCAGAGAAGAGTGTATAATGTTGTTTGTACTTGTGGAGAAGTCCCACAAGTAGAGCAGACGGCCCATTATAGGACACAGCTAGAAATCAGTAGCAATTCAGAGCAAATACTAATGAATATCACAGAATTATGAGAGAACAAGTGTAAAAGACTTCAAAATGTAAGTTTATAGTATAGAAAAGATGTTGTACACAGTAGAAATCCTTGAAATAGAGCAAGTGCACATTAACGAGTGTTTGAAAGTCTAGAATACACTGAAAAGTAGCATTAAACTGTAAAACAGTAGAGAACCAAGTATATATAGCTTCTCAAGTTCACAGAAGACAGTACAAAGTTGTTTGTACAGGTTGGGAAGCCACATAACTAGACCAAAAGGCCAATTATAGCACATTTCAAGTAACCAGTAGTAATCCAGAGCTAATAATAATGAATACAACAGAATTGTGAGAGAAAAAGTGGAAAAGACATCAAAATGTAAGTCTAGAAAGGATGTTGTACACTGCAGAAATCCTGGAAATAGAGTTAGTTCACATGAAACCAGTGTTATAAACCACAAGAATCCACTGAAAAGTAGCATTCAAGTGTCAAACAGTTAAAGGACAAGTGTATACAGCTTCTCAAGTTCACAGAAGACAGTACAAAGTTGTTTGTACAGGTTGGGAAGCCACATAATTAGACCAAAAGGCCAATTATAGCACATTTCAAGTAACCAGTAGTAATCCAGTGCTAATAATAATGAATACAACAGAATTGTGAGGGATAAAGTGGAAAAGACATCAAAATGTAAGTGTATAGTATAGAAAGGATGTTGTACACAGCAGAAATCCTTGAAATAGAGCAAGTGAACATTAAACCAGTGTTTGAAATCACTACAATTCACTGAAAAGTACCATTAAACTGTAAAACATACTTAGAAGCAAGTGTTTACTGCTTCTCCACTTCAGAGAAGAGTGTAGAAAGCTGTTTGTACAATGCAGGTAAGTCCGATAACTGCAGCAGAAAGCCAATTGTAAGACATTGTAAGAAAGCCTAGGAACTAAGGTTGAAATGGCAGTAAACTGAACAGAATAGTTAGAGAATACAGGGAAAATACATCACAATGTTAGAATATAGTAATGAAAGTGTTTCATACTATGAGAGAAATCCTGGAATAGAGCAAAGAGCACATTTAAGCAGCATTAGAAACCACTAGAATTCACTGAAAAGTAGTATTCAATTGTAAAATAGTTGAAACAAAGATTATATAGCTTCTCAAGTACAGAGAAGAGTGTGTAAAGATGTTTCTACAATTGGTGAAGTCCCACAAGTAGATCAGAAGGCCCATTATAGGACACTGCAAGAAAGCAGTAGTAATTCAGAGCAAATACTAATGAATATCACAGAATTATGAGAGAACAAGCGTAAAAGACATCAAAATGTAAGTCTCTAGTCTAGTAAGGATGTTGTACACTGCAGAAATCCTGGAAATAGAGTTAGTTCACATGAAATCAGTGTTTGAAACCACCATAATTCACTGAAAAGTAGCATTCAACTGTAAAACAGTTGAAAGACAAGTGTATATAGCTTCTCAAGTTCAGAAAAGAGTGTATAAAGTTGTTTCTACATGTGGTGAAGTCCCACAAGTAGAAAAGAAGTCCCATTATGGGAAACAGCTAGAAATCAGTAGTCATTCAGAGCAAATGCTAATGAATATCACAGAATAGTGAGAGAACAAGTATAAAAGACAACAAAATGTAAGTATCTAGTCTAGAAAGGTTGTTGTACACTGCAAAAATCCTTGAAATAGAGTTAGTTCACATGAAACCAGTGTTTGAAACCACCAGAATTCACTGAAAAGTAGTATTCAACTGTAAAACAGTTGAAAGACAAGTTTATATAGCTTCGCAAGTCCAGAGAAGAGTGTATAAAGTTGTTTCTACCTGTGGTGAAGTCCCACAAGTATACCAGAAGGCCCATTATAGAACACTGCAAGAAAGCATTAGTAATTCAGAGCAAATACTAATGAATATCACAGAATAGTGAGAGAACAAGTGTAAAAGACATCAAAATGTAAGTCTCTAGTCTAGAAAGGTTGTTGTACACTGCAGAAATCCTTGAAATAGAGTGAGTTCACATGAAACCAGTATTTCAACCCACTAGAATTCACTGAAAAGTAGTATTCAACTGTAAAACAGTTGAAAGACAAGTGTATATAGCTTCTCAAGTTCAGAGAAGAGTGTATAAAGTTGTGTCTCCATGTGGTGAAGACCCACAAGTAGAAAAGAAGGCCCATTATAGGAAACAGCTAGAAATCAGTAGTCATTCAGAGCAAATACTAATGAATATCACAGAATAGTGAGAGAACAAGTGTAAAAGACATAAAAATGTAAGTCTCTAGTTTAGAAAGGATGTTGTACACTGCACAAATCCTTGAAATAGAGTTAGTTCACATGAAACCAGTGTTTGAAACCACCAGAATTCACTGAAAAGTAGTATTCAACTGTAAAACAGTTGAAAGACAACTGTATATAGCTTCTCAAGTTCAGAGAATAGTGTATAAAGTTGTGTCTCCATGTGGAAGTCCCACAAGTATACCAGAAGGCCCATTATAGAACACTGCAAGAAAGCATTAGTAATTCAGAGCAAATACTAATGAATATCACAGAATAGTGAGAGAACAAGTGTAAAAGACATCAAAATGTAAGTTTCTAGTCTAGAAAGGATGTTATACACTACCGAAATCCTTGGAAGAGAGTTACTTCACAAGAAAACAGTGTTTCAACCCACTAGAATTCACTGAAAAGTAGTATTCAAGTGTAAAACAGTTGAAAGACAAGTGTATATAGCTTCTCAGGTTCAGAGAAGAGTGTATAAAGTTGTTTCTACATGTGGTGAAGTCCCACAAGTAGAAAAGAAGTCCCATTATGGGAAACAGCTAGAAATCAGTAGTCATTCAGAGCAAATACTAATGAATATCACAGAAGAGTGAAAGAACAAGTGTAAAAGACATCAAAATGTAAGTCTCTAGTTTAGAAAGGATGTTGTACACTGCACAAATCCTTGAAATAGAGTTAGTTCACATGAAACCAGTGTTTGAAACCACCAGAATTCACTGAAAAATAGTATTCAACTGTAAAACAGTTGAAAGACAAGTGTATATAGCTTCTCAAGTTCAGAGAAGAGTGTATAAAGTTGTTTCTACATGTGGTGAAGTCCCACAAGTAGAAAAGAAGGCCCATTATAGGAAACAGCTAGAAATCAGTAGTCATTCAGAGCAAATACTAATGAATATCACAGAATAGTGAGAGAACAAGTGTAAAAGACATCAAAATGTAAGTCTCTAGTCTAGAAAGGTTGTTGTACACTGCACAAATCCTTGATAGAGTTAGTTCACATGAAACCAGTGTTTGAAACCACCAGAATTCACTGAAAAGTAGTATTCAACTGTAAAACAGTTGAAAGACAAGTTTATATAGCTTCGCAAGTCCAGTGAAGAGTGTATAAAGTTGTTTCTACCTGTGGTGAAGTCCCACAAGTATACCAGAAGGCCCATTATAGAACACTGCAAGAAAGCATTAGTAATTCAGAGCAAATACTAATGAATATCACAGAATAGTGAGAGAACAAGTGTAAAAGACATCAAAATGTAAGTTTCTAGTCTAGAAAGGATGTTATACACTACCGAAATCCTTGAAAGAGAGTTACTTCACAAGAAAACAGTGTTTCAACCCACTCGAATTCACTGAAAAGTAGTATTCAAGTGTAAAACAGTTGAAAGACAAGTGTATATAGCTTCTCAGGTTCAGAGAAGAGTGTATAAAGTTGTTTCTACGTGTGGTGAAGTCCCACAAGTAGAAAAGAAGGCCCATTATAGGAAACAGCTAGAAATCAGTAGTCATTCAGAGCAAATACTAATGAATATCACAGAATAGTGAGAGAACAAGTGTAAAAGACCTCAAAATGTAAGTCTCTAGTCTAGAAAGGATGTTGTACACTACCGAAATCCTTGAAATAGAGTTACTTCACAAGAAAACAGTGTTTCAACCCACTAGAATTCACTTAAAAAGTAGAATTCAACTGCAAAACAGTTGAAAGACAAGTGTATATAGCTTCTCAAGTTCAGAGTAGAGTGTATAAAGTTGTTTCTACATGTGGTGAAGTCCCAAAGTAGAAAAGGAGTCCCATTATGGGAAACAGCTAGAAATCAGTAGTCATTCAGAGCAAATACTAATGAATATCACAGAATAGTGAGATAACAAGTATAAAAGACAACAAAATGTAAGTCTCTAGTCTAGAAAGGTTGTTGTACACTGCAGAAATCCTTGAAATAGAGTTAGTTCACATGAAACCAGTGTTTGAAACCACCAGAATTCACTGAAAAGTAGTATTCAACTGTAAAACAGTTGAAAGACAAGTTTATATAGCTTCGCAAGTCCAGAGAAGAGTGTATAAAGTTGTTTCTACCTGTGATGAAGTCCCACAAGTATACCAGAAGGCCCATTATAGAACACTGCAAGAAAGCATTAGTAATTCAGAGCAAATACTAATGAATATCACAGAATAGTGAGAGAACAAGTGTAAAAGAGATAAAAATGTAAGTCTCTAGTTTAGAAAGGATGGTGTACACTGCACAAATCCTTGAAATAGAGTTAGTTCACATGAAACCAGTGTTTGAAACCACCAGAATTCACTGAAAAGTAGTATTCAACTGTAAAACAGTTGAAAGACAAGTTTATATAGCTTCGCAAATCCAGAGAAGAGTGTATAAAGTGGTTTCTACCTGTGGTGAAGTCCCACAAGTATACCAGAAGGCCCATTATAGAACACTGCAAGAAAGCCTTAGTAATTCAGAGCAAATACTAATGACTATCACAGAATAGTGAGAGAACAAGTTTAAAAGACATCAAAATGTAAGTCTCTAGTCTAGAAATGTTGTTGTACACTGCAGAAATCCTTGAAATAGAGTTAGTACACATGAAACCAGTATTTCAAACCACCGGAATTCACTGAAAAGTAGTATTCAACTGTAAAACAGTTGAAAGACAAGTGTATATAGCTTCTCAAGTTCAGAGAAGAGTGTATAAAGTTGTTTCTACATGTGGTGAAGTCCCACAAGTAGAGAAGAAGGCCCATTATAGGAAACAGCTAGAAATCAGTAGTCATTCAGAGCAAATACTAATGAATATCACAGAATAGTGAGAGAACAAGTGTAAAAGACATCAAAATGTAAGTCTCTAGTCTAGAAAGGATGTTGTACACTACCGAAATCCTTGAAATAGAGTTACTTCACAAGACAACAGTGTTTCAACCCACTAGAATTCACTGAAAAGTAGAATTCAACTGCAAAACAGTTGAAAGACAAGTGTATATAGCTTCTCAAGTTCAGAGAAGAGTGTATAAAGTTGTTTCTACATGTGGTGAAGTCCCAAAGTAGAAAAGAAGTCCCATTATGGGAAGCAGCTAGAAATCAGTAGTCATTCAGAGCAAATACTAATGAATATCACAGAATAGTGAGAGAACAAATGTAAAAGACATCAAAATGTAAGTCTCTAGTCTAGAAAGGTTGTTGTACACTGCAGAAATCCTTGAAATAGAGTGAGTTCACATGAAACCAATATTTCAAACCACCAGAATTCACTGAAAAGTAGTATTCAACTGTAAAACAGTTGAAAGACAAGTGTATATAGCTTCTCAAGTTCAGAGAAGAGTGTATAAAGTTGTGTCTCCATGTGGTGAAGACCCACAAGTAGAAAAGAAGGCCCATTATAGGAAAGAGCTAGAAATCAGTAGTTATTCAGAGCAAATACTAATGAATATCACAGAATAGTGAGAGAAAAAGTGTAAAAGACATCAAAATGTAAGTCTCTAGTCTAGAAAGGATGTCGTACACTGCACAAATCCTTGATAGAGTTAGTTCACATGAAACCAGTGTTTGAAACGACCAGAATTCACTGAAAAGTAGTATTCAACTGTAAAACAGTTGAAAGACAAGTTTATACAGCTTCGCAAGTCCAGAGAAGAGTGTATAAAGTTGTTTCTACCTGTGGAGAAGTCCCACAAGTATACCAGAAGGCCCATTATAGAACACTGCAAGAAAGCATTAGTAATTCAGAGCAAATACTAATGACTATCACAGAATAGTGAGAGAACAAGTTTAAAAGACATCAAAATGTAAGTCTCTAGTCTAGAAAGGTTGTTGTACACTGCAGAAATCCTTGAAATAGAGTTAGTTCAAATGAAACCAGTATTTCAAACCACCAGAATTCACTGAAAAGTAGTATTCAACTGTAAAACAGTTGAAAGACAAGTGTATATAGCTTCTCAAGTTCAGAGAAGAGTGTATAAAGTTGTTTCTACATGTGGTGAAGTCCCACAAGTAGAAAAGAAGGCCCATTATAGGAAACAGCTAGAAATCAGTAGTCATTCAGAGCAAATACTAATGAATATCACAGAATAGTGAGAGAACAAGTGTAAAAGACATCAAAATGTAAGTCTCTAGTCTAGAAAGGATGTTGTACACTGCACAAATGCTTGATAGAGTTAGTTCACATGAAATCCGTGTTTCAAACGACCAGAATTCACTGAAAAGTAGTATTCAACTGTAAAATAGTTGAAAGACAAGTTTATATAGCTTCGAAAGTCCAGAGAAGAGTGTATAAAGTTGTTTGTACCTGTGGTGAAGTCCCACAAGTATACCAGAAGGCCCATTATAGAACACTGCAAGAAAGCATTAGTAATTAAGAGCAAATACTAATGACTATCACAGAATAGTGAGAGAACAAGTTTAAAAGACATCAAAATGTAAGTCTCTAGTCTAGAAAGGTTGTTGTACACTGCAGAAATCCTTGAAATAGAGTTAGTTCAAATGAAACCAGTATTTCAAACCACCAGAATTCACTGAAAAGTAGTATTCAACTGTAAAACAGTTGAAAGACAAGTGTATATAGCTTCTCAAGTTCAGAGAAGAGTGTATAAAGTTGTGTCTCCATGTGGTGAAGTCCCACAAGTAGAAAAGAAGTCCCATTATGGGAAACAGTTAGAAAGCAGGAGTCATTCAGAGCAAATACTAATGAATATCACAGAATAGTGAGAGAACAAGTGTAAAAGACATCAAAATGTAAGTCTCTAGTCTAGAAAGGATGTTGTACACTGCACAAATCCTTGAAATAGAGTTAGTTCACATGAAACCAGTGTTTGAAACGACCAGAATTCACTGAAAAGTAGTATTCAACTGTAAAACAGTTGAAAGACAAGTTTATACAGCTTCGCAAGTCCAGAGAAGAGTGTATAAAGTTGTTTCTACCTGTGGTGAAGTCCCACAAGTATACCAGAAGGCCCATTATAGAACACTGCAAGAAAGCATTAGTAATTCAGAGCAAATACTAATGACTATCACAGAATAGTGAGAGAACAAGTTTAAAAGACATCAAAATGTAAGTCTCTAGTCTAGAAAGGTTGTTGTACACTGCAGAAATCCTTGAAATAGAGTTAGTTCAAATGAAACCAGTATTTCAAACCACCAGAATTCACTGAAAAGTAGTATTCAACTGTAAAACAGTTGAAAGACAAGTGTATATAGCTTCTCAAGTTCAGAGAAGAGTGTATAAAGTTGTTTCTACATGTGGTGAAGTCCCACAAGTAGAAAAGAAGGCCCATTATAGGAAACAGCTAGAAATCAGTAGTCATTCAGAGCAAATACTAATGAATATCACAGAATAGTGAGAGAACAAGTGTAAAAGACATCAAAATGTAAGTCTCTAGTCTAGAAAGGATGTTGTACACTGCACAAATGCTTGATAGAGTTAGTTCACATGAAATCCGTGTTTCAAACGACCAGAATTCACTGAAAAGTAGTATTCAACTGTAAAACAGTTGAAAGACAAGTTTATATAGCTTCGAAAGTCCAGAGAAGAGTGTATAAAGTTGTTTGTACCTGTGGTGAAGTCCCACAAGTATACCAGAAGGCCCATTATAGAACACTGCAAGAAAGCATTAGTAATTCAGAGCAAATACTAATGACTATCACAGAATAGTGAGAGAACAAGTTTAAAAGACATCAAAATGTAAGTCTCTAGTCTAGAAAGGTTGTTGTACACTGCAGAAATCCTTGAAATAGAGTGAGTTCACATGAAACCAGTATTTCAAACCACCAGAATTCACTGAAAAGTAGTATTCAACTGTAAAACAGTTGAAAGACAAGTGTATATAGCTTCTCAAGTTCAGAGAAGAGTGTATAAAGTTGTGTCTCCATGTGGTGAAGTCCCACAAGTAGAAAAGAAGTCCCATTATGGGAAACAGTTAGAAAGCAGTAGTCATTCAGAGCAAATACTAATGAATATCACAGAATAGTGAGAGAACAACTGTAAAAGACATCAAAATGTAAGTCTCTAGTTTAGAAAGGATGTTGTACACTGCACAAATCCTTGAAATAGAGTTAGTTCACATGAAACCAGTGTTTGAAACCACCAGAATTCACTGAAAAGTAGTATTCAACTGGAAAACAGTTGAAAGACAAGTGTATATAGCTTCGCAAGTCCAGAGAAGAGTGTATAAAGTTGTTTCTACCTGTGGTGAAGTCCCACAAGTATACCAGAAGGCCCATTATGGAACACTGCAAGAAAGCATTAGTAATTCAGAGCAAATACTAATGAATATCACAGAATAGTGAGAGAACAAGTGTAAAAGACATAAAAATGTAAGTCTCTAGTTTAGAAAGGATGGTGTACACTGCACAAATCCTTGAAATAGAGTTAGTTCACATGAAACCAGTGTTTGAAACCACCAGAATTCACTGAAAAGTAGTATTCAACTGTAAAACAGTTGAAAGACAAATGTATATAGCTTCTCAAGTTCAGAGAAGAGTGTATAATGTTGTGTCTCCATGTGGAAGTCCCACAAGTATACCAGAAGGCCCATTATAGAACACTGCAAGAAAGCATTAGTAATTCAGAGCAAATACTAATGAATATCACAGAATAGTGAGAGAACAAGTGTAAAAGACATCAAAATGTAAGTTTCTAGTCTAGAAAGGATGTTATACACTACCGAAATCCTTGAAATAGAGTTACTTCACAAGAAAACAGTGTTTCAACCCAATAGAATTCACTGAAAAGTAGAATTCAACTGCAAAACAGTTGAAAGACAAGTGTATATAGCTTCTCAAGTCCAGAGAAGAGTGTATAAAGTTGTTTCTACCTGTGGTGAAGTCCCACAAGTATACCAGAAGGCCCATTATAGAACACTGCAAGAAAGCATTAGTAATTCAGAGCAAATACTAATGACTATCACAGAATAGTGAGAGAACAAGTTTAAAAGACATCAAAATGTAAGTCTCTAGTCTAGAAAGGTTGTTGTACACTGCAGAAATCCTTGAAATAGAGTTAGTTCAAATGAAACCAGTATTTCAAACCACCAGAATTCACTGAAAAGTAGTATTCAACTGTAAAACAGTTGAAAGACAAGTGTATATAGCTTCTCAAGTTCAGAGAAGAGTGTATAAAGTTGTTTCTACATGTGGTGAAGTCCCACAAGTAGAAAAGAAGGCCCATTATAGGAAACAGCTAGAAATCAGTAGTCATTCAGAGCAAATACTAATGAATATCACAGAATAGTGAGAGAACAAGTGTAAAAGACATCAAAATGTAAGTCTCTAGTCTAGAAAGGATGTTGTACACTGCACAAATGCTTGATAGAGTTAGTTCACATGAAATCCGTGTTTCAAACGACCAGAATTCACTGAAAAGTAGTATTCAACTGTAAAACAGTTGAAAGACAAGTTTATATAGCTTCGAAAGTCCAGAGAAGAGTGTATAAAGTTGTTTGTACCTGTGGTGAAGTCCCACAAGTATACCAGAAGGCCCATTCTAGAACACTGCAAGAAAGCATTAGTAATTCAGAGCAAATACTAATGACTATCACAGAATAGTGAGAGAACAAGTTTAAAAGACATCAAAATGTAAGTCTCTAGTCTAGAAAGGTTGTTGTACACTGCAGAAATCCTTGAAATAGAGTGAGTTCACATGAAACCAGTATTTCAAACCACCAGAATTCACTGAAAAGTAGTATTCAACTGTAAAACAGTTGAAAGACAAGTGTATATAGCTTCTCAAGTTCAGAGAAGAGTGTATAAAGTTGTGTCTCCATGTGGTGAAGTCCCACAAGTAGAAAAGAAGTCCCATTATGGGAAACAGTTAGAAAGCAGTAGTCATTCAGAGCAAATACTAATGAATATCACAGAATAGTGAGAGAACAACTGTAAAAGACATCAAAATGTAAGTCTCTAGTTTAGAAAGGATGTTGTACACTGCACAAATCCTTGAAATAGAGTTAGTTCACATGAAACCAGTGTTTGAAACCACCAGAATTCACTGAAAAGTAGTATTCAACTGGAAAACAGTTGAAAGACAAGTGTATATACCTTCGCAAGTCCAGAGAAGAGTGTATAAAGTTGTTTCTACCTGTGGTGAAGTCCCACAAGTATACCAGAAGGCCCATTATGGAACACTGCAAGAAAGCATTAGTAATTCAGAGCAAATACTAATGAATATCACAGAATAGTGAGAGAACAAGTGTAAAAGACATAAAAATGTAAGTCTCTAGTTTAGAAAGGATGGTGTACACTGCACAAATCCTTGAAATAGAGTTAGTTCACATGAAACCAGTGTTTGAAACCACCAGAATTCACTGAAAAGTAGTATTCAACTGTAAAACAGTTGAAAGACAAATGTATATTGCTTCTCAAGTTCAGAGAAGAGTGTATAAAGTTGTGTCTCCATGTGGAAGTCCCACAAGTATACCAGAAGGCCCATTATAGAACACTGCAAGAAAGCATTAGTAATTCAGAGCAAATACTAATGAATATCACAGAATAGTGAGAGAACAAGTGTAAAAGACATCAAAATGTAAGTCTCTAGTCTAGAAAGGTTGTTGTACATTGCAGAAATCCTTGAAATAGAGTTAGTTCACATGAAACCAGTATTTCAAACCACCAGAATTCACTAAAAAGTAGTATTCAACTGTAAACAGTTGAAACACAAGTGTATATAGCTTCTCAAGTTCAGAGAAGTGTGTATAAAGTTGTTTCTACATGTGGTGAAGTCCCAAAGTAGAAAAGAAGTCCCATTATGGGAAACAGCTAGAAATCAGTAGTCATTCAGAGCAAATACTAATGAATATCACAGAATAGTGAGAGAAAAAGTGTAAAAGACATCAAAATGTAAGTCTCTAGTTTAGAAAGGATGTTGTACACTACCGAAATCCTTGAAATAGAGTTACTTCACAAGAAACCAGTGTTTCAACCCACTAGAATTCACTGAAAAGTAGAATTCAACTGCAAAACAGTTGAAAGACAAGTGTATATAGCTTCTCAAGTTCAGAGAAGAGTGTATAAAGTTGTGTCTCCATGTGGTGAAGATCCACAAGTAGAAAAGAGGCCCATTATAGGAAACAGCTAGAAATCAGTAGTCATTCAGAGCAAATACTAATGAATATCAAAGAATAGTGAGAGAAAAAGTGTAAAAGACATCAAAACGTAAGTCTCTAGTTTAGAAAGGATGTTGTACACTGCACAAATCCTTTAAATAGAGTGAGTTCACATGAAATCAGTGTTTGAAACCACCAGAATTCACTTAAAAGTAGTATTAAACTGTAAAACAGTTGAAAGACAAGTGTATATAGCTTCTCAAGTTCAGAGAAGAGTGTATAAATTTGTTTCTACATGTGGAGAAGTCCCACAAGTAGAAAAGAAGGCCCATTATAGGAAACGGCTAGAAATCAGTAGTTATTCAGAGCAAATACTAATGAATATCACAGAATAGTGAGAGAACAAGTGTAAAAGACATCAAAATGTAAGTCTCTAGTCTAGAAAGGATGTTGTACACTGCACAAATCCTTGAAATAGAGTTAGTTCACATGAAACCAGTGTTTGAAACCACCAGAATTCACTGAAAAGTAGTATTCAACTGTAAAACAGTTGAAAGACAAGTTTATATAGCTTTGCAAGTCCAGAGAAGAGGGTATAAAGTTGTTTCTACCTGTGGTGAAGTCCCACAAGTATACCAGAAGGCCCATTATAGAACACTGCAAGAAAGCATAAGTAATTCAGAGCAAATACTAAGGAATATCACAGAATAGTGAGAGAACAAGTGTAAAAGACATCAAAATGTAAGTCTCTAGTCTAGAAAGGTTGTTGTACACTGCAGAAATCCTTGAAATAGAGTTAGTTCACATGAAACCCGTATTTCAAACCACCAGAATTCACTAAAAAGTAGTATTCAACTGTAAAACAGTTGAAAGACAAGTGTATATAGCTTCTCAAGTTCAGAGAAGAGTGTATAAAGTTGTTTCTCCATGTGGTGAAGATCCACAAGTAGAAAAGAAGGCCCATTACAGGAAACAGCTAGAAATCAGTAGTCATTCAGAGCAAATACTAATGAATATCACAGAATAGTGAGAGAACAAGTGTAAAAGACTTCAAAATGTAAGTCTCTAGTCTAGAAAGGATGTTGTACACTGCACAAATCCTTGAAATAGAGTTAGTGCACATGAAACCAGTGTTTGAAACCACCAGAATTCACTGAAAAGTAGTATTCAACTGTAAAACAGTTGAAAGACAAGTTTATATAGCTTCGCAAGTCCAGAGAAGAGGGTATAAAGTTGTTTCTACCTGTGGTGAAGTCCCACAAGTATACCAGAAGGCCCATTATAGAACACTGCAAGAAAGCATAAGTAATTCAGAGGAAATACTAATGAATATCACAGAATAGTGAGAGAACAAGTGTAAAAGACATCAAAATGTAAGTCTCTAGTCTAGAAAGGTTGTTGTACACTACCGAAATCCTTGAAATAGAGTTACTTCACAAGAAACCAGTGTTTCAAACCACCAGAATTCACTGAAAAGCAGTATTTAAGTGTACAACAGTTGAAAGACAAGTTTATACAGCTTCGCAAGTCCAGAGAGAGTGTGTAAAGTTGTTTCTACATGTGTTGAAGTCCCACTAGTAGACAAGAAGGCCCATTATAGGAAACAGCTAGAAATCAGTAGTCAATCATTGCAAATACTAATGAATATCATAGAATTCTGTGAGAACAAGTGTAGAAGACATCAAAATGTAAGTTTCTAGTCTAGAAAGGATGTTATACACTACAGAAATCCTTGAAATAGCGTTACTTCACAAGAAAACAGTGTTTCAACCCACTAGAATTCACTGAAAAGTAGTATTCAACTGTAAAACAGTTGAAAGACAAGTGTATATAGCTTCTCAAGTTCAGAGAAGAGTGTATAAAGTTGTTTCTACATGTGGTGAAGTCCCACAAGTAGAAAAGAAGGCCCATTATGGGAAACAGCTAGAAATCAGTAGTCATTCAGAGCAAATACTAATGAATATCACAGAATAGTGAGAGAACAAGTGTAAAAGACATCAAAATGTACGTTTCTAGTCTGGAAAGGATGTTATACACTACCGAAATCCTTGAAATAGAGTTACTTCACAAGAAACCAGTGTTTCAAACCACCAGAATTCACTGAAAAGCAGTATTTAAGTGTACAACAGTTGAAAGACAAGTGTATACAGCTTCGCAAGTCCAGAGAGAGTGTGTAAAGTTGTTTCTACATGTGTTGAAGTCCCACAAGTAGAAAAGAAGGCCCATTATGGGAAACAGCTAGAAATCAGTAGTCATTCAGAGTAAATACCAATGAATATCACAGAATAGTGAGAGAACAAGTGTAAAAGACATCAAAATGTACGTTTCTAGAATAGAAAGAATGTTGTACACTGCACAAATCCTTGAATTAGAGTTAGTTCACATGAAACCAGTGTTTGAAACCATCAGAATTCACTGAAAAGTAGTATTCAACTGTAAAACAGTTGGAAGACATGTGTATATAGCTTCTCAAGTTCAGAGAAGAGTGTATAAAGTTGTTTCTACATGTGGTGAAGTCGCACAAGTAGAAAAGAAGGCCCATTATAGGAAACAGCTAGAAATCAGTAGTCATTCATTGCAAATACTAATGAATATCATAGAATTGTGTGAGAACAAGTGTAGAAGACATCAAAATGTAAGTTTCTAGTCTAGAAAGGATGTTATACACTACAGAAATCCTTGAAATAGAGTTACTTCACAAGAAAACAGTGTTTCAACCCACTAGAATTCACTGAAAAGTAGTATTCAACTGTAAAACAGTTGAAAGACAAGTGTATATAGCTTCTCAAGTTCAGAGAAGAGTGTATAAAGTTGTTTCTACATGTGGTGAAGTGCCACAAGTAGAAAAGAAGGCCAATTATGGGAAACAGCTAGAAATCAGTAGTCATTCAGAGCAAATACTAATGAATATCACAGAATAGTGAGAGAACAAGTGTAAAAGACATCAAAATGTACGTTTCTAGTCTAGAAAGGATGTTATACACTACCGAAATCCTTGAAATAGAGTTACTTCACAAGAAACCAGTGTTTCAAACCACCAGAATTCACTGAAAAGTAGTATTTAAGTGTACAACAGTTGAAAGACAAGTTTATACAGCTTCGCAAGTCCAGAGAAGAGTGTGTAAAGTTGTTTCTACATGTGTTGAAGTCCCACTAGTAGACAAGATGGCCCATTATAGGAAACAGCTAGAAATCAGTAGTCATTCATTGCAAATACTAATGAATATAATAGAATTCTGTGAGAACAAGTGTAGAAGACATCAAAATGTAAGTTTCTAGTCTAGAAAGGATGTTATACACTACAGAAATCCTTGAAATAGAGTTACTTCACAAGAAACCAGTGTTTCAAACCACCAGAATTCACTGAAAAGTAGTATTCAACTGTAAAACAGTTGAAAGACAAGTGTATATAGCTTCTCAAGTTCAGAGAAGAGTGTATAAAGTTGTTTCTACATGTGGTGAAGTCGCACAAGTAGAAAAGAAGGCCCATTATAGGAAACAGCTAGAAATCAGTAGTCATTCATTGCAAATACTAATGAATATCATAGAATTGTGTGAGAACAAGTGTAGAAGACATCAAAATGTAAGTCTCTAGTCTAGAAAGGTTGTTGTACACTGCAGAAATCCTTGAAATTGAGTTAGTTCACATGAAACCAGTATTTCAAACCACCAGAATTCACTAAAAAGTAGTATTCAACTGTAAAACAGTTGAAAGACAAGTGTATATAGCTTCTCAAGTTCAGAGAAGAGTGTATAAAGTTGTTTCTCCATGTGGTGAAGATCCACAAGTAGAAAAGAAGGCCCATTACAGGAAACAGCTAGAAATCAGTAGTCATTCAGAGCAAATACTAATGAATATCACAGAATAGTGAGAGAACAAGTGTAAAAGACTTCAAAATGTAAGTCTCTAGTCTAGAAAGGATGTTGTACACTGCACAAATCCTTGAAATAGAGTTAGTGCACATGAAACCAGTGTTTGAAACCACCAGAATTCACTGAAAAGTAGTATTCAACTGTAAAACAGTTGAAAGACAAGTTTATATAGCTTCGCAAGTCCAGAGAAGAGGGTATAAAGTTGTTTCTACCTGTGGTGAAGTCCCACAAGTATACCAGAAGGCCCATTATAGAACACTGCAAGAAAGCATAAGTAATTCAGAGGAAATACTAATGAATATCACAGAATAGTGAGAGAACAAGTGTAAAAGACATCAAAATGTAAGTCTCTAGTCTAGAAAGGTTGTTGTACACTACCGAAATCCTTGAAATAGAGTTACTTCACAAGAAACCAGTGTTTCAAACCACCAGAATTCACTGAAAAGCAGTATTTAAGTGTACAACAGTTGAAAGACAAGTTTATACAGCTTCGCAAGTCCAGAGAGAGTGTGTAAAGTTGTTTCTACATGTGTTGAAGTCCCACTAGTAGACAAGAAGGCCCATTATAGGAAACAGCTAGAAATCAGTAGTCAATCATTGCAAATACTAATGAATATCATAGAATTCTGTGAGAACAAGTGTAGAAGACATCAAAATGTAAGTTTCTAGTCTAGAAAGGATGTTATACACTACAGAAATCCTTGAAATAGCGTTACTTCACAAGAAAACAGTGTTTCAACCCACTAGAATTCACTGAAAAGTAGTATTCAACTGTAAAACAGTTGAAAGACAAGTGTATATAGCTTCTCAAGTTCAGAGAAGAGTGTATAAAGTTGTTTCTACATGTGGTGAAGTCCCACAAGTAGAAAAGAAGGCCCATTATGGGAAACAGCTAGAAATCAGTAGTCATTCAGAGCAAATACTAATGAATATCACAGAATAGTGAGAGAACAAGTGTAAAAGACATCAAAATGTACGTTTCTAGTCTGGAAAGGATGTTATACACTACCGAAATCCTTGAAATAGAGTTACTTCACAAGAAACCAGTGTTTCAAACCACCAGAATTCACTGAAAAGCAGTATTTAAGTGTACAACAGTTGAAAGACAAGTGTATACAGCTTCGCAAGTCCAGAGAGAGTGTGTAAAGTTGTTTCTACATGTGTTGAAGTCCCACAAGTAGAAAAGAAGGCCCATTATGGGAAACAGCTAGAAATCAGTAGTCATTCAGAGTAAATACCAATGAATATCACAGAATAGTGAGAGAACAAGTGTAAAAGACATCAAAATGTACGTTTCTAGAATAGAAAGAATGTTGTACACTGCACAAATCCTTGAATTAGAGTTAGTTCACATGAAACCAGTGTTTGAAACCATCAGAATTCACTGAAAAGTAGTATTCAACTGTAAAACAGTTGGAAGACATGTGTATATAGCTTCTCAAGTTCAGAGAAGAGTGTATAAAGTTGTTTCTACATGTGGTGAAGTCGCACAAGTAGAAAAGAAGGCCCATTATAGGAAACAGCTAGAAATCAGTAGTCATTCATTGCAAATACTAATGAATATCATAGAATTGTGTGAGAACAAGTGTAGAAGACATCAAAATGTAAGTTTCTAGTCTAGAAAGGATGTTATACACTACAGAAATCCTTGAAATAGAGTTACTTCACAAGAAAACAGTGTTTCAACCCACTAGAATTCACTGAAAAGTAGTATTCAACTGTAAAACAGTTGAAAGACAAGTGTATATAGCTTCTCAAGTTCAGAGAAGAGTGTATAAAGTTGTTTCTACATGTGGTGAAGTGCCACAAGTAGAAAAGAAGGCCAATTATGGGAAACAGCTAGAAATCAGTAGTCATTCAGAGCAAATACTAATGAATATCACAGAATAGTGAGAGAACAAGTGTAAAAGACATCAAAATGTACGTTTCTAGTCTAGAAAGGATGTTATACACTACCGAAATCCTTGAAATAGAGTTACTTCACAAGAAACCAGTGTTTCAAACCACCAGAATTCACTGAAAAGTAGTATTTAAGTGTACAACAGTTGAAAGACAAGTTTATACAGCTTCGCAAGTCCAGAGAAGAGTGTGTAAAGTTGTTTCTACATGTGTTGAAGTCCCACTAGTAGACAAGATGGCCCATTATAGGAAACAGCTAGAAATCAGTAGTCATTCATTGCAAATACTAATGAATATAATAGAATTCTGTGAGAACAAGTGTAGAAGACATCAAAATGTAAGTTTCTAGTCTAGAAAGGATGTTATACACTACAGAAATCCTTGAAATAGAGTTACTTCACAAGAAACCAGTGTTTCAAACCACCAGAATTCACTGAAAAGTAGTATTCAACTGTAAAACAGTTGAAAGACAAGTGTATATAGCTTCTCAAGTTCAGAGAAGAGTGTATAAAGTTGTTTCTACATGTGGTGAAGTCGCACAAGTAGAAAAGAAGGCCCATTATAGGAAACAGCTAGAAATCAGTAGTCATTCATTGCAAATACTAATGAATATCATAGAATTGTGTGAGAACAAGTGTAGAAGACATCAAAATGTAAGTCTCTAGTCTAGAAAGGTTGTTGTACACTGCAGAAATCCTTGAAATTGAGTTAGTTCACATGAAACCAGTATTTCAAACCACCAGAATTCACTAAAAAGTAGTATTCAACTGTAAAACAGTTGAAAGACAAGTGTATATAGCTTCTCAAGTTCAGAGAAGAGTGTATAAAGTTGTTTCTACATGTGGTGAAGTCCCAAAGTAGAAAAGAAGTCCCATTATGGGAAACAGCTAGAAATCAGTAGTCATTCAGAGCAAATACTAATGAATATCACAGAATAGTGAGAGAACAAGTGTAAAAGACATCAAAATGTAAGTCTCTAGTCTAGAAAGGATGTTGTACACTGCAGAAATCCTTGAAATAGAGTTAGTTCACATGAAACCAGTATTTCAAACCACCAGAATTCACTGAAAAGTAGTATTCAACTGTAAAACAGTTGAAAGACAAGTGTATATAGCTTCTCAAGTTCAGAGAAGAGTGTATAAAGTTGTTTCTCCATGTGGTGAAGATCCACAAGTAGAAAAGAAGGCCCATTATAGGAAATAGCTAGAAATCAGTAGTCATTCAGAGCAAATACTAATGAATATCACAGAATAGTGAGAGAACAAGTATAAAAGACATCAAAATATAAGTCTCTAGTCTAGAAAGGATGTTGTACACTGCACAAATCCTTGAAATACAGTTAGTTCACATGAAACCAGTGTTTTAAACCACCAGAATTCACTGAAAAGTAGTATTCAACTGTGAAACAGTTGAAAGACAAGTGTATATAGCTTCTCAAGTTCAAAGAAGAGTGTATAAAGTTGTTTCTCCATGTGGTGAAGACCCACAAGTAGAAAAGAAGGCCCATTATAGAACACTGCAAGAAAGCATAAGTAATTCAGAGCAAATACTAAGGAATATCACAGAATAGTGAGAGAACAATTGTAAAAGACATCAAAATGTAAGTCTCTAGTCTAGAAAGGTTGTTGTACACTGCAGAAATCCTTGAAATAGAGTTAGTTCACATGAAACCCGTATTTCAAACCACCAGAATTCACTAAAAAGTAGTATTCAACTGTAAAACAGTTGAAAGACAAGTGTATATAGCTTCTCAAGTTCAGAGAAGAGTGTATAAAGTTGTTTCTCCATGTGGTGAAGATCCACAAGTAGAAAAGAAGGCCCATTAGAGGAAACAGCTAGAAATCAGTAGTCATTCAGAGCAAATACTAATGAATATCACAGAATAGTGAGAGAACAAGTGTAAAAGACATCAAAATGTAAGTCTCTAGTCTAGAAAGGATGTTGTACACTGCACAAATCCTTGAAATAGAGTTAGTGCACATGAAACCGGTGTTTGAAACCACCAGAATTCACTGAAAAGTAGTATTCAACTGTAAAACAGTTGAAAGACAAGTTTATATAGCTTCGCAAGTCCAGAGAAGAGGGTATAAAGTTGTTTCTACCTGTGGTGAAGTCCCACAAGTATACCAGAAGGCCCATTATAGAACACTGCAAGAAAGCATAAGTAATTCAGAGGAAATACTAATGAATATCACAGAATAGTGAGAGAACAAGTGTAAAAGACATCAAAATGTAAGTCTCTAGTCTAGAAAGGTTGTTGTACACTACCGAAATCCTTGAAAGAGAGTTACTTCACAAGAAACCAGTGTTTCAAACCACCAGAATTCACTGAAAAGCAGTATTTAAGTGTACAACAGTTGAAAGACAAGTTTATACAGCTTCGCAAGTCCAGAGAGAGTGTGTAAAGTTGTTTCTACATGTGTTGAAGTCCCACTAGTAGACAAGAAGGCCCATTATAGGAAACAGCTAGAAATCAGTAGTCATTCATTGCAAATACTAATGAATATCATAGAATTCTGTGAGAACAAGTGTAGAAGACATCAAAATGTAAGTTTCTAGTCTAGAAAGGATGTTATACACTACAGAAATCCTTGAAATAGAGTTACTTCACAAGAAACCAGTGTTTCAAACCACCAGAATTCACTGAAAAGTAGTATTCAACTGTAAAACAGTTGAAAGACAAGTGTATATAGCTTCTCAAGTTCAGAGAAGAGTGTATAAAGTTGTTTCTACATGTGGTGAAGTCGCACAAGTAGAAAAGAAGGCCCATTATAGGAAACAGCTAGAAATCAGTAGTCATTCATTGCAAATACTAATAAATATCATAGAATTGTGTGAGAACAAGTGTAGAAGACATCAAAATGTAAGTTTCTAGTCTAGAAAAGATGTTATACACTACAGAAATCCTTGAAATAGAGTTACTTCACAAGAAAACAGTGTTTCAACCCACTAGAATTCACTGAAAAGTAGTATTCAACTGTAAAACAGTTGAAAGACAAGTGTATATAGCTTCTCAAGTTCAGAGAAGAGTGTATAAAGTTGTTTCTACATGTGGTGAAGTGCCACAAGTAGAAAAGAAGGCCCATTATGGGAAACAGCTAGAAATCAGTAGTCATTCAGAGCAAATACTAATGAATATCACAGAATAGTGAGAGAACAAGTGTAAAAGACATCAAAATGTAGGTTTCTAGTCTAGAAAGGATGTTATACACTACCGAAATCCTTGAAATAGAGTTACTTCACAAGAAACCAGTGTTTCAAACCACCAGAATTCACTGAAAAGTAGTATTTAACTGTAAAACGGTTGAAAGAAAAGTTATATAGCTTCGCAAGTCCAGAGAAGAGTGTATAAAGTTGTTTCTACATGTGTTGAAGTCCCACAAGTAGAAAAGAAGGCCAATTATAGGAAACAGCTAGAAATCAGTAGTCATTCAGAGTAAATACCAATGAATATCACAGAATAGTGAGAGAAAAAGTGTAAAAGACATCAAATGTAAGTCTCTAGTCTAGAAAGGATGTTGTACACTGCACAAATCCTTGAAATAGAGTTAGTTCACATGAAACCAGTGTTTGAAACCACCAGAATTCACTGAAAAGTAGTATTCAACTGTAAAACAGTTGGAAGACAAGTGTATATAGCTTCTCAAGTTCAGAGAAGAGTGTATAAAGTTGTTTCTACATGTGGTGAAGTGCCACAAGTAGAAAAGAAGGCCCATTATGGGAAACAGCTAGAAATCAGTAGTCATTCAGAGCAAATACTAATGAATATCACAGAATAGTGAGAGAACAAGTGTAAAAGACATCAAAATGTACGTTTCTAGAATAGAAAGGATGTTATACACTACCGAAATCCTTGAAATAGAGTTACTTCACAAGAAACCAGTGTTTCAAACCACCAGAATTCACTGAAAAGCAGTATTTAAGTGTACAACACTTGAAAGACAAGTTTATACAGCTTCGCAAGTCCAGAGAAGAGTGTGTAAAGTTGTTTCTACATGTGTTGAAGTCCCACTAGTAGACAAGATGGCCCATTATAGGAAACAGCTAGAAATCAGTAGTCATTCACTGCAAATACTACTGAATAGCACAGAATAGTGAGAGAACAAGTGTAAAAGACATCAAAATGTACGTTTCTAGAATAGAAAGGATGTTATACACTACAGAAATCCTTGCAATAGAGTTACTTCACAAGAAAACAGTGTTTCAACCCACTAGAATTCACTGAAAAGTAGTATTCAACTGTAAAACAGTTGAAAGACAAGTGTATATAGCTTCTCAAGTTCAGAGAAGAGTGTATAAAGTTGTTTCTACATGTGGTGAAGTCCCACAAGTAGAAAAGAAGGCCCATTATGGGAAACAACTAGAAATCAGTAGTCATTCAGAGCAAATACTAATGAATATCACAGAATAGTGAGAGAACAAGTGTAAAAGACATCAAAATGTACGTTTCTAGTCTAGAAAGGATGTTATACACTACCGAAATCCTTGAAATAGAGTTACTTCACAAGAAACCAGTGTTTCAAACCACCAGAATTCACTGAAAAGTAGTATTCAACTGTAAAACAGTTGAAAGACAAGTGTATATAGCTTCTCAAGTTCAGAGAAGAGTGTATAAAGTTGTTTCTACATGTGGTGAAGTCGCACAAGTAGAAAAGAAGGCCCATTATAGGAAACAGCTAGAAATCAGTAGTCATTCATTGCAAATACTAATGAATATCATAGAATTGTGTGAGAACAAGTGTAGAAGACATCAAAATGTAAGTTTCTAGTCTAGAAAGGATGTTATACACTACAGAAATCCTTGAAATAGAGTTACTTCACAAGAAACCAGTGTTTCAAACCACCAGAATTCACTGAAAAGTAGTATTCAACTGTAAAACAGTTGAAAGACAAGTGTATATAGCTTCTCAAGTTCAGAGAAGAGTGTATAAAGTTGTTTCTACATGTGGTGAAGTCCCACAAGTAGAAAAGAAGGCCCATTATGGGAAACAACTAGAAATCAGTAGTCATTCAGAGCAAATACTACTGAATATCACAGAATAGTGAGAGAACAAGTGTAAAAGACATCAAAATGTACGTTTCTAGAATAGAAAGGATGTTATACACTACAGAAATCCTTGAAATAGAGTTACTTCACAAGAAACCAGTGTTTCAAACCACCAGAATTCACTGAAAAGTAGTATTCAACTGTAAAACAGTTGAAAGACAAGTGTATATAGCTTCTCAAGTTCAGAGAAGAGTGTATAAAGTTGTTTCTACATGTGGTGAAGTCCCACAAGTAGAAAAGAAGGCCCATTATGGGAAACAGCTAGAAATCAGTAGTCATTCAGAGCAAATACTAATGAATATCACAGAATAGTGACAGAACAAGTGTAAAAGACATCCAAATGTAAGTCTCTAGTCTAGAAAGGATGTTATACACTACCGAAATCCTTGAAATAGAGTTACTTCACAAGAAACCAGTGTTTCAAACCACCGGAATTCACTGAAAAGTAGTATTTAACTGTAAAACGGTTGAAAGACAAGTTATATAGCTTCGCAAGTCCAGAGAAGAGTGTATAAAGTTGTTTCTACATGTGTTGAAGTCCCACAAGTAGAAAAGAAGGCCAATTATAGGAAACAGCTAGAAATCAGTAGTCATTCAGAGTAAATACCAATGAATATCACAGAATAGTGAGAGAAAAAGTGTAAAAGACATCAAATGTAAGTCTCTAGTCTAGAAAGGATGTTGTACACTGCACAAATCCTTGAAATAGAGTTAGTTCACATGAAACCAGTGTTTGAAACCACGAGAATTCACTGAAAAGTAGTATTCAACTGTAAAACAGTTGGAAGACAAGTGTATATAGCTTCTCAAGTTCAGAGAAGAGTGTATAAAGTTGTTTCTACATGTGGTGAAGTGCCACAAGTAGAAAAGAAGGCCCATTATGGGAAACAGCTAGAAATCAGTAGTCATTCAGAGCAAATACTAATGAATATCACAGAATAGTGAGAGAACAAGTGTAAAAGACATCAAAATGTACGTCTCTAGTCTAGAAAGGATGTTGTACACTGCACAAATCCTTGAATTAGAGTTAGTTCACATGAAACCAGTGTTTGAAACCATCAGAATTCACTGAAAAGTAGTATTCAACTGTAAAACAGTTGGAAGACAAGTGTATATAGCTTCTCAAGTTCAGAGAAGAGTGTATAAAGTTGTTTCTACATGTGGTGAAGTCGCACAAGTAGAAAAGAAGGCCCATTAGAGGAAACAGCTAGAAATCAGTAGTCATTCATTGCAAATACTAATGAATATCATAGAATTGTGTGAGAACAAGTGTAGAAGACATCAAAATGTAAGTTTCTAGTCTAGAAAGGATGTTATACACTACAGAAATCCTTGAAATAGAGTTACTTCACAAGAAAACAGTGTTTCAACCCACTAGAATTCACTGAAAAGTAGTATTCAACTGTAAAACAGTTGAAAGACAAGTGTATATAGCTTCTCAAGTTCAGAGAAGAGTGTATAAAGTTGTTTCTACATGTGGTGAAGTCCCACAAGTAGAAAAGAAGGCCCATTATGGGAAACAGCTAGAAATCAGTAGTCATTCAGAGCAAATACTAATGAATATCACAGAATAGTGAGAGAACACGTGTAAAAGACATCAAAATGTACGTTTCTAGTCTAGAAAGGATGTTATACACTACCGAAATCCTTGAAATAGAGTTACTTCACAAGAAACCAGTGTTTCAAACCACCAGAATTCACTGAAAAGTAGTATTTAACTGTAAAACAGTTGAAAGACAAGTTTATATAGCTTCGCAAGTCCAGAGAAGAGTGTATAAAGTTGATTCTACATGTGGTGAAGTCCCACAAGTAGAAAAGAAGGCCCATTATGGGAAACAACTAGAAATCAGTAGTCATTCAGAGCAAATACTACTGAATATCACAGAATAGTGAGAGAACAAGTGTAAAAGACATCAAAATGTACGTTTCTAGAATAGAAAGGATGTTATACACTACAGAAATCCTTGAAATAGAGTTACTTCACAAGAAACCAGTGTTTCAAACCACCAGAATTCACTGAAAAGTAGTATTCAACTGTAAAACAGTTGAAAGACAAGTGTATATAGCTTCTCATGTTCAGAGAAGAGTGTATAAAGTTGTTTCTACATGTGGTGAAGTCCCACAAGTAGAAAAGAAGGCCCATTATGGGAAACAGCTAGAAATCAGTAGTCATTCAGAGCAAATACTAATGAATATCACAGAATAGTGACAGAACAAGTGTAAAAGACATCCAAATGTAAGTCTCTAGTCTAGAAAGGATGTTATACACTACCGAAATCCTTGAAATAGAGTTACTTCACAAGAAACCAGTGTTTCAAACCACCAGAATTCACTGAAAAGTAGTATTTAACTGTACAACAGTTGAAAGACAAGTGTATATAGCTTCTCAACTTCAGAGAAGAGTGTATAAAGTTGTTTCTACATGTGGTGAAGTCCCACAAGTAGAAAAGAAGGCCCATTATGGGAAACAGCTAGAAATCAGTAGTCATTCAGAGTAAATACCAATGAATATCACAGAATAGTGAGAGAACAAGTGTAAAAGACATCAAAATGTACGTTTCTAGAATAGAAAGGATGTTGTACACTGCACAAATCCTTGAATTAGAGTTAGTTCACATGAAACCAGTTTTTGAAACCATCAGAATTCACTGAAAAGTAGTATTCAACTGTAAAACAGTTGAAAGACAAGTGTATATAGCTTCTCAAGTTCAGAGAAGAGTGTATAAAGTTGTTTCTACATGTGGTGAAGTCCCACAAGTAGAAAAGAAGGCCCATTATGGGAAACAACTAGAAATCAGTAGTCATTCAGAGCAAATACTAATGAATATCACAGAATAGTGAGAGAACAAGTGTAAAAGACATCAAAATGTACGTTTCTAGTCTAGAAAGGATGTTATACACTACCGAAATCCTTGAAATAGAGTTACTTCACAAGAAACCAGTGTTTCAAACCACCAGAATTCACTGAAAAGTAGTATTTAACTGTAAAACAGTTGAAAGACAAGTTTATATAGCTTCGCAAGTCCAGAGAAGAGTGTATAAAGTTGATTCTACATGTGGTGAAGTCCCACAAGTAGAAAAGAAGGCCCATTATGGGAAACAACTAGAAATCAGTAGTCATTCAGAGCAAATACTAGTGAATATCACAGAATAGTGAGAGAACAAGTGTAAAAGACATCAAAATGTACGTTTCTAGAATAGAAAGGATGTTATACACTACAGAAATCCTTGAAATAGAGTTACTTCACAAGAAACCAGTGTTTCAAACCACCAGAATTCACTGAAAAGTAGTATTCAACTGTAAAACAGTTGAAAGACAAGTGTATATAGCTTCTCAAGTTCAGAGAAGAGTGTATAAAGTTGTTTCTACATGTGGAGAAGTCCAACAAGTAGAAAAGAAGGCCCATTATGGGAAACAGCTAGAAATCAGTAGTCATTCAGAGCAAATACTAATGAATATCACAGAATAGTGACAGAACAAGTGTAAAAGACATCCAAATGTAAGTCTCTAGTCTAGAAAGGATGTTATACACTACCGAAATCCTTGAAATAGAGTTACTTCACAAGAAACCAGTGTTTCAAACCACCAGAATTCACTGAAAAGTAGTATTTAACTGTACAACAGTTGAAAGACAAGTGTATATAGCTTCTCAACTTCAGAGAAGAGTGTATAAAGTTGTTTCTACATGTGGTGAAGTCCCACAAGTAGAAAAGAAGGCCCATTATGGGAAACAGCTAGAAATCAGTAGTCATTCACAGTAAATACCAATGAATATCACAGAATAGTGAGAGAACAAGTGTAAAAGACATCAAAATGTACGTTTCTAGAATAGAAAGGATGTTGTACACTGCACAAATCCTTGAATTAGAGTTAGTTCACATGAAACCAGTGTTTGAAACCATCAGAATTCACTGAAAAGTAGTATTCAACTGTAAAACAGTTGGAAGACAAGTGTATATAGCTTCTCAAGTTCAGAGAAGAGTGTATAAAGTTGTTTCTACATGTGGTGAAGTCGCACAAGTAGAAAAGAAGGCCCATTATAGGAAACAGCTAGAAATCAGTAGTCATTCATTGCAAATACTAATGAATATCATAGAATTGTGTGAGAACAAGTGTAGAAGACATCAAAATGTAAGTTTCTAGTCTAGAAAGGATGTTATACACTACAGAAATCCTTGAAATAGAGTTACTTCACAAGAAAACAGTGTTTCAACCCACTAGAATTCACTGAAAAGTAGTATTCAACTGTAAAACAGTTGAAAGACAAGTGTATATAGCTTCTCAAGTTCAGAGAAGAGTGTATAAAGTTGTTTCTACATGTGGTGAAGTGCCACAAGTAGAAAAGAAGGCCCATTATGGGAAACAGCTAGAAATCAGTAGTCATTCAGAGCAAATACTAATGAATATCACAGAATAGTGAGAGAACAAGTGTAAAAGACATCAAAATGTACGTTTCTAGTCTAGAAAGGATGTTATACACTACCGAAATCCTTGAAATAGAGTTACTTCACAAGAAACCAGTGTTTCAAACCACCAGAATTCACTGAAAAGTAGTATTTAAGTGTACAACAGTTGAAAGACAAGTTTATACAGCTTCGCAAGTCCAGAGAAGAGTGTGTAAAGTTGTTTCTACATGTGTTGAAGTCCCACTAGTAGACAAGATGGCCCATTATAGGAAACAGCTAGAAATCAGTAGTCATTCATTGCAAATACTAATGAATATCATAGAATTCTGTGAGAACAAGTGTAGAAGACATCAAAATGTAAGTTTCTAGTCTAGAAAGGATGTTATACACTACAGAAATCCTTGAAATAGAGTTACTTCACAAGAAACCAGTGTTTCAAACCACCAGAATTCACTGAAAAGTAGTATTCAACTGTAAAACAGTTGAAAGACAAGTGTATATAGCTTCTCAAGTTCAGAGAAGAGTGTATAAAGTTGTTTCTACATGTGGTGAAGTCCCACAAGTAGAAAAGAAGGCCCATTATGGGAAACAACTAGAAATCAGTAGTCATTCAGAGCAAATACTACTGAATATCACAGAATAGTGAGAGAACAAGTGTAAAAGACATCAAAATGTACGTTTCTAGAATAGAAAGGATGTTATAAACTACAGAAATCCTTGAAATAGAGTTACTTCACAAGAAACCAGTGTTTCAAACCACCAGAATTCACTGAAAAGTAGTATTCAACTGTAAAACAGTTGGAAGACAAGTGTATATAGCTTCTCAAGTTCAGAGAAGAGGGTATAAAGTTGTTTCTACATGTGGTGAAGTGCCACAAGTAGAAAAGAAGGCCCATTATGGGAAACAGCTAGAAATCAGTAGTCATTCAGAGCAAATACTAATGAATATCACAGAATAGTGAGAGAACAAGTGTAAAAGACATCAAAATGTACGTCTCTAGTCTAGAAAGGATGTTGTACACTGCACAAATCCTTGAATTAGAGTTAGTTCACATGAAACCAGTGTTTGAAACCATCAGAATTCACTGAAAAGTAGTATTCAACTGTAAAACAGTTGGAAGACTAGTGTATATAGCTTCTCAAGTTCAGAGAAGAGTGTATAAAGTTGTTTCTACATGTGGTGAAGTCGCACAAGTAGAAAAGAAGGCCCATTAGAGGAAACAGCTAGAAATCAGTAGTCATTCATTGCAAATACTAATGAATATCATAGAATTGTGTGAGAACAAGTGTAGAAGACATCAAAATGTAAGTTTCTAGTCTAGAAAGGATGTTATACACTACAGAAATCCTTGAAATAGAGTTACTTCACAAGAAAACAGTGTTTCAACCCACTAGAATTCACTGAAAAGTAGTATTCAACTGTAAAACAGTTGAAAGACAAGTGTATATAGCTTCTCAAGTTCAGAGAAGAGTGTATAAAGTTGTTTCTACATGTGGTGAAGTCCCACAAGTAGAAAAGAAGGCCCATTATGGGAAACAGCTAGAAATCAGTAGTCATTCAGAGCAAATACTAATGAATATCACAGAATAGTGAGAGAACACGTGTAAAAGACATCAAAATGTACGTTTCTAGTCTAGAAAGGATGTTATACACTACCGAAATCCTTGAAATAGAGTTACTTCACAAGAAACCAGTGTTTCAAACCACCAGAATTCACTGAAAAGTAGTATTTAACTGTAAAACAGTTGAAAGACAAGTTTATATAGCTTCGCAAGTCCAGAGAAGAGTGTATAAAGTTGATTCTACATGTGGTGAAGTCCCACAAGTAGAAAAGAAGGCCCATTATGGGAAACAACTAGAAATCAGTAGTCATTCAGAGCAAATACTAGTGAATATCACAGAATAGTGAGAGAACAAGTGTAAAAGACATCAAAATGTACGTTTCTAGAATAGAAAGGATGTTATACACTACAGAAATCCTTGAAATAGAGTTACTTCACAAGAAACCAGTGTTTCAAACCACCAGAATTCACTGAAAAGTAGTATTCAACTGTAAAACAGTTGAAAGACAAGTGTATATAGCTTCTCAAGTTCAGAGAAGAGTGTATAAAGTTGTTTCTACATGTGGTGAAGTCCCACAAGTAGAAAAGAA
Source organism: Cnephaeus nilssonii (assembly GCF_951640355.1). NCBI lineage: Eukaryota > Metazoa > Chordata > Mammalia > Chiroptera > Vespertilionidae > Cnephaeus > Cnephaeus nilssonii. The sequence continues at coordinate 547,902 of NC_137076.1, read as the reverse complement.
GGCCCATTATGGGAAACAGCTAGAAATCAGTAGTCATTCAGAGCAAATACTAATGAATATCACAGAATAGTGAGAGAACAAGTGTAAAAGACATCAAAATGTACGTTTCTAGTCTAGAAAGGATGTTATACACTACCGAAATCCTTGAAATAGAGTTACTTCACAAGAAACCAGTGTTTCAAACCACCAGAATTCACTGAAAAGTAGTATTTAAGTGTACAACAGTTGAAAGACAAGTTTATACAGCTTCGCAAGTCCAGAGAAGAGTGTGTAAAGTTGTTTCTACATGTGTTGAAGTCCCACTAGTAGACAAGATGGCCCATTATAGGAAACAGCTAGAAATCAGTAGTCATTCATTGCAAATACTAATGAATATCATAGAATTCTGTGAGAACAAGTGTAGAAGACATCAAAATGTAAGTTTCTAGTCTAGAAAGGATGTTATACACTACAGAAATCCTTGAAATAGAGTTACTTCACAAGAAACCAGTGTTTCAAACCACCAGAATTCACTGAAAAGTAGTATTCAACTGTACAACAGTTGAAAGACAAGTTTATATAGCTTCGCAAGTCCAGAGAAGAGTGTATAAAGTTGTTTCTATATGTGTTGAAGTCCCACAAGTAGAAAAGAAGACCCATTATAGGAAACAGCTAGAAATCAGTAGTCATTCAGAGCAAATACTACTGAATATCACAGAATAGTGAGAAAACAAGTGTAAAAGACATCAAAATGTACGTTTCTAGAATAGAAAGGATGTTGTACACTACAGAAATCCTTGAAATAGAGTTACTTCACAAGAAACCAGTGTTTCAAACCACCAGAATTCACTGAAAAGTAGTATTCAACTGTAAAACAGTTGAAAGACAAGTATATATAGCTTCTCAAGTTCAGAGAAGAGTGTATAAAGTTGTTTCTACATGTGGTGAAGTCCCACAAGTAGAAAAGAAGGCCCATTATGGGAAACAACTAGAAATCAGTAGTCATTCAGAGCAAATACTACTGAATATCACAGAATAGTGAGAAAACAAGTGTAAAAGACATCAAAATGTACGTTTCTAGAATAGAAAGGATGTTATACACTACAGAAATCCTTGAAATAGAGTTACTTCACAAGAAACCAGTGTTTCAAACCACCAGAATTCACTGAAAAGTAGTATTCAACTGTAAAACAGTTGAAAGACAAGTGTATATAGCTTCTCAAGTTCAGAGAAGAGTATATAAAGTTGTTTCTACATGTGGTGAAGTCCCACAAGTAGAAAAGAAGGCCCATTATGGGAAACAGCTAGAAATCAGTAGTCATTCAGAGCAAATACTAATGAATATCACAGAATAGTGACAGAACAAGTGTAAAAGACATCCAAATGTAAGTCTCTAGTCTAGAAAGGATGTTATACACTACCGAAATCCTTGAAATAGAGTTACTTCACAAGAAACCAGTGTTTCAAACCACCGGAATTCACTGAAAAGTAGTATTTAACTGTAAAACGGTTGAAAGACAAGTTATATAGCTTCGCAAGTCCAGAGAAGAGTGTATAAAGTTGTTTCTACATGTGTTGAAGTCCCACAAGTAGAAAAGAAGTCCAATTATAGGAAACAGCTAGAAATCAGTAGTCATTCAGAGTAAATACCAATGAATATCACAGAATAGTGAGAGAAAAAGTGTAAAAGACATCAAATGTAAGTCTCTAGTCTAGAAAGGATGTTGTACACTGCACAAATCCTTGAAATAGAGTTAGTTCACATGAAACCAGTGTTTGAAACCACGAGAATTCACTGAAAAGTAGTATTCAACTGTAAAACAGTTGGAAGACAAGTGTATATAGCTTCTCAAGTTCAGAGAAGAGTGTATAAAGTTGTTTCTACATGTGGTGAAGTGCCACAAGTAGAAAAGAAGGCCCATTATGGGAAACAGCTAGAAATCAGTAGTCATTCAGAGCAAATACTAATGAATATCACAGAATAGTGAGAGAACAAGTGTAAAAGACATCAAAATGTACGTCTCTAGTCTAGAAAGGATGTTGTACACTGCACAAATCCTTGAATTAGAGTTAGTTCACATGAAACCAGTGTTTGAAACCATCAGAATTCACTGAAAAGTAGTATTCAACTGTAAAACAGTTGGAAGACAAGTGTATATAGCTTCTCAAGTTCAGAGAAGAGTGTATAAAGTTGTTTCTACATGTGGTGAAGTCGCACAAGTAGAAAAGAAGGCCCATTAGAGGAAACAGCTAGAAATCAGTAGTCATTCAGAGCAAATACTAATGAATATCACAGAATAGAGAGAGAACAAGTGTAAAAGACATCAAAATGTAAGTCTCTAGTCTAGAAAGGATGTTGTACACTGCAGAAATCCTGGAAATAGAGTTAGTTCACATGAAACCAGTGTTTCAAACCACCAGAATGCACTGAAAAGTAGTATTTAACTGTAAAACAGTTGAAAGACAAGTTTATATAGCTTCGCAAGTCCACAGAAGACTGTATAAAGTTGTTTCTACATGTGGTGAAGTTCCCCAAGTAGAGCAGAAGGCCCATTATAAGAAACAGCTAGAAATCAGTAGTAATTCAGAGGAAATAGTAATGAATATCATAGAATTGTGTGAGAACAAGTGTAAAAGACATAAAAATCTAAGTTTCTAGTCTAGAAAGGATGTTATACACTACAGAAATCCTTGAAATAGAGTTACTTCACAAGAACCAGGGTTTCAACCCACTAGAATTCACTGAAAAGTAGTATTCAACTGTAAAACAGTTGAAAGACAAGTGTATGTAGCTTCTCAAGTTCAGAGAAGAGTGTATAAAGTTGTTTCTACATGTGGTGAAGTCCCACAAGTAGAAAAGAAGGCCCATTATAGGAAACAGCTAGAAATCAGTAGTCATTCAGAGCAAATACTAATGAATATCACAGAATAGAGAGAGAACAAGTGTAAAAGACATCAAAATGTAAGTCTCTAGTCTAGAAAGGATGTTGTACACTGCAGAAATCCTTGAAATAGAGTTAATTCACATGAAACCAGTGTTTCAAACCACCAGAATGCACTGAAAAGAAGTATTTAACTGTAAAACAGTTGAAAGACAAATTTATATAGCTTCGCAAGTCCACAGAAGAGTGTATAAAGTTGTTTCTACATGTGGTGAAGTTCCCCAAGTAGAGCAGAAGGCCCATTATTAGAAACAACTAGAAATCAGTAGTAATTCAGAGGAAATGGTAATGAATATCATAGAATTGTGTGAGAACAAGTGTAAAAGACATAAAAATCTAAGTTTCTAGTCTAGAAAGGATGTTGTACACTACAGAAATCCTTGAAATAGAGTTACTTCACAAGAAAACAGTGTTTCAACCCACTAGAATTCACTGAAAAGTAGTATTCAACTGTAAAACAGTTGAAAGACAAGTGTATGTAGCTTCTCAAGTTCAGAGAAGAGTGTATAAAGTTGTTTCTACATGTGGTGAAGTCCCACAAGTAGAGCAGAAGGCCCATTATAAGAAACAGCTAGAAATCAGTAGTAATTCAGAGGAAATAGTAATGAATATCATAGAATTGTGTGAGAACAAGTGTAAAAGACATAAAAATCTAAGTTTCTAGTCTAGAAAGGATGTTATACACTACAGAAATCCTTGAAATAGAGTTACTTCACAAGAACCAGGGTTTCAACCCACTAGAATTCACTGAAAAGTAGTATTCAACTGTAAAACAGTTGAAAGACAAGTGTATGTAGCTTCTCAAGTTCAGAGAAGAGTGTATAAAGTTGTTTCTACATGTGGTGAAGTCCCACAAGTAGAAAAGAAGGCCCATTATAGGAAACAGCTAGAAATCCGTAGTCATTCAGAGCAAATACTAATGAATATCACAGAATAGAGAGAGAACAAGTGTAAAAGACATCAAAATGTAAGTCTCTAGTCTAGAAAGGATGTTGTACACTGCAGAAATCCTTGAAATAGAGTTAATTCACATGAAACCAGTGTTTCAAACCACCAGAATGCACTGAAAAGAAGTATTTAACTGTAAAACAGTTGAAAGACAAATTTATATAGCTTCGCAAGTCCACAGAAGAGTGTATAAAGTTGTTTCTACATGTGGTGAAGTTCCCCAAGTAGAGCAGAAGGCCCATTATTAGAAACAACTAGAAATCAGTAGTAATTCAGAGGAAATGGTAATGAATATCATAGAATTGTGTGAGAACAAGTGTAAAAGACATAAAAATCTAAGTTTCTAGTCTAGAAAGGATGTTGTACACTACAGAAATCCTTGAAATAGTTACTTCACAAGAAAACAGTGTTTCAACCCACTAGAATTCACTGAAAAGTAGTATTCAACTGTAAAACAGTTGAAAGACAAGTGTATGTAGCTTCTCAAGTTCAGAGAAGAGTGTATAAAGTTGTTTCTACATGTGGTGAAGTCCCACAAGTAGAGCAGAAGGCCCATTATAAGAAACAGCTAGAAATCAGTAGTAATTCAGAGGAAATAGTAATGAATATCATAGAATTGTGTGAGAACAAGTGTAAAAGACATAAAAATCTAAGTTTCTAGTCTAGAAAGGATGTTATACACTACAGAAATCCTTGAAATAGAGTTACTTCACAAGAACCAGTGTTTCAACCCACTAGAATTCACTGAAAAGTAGTATTCAACTGTAAAACAGTTGAAAGACAAGTGTATGTAGCTTCTCAAGTTCAGAGAAGAGTGTATAAAGTTGTTTCTACATGTGGTGAAGTCCCACAAGTAGAAAAGAAGGCCCATTATAGGAAACAGCTAGAAATCAGTAGTCATTCAGAGCAAATACTAATGAATATCACAGAATAGAGAGAGAACAAGTGTAAAAGACATCAAAATGTAAGTCTCTAGTCAAGAAAGGATGTTGTACACTGCAGAAATCCTTGAAATAGAGTTAGTTCACATGAAACCAGTGTTTCAAACCACCAGAATGGACTGAAAAGAAGTATTTAACTATAAAACAGTTGAAACACAAATTTATATAGCTTCGCAAGTCCACAGAAGAGTGTATAAAGTTGTTTCTACATGTGGTGAAGTTCCCCAAGTAGAGCAGAAGGCCCATTATTAGAAACAACTAGAAATCAGTAGTAATTCAGAGGAAATAGTAATGAATATCATAGAATTGTGTGAGAACAAGTGTAAAAGACATAAAAATCTAAGTTTCTAGTCTAGAAAGGATGTTGTACACTGCAGAAATCCTTGAAATAGAGTTACTTCACAAGAAAACAGTGTTTCAACCCACTAGAATTCACTGAAAAGTAGTATTAAACTGTAAAACAGTTGAAAGACAAGTGTATGTAGCTTCGCAAGTTCAGAGAAGAGTGTATAAAGTTGTTTCTACATGTGGTGAAGTCCCACAAGTAGAAAAGAAGGCCCATTATAGGAAACAGCTAGAAATCAGTAGTAATTCAGAGGAAATACTAATGAATATTATAGAATTGTGTGAGAACAAGTGTAAAAGACATAAAAATCTAAGTTTCTAGTCTAGAAAGGATGTTATACACTACAGAAATCCTTGAAATAGAGTTACTTCACAAGAAAACAGTGTTTCAACCCACTAGAAGTCACTGAAAAGTAGTATTCAACTGTAAAACAGTTGAAAGACAAGTGTATGTAGCTTCTCAAGTTCAGAGAAGAGTGTATAAAGTTGTTTCTACATGTGGTGAAGTGCCACAAGTAGAAAAGAAGGCCCATTATAGGAAACAGCTAGAAATCAGTAGTCATTCAGAGCAAATACTAATGAATATCACAGAATAGAGAGAGAACAAGTGTAAAAGACATAAAAATCTAAGTTTCTAGTCTAGAAAGGATGTTATACACTACAGAAATCCTTGAAATAGAGTTACTTCACAAGAACCAGTGTTTCAACCCACTAGAATTCACTGAAAAGTAGTATTCAACTGTAAAACAGTTGAAAGACAAGTGTATGTAGCTTCTCAAGTTCAGAGAAGAGTGTATAAAGTTGTTTCTACATGTGGTGAAGTTCCCCAAGTAGAGCAGAAGGCCCATTATAAGAAACAGCTAGAAATCAGTAGTAATTCAGAGGAAATAGTAATGAATATCATAGAATTGTGTGAGAACAAGTGTAAAAGACATAAAAATCTAAGTTTCTAGTCTAGAAAGGATGTTATACACTACAGAAATCCTTGAAATAGAGTTACTTCACAAGAAAACAGTGTTTCAACCCACTAGAATTCACTGAAAAGTAGTATTCAACTGTAAAACAGTTGAAAGACAAGTGTATGTAGCTTCTCAAGTTCAGAGAAGAGTGTATAAAGTTGTTTCTACATGTGGTGAAGTCCCACAAGTAGAAAAGAAGGCCCATTATAGGAAACAGCTAGAAATCAGTAGTCATTCAGAGCAAATACTAATGAATATCACAGAATAGAGAGAGAACAAGTGTAAAAGACATCAAAATGTAAGTCTCTAGTCTAGAAAGGATGTTGTACACTGCAGAAATCCTTGAAATAGAGTTAGTTCACATGAAACCAGTGTTTCAAACCACCAGAATGCACTGAAAAGAATTATTTAACTGTAAAACAGTTGAAAGACAAGTTTATATAGCTTCGCAAGTCCACAGAAGAGTGTATAAAGTTGTTTCTACATGTGGTGAAGTTCCCCAAGTAGAGCAGAAGGCCCATTATAAGAAACAGCTAGAAATCAGTAGTAATTCAGAGGAAATAGTAATGAATATCATAGAATTGTGTGAGAACAAGTGTAAAAGACATAAAAATCTAAGTTTCTAGTCTAGAAAGGATGTTATACACTACAGAAATCCTTGAAATAGAGTTACTTCACAAGAAAACAGTGTTTCAACCCACTAGAATTCACTGAAAAGTAGTATTCAACTGTAAAACAGTTGAAAGACAAGTGTATGTAGCTTCTCAAGTTCAGAGAAGAGTGTATAAAGTTGTTTCTACATGTGGTGAAGTCCCACAAGTAGAAAAGAAGGCCCATTATAGGAAACAGCTAGAAATCAGTAGTCATTCAGAGCAAATACTAATGAATATCACAGAATAGAGAGAGAACAAGTGTAAAAGACATCAAAATGTAAGTCTCTAGTCTAGAAAGGATGTTGTACACTGCAGAAATCCTGGAAATAGAGTTAGTTCACATGAAACCAGTGTTTCAAACCACCAGAATGCACTGAAAAGTAGTATTTAACTGTAAAACAGTTGAAAGACAAGTGTATGTAGCTTCTCAAGTTCAGAGAAGAGTGTATAAAGTTGTTTCTACATGTGGTGAAGTCCCACAAGTAGAGCAGAAGGCCCATTATAAGAAACAGCTAGAAATCAGTAGTAATTCAGAGGAAATAGTAATGAATATCATAGAATTGTGTGAGAACAAGTGTAAAGGACATAAAAATCTAAGTTTCTAGTCTAGAAAGGATGTTATACACTACAGAAATCCTTGAAATAGAGTTACTTCACAAGAACCAGTGTTTCAACCCACTAGAATTCACTGAAAAGTAGTATTCAACTGTAAAACAGTTGAAAGACAAGTGTATGTAGCTTCTCAAGTTCAGAGAAGAGTGTATAAAGTTGTTTCTACATGTGGTGAAGTCCCACAAGTAGAAAAGAAGGCCCATTATAGGAAACAGCTAGAAATCAGTAGTCATTCAGAGCAAATACTAATGAATATCACAGAATAGAGAGAGAACAAGTGTAAAAGACATCAAAATGTAAGTCTCTAGTCTAGAAAGGATGTTGTACACTGCAGATATCCTTGAAATAGAGTTAGTTCACATGAAACCAGTGTTTCAAACCACCAGAATGGACTGAAAAGAAGTATTTAACTATAAAACAGTTGAAAGACAAATTTATATAGCTTCGCAAGTCCACAGAAGAGTGTATAAAGTTGTTTCTACATGTGGTGAAGTTCCCCAAGTAGAGCAGAAGGCCCATTATTAGAAACAACTAGAAATCAGTAGTAATTCAGAGGAAATAGTAATGAATATCATAGAATTGTGTGAGAACAAGTGTAAAAGACATAAAAATCTAAGTTTCTAGTCTAGAAAGGATGTTGTACACTGCAGAAATCCTTGAAATAGAGTTACTTCACAAGAAAACAGTGTTTCAACCCACTAGAATTCACTGAAAAGTAGTATTCAACTGTAAAACAGTTGAAAGACAAGTGTATGTAGCTTCGCAAGTTCAGAGAAGAGTGTATAAAGTTGTTTCTACATGTGGTGAAGTCCCACAAGTAGAAAAGAAGGCCCATTATAGGAAACAGCTAGAAATCAGTAGTAATTCAGAGGAAATACTAATGAATATTATAGAATTGTGTGAGAACAAGTGTAAAAGACATAAAAATCTAAGTTTCTAGTCTAGAAAGGATGTTATACACTACAGAAATCCTTGAAATAGAGTTACTTCACAAGAAAACAGTGTTTCAACCCACTAGAAGTCACTGAAAAGTAGTATTCAACTGTAAAACAGTTGAAAGACAAGTGTATGTAGCTTCTCAAGTTCAGAGAAGAGTGTATAAAGTTGTTTCTACATGTGGTGAAGTGCCACAAGTAGAAAAGAAGGCCCATTATAGGAAACAGCTAGAAATCAGTAGTCATTCAGAGCAAATACTAATGAATATCACAGAATAGAGAGAGAACAAGTGTAAAAGACATAAAAATCTAAGTTTCTAGTCTAGAAAGGATGTTATACACTACAGAAATCCTTGAAATAGAGTTACTTCACAAGAACCAGTGTTTCAACCCACTAGAATTCACTGAAAAGTAGTATTCAACTGTAAAACAGTTGAAAGACAAGTGTATGTAGCTTCTCAAGTTCAGAGAAGAGTGTATAAAGTTGTTTCTACATGTGGTGAAGTCCCACAAGTAGAAAAGAAGGCCCATTATAGGAAACAGCTAGAAATCAGTAGTCATTCAGAGCAAATACTAATGAATATCACAGAATAGAGAGAGAACAAGTGTAAAAGACATCAAAATGTAAGTCTCTAGTCTAGAAAGGATGTTGTACACTGCAGAAATCCTTGAAATAGAGTTAGTTCACATGAAACCAGTGTTTCAAACCACCAGAATGGACTGCAAAGAAGTATTTAACTATAAAACAGTTGAAAGACAAATTTATATAGCTTCGCAAGTCCACAGAAGAGTGTATAAAGTTGTTTCTACATGTGGTGAAGTTCCCCAAGTAGAGCAGAAGGCCCATTATTAGAAACAACTAGAAATCAGTAGTAATTCAGAGGAAATAGTAATGAATATCATAGAATTGTGTGAGAACAAGTGTAAAAGACATAAAAATCTAAGTTTCTAGTCTAGAAAGGATGTTGTACACTGCAGAAATCCTTGAAATAGAGTTACTTCACAAGAAAACAGTGTTTCAACCCACTAGAATTCACTGAAAAGTAGTATTCAACTGTAAAACAGTTGAAAGACAAGTGTATGTAGCTTCGCAAGTTCAGAGAAGAGTGTATAAAGTTGTTTCTACATGTGGTGAAGTCCCACAAGTAGAAAAGAAGGCCCATTATAGGAAACAGCTAGAAATCAGTAGTAATTCAGAGGAAATACTAATGAATATTATAGAATTGTGTGAGAACAAGTGTAAAAGACATAAAAATCTAAGTTTCTAGTCTAGAAAGGATGTTATACACTACAGAAATCCTTGAAATAGAGTTACTTCACAAGAAAACAGTGTTTCAACCCACTAGAATTCACTGAAAAGTAGTATTCAACTGTAAAACAGTTGAAAGACAAGTGTATGTAGCTTCTCAAGTTCAGAGAAGAGTGTATAAAGTTGTTTTTACATGTGGTGAAGTCCCACAAGTAGAAAAGAAGGCCCATTATAGGAAACAGCTAGAAATCAGTAGTCATTCAGAGCAAATACTAATGAATATCACAGAATAGAGAGAGAACAAGTGTAAAAGACATCAAAATGTAAGTCTCTAGTCTAGAAAGGATGTTGTACACTGCAGAAATCCTTGAAATAGAGTTAGTTCACATGAAACCAGTGTTTCAAACCACCAGAATGCACTGAAAAGAAGTATTTAACTGTAAAACAGTTGAAAGACAAGTTTATATAGCTTCGCAAGTCCACAGAAGAGTGTATAAAGTTGTTTCTACATGTGGTGAAGTTCCCCAAGTAGAGCAGAAGGCCCATTATAAGAAACAGCTAGAAATCAGTAGTAATTCAGAGGAAATAGTAATGAATATCATAGAATTGTGTGAGAACAAGTGTAAAAGACATAAAAATCTAAGTTTCTAGTCTAGAAAGGATGTTATACACTACAGAAATCCTTGAAATAGAGTTACTTCACAAGAAAACAGTGTTTCAACCCACTAGAATTCACTGAAAAGTAGTATTCAACTGTAAAACAGTTGAAAGACAAGTGTATGTAGCTTCTCAAGTTCAGAGAAGAGTGTATAAAGTTGTTTCTACATGTGGTGAAGTCCCACAAGTAGAAAAGAAGGCCCATTATAGGAAACAGCTAGAAATCAGTAGTCATTCAGAGCAAATACTAATGAATATCACAGAATAGAGAGAGAACAAGTGTAAAAGACATCAAAATGTAAGTCTCTAGTCTAGAAAGGATGTTGTACACTGCAGAAATCCTGGAAATAGAGTTAGTTCACATGAAACCAGTGTTTCAAACCACCAGAATGCACTGAAAAGTAGTATTTAACTGTAAAACAGTTGAAAGACAAGTGTATGTAGCTTCTCAAGTTCAGAGAAGAGTGTATAAAGTTGTTTCTACATGTGGTGAAGTCCCACAAGTAGAGCAGAAGGCCCATTATAAGAAACAGCTAGAAATCAGTAGTAATTCAGAGGAAATAGTAATGAATATCATAGAATTGTGTGAGAACAAGTGTAAAGGACATAAAAATCTAAGTTTCTAGTCTAGAAAGGATGTTATACACTACAGAAATCCTTGAAATAGAGTTACTTCACAAGAACCAGTGTTTCAACCCACTAGAATTCACTGAAAAGTAGTATTCAACTGTAAAACAGTTGAAAGACAAGTGTATGTAGCTTCTCAAGTTCAGAGAAGAGTGTATAAAGTTGTTTCTACATGTGGTGAAGTCCCACAAGTAGAAAAGAAGGCCCATTATAGGAAACAGCTAGAAATCAGTAGTCATTCAGAGCAAATACTAATGAATATCACAGAATAGAGAGAGAACAAGTGTAAAAGACATCAAAATGTAAGTCTCTAGTCTAGAAAGGATGTTGTACACTGCAGAAATCCTGGAAATAGAGTTAGTTCACATGAAACCAGTGTTTCAAACCACCAGAATGCACTGAAAAGAAGTATTTAACTGTAAAACAGTTGAAAGACAAGTTTATATAGCTTCGCAAGTCCACAGAAGACTGTATAAAGTTGTTTCTACATGTGGTGAAGTTCCCCAAGTAGAGCAGAAGGCCCATTATAAGAAACAGGTAGAAATCAGTAGTAATTCAGAGGAAATAGTAATGAATATCATAGAATTGTGTGAGAACAAGTGTAAAAGACATAAAAATCTAAGTTTCTAGTCTAGAAAGGATGTTATACACTATAGAAATCCTTGAAATAGAGTTACTTCACAAGAAAACAGTGTTTCAACCCACTAGAATTCACTGAAAAGTAGTATTCAACTGTAAAACAGTTGAAAGACAAGTGTATGTAGCTTCTCAAGTTCAGAGAAGAGTGTATAAAGTTGTTTCTACATGTGGTGAAGTCCCACAAGTAGAAAAGAAGGCCCATTATAGGAAACAGCTAGAAATCAGTAGTCATTCAGAGCAAATACTAATGAATATCACAGAATAGAGAGAGAACAAGTGTAAAAGACATCAAAATGTAAGTCTCTAGTCTAGAAAGGATGTTGTACACTGCAGAAATCCTTGAAATAGAGTTAGTTCACATGAAACCAGTGTTTCAAACCACCAGAATGCACTGAAAAGAAGTATTTAACTGTAAAACAGTTGAAAGACAAGTTTATATAGCTTCGCAAGTCCACAGAAGAGTGTATAAAGTTGTTTCTACATGTGGTGAAGTTCCCCAAGTAGAGCAGAAGGCCCATTATAAGAAACAGCTAGAAATCAGTAGTAATTCAGAGGAAATAGTAATGAATATCATAGAATTGTGTGAGAACAAGTGTAAAAGACATAAAAATCTAAGTTTCTAGTCTAGAAAGGATGTTGTACACTACAGAAATCCTTGAAATAGAGTTACTTCACAAGAAAACAGTGTTTCAACCCACTAGAATTCACTGAAAAGTAGTATTCAACTGTAAAACAGTTGAAAGACAAGTGTATGTAGCTTCTCAAGTTCAGAGAAGAGTGTATAAAGTTGTTTCTACATGTGGTGAAGTCCCACAAGTAGAAAAGAAGGCCCATTATAGGAAACAGCTAGAAATCAGTAGTCATTCAGAGCAAATACTAATGAATATCACAGAATAGAGAGAGAACAAGTGTAAAAGACATCAAAATGTAAGTCTCTAGTCTAGAAAGGATGTTGTACACTGCAGAAATCCTTGAAATAGAGTTACTTCACATGAAACCAGTGTTTCAAACCACCAGAATGCACTGAAAAGTAGTATTTAACTGTAAAACAGTTGAAAGACAAGGTTATATAGCTTCGCAAGTCCACAGAAGACTGTATAAAGTTGTTTCTACATGTGGTGAAGTCCCACAAGTAGAGCAGAAGGCCCATTATAGGAAGCAGCTAGAAATCAGTAGTAATTCAGAGGAAATACTAATGAATATCATAGAATTGTGTGAGAACAAGTGTTAAAGACATAAAAATCTAAGTTTCTAGTCTAGAAAGGATGTTGTACACTACAGAAATCCTTGAAATAGAGTTACTTCACAAGAAAACAGTGTTTCAACCCACTAGAATTCACTGAAAAGTAGTATTCAACTGTAAAACAGTTGAAAGACAAGTTTATATAGCTTCTCAAGTTCAGAGAAGAGTGTATAAAGTTGTTTCTACATGTGGTGAAGTCCCACAAGTAGAAAAGAAGGCCCATTATAGGAAACAGCTAGAAATCAGTAGTCATTCAGAGCAAATACTAATGAATATCACAGAATAGAGAGAGAACAAGTGTAAAAGACATCAAAATGTAAGTCTCTAGTCTAGAAAGGATGTTGTACACTGCAGAAATCCTTGAAATAGAGTTAGTTCACATGAAACCAGTGTTTCAAACCACCTGAATGCACTGAAAAGAAGTATTTAACTGTAAAACAGTTGAAAGACAAGTTTATATAGCTTCGCAAGTCCACAGAAGAGTGTATAAAGTTGTTTCTACATGTGGTGAAGTTCCCCAAGTAGAGCAGAAGGCCCATTATAAGAAACAGCTAGAAATCAGTAGTAATTCAGAGGAAATAGTAATGAATATCATAGAATTGTGTGAGAACAAGTGTAAAAGACATAAAAATCTAAGTTTCTAGTCTAGAAAGGATGTTATACACTACAGAAATCCTTGAAATAGAGTTACTTCACAAGAAAACAGTGTTTCAACCCACTAGAATTCACTGAAAAGTAGTATTCAACTGTAAAACAGTTGAAAGACAAGTGTATGTAGCTTCTCAAGTTCAGAGAAGAGTGTATAAAGTTGTTTCTACATGTGGTGAAGTCCCACAAGTAGAAAAGAAGGCCCATTATAGGAAACAGCTAGAAATCAGTAGTCATTCAGAGCAAATACTAATGAATATCACAGAATAGAGAGAGAACAAGTGTAAAAGACATCAAAATGTAAGTCTCTAGTCTAGAAAGGATGTTGTACACTGCAGAAATCCTGGAAATAGAGTTAGTTCACATGAAACCAGTGTTTCAAACCACCAGAATGCACTGAAAAGTAGTATTTAACTGTAAAACAGTTGAAAGACAAGTTTATATAGCTTCGCAAGTCCACAGAAGACTGTATAAAGTTGTTTCTACATGTGGTGAAGTTCCCCAAGTAGAGCAGAAGGCCCATTATTAGAAACAACTAGAAATCAGTAGTAATTCAGAGGAAATGGTAATGAATATCATAGAATTGTGTGAGAACAAGTGTAAAAGACATAAAAATCTAAGTTTCTAGTCTAGAAAGGATGTTGTACACTACAGAAATCCTTGAAATAGAGTTACTTCACAAGAAAACAGTGTTTCAACCCACTAGAATTCACTGAAAAGTAGTATTCAACTGTAAAACAGTTGAAAGACAAGTGTATGTAGCTTCTCAAGTTCAGAGAAGAGTGTATAAAGTTGTTTCTACATGTGGTGAAGTCCCACAAGTAGAGCAGAAGGCCCATAATAAGAAACAGCTAGAAATCAGTAGTAATTCAGAGGAAATAGTAATGAATATCATAGAATTGTGTGAGAACAAGTGTAAAAGACATAAAAATCTAAGTTTCTAGTCTAGAAAGGATGTTATACACTACAGAAATCCTTGAAATAGAGTTACTTCACAAGAACCAGTGTTTCAACCCACTAGAATTCACTGAAAAGTAGTATTCAACTGTAAAACAGTTGAAAGACAAGTGTATGTAGCTTCTCAAGTTCAGAGAAGAGTGTATAAAGTTGTTTCTACATGTGGTGAAGTCCCACAAGTAGAAAAGAAGGCCCATTATAGGAAACAGCTAGAAATCAGTAGTCATTCAGAGCAAATACTAATGAATATCACAGAATAGAGAGAGAACAAGTGTAAAAGACATCAAAATGTAAGTCTCTAGTCTAGAAAGGATGTTGTACACTGCAGAAATCCTGGAAATAGAGTTAGTTCACATGAAACCAGTGTTTCAAACCACCAGAATGCACTGAAAAGAAGTATTTAACTGTAAAACAGTTGAAAGACAAGTTTATATAGCTTCGCAAGTCCACAGAAGACTGTATAAAGTTGTTTCTACATGTGGTGAAGTTCCCCAAGTAGAGCAGAAGGCCCATTATAAGAAACAGGTAGAAATCAGTAGTAATTCAGAGGAAATAGTAATGAATATCATAGAATTGTGTGAGAACAAGTGTAAAAGACATAAAAATCTAAGTTTCTAGTCTAGAAAGGATGTTATACACTATAGAAATCCTTGAAATAGAGTTACTTCACAAGAAAACAGTGTTTCAACCCACTAGAATTCACTGAAAAGTAGTATTCAACTGTAAAACAGTTGAAAGACAAGTGTATGTAGCTTCTCAAGTTCAGAGAAGAGTGTATAAAGTTGTTTCTACATGTGGTGAAGTCCCACAAGTAGAAAAGAAGGCCCATTATAGGAAACAGCTAGAAATCAGTAGTCATTCAGAGCAAATACTAATGAATATCACAGAATAGAGAGAGAACAAGTGTAAAAGACATCAAAATGTAAGTCTCTAGTCTAGAAAGGATGTTGTACACTGCAGAAATCCTTGAAATAGAGTTAGTTCACATGAAACCAGTGTTTCAAACCACCAGAATGCACTGAAAAGAAGTATTTAACTGTAAAACAGTTGAAAGACAAGTTTATATAGCTTCGCAAGTCCACAGAAGAGTGTATAAAGTTGTTTCTACATGTGGTGAAGTTCCCCAAGTAGAGCAGAAGGCCCATTATAAGAAACAGCTAGAAATCAGTAGTAATTCAGAGGAAATAGTAATGAATATCATAGAATTGTGTGAGAACAAGTGTAAAAGACATAAAAATCTAAGTTTCTAGTCTAGAAAGGATGTTGTACACTACAGAAATCCTTGAAATAGAGTTACTTCACAAGAAAACAGTGTTTCAACCCACTAGAATTCACTGAAAAGTAGTATTCAACTGTAAAACAGTTGAAAGACAAGTGTATGTAGCTTCTCAAGTTCAGAGAAGAGTGTATAAAGTTGTTTCTACATGTGGTGAAGTCCCACAAGTAGAAAAGAAGGCCCATTATAGGAAACAGCTAGAAATCAGTAGTCATTCAGAGCAAATACTAATGAATATCACAGAATAGAGAGAGAACAAGTGTAAAAGACATCAAAATGTAAGTCTCTAGTCTAGAAAGGATGTTGTACACTGCAGAAATCCTTGAAATAGAGTTACTTCACATGAAACCAGTGTTTCAAACCACCAGAATGCACTGAAAAGTAGTATTTAACTGTAAAACAGTTGAAAGACAAGGTTATATAGCTTCGCAAGTCCACAGAAGACTGTATAAAGTTGTTTCTACATGTGGTGAAGTCCCACAAGTAGAGCAGAAGGCCCATTATAGGAAGCAGCTAGAAATCAGTAGTAATTCAGAGGAAATACTAATGAATATCATAGAATTGTGTGAGAACAAGTGTTAAAGACATAAAAATCTAAGTTTCTAGTCTAGAAAGGATGTTGTACACTACAGAAATCCTTGAAATAGAGTTACTTCACAAGAAAACAGTGTTTCAACCCACTAGAATTCACTGAAAAGTAGTATTCAACTGTAAAACAGTTGAAAGACAAGTTTATATAGCTTCTCAAGTTCAGAGAAGAGTGTATAAAGTTGTTTCTACATGTGGTGAAGTCCCACAAGTAGAAAAGAAGGCCCATTATAGGAAACAGCTAGAAATCAGTAGTCATTCAGAGCAAATACTAATGAATATCACAGAATAGAGAGAGAACAAGTGTAAAAGACATCAAAATGTAAGTCTCTAGTCTAGAAAGGATGTTGTACACTGCAGAAATCCTTGAAATAGAGTTAGTTCACATGAAACCAGTGTTTCAAACCACCTGAATGCACTGAAAAGAAGTATTTAACTGTAAAACAGTTGAAAGACAAGTTTATATAGCTTCGCAAGTCCACAGAAGAGTGTATAAAGTTGTTTCTACATGTGGTGAAGTTCCCCAAGTAGAGCAGAAGGCCCATTATAAGAAACAGCTAGAAATCAGTAGTAATTCAGAGGAAATAGTAATGAATATCATAGAATTGTGTGAGAACAAGTGTAAAAGACATAAAAATCTAAGTTTCTAGTCTAGAAAGGATGTTATACACTACAGAAATCCTTGAAATAGAGTTACTTCACAAGAAAACAGTGTTTCAACCCACTAGAATTCACTGAAAAGTAGTATTCAACTGTAAAACAGTTGAAAGACAAGTGTATGTAGCTTCTCAAGTTCAGAGAAGAGTGTATAAAGTTGTTTCTACATGTGGTGAAGTCCCACAAGTAGAAAAGAAGGCCCATTATAGGAAACAGCTAGAAATCAGTAGTCATTCAGAGCAAATACTAATGAATATCACAGAATAGAGAGAGAACAAGTGTAAAAGACATCAAAATGTAAGTCTCTAGTCTAGAAAGGATGTTGTACACTGCAGAAATCCTGGAAATAGAGTTAGTTCACATGAAACCAGTGTTTCAAACCACCAGAATGCACTGAAAAGTAGTATTTAACTGTAAAACAGTTGAAAGACAAGTTTATATAGCTTCGCAAGTCCACAGAAGACTGTATAAAGTTGTTTCTACATGTGGTGAAGTTCCCCAAGTAGAGCAGAAGGCCCATTATAAGAAACAGCTAGAAATCAGTAGTAATTCAGAGGAAATAGTAATGAATATCATAGAATTGTGTGAGAACAAGTGTAAAAGACATAAAAATCTAAGTTTCTAGTCTAGAAAGGATGTTATACACTACAGAAATCCTTGAAATAGAGTTACTTCACAAGAACCAGGGTTTCAACCCACTAGAATTCACTGAAAAGTAGTATTCAACTGTAAAACAGTTGAAAGACAAGTGTATGTAGCTTCTCAAGTTCAGAGAAGAGTGTATAACGTTGTTTCTACATGTGGTGAAGTCCCACAAGTAGAAAAGAAGGCCCATTATAGGAAACAGCTAGAAATCAGTAGTCATTCAGAGCAAATACTAATGAATATCACAGAATAGAGAGAGAACAAGTGTAAAAGACATCAAAATGTAAGTCTCTAGTCTAGAAAGGATGTTGTACACTGCAGAAATCCTTGAAATAGAGTTAATTCACATGAAACCAGTGTTTCAAACCACCAGAATGCACTGAAAAGAAGTATTTAACTGTAAAACTGTTGAAAGACAAATTTATATAGCTTCGCAAGTCCACAGAAGAGTGTATAAAGTTGTTTCTACATGTGGTGAAGTTCCCCAAGTAGAGCAGAAGGCCCATTATTAGAAACAACTAGAAATCAGTAGTAATTCAGAGGAAATGGTAATGAATATCATAGAATTGTGTGAGAACAAGTGTAAAAGACATAAAAATCTAAGTTTCTAGTCTAGAAAGGATGTTGTACACTACAGAAATCCTTGAAATAGAGTTACTTCACAAGAAAACAGTGTTTCAACCCACTAGAATTCACTGAAAAGTAGTATTCAACTGTAAAACAGTTGAAAGACAAGTGTATGTAGCTTCTCAAGTTCAGAGAAGAGTGTATAAAGTTGTTTCTACATGTGGTGAAGTCCCACAAGTAGAGCAGAAGGCCCATAATAAGAAACAGCTAGAAATCAGTAGTAATTCAGAGGAAATAGTAATGAATATCATAGAATTGTGTGAGAACAAGTGTAAAAGACATAAAAATCTAAGTTTCTAGTCTAGAAAGGATGTTATACACTACAGAAATCCTTGAAATAGAGTTACTTCACAAGAACCAGTGTTTCAACCCACTAGAATTCACTGAAAAGTAGTATTCAACTGTAAAACAGTTGAAAGACAAGTGTATGTAGCTTCTCAAGTTCAGAGAAGAGTGTATAAAGTTGTTTCTACATGTGGTGAAGTCCCACAAGTAGAAAAGAAGGCCCATTATAGGAAACAGCTAGAAATCAGTAGTCATTCAGAGCAAATACTAATGAATATCACAGAATAGAGAGAGAACAAGTGTAAAAGACATCAAAATGTAAGTCTCTAGTCTAGAAAGGATGTTGTACACGGCACAAATCCTTGAAATAGAGTTAGTTCACATGAAACCAGTGTTTGAAACCACCAGAATTCACTGAAAAGTAGTATTCAACTGTAAAACAGTTGAAAGACAAGTGTGTATAGCTTCCCACGTTCAGAGAAGAGTGTATAAAGTTGTTTCTACATGTGGTGAAGTCCCACAAGTAGAAAAGAAGGCCCATTATAGGAAACAGCTAGAAATCAGTAGTCATTCAGAGCAAATACTAATGAATATCACAGAATAGTGAGAGAACAAGTGTAAAAGACATCAAAATGTAAGTCTCTAGTCTAGAAATGATGTTGTACACTGCAGAAATCCTTGAAATAGAGTTAGTTCACATGAAACCAGTGTTTTAAACCACCGGAATTCACTGAAAAGTAGTATTTAATTATAAAACAGTTGAAAGACAAGTATATATAGCTTCTCAAGTTCAGAGAAGAATGTATAAAGTTGTTTCTACATGTGGTGAAGCCCCACAAGTAGAAAAGAAGGCCCATTATAGGAAACAGCTAGAAATCACTAGAAATTTAGAGGAAATACTAATGAATATCATAGAATTTTGTGAGAACAAGTGGAAAACCATCAAAATGTAAGTTTCTAGGCTAGAAAGGATGTTGTACACTGAAGAAATCCTTGAAATAGAGTTAGTTCACATGAAACCAGTGTTTCAAACCACCGGAATTCACTGAAAAGTAGTATTTAACTGTAAAACAGTTCAAAGACAAGTTTATATAGCTTCGCAAGTCCAGAGAAGAGTGTATAAAGTAGTTTCTACATTTGGTGAAGTCCCACAAGTAGAAAAGAAGGCCCATTATAGGAAACAACTAGAAATCAGTAGTCATTCACAGCAAATACTAATGAATATCACAGAATAGTGAGAGAACAAGTGTAAAAGACATCAAAATGTAAGTCTCTAGTCTAGAAAGGATGTTGTACACGGCACAAATCCTTGAAATAGAGTTAGTTCACATGAAACCAGTGTTTGAAAACACCAGAATTCACTGAAAAGTAGTATTCAACTGTAAAGCAGTTGAAAGACAAGTGTGTATAGCTTCTCAAGTTCAGAGAAGAATGTATAAAGTTGTTTCTACATGTGGTGAAGCCCCACAAGTAGAAAAGAAGGCCCATTATAGGAAACAGCTAGAAATCAGTATTAATTCAGAGGAAATACTAATGAATATCATAGAATTTTGTGAGAACAAGTGGAAAACCATCAAAATGTAAGTTTCTAGGCTAGAATGGATGTTGTACACTGAAGAAATCCTTGAAATAGAGTTAGTTCACATGAAACCAGTGTTTCAAACCATGGGAATTCACTGAAAAGTAGTATTCAACTGTAAAACAGTTGAAAGACAAGTTTATATAGCTTCGCAAGTCCAGAGAAGAGTGTATAAAGTTGTTTCTACATGTGGTGAAGTCCCACAAGTAGAAAAGAAGGCCCATTATAGTAAACAGTTAGAAATCAGTAGTCATTCAGAGCAAATACTAATGAATATCACAGAATAGTGAGAGAACAAGTGTAAAAGACATCAAAATGTAAGTCTCTAGTCTAGAAAGGATGTTGTACACGGCACAAATCCTTGAAATAGAGTTGGTTCACATGAAACCAGTGTTTGAAACCAACAGAATTCACTGAAAAGTAGTATTTAACTGTAAAACAGTAGAAAGACAAGTTTACATAGTTTCGCAAGTCTAGAGAAGAGTGTATAAAGTAGTTTCTACATGTGGTGAAGTCCCACAAGTAGAAAAGAAGGCCCATTATAGGAAACAGCTAGAAATCAGTAGTAATTCAGAGGAAATACTAATGAATATCATAGAATTTTGTGAGAACAAGTGGAAAACCATCAAAATGTAAGTTTCTAGGCTAGAAAGGATGTTGTACACTGAAGAAATCCTTGAAATAGAGTTAGTTCACATGAAACCAGTGTTTCAAACCATGGGAATTCACTGAAAAGTAGTATTCAACTGTAAAACAGTTGAAAGACAAGTTTATATAGCTTCGCAAGTCCAGAGAAGAGTGTATAAAGTTGTTTCTACATGTGGTGAAGTCCCACAAGTAGAAAAGAAGGCCCATTATAGTAAACAGCTAGAAATCAGTAGTCATTCAGAGCAAATACTAATGAATATCACAGAATAGTGAGAGAACAAGTGTAAAAGACATCAAAATGTAAGTCTCTAGTCTAGAAAGGATGTTGTACACGGCACAAATCCTTGAAATAGAGTTGGTTTACATGAAACCAGTGTTTGAAACCAACAGAATTCACTGAAAAGTAGTATTTAACTGTAAAACAGTTGAAAGACAAGTTTATATAGCTTCGCAAGTCTAGAGAAGAGTGTATAAAGTAGTTTCTACATTTGGTGAAGTCCCACAAGTAGAAAAGAAGGCTCATTATAGGAAACAACTAGAAATCAGTAGTCATTCAGAGCAAATACTAATGAATATCACAGAATAGTGAGAGAACAAGTGTAAAAGACATCAAAATGTAAGTCTCTAGTCTAGAAAGGATGTTGTACACGGCACAAATCCTTGAAATAGAGTTAGTTCACATGGAACCAGTGTTTGAAACCACCAGAATTCACTGAAAAGTAGTATTCAACTGTAAAACAGTTGAAAGACAAGTGTGTATAGCTTCCCACGTTCAGAGAAGAGTGTATAAAGTTGTTTCTACATGTGGTGAAGTCCCACAAGTAGAAAAGAAGGCCCATTATAGGAAACAGCTAGAAATCAGTAGTCATTCAGAGCAAATACTAATGAATATCACAGAATAGTGAGAGAACAAGTGTAAAAGACATCAAAATGTAAGTCTCTAGTCTAGAAATGATGTTGTACACTGCAGAAATCCTTGAAATAGAGTTAGTTCACATGAAACCAGTGTTTTAAACCACCGGAATTCACTGAAAAGTAGTATTTAATTATAAAACAGTTGAAAGACAAGTGTATATAGCTTCTCAAGTTCAGAGAAGAATGTATAAAGTTGTTTCTACATGTGGTGAAGCCCCACAAGTAGAAAAGAAGGCCCATTATAGGAAACAGCTAGAAATCAGTAGTAATTCAGAGGAAATACTAATGAATATCATAGAATTTTGTGAGAACAAGTGGAAAACCATCAAAATGTAAGTTTCTAGGCTAGAAAGGATGTTGTACACTGAAGAAATCCTTGAAATAGAGTTAGTTCACATGAAACCAGTGTTTCAAACCATGGGAATTCACTGAAAAGTAGTATTCAACTGTAAAACAGTTGAAAGACAAGTTTATATAGCTTCGCAAGTCCAGAGAAGAGTGTATAAAGTTGTTTCTACATGTGGTGAAGTCCCACAAGTAGAAAAGAAGGCCCATTATAGTAAACAGCTAGAAATCAGTAGTCATTCAGAGCAAATACTAATGAATATCACAGAATAGTGAGAGAACAAGTGTAAAAGACATCAAAATGTAAGTCTCTAGTCTAGAAAGGATGTTGTACACGGCACAAATCCTTGAAATAGAGTTAGTTCACATGAAACCAGTGTTTGAAACCACCAGAATTCACTGAAAAGTAGTATTCAACTGTAAAACAGTTGAAAGACAAGTGTGTATAGCTTCCCACGTTCAGAGAAGAGTGTATAAAGTTGTTTCTACATGTGGTGAAGTCCCACAAGTAGAAAAGAAGGCCCATTATAGGAAACAGCTAGAAATCAGTAGTCATTCAGAGCAAATACTAATGAATATCACAGAATAGTGAGAGAACAAGTGTAAAAGACATCAAAATGTAAGTCTCTAGTCTAGAAATGATGTTGTACACTGCAGAAATCCTTGAAATAGAGTTAGTTCACATGAAACCAGTGTTTTAAACCACCGGAATTCACTGAAAAGTAGTATTTAATTATAAAACAGTTGAAAGACAAGTGTATATAGCTTCTCAAGTTCAGAGAAGAATGTATAAAGTTGTTTCTACATGTGGTGAAGCCCCACAAGTAGAAAAGAAGGCCCATTATAGGAAACAGCTAGAAATCACTAGAAATTTAGAGGAAATACTAATGAATATCATAGAATTTTGTGAGAACAAGTGGAAAACCATCAAAATGTAAGTATCTAGGCTAGAAAGGATGTTGTACACTGAAGAAATCCTTGAAATAGAGTTAGTTCACATGAAACCAGTGTTTCAAACCACCGGAATTCACTGAAAAGTAGTATTTAACTGTAAAACAGTTCAAAGACAAGTTTATATAGCTTCACAAGTCCAGAGAAGAGTGTATAAAGTAGTTTCTACATTTGGTGAAGTCCCACAAGTAGAAAAGAAGGCCCATTATAGGAAACAACTAGAAATCAGTAGTCATTCAGAGCAAATACTAATGAATATCACAGAATAGTGAGAGAACAAGTGTAAAAGACATCAAAATGTAAGTCTCTAGTCTAGAAAGGATGTTGTACACGGCACAAATCCTTGAAATAGAGTTAGTTCACATGAAACCAGTGTTTGAAAACACCAGAATTCACTGAAAAGTAGTATTCAACTGTAAAGCAGTTGAAAGACAAGTGTGTATAGCTTCTCAAGTTCAGAGAAGAATGTATAAAGTTGTTTCTACATGTGGTGAAGCCCCACAAGTAGAAAAGAAGGCCCATTATAGGAAACAGCTAGAAATCAGTAGTAATTCAGAGGAAATACTAATGAATATCATAGAATTTTGTGAGAACAAGTGGAAAACCATCAAAATGTAAGTTTCTAGGCTAGAATGGATGTTGTACACTGAAGAAATCCTTGAAATAGAGTTAGTTCACATGAAACCAGTGTTTCAAACCATGGGAATTCACTGAAAAGTAGTATTCAACTGTAAAACAGTTGAAAGACAAGTTTATATAGCTTCGCAAGTCCAGAGAAGAGTGTATAAAGTTGTTTCTACATGTGGTGAAGTCCCACAAGTAGAAAAGAAGGCCCATTATAGTAAACAGCTAGAAATCAGTAGTCATTCAGAGCAAATACTAATGAATATCACAGAATAGTGAGAGAACAAGTGTAAAAGACATCAAAATGTAAGTCTCTAGTCTAGAAAGGATGTTGTACACGGCACAAATCCTTGAAATAGAGTTGGTTTACATGAAACCAGTGTTTGAAACCAACAGAATTCACTGAAAAGTAGTATTTAACTGTAAAACTGTTGAAAGACAAGTTTATATAGCTTCGCAAGTCTAGAGAAGAGTGTATAAAGTAGTTTCTACATTTGGTGAAGTCCCACAAGTAGAAAAGAAGGCTCATTATAAGAAACAACTAGAAATCAGTAGTCATTCAGAGCAAATACTAATGAATATCACAGAATAGTGAGAGAACAAGTGTAAAAGACATCAAAATGTAAGTCTCTAGTCTAGAAAGGATGTTGTACACGGCTCAAATCCTTGAAATAGAGTTAGTTCACATGAAACCAGTGTTTGAAACCACCAGAATTCACTGAAAAGTAGTATTCAACTGTAAAACAGTTGAAAGACAAGTGTGTATAGCTTCCCACGTTCAGAGAAGAGTGTATAAAGTTGTTTCTACATGTGGTGAAGTCCCACAAGTAGAAAAGAAGGCCCATTATAGGAAACAGCTAGAAATCAGTAGTCATTCAGAGCAAATACTAATGAATATCACAGAATAGTGAGAGAACAAGTGTAAAAGACATCAAAATGTAAGTCTCTAGTCTAGAAATGATGTTGTACACTGCAGAAATCCTTGAAATAGAGTTAGTTCACATGAAACCAGTGTTTTAAACCACCGGAATTCACTGAAAAGTAGTATTTAATTATAAAACAGTTGAAAGACAAGTGTATATAGCTTCTCAAGTTCAGAGAAGAATGTATAAAGTTGTTTCTACATGTGGTGAAGCCCCACAAGTAGAAAAGAAGGCCCATTATAGGAAACAGCTAGAAATCACTAGAAATTTAGAGGAAATACTAATGAATATCATAGAATTTTGTGAGAACAAGTGGAAAACCATCAAAATGTAAGTTTCTAGGCTAGAAAGGATGTTGTACACTGAAGAAATCCTTGAAATTGAGTTAGTTCACATGAAACCAGTGTTTCAAACCACCGGAATTCACTGAAAAGTAGTATTTAACTGTAAAACAGTTGAAAGACAAGTTTATATAGCTTCGCAAGTCCAGAGAAGAGTGTATAAAGTAGTTTCTACATTTGGTGAAGTCCCACAAGTAGAAAAGAAGGCCCATTATAGGAAACAACTAGAAATCAGTAGTCATTCAGAGCAAATACTAATGAATATCACAGAATAGTGAGAGAACAAGTGTAAAAGACATCAAAATGTAAGTCTCTAGTCTAGAAAGGATGTTGTACACGGCACAAATCCTTGAAATAGAGTTAGTTCACATGAAACCAGTGTTTGAAAACACCAGAATTCACTGAAAAGTAGTATTCAACTGTAAAACAGTTGAAAGACAAGTGTGTATAGCTTCTCAAGTTCAGAGAAGAATGTATAAAGTTGTTTCTACATGTGGTGAAGTCCCACAAGTAGAAAAGAAGGCCCATTATAGGAAACAGCTAGAAATCAGTATTAATTCAGAGGAAATACTAATGAATATCATAGAATTTTGTGAGAACAAGTGGAAAACCATCAAAATGTAAGTTTCTAGGCTAGAATGGATGTTGTACACTGAAGAAATCCTTGAAATAGAGTTAGTTCACATGAAACCAGTGTTTCAAACCACCGGAATTCACTGAAAAGTAGTATTTAACTGTAAAACAGTTGAAAGACAAGTTTATATAGCTTCGCAAGTCTAGAGAAGAGTGTATAAAGTTGTTTCTACATGTGGTGAAGTCCCACAAGTAGAAAAGAAGGCCCATTATAGGAAACAGCTAGAAATCAGTAGTCATTCAGAGCAAATACTAATGAATATCACAGAATAGTGAGAGAACAAGTGTAAAAGACATCAAAATGTAAGTCTCTAGTCTAGAAAGGATGTTGTACACGGCACAAATCCTTGAAATAGAGTTGGTTCACATGAAACCAGTGTTTGAAACCAACAGAATTCACTGAAAAGTAGTATTTAACTGTAAAACAGTTGAAAGACAAGTTTACATAGTTTCGCAAGTCTAGAGAAGAGTGTATAAAGTAGTTTCTACATGTGGTGAAGTCCCACAAGTAGAAAAGAAGTCCCATTATAGGAAACAGCTAGAAATCAGTAGTAATTCAGAGGAAATACTAATGAATATCATAGAATTTTGTGAGAACAAGTGGAAAACCATCAAAATGTAAGTTTCTAGGCTAGAAAGGATGTTGTACACTGAAGAAAATCTTGAAATAGAGTTAGTTCACATGAAACCAGTGTTTCAAACCATGGGAATTCACTGAAAAGTAGTATTCAACTGTAAAACAGTTGAAAGACAAGTTTATATAGCTTCGCAAGTCCAGAGAAGAGTGTATAAAGTTGTTTCTACATGTGGTGAAGTCCCACAAGTAGAAAAGAAGGCCCATTATAGGAAACAAGTAGAAATCAGTAGTCATTCAGAGCAAATACTAATGAATATCACAGAATAGTGAGAGAACAAGTGTAAAAGACATCAAAATGTAAGTCTCTAGTCTAGAAAGGATGTTGTACACGGCACAAATCCTTGAAATAGAGTTAGTTCACATGGAACCAGTGTTTGAAACCACCAGAATTCACTGAAAAGTAGTATTCAACTGTAAAACAGTTGAAAGACAAGTGTGTATAGCTTCCCACGTTCAGAGAAGAGTGTATAAAGTTGTTTCTACATGTGGTGAAGTCCCACAAGTAGAAAAGAAGGCCCATTATAGGAAACAGCTAGAAATCAGTAGTCATTCAGAGCAAATACTAATGAATATCACAGAATAGTGAGAGAACAAGTGTAAAAGACATCAAAATGTAAGTCTCTAGTCTAGAAATGATGTTGTACACTGCAGAAATCCTTGAAATAGAGTTAGTTCACATGAAACCAGTGTTTTAAACCACCGGAATTCACTGAAAAGTAGTATTTAATTATAAAACAGTTGAAAGACAAGTGTATATAGCTTCTCAAGTTCAGAGAAGAATGTATAAAGTTGTTTCTACATGTGGTGAAGCCCCACAAGTAGAAAAGAAGGCCCATTATAGGAAACAGCTAGAAATCAGTAGTAATTCAGAGGAAATACTAATGAATATCATAGAATTTTGTGAG
This sequence comes from Cnephaeus nilssonii, assembly GCF_951640355.1. Classification (NCBI taxonomy): domain Eukaryota; kingdom Metazoa; phylum Chordata; class Mammalia; order Chiroptera; family Vespertilionidae; genus Cnephaeus; species Cnephaeus nilssonii. Next base: position 520,989 of record NC_137076.1, on the reverse strand, counting down.
AACAAGTGGAAAACCATCAAAATGTAAGTTTCTAGGCTAGAAAGGATGTTGTACACTGAAGAAATCCTTGAAATAGAGTTAGTTCACATGAAACCAGTGTTTCAAACCATGGGAATTCACTGAAAAGTAGTATTCAACTGTAAAACAGTTGAAAGACAAGTTTATATAGCTTCGCAAGTCCAGAGAAGAGTGTATAAAGTTGTTTCTACATGTGGTGAAGTCCCACAAGTAGAAAAGAAGGCCCATTATAGTAAACAGCTAGAAATCAGTAGTCATTCAGAGCAAATACTAATGAATATCACAGAATAGTGAGAGAACAAGTGTAAAAGACATCAAAATGTAAGTCTCTAGTCTAGAAAGGATGTTGTACACGGCACAAATCCTTGAAATAGAGTTAGTTCACATGAAACCAGTGTTTGAAACCACCAGAATTCACTGAAAAGTAGTATTCAACTGTAAAACAGTTGAAAGACAAGTGTGTATAGCTTCCCACGTTCAGAGAAGAGTGTATAAAGTTGTTTCTACATGTGGTGAAGTCCCACAAGTAGAAAAGAAGGCCCATTATAGGAAACAGCTAGAAATCAGTAGTCATTCAGAGCAAATACTAATGAATATCACAGAATAGTGAGAGAACAAGTGTAAAAGACATCAAAATGTAAGTCTCTAGTCTAGAAATGATGTTTTACACTGCAGAAATCCTTGAAATAGAGTTAGTTCACATGAAACCAGTGTTTTAAACCACCGGAATTCACTGAAAAGTAGTATTTAATTATAAAACAGTTGAAAGACAAGTGTATATAGCTTCTCAAGTTCAGAGAAGAATGTATAAAGTTGTTTCTACATGTGGTGAAGCCCCACAAGTAGAAAAGAAGGCCCATTATAGGAAACAGCTAGAAATCACTAGAAATTTAGAGGAAATACTAATGAATATCATAGAATTTTGTGAGAACAAGTGGAAAACCATCAAAATGTAAGTTTCTAGGCTAGAAAGGATGTTGTACACTGAAGAAATCCTTGAAATAGAGTTAGTTCACATGAAACCAGTGTTTCAAACCACCGGAATTCACTGAAAAGTAGTATTTAACTGTAAAACAGTTCAAAGACAAGTTTATATAGCTTCGCAAGTCCAGAGAAGAGTGTATAAAGTAGTTTCTACATTTGGTGAAGTCCCACAAGTAGAAAAGAAGGCCCATTATAGGAAACAACTAGAAATCAGTAGTCATTCAGAGCAAATACTAATGAATATCACAGAATAGTGAGAGAACAAGTGTAAAAGACATCAAAATGTAAGTCTCTAGTCTAGAAAGGATGTTGTACACGGCACAAATCCTTGAAATAGAGTTAGTTCACATGAAACCAGTGTTTGAAACCACCAGAATTCACTGAAAAGTAGTATTCAACTGTAAAACAGTTGAAAGACAAGTGTGTATAGCTTCCCACGTTCAGAGAAGAGTGTATAAAGTTGTTTCTACATGTGGTGAAGTCCCACAAGTAGAAAAGAAGGCCCATTATAGGAAACAGCTAGAAATCAGTAGTCATTCAGAGCAAATACTAATGAATATCACAGAATAGTGAGAGAACAAGTGTAAAAGACATCAAAATGTAAGTCTCTAGTCTAGAAAGGATGTTGTACACGGCACAAATCCTTGAAATAGAGTTAGTTCACATGGAACCAGTGTTTGAAACCACCAGAATTCACTGAAAATAGTATTTAACTGTAAAACAGTTGAAAGACAAGTTTATATAGCTTCGCAAGTCTAGAGAAGAGTGTATAAAGTAGTTTCTACATTTGGTGAAGTCCCACAAGTAGAAAAGAAGGCTCATTATAGGAAACAAGTAGAAATCAGTAGTCATTCAGAGCAAATACTAATGAATATCACAGAATAGTGAGAGAACAAGTGTAAAAGACATCAAAATGTAAGTCTCTAGTCTAGAAAGGATGTTGTACACGGCACAAATCCTTGAAATAGAGTTAGTTCACATGGAACCAGTGTTTGAAACCACCAGAATTCACTGAAAAGTAGTATTCAACTGTAAAACAGTTGAAAGACAAGTGTGTATAGCTTCCCACGTTCAGAGAAGAGTGTATAAAGTTGTTTCTACATGTGGTGAAGTCCCACAAGTAGAAAAGAAGGCCCATTATAGGAAACAGCTAGAAATCAGTAGTCATTCAGAGCAAATACTAATGAATATCACAGAATAGTGAGAGAACAAGTGTAAAAGACATCAAAATGTAAGTCTCTAGTCTAGAAATGATGTTGTACACTGCAGAAATCCTTGAAATAGAGTTAGTTCACATGAAACCAGTGTTTTAAACCACCGGAATTCACTGAAAAGTAGTATTTAATTATAAAACAGTTGAAAGACAAGTGTATATAGCTTCTCAAGTTCAGAGAAGAATGTATAAAGTTGTTTCTACATGTGGTGAAGCCCCACAAGTAGAAAAGAAGGCCCATTATAGGAAACAGCTAGAAATCACTAGAAATTTAGAGGAAATACTAATGAATATCATAGAATTTTGTGAGAACAAGTGGAAAACCATCAAAATGTAAGTTTCTAGGCTAGAAAGGATGTTGTACACTGAAGAAATCCTTGAAATTGAGTTAGTTCACATGAAACCAGTGTTTCAAACCACCGGAATTCACTGAAAAGTAGTATTTAACTGTAAAACAGTTGAAAGACAAGTTTATATAGCTTCGCAAGTCCAGAGAAGAGTGTATAAAGTAGTTTCTACATTTGGTGAAGTCCCACAAGTAGAAAAGAAGGCCCATTATAGGAAACAACTAGAAATCAGTAGTCATTCAGAGCAAATACTAATGAATATCACAGAATAGTGAGAGAACAAGTGTAAAAGACATCAAAATGTAAGTCTCTAGTCTAGAAAGGATGTTGTACACGGCACAAATCCTTGAAATAGAGTTAGTTCACATGACACCAGTGTTTGAAAACACCAGAATTCACTGAAAAGTAGTATTCAACTGTAAAACAGTTGAAAGACAAGTGTGTATAGCTTCTCAAGTTCAGAGAAGAATGTATAAAGTTGTTTCTACATGTGGTGAAGCCCCACAAGTAGAAAAGAAGGCCCATTATAGGAAACAGCTAGAAATCAGTATTAATTCAGAGGAAATACTAATGAATATCATAGAATTTTGTGAGAACAAGTGGAAAACCATCAAAATGTAAGTTTCTAGGCTAGAATGGATGTTGTACACTGAAGAAATCCTTGAAATAGAGTTAGTTCACATGAAACCAGTGTTTCAAACCACCGGAATTCACTGAAAAGTAGTATTTAACTGTAAAACAGTTGAAAGACAAGTTTATATAGCTTCGCAAGTCTAGAGAAGAGTGTATAAAGTTGTTTCTACATGTGGTGAAGTCCCACAAGTAGAAAAGAAGGCCCATTATAGGAAACAGCTAGAAATCAGTAGTCATTCAGAGCAAATACTAATGAATATCACAGAATAGTGAGAGAACAAGTGTAAAAGACATCAAAATGTAAGTCTCTAGTCTAGAAAGGATGTTGTACACGGCACAAATCCTTGAAATAGAGTTGGTTCACATGAAACCAGTGTTTGAAACCAACAGAATTCACTGAAAAGTAGTATTTAACTGTAAAACAGTTGAAAGACAAGTTTACATAGTTTCGCAAGTCTAGAGAAGAGTGTATAAAGTAGTTTCTACATGTGGTGAAGTCCCACAAGTAGAAAAGAAGGCCCATTATAGGAAAGAGCTAGAAATCAGTAGTAATTCAGAGGAAATACTAATGAATATCATAGAATTTTGTGAGAACAAGTGGAAAACCATCAAAATGTAAGTTTCTAGGCTAGAAAGGATGTTGTACACTGAAGAAAATCTTGAAATAGAGTTAGTTCACATGAAACCAGTGTTTCAAACCATGGGAATTCACTGAAAAGTAGTATTCAACTGTAAAACAGTTGAAAGACAAGTTTATATAGCTTCGCAAGTCCAGAGAAGAGTGTATAAAGTTGTTTCTACATGTGGTGAAGTCCCACAAGTAGAAAAGAAGGCCCATTATAGGAAACAGCTAGAAATCAGTAGTCATTCAGAGCAAATACTAATGAATATCACAGAATAGTGAGAGAACAAGTGTAAAAGACATCAAAATGTAAGTCTCTAGTCTAGAAAGGATGTTGTACACGGCACAAATCCTTGAAATAGAGTTAGTTCACATGGAACCAGTGTTTGAAACCACCAGAATTCACTGAAAAGTAGTATTCAACTGTAAAACAGTTGAAAGACAAGTGTGTATAGCTTCCCACGTTCAGAGAAGAGTGTATAAAGTTGTTTCTACATGTGGTGAAGTCCCACAAGTAGAAAAGAAGGCCCATTATAGGAAACAGCTAGAAATCAGTAGTCATTCAGAGCAAATACTAATGAATATCACAGAATAGTGAGAGAACAAGTGTAAAAGACATCAAAATGTAAGTCTCTAGTCTAGAAATGATGTTGTACACTGCAGAAATCCTTGAAATAGAGTTAGTTCACATGAAACCAGTGTTTTAAACCACCGGAATTCACTGAAAAGTAGTATTTAATTATAAAACAGTTGAAAGACAAGTGTATATAGCTTCTCAAGTTCAGAGAAGAATGTATAAAGTTGTTTCTACATGTGGTGAAGCCCCACAAGTAGAAAAGAAGGCCCATTATAGGAAACAGCTAGAAATCAGTAGTAATTCAGAGGAAATACTAATGAATATCATAGAATTTTGTGAGAACAAGTGGAAAACCATCAAAATGTAAGTTTCTAGGCTAGAAAGGATGTTGTACACTGAAGAAATCCTTGAAATAGAGTTAGTTCACATGAAACCAGTGTTTCAAACCATGGGAATTCACTGAAAAGTAGTATTCAACTGTAAAACAGTTGAAAGACAAGTTTATATAGCTTCGCAAGTCCAGAGAAGAGTGTATAAAGTTGTTTCTACATGTGGTGAAGTCCCACAAGTAGAAAAGAAGGCCCATTATAGTAAACAGCTAGAAATCAGTAGTCATTCAGAGCAAATACTAATGAATATCACAGAATAGTGAGAGAACAAGTGTAAAAGACATCAAAATGTAAGTCTCTAGTCTAGAAAGGATGTTGTACACGGCACAAATCCTTGAAATAGAGTTAGTTCACATGAAACCAGTGTTTGAAACCACCAGAATTCACTGAAAAGTAGTATTCAACTGTAAAACAGTTGAAAGACAAGTGTGTATAGCTTCCCACGTTCAGAGAAGAGTGTATAAAGTTTTTTCTACATGTGGTGAAGTCCCACAAGTAGAAAAGAAGGCCCATTATAGGAAACAGCTAGAAATCAGTAGTCATTCAGAGCAAATACTAATGAATATCACAGAATAGTGAGAGAACAAGTGTAAAAGACATCAAAATGTAAGTCTCTAGTCTAGAAATGATGTTGTACACTGCAGAAATCCTTGAAATAGAGTTAGTTCACATGAAACCAGTGTTTTAAACCACCGGAATTCACTGAAAAGTAGTATTTAATTATAAAACAGTTGAAAGACAAGTGTATATAGCTTCTCAAGTTCAGAGAAGAATGTATAAAGTTGTTTCTACATGTGGTGAAGCCCCACAAGTAGAAAAGAAGGCCCATTATAGGAAACAGCTAGAAATCACTAGAAATTTAGAGGAAATACTAATGAATATCATAGAATTTTGTGAGAACAAGTGGAAAACCATCAAAATGTAAGTTTCTAGGCTAGAAAGGATGTTGTACACTGAAGAAATCCTTGAAATAGAGTTAGTTCACATGAAACCAGTGTTTCAAACCACCGGAATTCACTGAAAAGTAGTATTTAACTGTAAAACAGTTCAAAGACAAGTTTATATAGCTTCGCAAGTCCAGAGAAGAGTGTATAAAGTAGTTTCTACATTTGGTGAAGTCCCACAAGTAGAAAAGAAGGCCCATTATAGGAAACAACTAGAAATCAGTAGTCATTCAGAGCCAATACTAATGAATATCACAGAATAGTGAGAGAACAAGTGTAAAAGACATCAAAATGTAAGTCTCTAGTCTAGAAAGGATGTTGTACACGGCACAAATCCTTGAAATAGAGTTAGTTCACATGAAACCAGTGTTTGAAAACACCAGAATTCACTGAAAAGTAGTATTCAACTGTAAAGCAGTTGAAAGACAAGTGTGTATAGCTTCTCAAGTTCAGAGAAGAATGTATAAAGTTGTTTCTACATGTGGTGAAGCCCCACAAGTAGAAAAGAAGGCCCATTATAGGAAACAGCTAGAAATCAGTATTAATTCAGAGGAAATACTAATGAATATCATAGAATTTTGTGAGAACAAGTGGAAAACCATCAAAATGTAAGTTTCTAGGCTAGAATGGATGTTGTACACTGAAGAAATCCTTGAAATAGAGTTAGTTCACATGAAACCAGTGTTTCAAACCATGGGAATTCACTGAAAAGTAGTATTCAACTGTAAAACAGTTGAAAGACAAGTTTATATACCTTCGCAAGTCCAGAGAAGAGTGTATAAAGTTGTTTCTACATGTGGTGAAGTCCCACAAGTAGAAAAGAAGGCCCATTATAGTAAACAGCTAGAAATCAGTAGTCATTCAGAGCAAATACTAATGAATATCACAGAATAGTGAGAGAACAAGTGTAAAAGACATCAAAATGTAAGTCTCTAGTCTAGAAAGGATGTTGTACACTGCAGAAATCCTTGAAATAGAGTTAGTTCACATGAAACCAGTGTTTTAAACCACCGGAATTCACTGAAAAGTAGTATTTAATTATAAAACAGTTGAAAGACAAGTGTATATAGCTTCTCAAGTTCAGAGAAGAATGTATAAAGTTGTTTCTACATGTGGTGAAGCCCCACAAGTAGAAAAGAAGGCCCATTATAGGAAACAGCTAGAAATCAGTATTAATTCAGAGGAAATACTAATGAATATCATAGAATTTTGTGAGAACAAGTGGAAAACCATCAAAATGTAAGTTTCTAGGCTAGAATGGATGTTGTACACTGAAGAAATCCTTGAAATAGAGTTGGTTCACATGAAACCAGTGTTTGAAACCAACAGAATTCACTGAAAAGTAGTATTTAACTGTAAAACAGTAGAAAGACAAGTTTACATAGTTTCGCAAGTCTAGAGAAGAGTGTATAAAGTAGTTTCTACATGTGGTGAAGTCCCACAAGTAGAAAAGAAGGCCCATTATAGGAAACAGCTAGAAATCAGTAGTAATTCAGAGGAAATACTAATGAATATCATAGAATTTTGTGAGAACAAGTGGAAAACCATCAAAATGTAAGTTTCTAGGCTAGAAAGGATGTTGTACACTGAAGAAATCCTTGAAATAGAGTTAGTTCACATGAAACCAGTGTTTCAAACCATGGGAATTCACTGAAAAGTAGTATTCAACTGTAAAACAGTTGAAAGACAAGTTTATATAGCTGCGCAAGTCCAGAGAAGAGTGTATAAAGTTGTTTCTACATGTGGTGAAGTCCCACAAGTAGAAAAGAAGGCCCATTATAGTAAACAGCTAGAAATCAGTAGTCATTCAGAGCAAATACTAATGAATATCACAGAATAGTGAGAGAACAAGTGTAAAAGACATCAAAATGTAAGTCTCTAGTCTAGAAAGGATGTTGTACACGGCACAAATCCTTGAAATAGAGTTGGTTTACATGAAACCAGTGTTTGAAACCAACAGAATTCACTGAAAAGTAGTATTTAACTGTAAAACAGTTGAAAGACAAGTTTATATAGCTTCGCAAGTCTAGAGAAGAGTGTATAAAGTAGTTTCTACATTTGGTGAAGTCCCACAAGTAGAAAAGAAGGCTCATTATAGGAAACAAGTAGAAATCAGTAGTCATTCAGAGCAAATACTAATGAATATCACAGAATAGTGAGAGAACAAGTGTAAAAGACATCAAAATGTAAGTCTCTAGTCTAGAAAGGATGTTGTACACGGCACAAATCCTTGAAATAGAGTTAGTTCACATGGAACCAGTGTTTGAAACCACCAGAATTCACTGAAAAGTAGTATTCAACTGTAAAACAGTTGAAAGACAAGTGTGTATAGCTTCCCACGTTCAGAGAAGAGTGTATAAAGTTGTATCTACATGTGGTGAAGTCCCACAAGTAGAAAAGAAGGCCCATTATAGGAAACAGCTAGAAATCAGTAGTCATTCAGAGCAAATACTAATGAATATCACAGAATAGTGAGAGAACAAGTGTAAAAGACATCAAAATGTAAGTCTCTAGTCTAGAAATGATGTTGTACACTGCAGAAATCCTTGAAATAGAGTTAGTTCACATGAAACCAGTGTTTTAAACCACCGGAATTCACTGAAAAGTAGTATTTAATTATAAAACAGTTGAAAGACAAGTGTATATAGCTTCTCAAGTTCAGAGAAGAATGTATAAAGTTGTTTCTACATGTGGTGAAGCCCCACAAGTAGAAAAGAAGGCCCATTATAGGAAACAGCTAGAAATCAGTAGTAATTCAGAGGAAATACTAATGAATATCATAGAATTTTGTGAGAACAAGTGGAAAACCATCAAAATGTAAGTTTCTAGGCTAGAAAGGATGTTGTACACTGAAGAAATCCTTGAAATAGAGTTAGTTCACATGAAACCAGTGTTTCAAACCATGGGAATTCACTGAAAAGTAGTATTCAACTGTAAAACAGTTGAAAGACAAGTTTATATAGCTTCGCAAGTCCAGAGAAGAGTGTATAAAGTTGTTTCTACATGTGGTGAAGTCCCACAAGTAGAAAAGAAGGCCCATTATAGTAAACAGCTAGAAATCAGTAGTCATTCAGAGCAAATACTAATGAATATCACAGAATAGTGAGAGAACAAGTGTAAAAGACATCAAAATGTAAGTCTCTAGTCTAGAAAGGATGTTGTACACGGCACAAATCCTTGAAATAGAGTTAGTTCACATGAAACCAGTGTTTGAAACCACCAGAATTCACTGAAAAGTAGTATTCAACTGTAAAACAGTTGAAAGACAAGTGTGTATAGCTTCCCACGTTCAGAGAAGAGTGTATAAAGTTGTTTCTACATGTGGTGAAGTCCCACAAGTAGAAAAGAAGGCCCATTATAGGAAACAGCTAGAAATCAGTAGTCATTCAGAGCAAATACTAATGAATATCACAGAATAGTGAGAGAACAAGTGTAAAAGACATCAAAATGTAAGTCTCTAGTCTAGAAATGATGTTGTACACTGCAGAAATCCTTGAAATAGAGTTAGTTCACATGAAACCAGTGTTTTAAACCACCGGAATTCACTGAAAAGTAGTATTTAATTATAAAACAGTTGAAAGACAAGTGTATATAGCTTCTCAAGTTCAGAGAAGAATGTATAAAGTTGTTTCTACATGTGGTGAAGCCCCACAAGTAGAAAAGAAGGCCCATTATAGGAAACAGCTAGAAATCACTAGAAATTTAGAGGAAATACTAATGAATATCATAGAATTTTGTGAGAACAAGTGGAAAACCATCAAAATGTAAGTTTCTAGGCTAGAAAGGATGTTGTACACTGAAGAAATCCTTGAAATTGAGTTAGTTCACATGAAACCAGTGTTTCAAACCACCGGAATTCACTGAAAAGTAGTATTTAACTGTAAAACAGTTGAAAGACAAGTTTATATAGCTTCGCAAGTCCAGAGAAGAGTGTATAAAGTAGTTTCTACATTTGGTGAAGTCCCACAAGTAGAAAAGAAGGCCCATTATAGGAAACAACTAGAAATCAGTAGTCATTCAGAGCAAATACTAATGAATATCACAGAATAGTGAGAGAACAAGTGTAAAAGACATCAAAATGTAAGTCTCTAGTCTAGAAAGGATGTTGTACACGGCACAAATCCTTGAAATAGAGTTAGTTCACATGAAACCAGTGTTTGAAAACACCAGAATTCACTGAAAAGTAGTATTCAACTGTAAAACAGTTGAAAGACAAGTGTGTATAGCTTCTCAAGTTCAGAGAAGAATGTATAAAGTTGTTTCTACATGTGGTGAAGCCCCACAAGTAGAAAAGAAGGCCCATTATAGGAAACAGCTAGAAATCAGTATTAATTCAGAGGAAATACTAATGAATATCATAGAATTTTGTGAGAACAAGTGGAAAACCATCAAAATGTAAGTTTCTAGGCTAGAATGGATGTTGTACACTGAAGAAATCCTTGAAATAGAGTTAGTTCACATGAAACCAGTGTTTCAAACCACCGGAATTCACTGAAAAGTAGTATTTAACTGTAAAACAGTTGAAAGACAAGTTTATATAGCTTCGCAAGTCTAGAGAAGAGTGTATAAAGTTGTTTCTACATGTGGTGAAGTCCCACAAGTAGAAAAGAAGGCCCATTATAGGAAACAGCTAGAAATCAGTAGTCATTCAGAGCAAATACTAATGAATATCACAGAATAGTGAGAGAACAAGTGTAAAAGACATCAAAATGTAAGTCTCTAGTCTAGAAAGGATGTTGTACACGGCACAAATCCTTGAAATAGAGTTGGTTCACATGAAACCAGTGTTTGAAACCAACAGAATTCACTGAAAAGTAGTATTTAACTGTAAAACAGTTGAAAGACAAGTTTACATAGTTTCGCAAGTCTAGAGAAGAGTGTATAAAGTAGTTTCTACATGTGGTGAAGTCCCACAAGTAGAAAAGAAGTCCCATTATAGGAAACAGCTAGAAATCAGTAGTAATTCAGAGGAAATACTAATGAATATCATAGAATTTTGTGAGAACAAGTGGAAAACCATCAAAATGTAAGTTTCTAGGCTAGAAAGGATGTTGTACACTGAAGAAAATCTTGAAATAGAGTTAGTTCACATGAAACCAGTGTTTCAAACCATGGGAATTCACTGAAAAGTAGTATTCAACTGTAAAACAGTTGAAAGACAAGTTTATATAGCTTCGCAAGTCCAGAGAAGAGTGTATAAAGTTGTTTCTACATGTGGTGAAGTCCCACAAGTAGAAAAGAAGGCCCATTATAGGAAACAGCTAGAAATCAGTAGTCATTCAGAGCAAATACTAATGAATATCACAGAATAGTGAGAGAACAAGTGTAAAAGACATCAAAATGTAAGTCTCTAGTCTAGAAAGGATGTTGTACACGGCACAAATCCTTGAAATAGAGTTAGTTCACATGGAACCAGTGTTTGAAACCACCAGAATTCACTGAAAAGTAGTATTCAACTGTAAAACAGTTGAAAGACAAGTGTGTATAGCTTCCCACGTTCAGAGAAGAGTGTATAAAGTTGTTTCTACATGTGGTGAAGTCCCACAAGTAGAAAAGAAGGCCCATTATAGGAAACAGCTAGAAATCAGTAGTCATTCAGAGCAAATACTAATGAATATCACAGAATAGTGAGAGAACAAGTGTAAAAGACATCAAAATGTAAGTCTCTAGTCTAGAAATGATGTTGTACACTGCAGAAATCCTTGAAATAGAGTTAGTTCACATGAAACCAGTGTTTTAAACCACCGGAATTCACTGAAAAGTAGTATTTAATTATAAAACAGTTGAAAGACAAGTGTATATAGCTTCTCAAGTTCAGAGAAGAATGTATAAAGTTGTTTCTACATGTGGTGAAGCCCCACAAGTAGAAAAGAAGGCCCATTATAGGAAACAGCTAGAAATCAGTAGTAATTCAGAGGAAATACTAACGAATATCATAGAATTTTGTGAGAACAAGTGGAAAACCATCAAAATGTAAGTTTCTAGGCTAGAAAGGATGTTGTACACTGAAGAAATCCTTGAAATAGAGTTAGTTCACATGAAACCAGTGTTTCAAACCATGGGAATTCACTGAAAAGTAGTATTCAACTGTAAAACAGTTGAAAGACAAGTTTATATAGCTTCGCAAGTCCAGAGAAGAGTGTATAAAGTTGTTTCTACATGTGGTGAAGTCCCACAAGTAGAAAAGAAGGCCCATTATAGGAAACAGCTAGAAATCAGTAGTCATTCAGAGCAAACACTAATGAATATCACAGAATAGTGAGAGAACAAGTGTAAAAGACATCAAAATGTAAGTCTCTAGTCTAGAAAGGATGTTGTACACGGCACAAATCCTTGAAATAGAGTTAGTTCACATGAAACCAGTGTTTGAAACCACCAGAATTCACTGAAAAGTAGTATTCAACTGTAAAACAGTTGAAAGACAAGTGTGTATAGCTTCCCACGTTCAGAGAAGAGTGTATAAAGTTTTTTCTACATGTGGTGAAGTCCCACAAGTAGAAAAGAAGGCCCATTATAGGAAACAGCTAGAAATCAGTAGTCATTCAGAGCAAATACTAATGAATATCACAGAATAGTGAGAGAACAAGTGTAAAAGACATCAAAATGTAAGTCTCTAGTCTAGAAATGATGTTGTACACTGCAGAAATCCTTGAAATAGAGTTAGTTCACATGAAACCAGTGTTTTAAACCACCGGAATTCACTGAAAAGTAGTATTTAATTATAAAACAGTTGAAAGACAAGTGTATATAGCTTCTCAAGTTCAGAGAAGAATGTATAAAGTTGTTTCTACATGTGGTGAAGCCCCACAAGTAGAAAAGAAGGCCCATTATAGGAAACAGCTAGAAATCACTAGAAATTTAGAGGAAATACTAATGAATATCATAGAATTTTGTGAGAACAAGTGGAAAACCATCAAAATGTAAGTTTCTAGGCTAGAAAGGATGTTGTACACTGAAGAAATCCTTGAAATAGAGTTAGTTCACATGAAACCAGTGTTTCAAACCACCGGAATTCACTGAAAAGTAGTATTTAACTGTAAAACAGTTCAAAGACAAGTTTATATAGCTTCGCAAGTCCAGAGAAGAGTGTATAAAGTAGTTTCTACATTTGGTGAAGTCCCACAAGTAGAAAAGAAGGCCCATTATAGGAAACAACTAGAAATCAGTAGTCATTCAGAGCAAATACTAATGAATATCACAGAATAGTGAGAGAACAAGTGTAAAAGACATCAAAATGTAAGTCTCTAGTCTAGAAAGGATGTTGTACACGGCACAAATCCTTGAAATAGAGTTAGTTCACATGAAACCAGTGTTTGAAACCACCAGAATTCACTGAAAAGTAGTATTCAACTGTAAAGCAGTTGAAAGACAAGTGTGTATAGCTTCTCAAGTTCAGAGAAGAATGTATAAAGTTGTTTCTACATGTGGTGAAGCCCCACAAGTAGAAAAGAAGGCCCATTATAAGAAACAGCTAGAAATCAGTATTAATTCAGAGGAAATACTAATGAATATCATAGAATTTTGTGAGAACAAGTGGAAAACCATCAAAATGTAAGTTTCTAGGCTAGAATGGATGTTGTACACTGAAGAAATCCTTGAAATAGAGTTAGTTCACATGAAACCAGTGTTTCAAACCATGGGAATTCACTGAAAAGTAGTATTCAACTGTAAAACAGTTGAAAGACAAGTTTATATAGCTTCGCAAGTCCAGAGAAGAGTGTATAAAGTTGTTTCTACATGTGGTGAAGTCCCACAAGTAGAAAAGAAGGCCCATTATAGTAAACAGCTAGAAATCAGTAGTCATTCAGAGCAAATACTAATGAATATCACAGAATAGTGAGAGAACAAGTGTAAAAGACATCAAAATGTAAGTCTCTAGTCTAGAAAGGATGTTGTACACTGCAGAAATCCTTGAAATAGAGTTAGTTCACATGAAACCAGTGTTTTAAACCACCGGAATTCACTGAAAAGTAGTATTTAATTATAAAACAGTTGAAAGACAAGTGTATATAGCTTCTCAAGTTCAGAGAAGAATGTATAAAGTTGTTTATACATGTGGTGAAGCCCCACAAGTAGAAAAGAAGGCCCATTATAGGAAACAGCTAGAAATCAGTATTAATTCAGAGGAAATACTAATGAATATCATAGAATTTTGTGAGAACAAGTGGAAAACCATCAAAATGTAAGTTTCTAGGCTAGAATGGATGTTGTACACTGAAGAAATCCTTGAAATAGAGTTGGTTCACATGAAACCAGTGTTTGAAACCAACAGAATTCACTGAAAAGTAGTATTTAACTGTAAAACAGTAGAAAGACAAGTTTACATAGTTTCGCAAGTCTAGAGAAGAGTGTATAAAGTAGTTTCTACATGTGGTGAAGTCCCACAAGTAGAAAAGAAGGCCCATTATAGGAAACAGCTAGAAATCAGTAGTAATTCAGAGGAAATACTAATGAATATCATAGAATTTTGTGAGAACAAGTGGAAAACCATCAAAATGTAAGTTTCTAGGCTAGAAAGGATGTTGTACACTGAAGAAATCCTTGAAATAGAGTTAGTTCACATGAAACCAGTGTTTCAAACCATGGGAATTCACTGAAAAGTAGTATTCAACTGTAAAACAGTTGAAAGACAAGTTTATATAGCTTCGCAAGTCCAGAGAAGAGTGTATAAAGTTGTTTCTACATGTGGTGAAGTCCCACAAGTAGAAAAGAAGGCCCATTATAGTAAACAGCTAGAAATCAGTAGTCATTCAGAGCAAATACTAATGAATATCACAGAATAGTGAGAGAACAAGTGTAAAAGACATCAAAATGTAAGTCTCTAGTCTAGAAAGGATGTTGTACACGGCACAAATCCTTGAAATAGAGTTGGTTTACATGAAACCAGTGTTTGAAACCTACAGAATTCACTGAAAATAGTATTTAACTGTAAAACAGTTGAAAGACAAGTTTATATAGCTTCGCAAGTCTAGAGAAGAGTGTATAAAGTAGTTTCTACATTTGGTGAAGTCCCACAAGTAGAAAAGAAGGCTCATTATAGGAAACAAGTAGAAATCAGTAGTCATTCAGAGCAAATACTAATGAATATCACAGAATAGTGAGAGAACAAGTGTAAAAGACATCAAAATGTAAGTCTCTAGTCTAGAAAGGATGTTGTACACGGCACAAATCCTTGAAATAGAGTTAGTTCACATGGAACCAGTGTTTGAAACCACCAGAATTCACTGAAAAGTACTATTCAACTGTAAAACAGTTGAAAGACAAGTGTGTATAGCTTCCCACGTTCAGAGAAGAGTGTATAAAGTTGTTTCTACATGTGGTGAAGTCCCACAAGTAGAAAAGAAGGCCCATTATAGGAAACAGCTAGAAATCAGTAGTCATTCAGAGCAAATACTAATGAATATCACAGAATAGTGAGAGAACAAGTGTAAAAGACATCAAAATGTAAGTCTCTAGTCTAGAAATGATGTTGTACACTGCAGAAATCCTTGAAATAGAGTTAGTTCACATGAAACCAGTGTTTTAAACCACCGGAATTCACTGAAAAGTAGTATTTAATTATAAAACAGTTGAAAGACAAGTGTATATAGCTTCTCAAGTTCAGAGAAGAATGTATAAAGTTGTTTCTACATGTGGTGAAGCCCCACAAGTAGAAAAGAAGGCCCATTATAGGAAACAGCTAGAAATCAGTAGTAATTCAGAGGAAATACTAATGAATATCATAGAATTTTGTGAGAACAAGTGGAAAACCATCAAAATGTAAGTTTCTAGGCTAGAAAGGATGTTGTACACTGAAGAAATCCTTGAAATAGAGTTAGTTCACATGAAACCAGTGTTTCAAACCATGGGAATTCACTGAAAAGTAGTATTCAACTGTAAAACAGTTGAAAGACAAGTTTATATAGCTTCGCAAGTCCAGAGAAGAGTGTATAAAGTTGTTTCTACATGTGGTGAAGTCCCACAAGTAGAAAAGAAGGCCCATTATAGTAAACAGCTAGAAATCAGTAGTCATTCAGAGCAAATACTAATGAATATCACAGAATAGTGAGAGAACAAGTGTAAAAGACATCAAAATGTAAGTCTCTAGTCTAGAAATGATGTTGTACACGGCACAAATCCTTGAAATAGAGTTAGTTCACATGAAACCAGTGTTTGAAAACACCAGAATTCACTGAAAAGTAGTATTCAACTGTAAAGCAGTTGAAAGACAAGTGTGTATAGCTTCTCAAGTTCAGAGAAGAATGTACAAAGTTGTTTCTACATGTGGTGAAGCCCCACAAGTAGAAAAGAAGGCCCATTATAGGAAACAGCTAGAAATCAGTATTAATTCAGAGGAAATACTAATGAATATCATAGAATTTTGTGAGAACAAGTGGAAAACCATCAAAATGTAAGTTTCTAGGCTAGAATGGATGTTGTACACTGAAGAAATCCTTGAAATAGAGTTAGTTCACATGAAACCAGTGTTTCAAACCATGGGAATTCACTGAAAAGTAGTATTCAACTGTAAAACAGTTGAAAGACAAGTTTATATAGCTTCGCAAGTCCAGAGAAGAGTGTATAAAGTTGTTTCTACATGTGGTGAAGTCCCACAAGTAGAAAAGAAGGCCCATTATAGTAAACAGCTAGAAATCAGTAGTCATTCAGAGCAAATACTAATGAATATCACAGAATAGTGAGAGAACAAGTGTAAAAGACATCAAAATGTAAGTCTCTAGTCTAGAAAGGATGTTGTACACGGCACAAATCCTTGAAATAGAGTTGGTTTACATGAAACCAGTGTTTGAAACCAACAGAATTCACTGAAAAGTAGTATTTAACTGTAAAACTGTTGAAAGACAAGTTTATATAGCTTCGCAAGTCTAGAGAAGAGTGTATAAAGTAGTTTCTACATTTGGTGAAGTCCCACAAGTAGAAAAGAAGGCTCATTATAAGAAACAACTAGAAATCAGTAGTCATTCAGAGCAAATACTAATGAATATCACAGAATAGTGAGAGAACAAGTGTAAAAGACATCAAAATGTAAGTCTCTAGTCTAGAAAGGATGTTGTACACGGCACAAATCCTTGAAATAGAGTTAGTTCACATGAAACCAGTGTTTCAAACCATGGGAATTCACTGAAAAGTAGTATTCAACTGTAAAACAGTTGAAAGACAAGTTTATATAGCTTCGCAAGTCCAGAGAAGAGTGTATAAAGTTGTTTCTACATGTGGTGAAGTCCCACAAGTAGAAAAGAAGGCCCATTATAGGAAACAGCTAGAAATCAGTAGTCATTCAGAGCAAATACTAATGAATATCACAGAATAGTGAGAGAACAAGTGTAAAAGACATCAAAATGTAAGTCTCTAGTCTAGAAAGGATGTTGTACACGGCACAAATCCTTGAAATAGAGTTAGTTCACATGGAACCAGTGTTTGAAACCACCAGAATTCACTGAAAAGTAGTATTCAACTGTAAAACAGTTGAAAGACAAGTGTGTATAGCTTCCCACGTTCAGAGAAGAGTGTATAAAGTTGTTTCTACATGTGGTGAAGTCCCACAAGTAGAAAAGAAGGCCCATTATAGGAAACAGCTAGAAATCAGTAGTCATTCAGAGCAAATACTAATGAATATCACAGAATAGTGAGAGAACAAGTGTAAAAGACATCAAAATGTAAGTCTCTAGTCTAGAAATGATGTTGTACACGGCACAAATCCTTGAAATAGAGTTAGTTCACATGGAACCAGTGTTTGAAACCACCAGAATTCACTGAAAAGTACTATTCAACTGTAAAACAGTTGAAAGACAAGTGTGTATAGCTTCCCACGTTCAGAGAAGAGTGTATAAAGTTGTTTCTACATGTGGTGAAGTCCCACAAGTAGAAAAGAAGGCCCATTATAGGAAACAGCTAGAAATCAGTAGTCATTCAGAGCAAATACTAATGAATATCACAGAATAGTGAGAGAACAAGTGTAAAAGACATCAAAATGTAAGTCTCTAGTCTAGAAATGATGTTGTACACTGCAGAAATCCTTGAAATAGAGTTAGTTCACATGAAACCAGTGTTTTAAACCACCGGAATTCACTGAAAAGTAGTATTTAATTATAAAACAGTTGAAAGACAAGTGTATATAGCTTCTCAAGTTCAGAGAAGAATGTATAAAGTTGTTTCTACATGTGGTGAAGCCCGACAAGTAGAAAAGAAGGCCCATTATAGGAAACAGCTAGAAATCAGTAGTAATTCAGAGGAAATACTAATGAATATCATAGAATTTTGTGAGAACAAGTGGAAAACCATCAAAATGTAAGTTTCTAGGCTAGAAAGGATGTTGTACACTGAAGAAATCCTTGAAATAGAGTTAGTTCACATGAAACCAGTGTTTCAAACCATGGGAATTCACTGAAAAGTAGTATTCAACTGTAAAACAGTTGAAAGACAAGTTTATATAGCTTCGCAAGTCCAGAGAAGAGTGTATAAAGTTGTTTCTACATGTGGTGAAGTCCCACAAGTAGAAAAGAAGGCCCATTATAGTAAACAGCTAGAAATCAGTAGTCATTCAGAGCAAATACTAATGAATATCACAGAATAGTGAGAGAACAAGTGTAAAAGACATCAAAATGTAAGTCTCTAGTCTAGAAAGGATGTTGTACACGGCACAAATCCTTGAAATAGAGTTAGTTCACATGAAACCAGTGTTTGAAACCACCAGAATTCACTGAAAAGTAGTATTCAACTGTAAAACAGTTGAAAGACAAGTGTGTATAGCTTCCCACGTTCAGAGAAGAATGTATAAAGTTGTTTCTACATGTGGTGAAGCCCCACAAGTAGAAAAGAAGGCCCATTATAGGAAACAGCTAGAAATCACTAGAAATTTAGAGGAAATACTAATGAATATCATAGAATTTTGTGAGAACAAGTGGAAAACCATCAAAATGTAAGTTTCTAGGCTAGAAAGGATGTTGTACACTGAAGAAATCCTTGAAATAGAGTTAGTTCACATGAAACCAGTGTTTCAAACCACCGGAATTCACTGAAAAGTAGTATTTAACTGTAACAGTTCAAAGACAAGTTTATATAGCTTCGCAAGTCCAGAGAAGAGTGTATAAAGTAGTTTCTACATTTGGTGAAGTCCCACAAGTAGAAAAGAAGGCCCATTATAGGAAACAACTAGAAATCAGTAGTCATTCAGAGCAAATACTAATGAATATCACAGAATAGTGAGAGAACAAGTGTAAAAGACATCAAAATGTAAGTCTCTAGTCTAGAAAGGATGTTGTACACGGCACAAATCCTTGAAATAGAGTTAGTTCACATGAAACCAGTGTTTGAAAACACCAGAATTCACTGAAAAGTAGTATTCAACTGTAAAGCAGTTGAAAGACAAGTGTGTATAGCTTCTCAAGTTCAGAGAAGAATGTATAAAGTTGTTTCTACATGTGGTGAAGCCCCACAAGTAGAAAAGAAGGCCCATTATAGGAAACAGCTAGAAATCAGTATTAATTCAGAGGAAATACTAATGAATATCATAGAATTTTGTGAGAACAAGTGGAAAACCATCAAAATGTAAGTTTCTAGGCTAGAATGGATGTTGTACACTGAAGAAATCCTTGAAATAGAGTTAGTTCACATGAAACCAGTGTTTCAAACCATGGGAATTCACTGAAAAGTAGTATTCAACTGTAAAACAGTTGAAAGACAAGTTTATATAGCTTCGCACGTCCAGAGAAGAGTGTATAAAGTTGTTTCTACATGTGGTGAAGTCCCACAAGTAGAAAAGAAGGCCCATTATAGTAAACAGCTAGAAATCAGTAGTCATTCAGAGCAAATACTAATGAATATCACAGAATAGTGAGAGAACAAGTGTAAAAGACATCAAAATGTAAGTCTCTAGTCTAGAAAGGATGTTGTACACGGCACAAATCCTTGAAATAGAGTTGGTTTACATGAAACCAGTGTTTGAAACCAACAGAATTCACTGAAAAGTAGTATTTAACTGTAAAACTGTTGAAAGACAAGTTTATATAGCTTCGCAAGTCTAGAGAAGAGTGTATAAAGTAGTTTCTACATTTGGTGAAGTCCCACAAGTAGAAAAGAAGGCTCATTATAAGAAACAACTAGAAATCAGTAGTCATTCAGAGCAAATACTAATGAATATCACAGAATAGTGAGAGAACAAGTGTAAAAGACATCAAAATGTAAGTCTCTAGTCTAGAAAGGATGTTGTACACGGCACAAATCCTTGAAATAGAGTTAGTTCACATGAAACCAGTGTTTGAAACCACCAGAATTCACTGAAAAGTAGTATTCAACTGTAAAACAGTTGAAAGACAAGTGTGTATAGCTTCCCACGTTCAGAGAAGAGTGTATAAAGTTGTTTCTACATGTGGTGAAGTCCCACAAGTAGAAAAGAAGGCCCATTATAGGAAACAGCTAGAAATCAGTAGTCATTCAGAGCAAATACTAATGAATATCACAGAATAGTGAGAGAACAAGTGTAAAAGACATCAAAATGTAAGTCTCTAGTCTAGAAATGATGTTGTACACTGCAGAAATCCTTGAAATAGAGTTAGTTCACATGAAACCAGTGTTTTAAACCACCGGAATTCACTGAAAAGTAGTATTTAATTATAAAACAGTTGAAAGACAAGTGTATATAGCTTCTCAAGTTCAGAGAAGAATGTATAAAGTTGTTTCTACATGTGGTGAAGCCCCACAAGTAGAAAAGAAGGCCCATTATAGGAAACAGCTAGAAATCACTAGAAATTTAGAGGAAATACTAATGAATATCATAGAATTTTGTGAGAACAAGTGGAAAACCATCAAAATGTAAGTTTCTAGGCTAGAAAGGATGTTGTACACTGAAGAAATCCTTGAAATTGAGTTAGTTCACATGAAACCAGTGTTTCAAACCACCGGAATTCACTGAAAAGTAGTATTTAACTGTAAAACAGTTGAAAGACAAGTTTATATAGCTTTGCAAGTCCAGAGAAGAGTGTATAAAGTAGTTTCTACATTTGGTGAAGTCCCACAAGTAGAAAAGAAGGCCCATTATAGGAAACAACTAGAAATCAGTAGTCATTCAGAGCAAATACTAATGAATATCACAGAATAGTGAGAGAACAAGTGTAAAAGACATCAAAATGTAAGTCTCTAGTCTAGAAAGGATGTTGTACACGGCACAAATCCTTGAAATAGAGTTAGTTCACATGAAACCAGTGTTTGAAAACACCAGAATTCACTGAAAAGTAGTATTCAACTGTAAAACAGTTGAAAGACAAGTGTGTATAGCTTCTCAAGTTCAGAGAAGAATGTATAAAGTTGTTTCTACATGTGGTGAAGCCCCACAAGTAGAAAAGAAGGCCCATTATAGGAAACAGCTAGAAATCAGTATTAATTCAGAGGAAATACTAATGAATATCATAGAATTTTGTGAGAACAAGTGGAAAACCATCAAAATGTAAGTTTCTAGGCTAGAATGGATGTTGTACACTGAAGAAATCCTTGAAATAGAGTTAGTTCACATGAAACCAGTGTTTCAAACCACCGGAATTCACTGAAAAGTAGTATTCAACTGTAAAACAGTTGAAAGACAAGTGTGTATAGCTTCTCAAGTTCAGAGAAGAATGTATAAAGTTGTTTCTACATGTGGTGAAGCCCCACAAGTAGAAAAGAAGGCCCATTATAGGAAACAGCTAGAAATCAGTAGTAATTCAGAGGAAATACTAATGAATATCATAGAATTTTGTGAGAACAAGTGGAAAACCATCAAAATGTAAGTTTCTAGGCTAGAAAGGATGTTGTACACTGAAGAAATCCTTGAAATAGAGTTAGTTCACATGAAACCAGTGTTTCAAACCATGGGAATTCACTGAAAAGTAGTATTCAACTGTAAAACAGTTGAAAGACAAGTTTATATAGCTTCGCAAGTCCAGAGAAGAGTGTATAAAGTTGTTTCTACATGTGGTGAAGTCCCACAAGTAGAAAAGAAGGCCCATTATAGTAAACAGCTAGAAATCAGTAGTCATTCAGAGCAAATACTAATGAATATCACAGAATAGTGAGAGAACAAGTGTAAAAGACATCAAAATGTAAGTCTCTAGTCTAGAAAGGATGTTGTACACGGCACAAATCCTTGAAATAGAGTTAGTTCACATGAAACCAGTGTTTGAAACCACCAGAATTCACTGAAAAGTAGTATTCAACTATAAAACAGTTGAAAGACAAGTGTGTATAGCTTCCCACGTTCAGAGAAGAGTGTATAAAGTTGTTTCTACATGTGGTGAAGTCCCACAAGTAGAAAAGAAGGCCCATTATAGGAAACAGCTAGAAATCAGTAGTCATTCAGAGCAAATACTAATGAATATCACAGAATAGTGAGAGAACAAGTGTAAAAGACATCAAAATGTAAGTCTCTAGTCTAGAAATGATGTTGTACACTGCAGAAATCCTTGAAATAGAGTTAGTTCACATGAAACCAGTGTTTGAAAACACCAGAATTCACTGAAAAGTAGTATTCAACTGTAAAGCAGTTGAAAGACAAGTGTGTATAGCTTCTCAAGTTCAGAGAAGAATGTATAAAGTTGTTTCTACATGTGGTGAAGCCCCACAAGTAGAAAAGAAGGCCCATTATAGGAAACAGCTAGAAATCAGTATTAATTCAGAGGAAATACTAATGAATATCATAGAATTTTGTGAGAACAAGTGGAAAACCATCAAAATGTAAGTTTCTAGGCTAGAATGGATGTTGTACACTGAAGAAATCCTTGAAATAGAGTTAGTTCACATGAAACCAGTGTTTCAAACCACCGGAATTCACTGAAAAGTAGTATTTAACTGTAAAACAGTTGAAAGACAAGTTTATATAGCTTCGCAAGTCTAGAGAAGAGTGTATAAAGTTGTTTCTACATGTGGTGAAGTCCCACAAGTAGAAAAGAAGGCCCATTATAGGAAACAGCTAGAAATCAGTAGTCATTCAGAGCAAATACTAATGAATATCACAGAATAGTGAGAGAACAAGTGTAAAAGACATCAAAATGTAAGTCTCTAGTCTAGAAAGGATGTTGTACACGGCACAAATCCTTGAAATAGAGTTGGTTCACATGAAACCAGTGTTTGAAACCAACAGAATTCACTGAAAAGTAGTATTTAACTGTAAAACAGTTGAAAGACAAGTTTACATAGTTTCGCAAGTCTAGAGAAGAGTGTATAAAGTAGTTTCTACATGTGGTGAAGTCCCACAAGTAGAAAAGAAGGCCCATTATAGGAAAGAGCTAGAAATCAGTAGTAATTCAGAGGAAATACTAATGAATATCATAGAATTTTGTGAGAACAAGTGGAAAACCATCAAAATGTAAGTTTCTAGGCTAGAAAGGATGTTGTACACTGAAGAAATCCTTGAAATAGAATTAGTTCACATGAAACCAGTGTTTCAAACCATGGGAATTCACTGAAAAGTAGTATTCAACTGTAAAACAGTTGAAAGACAAGTTTATATAGATTCACAAGTTCAGAGAAGAGTATACAAAGTTGTTTCCACATGTGGTGAAGTCCCACAAGTATACCAGAAGGCCCATTATACTACACTGCAAGAAAGCATTAGTAATTCAGAGCAAATACTAATGAATATCACAGAATAGTGAGAGAACAAGTGTAAAAGGCATCAAAATGTAAGTCTCTAGTCTAGAAAGGATGTTGTACACTGCAGAACTCCTTGAAATAGAGTTAGTTCACATGAAACCAGTGTTTGAAACCACCAGAATTCACTGAAAAGTAGTATTCAACTGTAAAACAGTTGAAAGACAAGTGTGTATAGCTTCTCACGTTCAGAGAAGAGTGTATAAAGTTGTTTCTACATGTGGTGAAGTCCCAAAAGTAGAAAAGAAGGCCCATTATAGGAAACAGCTAGAAATCAGTAGTCATTCAGAGCAAATACTAATGAATATCACAGAATAGTGAGAGAACAAGTGTAAAAGACATCAAAATGTAAGTCTCTAGTCTAGAAAGGATGTTGTACACGGCACAAATTCTTGAAATAGAGTTAGTTCACATGAAACCAGTGTTTGAAACCACCAGAATTCACTGAAAAGTAGTATTCAACTGTAAAACAGTTGAAAGACAAGTGTGTATAGCTTCTCAAGTTCAGAGAAGAATGTATAAAGTTGTTTCTACATGTGGTGAAGCCCCACAAGTAGAAAAGAAGGCCCATTATAGGAAACAGCTAGAAATCAGTAGAAATTCAGAGGAAATACTAATGAATATCATAGAATTTTGTGAAAACAAGTGGAAAACCATCAAAATGTAAGTTTCTAGGCTAGAATGGATGTTGTACACTGAAGAAATCCTTGAAATAGAGTTAGTTCACATGAAACCAGTGTTTCAAACCACCGGAATTAACTGAAAAGTAGTATTTAACTGTAAAACAGTTGAAAGACAAGTTTATATAGCTTCGCAAGTCTAGAGAAGAGTGTATAAAGTTGTTTCTACATGTGGTGAAGTCCCACAAGTAGAAAAGAAGGCCCATTATAGGAAACAGCTAGAAATCAGTAGTAATTCAGAGGAAATACTAATGAATATCATAGAATTTTGTGAGAACAAGTGGAAAACCATCAAAATGTAAGTTTCTAGGCTAGAAAGGATGTTGTACACTGAAGAAATCCTTGAAATAGAGTTAATTCACATGAAACCAGTGTTTCAAACCATGGGAATTCACTGAAAAGTAGTATTCAACTGTAAAACAGTTGAAAGACAAGTTTATATAGCTTCGCAAGTCCAGAGAAGAGTGTATAAAGTTGTTTCTACATGTGGTGAAGTCCCACAAGTAGAAAAGAAGGCCCATTATAGTAAACAGCTAGAAATCAGTAGTCATTCAGAGCAAATACTAATGAATATCACAGAATAGTGAGAGAACAAGTGTAAAAGACATCAAAATGTAAGTCTCTAGTCTAGAAAGGATGTTGTACACGGCACAAATCCTTGAAATAGAGTTGGTTTACATGAAACCAGTGTTTGAAACCAACAGAATTCACTGAAAAGTAGTATTCAACTGTAAAACAGTTGAAAGACAAGTTTATATAGCTTCGCAAGTCTAGAGAAGAGTGTTTAAAGTAGTTTCTACATTTGGTGAAGTCCCACAAGTAGAAAAGAAGGCTCATTATAGGAAACAACTGGAAATCAGTAGTCATTCAGAGCAAATACTAATGAATATCACAGAATAGTGAGAGAACAAGTGTAAAAGACATCAAAATGTAAGTCTCTAGTCTAGAAAGGATGTTGTACACGGCACAAATCCTTGAAATAGAGTTAGTTCACATGAAACCAGTGTTTGAAACCACCAGAATTCACTGAAAAGTAGTATTCAACTGTAAAACAGTTGAAAGACAAGTGTGTATAGCTTCTCTAGTTCAGAGAAAAGTGTGTAAAGTTGTTTCTACATGTGGTGAAGTCCCACAAGTAGAAAAGAAGGCCCATTATGGGAAACAGCTAGAAATCAGTAGTCATTCAGAGCAAATACTAATGAATATCACAGAATAGTGAGAGAACAAGTGTAAAAGACATCAAAATGTAAGTCTCTAGTCTAGAAAGGATGTTGTACACGGCACAAATCCTTGAAATAGAGTTGGTTCACATGAAACCAGTGTTTGAAACCAACAGAATTCACTGAAAAGTAGTATTTAACTGTAAAACAGTTGAAAGACAAGTTTACATAGTTTCGCAAGTCTAGAGAAGAGTGTATAAAGTAGTTTCTACATGTGGTGAAGTCCCACAAGTAGAAAAGAAGTCCCATTATAGGAAACAGCTAGAAATCAGTAGTAATTCAGAGGAAATACTAATGAATATCATAGAATTTTGTGAGAACAAGTGGAAAACCATCAAAATGTAAGTTTCTAGGCTAGAAAGGATGTTGTACACTGAAGAAAATCTTGAAATAGAGTTAGTTCACATGAAACCAGTGTTTCAAACCATGGGAATTCACTGAAAAGTAGTATTCAACTGTAAAACAGTTGAAAGACAAGTTTATATAGCTTCTCTAGTTCAGAGAAAAGTGTGTAAAGTTGTTTCTACATGTGGTGAAGTCCCACAAGTAGAAAAGAAGGCCCATTATGGGAAACAGCTAGAAATCAGTAGTCATTCAGAGCAAATACTAATGAATATCACAGAATAGTGAGAGAACAAGTGTAAAAGACATCAAAATGTAAGTCTCTAGTCTAGAAAGGATGTTGTACACGGCACAAATCCTTGAAATAGAGTTGGTTCACATGAAACCAGTGTTTGAAACCAACAGAATTCACTGAAAAGTAGTATTTAACTGTAAAACAGTTGAAAGACAAGTTTACATAGTTTCGCAAGTCTAGAGAAGAGTGTATAAAGTAGTTTCTACATGTGGTGAAGTCCCACAAGTAGAAAAGAAGTCCCATTATAGTAAACAGCTAGAAATCAGTAGTCATTCAGAGCAAATACTAATGAATATCACAGAATAGTGAGAGAACAAGTGTAAAAGACATCAAAATGTAAGTCTCTAGTCTAGAAAGGATGTTGTACACGGCACAAATCCTTGAAATAGAGTTGGTTTACATGAAACCAGTGTTTGAAACCAACAGAATTCACTGAAAAGTAGTATTCAACTGTAAAACAGTTGAAAGACAAGTGTGTATAGCTTCTCTAGTTCAGAGAAAAGTGTATAAAGTTGTTTCTACATGTGGTGAAGTCCCACAAGTAGAAAAGAAGGCCCATTATAGTAAACAGCTAGAAATCAGTAGTCATTCAGAGCAAATACTAATGAATATCACAGAATAGTGAGAGAACAAGTGTAAAAGACATCAAAATGTAAGTCTCTAGTCTAGAAAGGATGTTGTACACGGCACAAATCCTTGAAATAGAGTTGGTTTACATGAAACCAGTGTTTGAAACCAACAGAATTCACTGAAAAGTAGTATTTAACTGTAAAACTGTTGAAAGACAAGTTTATATAGCTTCGCAAGTCTAGAGAAGAGTTTATAAAGTAGTTTCTACATTTGGTGAAGTCCCACAAGTAGAAAAGAAGGCCCATTATAGGAAACAGCTAGAAATCAGTAGTCATTCAGAGCAAATACTAATGAATATCACAGAATAGTGAGAGAACAAGTGTAAAAGACATCAAAATGTAAGTCTCTAGTCTAGAAAGGATGTTGTACACGGCACAAATCCTTGAAATAGAGTTGGTTCACATGAAACCAGTGTTTGAAACCAACAGAATTCACTGAAAAGTAGTATTTAACTGTAAAACAGTTGAAAGACAAGTTTACATAGTTTCGCAAGTCTAGAGAAGAGTGTATAAAGTAGTTTCTACATGTGGTGAAGTCCCACAAGTAGAAAAGAAGTCCCATTATAGGAAACAGCTAGAAATCAGTAGTAATTCAGAGGAAATACTAATGAATATCATAGAATTTTGTGAGAACAAGTGGAAAACCATCAAAATGTAAGTTTCTAGGCTAGAAAGGATGTTGTACACTGAAGAAAATCTTGAAATAGAGTTAGTTCACATGAAACCAGTGTTTCAAACCATGGGAATTCACTGAAAAGTAGTATTCAACTGTAAAACAGTTGAAAGACAAGTTTATATAGCTTCGCAAGTCCAGAGAAGAGTGTATAAAGTTGTTTCTACATGTGGTGAAGTCCCACAAGTAGAAAAGAAGGCCCATTATAGGAAACAGCTAGAAATCAGTAGTCATTCAGAGCAAATACTAATGAATATCACAGAATAGTGAGAGAACAAGTGTAAAAGACATCAAAATGTAAGTCTCTAGTCTAGAAAGGATGTTGTACACGGCACAAATCCTTGAAATAGAGTTAGTTCACATGGAACCAGTGTTTGAAACCACCAGAATTCACTGAAAAGTAGTATTCAACTGTAAAACAGTTGAAAGACAAGTGTGTATAGCTTCCCACGTTCAGAGAAGAGTGTATAAAGTTGTTTCTACATGTGGTGAAGTCCCACAAGTAGAAAAGAAGGCCCATTATAGGAAACAGCTAGAAATCAGTAGTCATTCAGAGCAAATACTAATGAATATCACAGAATAGTGAGAGAACAAGTGTAAAAGACATCAAAATGTAAGTCTCTGGTCTAGAAATGATGTTGTACACTGCAGAAATCCTTGAAATAGAGTTAGTTCACATGAAACCAGTGTTTTAAACCACCGGAATTCACTGTAAAGTAGTATTTAATTATAAAACAGTTGAAAGACAAGTGTATATAGCTTCTCAAGTTCAGAGAAGAATGTATAAAGTTGTTTCTACATGTGGTGAAGCCCCACAAGTAGAAAAGAAGGCCCATTATAGGAAACAGCTAGAAATCAGTAGTAATTCAGAGGAAATACTAACGAATATCATAGAATTTTGTGAGAACAAGTGGAAAACCATCAAAATGTAAGTTTCTAGGCTAGAAAGGATGTTGTACACTGAAGAAATCCTTGAAATAGAGTTAGTTCACATGAAACCAGTGTTTCAAACCATGGGAATTCACTGAAAAGTAGTATTCAACTGTAAAACAGTTGAAAGACAAGTTTATATAGCTTCGCAAGTCCAGAGAAGAGTGTATAAAGTTGTTTCTACATGTGGTGAAGTCCCACAAGTAGAAAAGAAGGCCCATTATAGTAAACAGCTAGAAATCAGTAGTCATTCAGAGCAAATACTAATGAATATCACAGAATAGTGAGAGAACAAGTGTAAAAGACATCAAAATGTAAGTCTCTAGTCTAGAAAGGATGTTGTACACGGCACAAATCCTTGAAATAGAGTTAGTTCACATGAAACCAGTGTTTGAAACCACCAGAATTCACTGAAAAGTAGTATTCAACTGTAAAACAGTTGAAAGACAAGTGTGTATAGCTTCCCACGTTCAGAGAAGAGTGTATAAAGTTTTTTCTACATGTGGTGAAGTCCCACAAGTAGAAAAAAAGGCCCATTATAGGAAACAGCTAGAAATCAGTAGTCATTCAGAGCAAATACTAATGAATATCATAGAATTTTGTGAGAACAAGTGGAAAACCATCAAAATGTAAGTTTCTAGGCTAGAATGGATGTTGTACACTGAAGAAATCCTTGAAATAGAGTTGGTTCACATGAAACCAGTGTTTGAAACCAACAGAATTCACTGAAAAGTAGTATTTAACTGTAAAACAGTAGAAAGACAAGTTTACATAGTTTCGCAAGTCTAGAGAAGAGTGTATAAAGTAGTTTCTACATGTGGTGAAGTCCCACAAGTAGAAAAGAAGGCCCATTATAGGAAACAGCTAGAAATCAGTAGTCATTCAGAGCAAATACTAATGAATATCACAGAATAGTGAGAGAACAAGTGTAAAAGACATCAAAATGTAAGTCTCTAGTCTAGAAAGGATGTTGTACACGGCACAAATCCTTGAAATAGAGTTAGTTCACATGAAACCAGTGTTTGAAACCACCAGAATTCACTGAAAAGTAGTATTCAACTGTAAAACAGTTGAAAGACAAGTGTGTATAGCTTCCCACGTTCAGAGAAGAATGTATAAAGTTGTTTCTACATGTGGTGAAGCCCCACAAGTAGAAAAGAAGGCCCATTATAGGAAACAGCTAGAAATCACTAGAAATTTAGAGGAAATACTAATGAATATCATAGAATTTTGTGAGAACAAGTGGAAAACCATCAAAATGTAAGTTTCTAGGCTAGAAAGGATGTTGTACACTGAAGAAATCCTTGAAATAGAGTTAGTTCACATGAAACCAGTGTTTCAAACCACCGGAATTCACTGAAAAGTAGTATTTAACTGTAAAACAGTTCAAAGACAAGTTTATATAGCTTCGCAAGTCCAGAGAAGAGTGTATAAAGTAGTTTCTACATTTGGTGAAGTCCCACAAGTAGAAAAGAAGGCCCATTATAGGAAACAACTAGAAATCAGTAGTCATTCA
This sequence comes from Cnephaeus nilssonii, assembly GCF_951640355.1. Taxonomy (NCBI): domain Eukaryota; kingdom Metazoa; phylum Chordata; class Mammalia; order Chiroptera; family Vespertilionidae; genus Cnephaeus; species Cnephaeus nilssonii. The sequence goes on along the minus strand of NC_137076.1, from coordinate 491,361 downwards.
GAGCAAATACTAATGAATATCACAGAATAGTGAGAGAACAAGTGTAAAAGACATCAAAATGTAAGTCTCTAGTCTAGAAAGGATGTTGAACACGGCACAAATCCTTGAAATAGAGTTAGTTCACATGAAACCAGTGTTTGAAAACACCAGAATTCACTGAAAAGTAGTATTCAACTGTAAAGCAGTTGAAAGACAAGTGTGTATAGCTTCTCAAGTTCAGAGAAGAATGTATAAAGTTGTTTCTACATGTGGTGAAGCCCCACAAGTAGAAAAGAAGGCCCATTATAGGAAACAGATAGAAATCAGTATTAATTCAGAGGAAATACTAATGAATATCATAGAATTTTGTGAGAACAAGTGGAAAACCATCAAAATGTAAGTTTCTAGGCTAGAATGGATGTTGTACACTGAAGAAATCCTTGAAATAGAGTTAGTTCACATGAAACCAGTGTTTCAAACCATGGGAATTCACTGAAAAGTAGTATTCAACTGTAAAACAGTTGAAAGACAAGTTTATATAGCTTCGCAAGTCCAGAGAAGAGTGTATAAAGTTGTTTCTACATGTGGTGAAGTCCCACAAGTAGAAAAGAAGGCCCATTATAGTAAACAGCTAGAAATCAGTAGTCATTCAGAGCAAATACTAATGAATATCACAGAATAGTGAGAGAACAAGTGTAAAAGACATCAAAATGTAAGTCTCTAGTCTAGAAAGGATGTTGTACACGGCACAAATCCTTGAAATAGAGTTGGTTTACATGAAACCAGTGTTTGAAACCAACAGAATTCACTGAAAAGTAGTATTTAACTGTAAAACTGTTGAAAGACAAGTTTATATAGCTTCGCAAGCCTAGAGAAGAGTGTATAAAGTAGTTTCTACATTTGGTGAAGTCCCACAAGTAGAAAAGAAGGCTCATTATAAGAAACAACTAGAAATCAGTAGTCATTCAGAGCAAATACTAATGAATATCACAGAATAGTGAGAGAACAAGTGTAAAAGACATCAAAATGTAAGTCTCTAGTCTAGAAAGGATGTTGTACACGGCACAAATCCTTGAAATAGAGTTAGTTCACATGAAACCAGTGTTTGAAACCACCAGAATTCACTGAAAAGTAGTATTCAACTGTAAAACAGTTGAAAGACAAGTGTGTATAGCTTCCCACGTTCAGAGAAGAGTGTATAAAGTTGTTTCTACATGTGGTGAAGTCCCACAAGTAGAAAAGAAGGCCCATTATAGGAAACAGCTAGAAATCAGTAGTCATTCAGAGCAAATACTAATGAATATCACAGAATAGTGAGAGAACAAGTGTAAAAGACATCAAAATGTAAGTCTCTAGTCTAGAAATGATGTTGTACACTGCAGAAATCCTTGAAATAGAGTTAGTTCACATGAAACCAGTGTTTTAAACCACCGGAATTCACTGAAAAGTAGTATTTAATTATAAAACAGTTGAAAGACAAGTGTATATAGCTTCTCAAGTTCAGAGAAGAATGTATAAAGTTGTTTCTACATGTGGTGAAGCCCCACAAGTAGAAAAGAAGGCCCATTATAGGAAACAGCTAGAAATCACTAGAAATTTAGAGGAAATACTAATGAATATCATAGAATTTTGTGAGAACAAGTGGAAAACCATCAAAATGTAAGTTTCTAGGCTAGAAAGGATGTTGTACACTGAAGAAATCCTTGAAATTGAGTTAGTTCACATGAAACCAGTGTTTCAAACCACCGGAATTCACTGAAAAGTAGTATTTAACTGTAAAACAGTTCAAAGACAAGTTTATATAGCTTTGCAAGTCCAGAGAAGAGTGTATAAAGTAGTTTCTACATTTGGTGAAGTCCCACAAGTAGAAAAGAAGGCCCATTACAGGAAACAACTAGAAATCAGTAGTCATTCAGAGCAAATACTAATGAATATCACAGAATAGTGAGAGAACAAGTGTAAAAGACATCAAAATGTAAGTCTCTAGTCTAGAAAGGATGTTGTACACGGCACAAATCCTTGAAATAGAGTTAGTTCCCATGAAACCAGTGTTTGAAAACACCAGAATTCACTGAAAAGTAGTATTCAACTGTAAAACAGTTGAAAGACAAGTGTGTATAGCTTCTCAAGTTCAGAGAAGAATGTATAAAGTTGTTTCTACATGTGGTGAAGCCCCACAAGTAGAAAAGAAGGCCCATTATAGGAAACAGCTAGAAATCAGTATTAATTCAGAGGAAATACTAATGAATATCATAGAATTTTGTGAGAACAAGTGGAAAACCATCAAAATGTAAGTTTCTAGGCTAGAATGGATGTTGTACACTGAAGAAATCCTTGAAATAGAGTTAGTTCACATGAAACCAGTGTTTCAAACCACCGGAATTCACTGAAAAGTAGTATTTAACTGTAAAACAGTTGAAAGACAAGTTTATATAGCTTCGCAAGTCTAGAGAAGAGTGTATAAAGTTGTTTCTACATGTGGTGAAGTCCCACAAGTAGAAAAGAAGGCCCATTGTAGGAAACAGCTAGAAATCAGTAGTCATTCAGAGCAAATACTAATGAATATCACAGAATAGTGAGAGAACAAGTGTAAAAGACATCAAAATGTAAGTCTCTAGTCTAGAAAGGATGTTGTACACGGCACAAATCCTTGAAATAGAGTTGGTTCACATGAAACCAGTGTTTGAAACCAACAGAATTCACTGAAAAGTAGTATTTAACTGTAAAACAGTTGAAAGACAAGTTTACATAGTTTCGCAAGTCTAGAAAAGAGTGTATAAAGTAGTTTCTACATGTGGTGAAGTCCCACAAGTAGAAAAGAAGTCCCATTATAGGAAACAGCTAGAAATCAGTAGTAATTCAGAGGAAATACTAATGAATATCATAGAATTTTGTGAGAACAAGTGGAAAACCATCAAAATGTAAGTTTCTAGGCTAGAAAGGATGTTGTACACTGAAGAAAATCTTGAAATAGAGTTAGTTCACATGAAACCAGTGTTTCAAACCATGGGAATTCACTGAAAAGTAGTATTCAACTGTAAAACAGTTGAAAGACAAGTTTATATAGCTTCGCAAGTCCAGAGAAGAGTGTATAAAGTTGTTTCTACATGTGGTGAAGTCCCACAAGTAGAAAAGAAGGCCCATTATAGGAAACAGCTAGAAATCAGTAGTCATTCAGAGCAAATACTAATGAATATCACAGAATAGTGAGAGAACAAGTGTAAAAGACATCAAAATGTAAGTCTCTAGTCTAGAAAGGATGTTGTACACGGCACAAATCCTTGAAATAGAGTTAGTTCACATGGAACCAGTGTTTGAAACCACCAGAATTCACTGAAAAGTAGTATTCAACTGTAAAACAGTTGAAAGACAAGTGTGTATAGCTTCCCACGTTCAGAGAAGAGTGTATAAAGTTGTTTCTACATGTGGTGAAGTCCCACAAGTAGAAAAGAAGGCCCATTATAGGAAACAGCTAGAAATCAGTAGTCATTCAGAGCAAATACTAATGAATATCACAGAATAGTGAGAGAACAAGTGTAAAAGACATCAAAATGTAAGTCTCTAGTCTAGAAATGATGTTGTACACTGCAGAAATCCTTGAAATAGAGTTAGTTCACATGAAACCAGTGTTTTAAACCACCGGAATTCACTGAAAAGTAGTATTTAATTATAAAACAGTTGAAAGACAAGTGTATATAGCTTCTCAAGTTCAGAGAAGAATGTATAAAGTTGTTTCTACATGTGGTGAAGCCCCACAAGTAGAAAAGAAGGCCCATTATAGGAAACAGCTAGAAATCAGTAGTAATTCAGAGGAAATACTAACGAATATCATAGAATTTTGTGAGAACAAGTGGAAAACCATCAAAATGTAAGTTTCTAGGCTAGAAAGGATGTTGTACACTGAAGAAATCCTTGAAATAGAGTTAGTTCACATGAAACCAGTGTTTCAAACCATGGGAATTCACTGAAAAGTAGTATTCAACTGTAAAACAGTTGAAAGACAAGTTTATATAGCTTCGCAAGTCCAGAGAAGAGTGTATAAAGTTGTTTCTACATGTGGTGAAGTCCCACAAGTAGAAAAGAAGGCCCATTATAGTAAACAGCTAGAAATCAGTAGTCATTCAGAGCAAATACTAATGAATATCACAGAATAGTGAGAGAACAAGTGTAAAAGACATCAAAATGTAAGTCTCTAGTCTAGAAAGGATGTTGTACACGGCACAAATCCTTGAAATAGAGTTAGTTCACATGAAACCAGTGTTTGAAACCACCAGAATTCACTGAAAAGTAGTATTCAACTGTAAAACAGTTGAAAGACAAGTGTGTATAGCTTCCCACGTTCAGAGAAGAGTGTATAAAGTTGTTTCTACATGTGGTGAAGTCCCACAAGTAGAAAAGAAGGCCCATTATAGGAAACAGCTAGAAATCAGTAGTCATTCAGAGCAAATACTAATGAATATCACAGAATAGTGAGAGAACAAGTGTAAAAGACATCAAAATGTAAGTCTCTAGTCTAGAAATGATGTTGTACACTGCAGAAATCCTTGAAATAGAGTTAGTTCACATGAAACCAGTGTTTTAAACCACCGGAATTCACTGAAAAGTAGTATTTAATTATAAAACAGTTGAAAGACAAGTGTATATAGCTTCTCAATTTCAGAGAAGAATGTATAAAGTTGTTTCTACATGTGGTGAAGCCCCACAAGTAGAAAAGAAGGCCCATTATAGGAAACAGCTAGAAATCACTAGAAATTTAGAGGAAATACTAATGAATATCATAGAATTTTGTGAGAACAAGTGGAAAACCATCAAAATGTAAGTTTCTAGGCTAGAAAGGATGTTGTACACTGAAGAAATCCTTGAAATAGAGTTAGTTCACATGAAACCAGTGTTTCAAACCACCGGAATTCACTGAAAAGTAGTATTTAACTGTAAAACAGTTCAAAGACAAGTTTATATAGCTTCGCAAGTCCAGAGAAGAGTGTATAAAGTAGTTTCTACATTTGGTGAAGTCCCACAAGTAGAAAAGAAGGCCCATTATAGGAAACAACTAGAAATCAGTAGTCATTCAGAGCAAATACTAATGAATATCACAGAATAGTGAGAGAACAAGTGTAAAAGACATCAAAATGTAAGTCTCTAGTCTAGAAAGGATGTTGTACACGGCACAAATCCTTGAAATAGAGTTAGTTCACATGAAACCAGTGTTTGAAAACACCAGAATTCACTAAAAAGTAGTATTCAACTGTAAAGCAGTTGAAAGACAAGTGTGTATAGCTTCTCAAGTTCAGAGAAGAATGTATAAAGTTGTTTCTACATGTGGTGAAGCCCCACAAGTAGAAAAGAAGGCCCATTATAGGAAACAGCTAGAAATCAGTATTAATTCAGAGGAAATACTAATGAATATCATAGAATTTTGTGAGAACAAGTGGAAAACCATCAAAATGTAAGTTTCTAGGCTAGAATGGATGTTGTACACTGAAGAAATCCTTGAAATAGAGTTAGTTCACATGAAACCAGTGTTTCAAACCACCGGAATTCACTGAAAAGTAGTATTTAACTGTAAAACAGTTGAAAGACAAGTTTATATAGCTTCGCAAGTCTAGAGAAGAGTGTATAAAGTTGTTTCTACATGTGGTGAAGTCCCACAAGTAGAAAAGAAGGCCCATTATAGGAAACAGCTAGAAATCAGTAGTCATTCAGAGCAAATACTAATGAATATCACAGAATAGTGAGAGAACAAGTGTAAAAGACATCAAAATGCAAGTCTCTAGTCTAGAAAGGATGTTGTACACGGCACAAATCCTTGAAATAGAGTTGGTTCACATGAAACCAGTGTTTGAAACCAACAGAATTCACTGAAAAGTAGTATTTAACTGTAAAACAGTTGAAAGACAAGTTTACATAGTTTCGCAAGTCTAGAGAAGAGTGTATAAAGTAGTTTCTACATGTGGTGAAGTCCCACAAGTAGAAAAGAAGGCCCATTATAGGAAAGAGCTAGAAATCAGTAGTAATTCAGAGGAAATACTAATGAATATCATAGAATTTTGTGAGAACAAGTGGAAAACCATCAAAATGTAAGTTTCTAGGCTAGAAAGGATGTTGTACACTGAAGAAATCCTTGAAATAGAATTAGTTCACATGAAACCAGTGTTTCAAACCATGGGAATTCACTGAAAAGTAGTATTCAACTGTAAAACAGTTGAAAGACAAGTTTATATAGATTCACAAGTTCAGAGAAGAGTATACAAAGTTGTTTCCACATGTGGTGAAGTCCCACAAGTATACCAGAAGGCCCATTATACTACACTGCAAGAAAGCATTAGTAATTCAGAGCAAATACTAATGAATATCACAGAATAGTGAGAGAACAAGTGTAAAAGGCATCAAAATGTAAGTCTCTAGTCTAGAAAGGATGTTGTACACTGCAGAACTCCTTGAAATAGAGTTAGTTCACATGAAACCAGTGTTTGAAACCACCAGAATTCACTGAAAAGTAGTATTCAACTGTAAAACAGTTGAAAGACAAGTGTGTATAGCTTCTCACGTTCAGAGAAGAGTGTATAAAGTTGTTTCTACATGTGGTGAAGTCCCAAAAGTAGAAAAGAAGGCCCATTATAGGAAACAGCTAGAAATCAGTAGTCATTCAGAGCAAATACTAATGAATATCACAGAATAGTGAGAGAACAAGTGTAAAAGACATCAAAATGTAAGTCTCTAGTCTAGAAAGGATGTTGTACACGGCACAAATTCTTGAAATAGAGTTAGTTCACATGAAACCAGTGTTTGAAAACACCAGAATTCACTGAAAAGTAGTATTCAACTGTAAAACAGTTGAAAGACAAGTGTGTATAGCTTCTCAAGTTCAGAGAAGAATGTATAAAGTTGTTTCTACATGTGGTGAAGCCCCACAAGTAGAAAAGAAGGCCCATTATAGGAAACAGCTAGAAATCAGTAGAAATTCAGAGGAAATACTAATGAATATCATAGAATTTTGTGAGAACAAGTGGAAAACCATCAAAATGTAAGTTTCTAGGCTAGAATGGATGTTGTACACTGAAGAAATCCTTGAAATAGAGTTAGTTCACATGAAACCAGTGTTTCAAACCACCGGAATTCACTGAAAAGTAGTATTTAACTGTAAAACAGTTGAAAGACAAGTTTATATAGCTTCGCAAGTCTAGAGAAGAGTGTATAAAGTTGTTTCTACATGTGGTGAAGTCCCACAAGTAGAAAAGAAGGCCCATTATAGGAAACAGCTAGAAATCAGTAGTCATTCAGAGCAAATACTAATGAATATCACAGAATAGTGAGAGAACAAGTGTAAAAGACATCAAAATGTAAGTCTCTAGTCTAGAAAGGATGTTGTACACGGCACAAATCCTTGAAATAGAGTTGGTTCACATGAAACCAGTGTTTGAAACCAACAGAATTCACTGAAAAGTAGTATTTAACTGTAAAACAGTAGAAAGACAAGTTTACATAGTTTCGCAAGTCTAGAGAAGAGTGTATAAAGTAGTTTCTACATGTGGTGAAGTCCCACAAGTAGAAAAGAAGGCCCATTATAGGAAACAGCTAGAAATCACTAGAAATTTAGAGGAAATACTAATGAATATCATAGAATTTTGTGAGAACAAGTGGAAAACCATCAAAATGTAAGTTTCTAGGCTAGAAAGGATGTTGTACACTGAAGAAATCCTTGAAATAGAGTTAGTTCACATGAAACCAGTGTTTCAAACCACCGGAATTCACTGAAAAGTAGTATTTAACTGTAAAACAGTTCAAAGACAAGTTTATATAGCTTCGCAAGTCCAGAGAAGAGTGTATAAAGTAGTTTCTACATTTGGTGAAGTCCCACAAGTAGAAAAGAAGGCCCATTATAGGAAACAACTAGAAATCAGTAGTCATTCAGAGCAAATACTAATGAATATCACAGAATAGTGAGAGAACAAGTGTAAAAGACATCAAAATGTAAGTCTCTAGTCTAGAAAGGATGTTGTACACGGCACAAATCCTTGAAATAGAGTTAGTTCACATGAAACCAGTGTTTGAAAAAACCAGAATTCACTGAAAAGTAGTATTCAACTGTAAAGCAGTTGAAAGACAAGTGTGTATAGCTTCTCAAGTTCAGAGAAGAATGTATAAAGTTGTTTCTACATGTGGTGAAGCCCCACAAGTAGAAAAGAAGGCCCATTATAGGAAACAGATAGAAATCAGTATTAATTCAGAGGAAATACTAATGAATATCATAGAATTTTGTGAGAACAAGTGGAAAACCATCAAAATGTAAGTTTCTAGGCTAGAATGGATGTTGTACACTGAAGAAATCCTTGAAATAGAGTTAGTTCACATGAAACCAGTGTTTCAAACCATGGGAATTCACTGAAAAGTAGTATTCAACTGTAAAACAGTTGAAAGACAAGTTTATATAGCTTCGCAAGTCCAGAGAAGAGTGTATAAAGTTGTTTCTACATGTGGTGAAGTCCCACAAGTAGAAAAGAAGGCCCATTATAGTAAACAGCTAGAAATCAGTAGTCATTCAGAGCAAATACTAATGAATATCACAGAATAGTGAGAGAACAAGTGTAAAAGACATCAAAATGTAAGTCTCTAGTCTAGAAAGGATGTTGTACACGGCACAAATCCTTGAAATAGAGTTGGTTTACATGAAACCAGTGTTTGAAACCAACAGAATTCACTGAAAAGTAGTATTTAACTGTAAAACTGTTGAAAGACAAGTTTATATAGCTTCGCAAGCCTAGAGAAGAGTGTATAAAGTAGTTTCTACATTTGGTGAAGTCCCACAAGTAGAAAAGAAGGCTCATTATAAGAAACAACTAGAAATCAGTAGTCATTCAGAGCAAATACTAATGAATATCACAGAATAGTGAGAGAACAAGTGTAAAAGACATCAAAATGTAAGTCTCTAGTCTAGAAAGGATGTTGTACACGGCACAAATCCTTGAAATAGAGTTAGTTCACATGAAACCAGTGTTTGAAACCACCAGAATTCACTGAAAAGTAGTATTCAACTGTAAAACAGTTGAAAGACAAGTGTGTATAGCTTCCCACGTTCAGAGAAGAGTGTATAAAGTTGTTTCTACATGTGGTGAAGTCCCACAAGTAGAAAAGAAGGCCCATTATAGGAAACAGCTAGAAATCAGTAGTCATTCAGAGCAAATACTAATGAATATCACAGAATAGTGAGAGAACAAGTGTAAAAGACATCAAAATGTAAGTCTCTAGTCTAGAAATGATGTTGTACACTGCAGAAATCCTTGAAATAGAGTTAGTTCACATGAAACCAGTGTTTTAAACCACCGGAATTCACTGAAAAGTAGTATTTAATTATAAAACAGTTGAAAGACAAGTGTATATAGCTTCTCAAGTTCAGAGAAGAATGTATAAAGTTGTTTCTACATGTGGTGAAGCCCCACAAGTAGAAAAGAAGGCCCATTATAGGAAACAGCTAGAAATCACTAGAAATTTAGAGGAAATACTAATGAATATCATAGAATTTTGTGAGAACAAGTGGAAAACCATCAAAATGTAAGTTTCTAGGCTAGAAAGGATGTTGTACACTGAAGAAATCCTTGAAATTGAGTTAGTTCACATGAAACCAGTGTTTCAAACCACCGGAATTCACTGAAAAGTAGTATTTAACTGTAAAACAGTTGAAAGACAAGTTTATATAGCTTTGCAAGTCCAGAGAAGAGTGTATAAAGTAGTTTCTACATTTGGTGAAGTCCCACAAGTAGAAAAGAAGGCCCATTACAGGAAACAACTAGAAATCAGTAGTCATTCAGAGCAAATACTAATGAATATCACAGAATAGTGAGAGAACAAGTGTAAAAGACATCAAAATGTAAGTCTCTAGTCTAGAAAGGATGTTGTACACGGCACAAATCCTTGAAATAGAGTTAGTTCCCATGAAACCAGTGTTTGAAAACACCAGAATTCACTGAAAAGTAGTATTCAACTGTAAAACAGTTGAAAGACAAGTGTGTATAGCTTCTCAAGTTCAGAGAAGAATGTATAAAGTTGTTTCTACATGTGGTGAAGCCCCACAAGTAGAAAAGAAGGCCCATTATAGGAAACAGCTAGAAATCAGTATTAATTCAGAGGAAATACTAATGAATATCATAGAATTTTGTGAGAACAAGTGGAAAACCATCAAAATGTAAGTTTCTAGGCTAGAATGGATGTTGTACACTGAAGAAATCCTTGAAATAGAGTTAGTTCACATGAAACCAGTGTTTCAAACCACCGGAATTCACTGAAAAGTAGTATTTAACTGTAAAACAGTTGAAAGACAAGTTTATATAGCTTCGCAAGTCTAGAGAAGAGTGTATAAAGTTGTTTCTACATGTGGTGAAGTCCCACAAGTAGAAAAGAAGGCCCATTATAGGAAACAGCTAGAAATCAGTAGTCATTCAGAGCAAATACTAATGAATATCACAGAATAGTGAGAGAACAAGTGTAAAAGACATCAAAATGTAAGTCTCTAGTCTAGAAAGGATGTTGTACACGGCACAAATCCTTGAAATAGAGTTGGTTCACATGAAACCAGTGTTTGAAACCAACAGAATTCACTGAAAAGTAGTATTTAACTGTAAAACAGTAGAAAGACAAGTTTACATAGTTTCGCAAGTCTAGAGAAGAGTGTATAAAGTAGTTTCTACATGTGGTGAAGTCCCACAAGTAGAAAAGAAGGCCCATTATAGGAAACAGCTAGAAATCAGTAGTAATTCAGAGGAAATACTAATGAATATCATAGAATTTTGTGAGAACAAGTGGAAAACCATCAAAATGTAAGTTTCTAGGCTAGAAAGGATGTTGTACACTGAAGAAATCCTTGAAATAGAGTTAATTCACATGAAACCAGTGTTTCAAACCATGGGAATTCACTGAAAAGTAGTATTCAACTGTAAAACAGTTGAAAGACAAGTTTATATAGCTTCGCAAGTCCAGAGAAGAGTGTATAAAGTTGTTTCTACATGTGGTGAAGTCCCACAAGTAGAAAAGAAGGCCCATTATAGTAAACAGCTAGAAATCAGTAGTCATTCAGAGCAAATACTAATGAATATCACAGAATAGTGAGAGAACAAGTGTAAAAGACATCAAAATGTAAGTCTCTAGTCTAGAAAGGATGTTGTACACGGCACAAATCCTTGAAATAGAGTTGGTTTACATGAAACCAGTGTTTGAAACCAACAGAATTCACTGAAAAGTAGTATTTAACTGTAAAACAGTTGAAAGACAAGTTTATATAGCTTCGCAAGTCTAGAGAAGAGTGTATAAAGTAGTTTCTACATTTGGTGAAGTCCCACAAGTAGAAAAGAAGGCTCATTATAGGAAACAAGTAGAAATCAGTAGTCATTCAGAGCAAATACTAATGAATATCACAGAATAGTGAGAGAACAAGTGTAAAAGACATCAAAATGTAAGTCTCTAGTCTAGAAAGGATGTTGTACACGGCACAAATCCTTGAAATAGAGTTAGTTCACATGAAACCAGTGTTTGAAACCACCAGAATGCACTGAAAAGTAGTATTCAACTGTAAAACAGTTGAAAGACAAGTGTGTATAGCTTCTCAAGTTCAGAGAAAAGTGTGTAAAGTTGTTTCTACATGTGGTGAAGTCCCACAAGTAGAAAAGAAGGCCCATTATGGGAAACAGCTAGAAATCAGTAGTCATTCAGAGCAAATACTAATGAATATCACAGAATAGTGAGAGAACAAATGTAAAAGACATCAAAATGTAAGTCTCTAGTCTAGAAAGGATGTTGTACACTGCACAAATCCTTGAAATAGATTTAGTTCACATGAAACCAGTGTTTCAAACCAACTGAATTCACTGAAAAGTAGTATTTAACTGTAAAACAGTTGAAAGACAAGTTTACATAGTTTCGCAAGTCTAGAGAAGAGTGTATAAAGTAGTTTCTACATGTGGTGAAGTCCCACAAGTAGAAAAGAAGGCCCATTATAGGAAACAGCTAGAAATCAGTAGTAATTCAGAGGAAATACTAATGAATATCATAGAATTTTGTGAGAACAAGTGCAAAACCATCAAAATGTAAGTTTCTAGGCTAGAAAGGATGTTGTACACTGAAGAAATCCTTGAAATAGAGTTAGTTCACATGAAACCAGTGTTTCAAACCATGGGAATTCACTGAAAAGTAGTATTCAACTGTAAAACAGTTGAAAGACAAGTTTATATAGCTTCGCAAGTCCAGAGAAGAGTGTATAAAGTTGTTTCTACATGTGGTGAAGTCCCAAGTAGAAAAGAAGGCCCATTATAGTAAACAGCTAGAAATCAGTAGTCATTCAGAGCAAATACTAATGAATATCACAGAATAGTGAGAGAACAAGTGTAAAAGACATCAAAATGTAAGTCTCTAGTCTAGAAAGGATGTTGTACACGGCACAAATCCTTGAAATAGAGTTGGTTTACATGAAACCAGTGTTTGAAACCAACAGAATTCACTGAAAAGTAGTATTTAACTGTAAAACTGTTGAAAGACAAGTTTATATAGCTTCGCAAGTCTAGAGAAGAGTGTATAAAGTAGTTTCTACATTTGGTGAAGTCCCACAAGTAGAAAAGAAGGCTCATTATAGGATACAACTAGAAATCAGTAGTCATTCAGAGCAAATACTAATGAATATCACAGAATAGTGAGAGAACAAGTGTAAAAGACATCAAAATGTAAGTCTCTAGTCTAGAAAGGATGTTGTACACGGCACAAATCCTTGAAATAGAGTTAGTTCACATGAAACCAGTGTTTGAAACCACCAGAATTCACTGAAAAGTAGTATTCAACTGTAAAACAGTTGAAAGACAAGTGTGTATAGCTTCCCACGTTCAGAGAAGAGTGTATAAAGTTGTTTCTACATGTGGTGAAGTCCCACAAGTAGAAAAGAAGGCCCATTATAGGAAACAGCTAGAAATCAGTAGTCATTCAGAGCAAATACTAATGAATATCACAGAATAGTGAGAGAACAAGTGTAAAAGACATCAAAATGTAAGTCTCTAGTCTAGAAATGATGTTGTACACTGCAGAAATCCTTGAAATAGAGTTAGTTCACATGAAACCAGTGTTTTAAACCACCGGAATTCACTGAAAAGTAGTATTTAATTATAAAACAGTTGAAAGACAAGTGTATATAGCTTCTCAAGTTCAGAGAAGAATGTATAAAGTTGTTTCTACATGTGGTGAAGCCCCACAAGTAGAAAAGAAGGCCCATTATAGGAAACAGCTAGAAATCAGTAGAAATTCAGAGGAAATACTAATGAATATCATAGAATTTTGTGAGAACAAGTGGAAAACCATCAAAATGTAAGTTTCTAGGCTAGAATGGATGTTGTACACTGAAGAAATCCTTGAAATAGAGTTAGTTCACATGAAACCAGTGTTTCAAACCACCGGAATTCACTGAAAAGTAGTATTTAACTGTAAAACAGTTGAAAGACAAGTTTATATAGCTTCGCAAGTCTAGAGAAGAGTGTATAAAGTTGTTTCTACATGTGGTGAAGTCCCACAAGTAGAAAAGAAGGCCCATTATAGGAAACAGCTAGAAATCAGTAGTCATTCAGAGCAAATACTAATGAATATCACAGAATAGTGAGAGAACAAGTGTAAAAGACATCAAAATGTAAGTCTCTAGTCTAGAAAGGATGTTGTACACGGCACAAATCCTTGAAATAGAGTTGGTTCACATGAAACCAGTGTTTGAAACCAACAGAATTCACTGAAAAGTAGTATTTAACTGTAAAACAGTTGAAAGACAAGTTTACATAGTTTCGCAAGTGTAGAGAAGAGTGTATAAAGTAGTTTCTACATGTGGTGAAGTCCCACAAGTAGAAAAGAAGGCCCATTATAGGAAAGAGCTAGAAATCAGTAGTAATTCAGAGGAAATACTAATGAATATCATAGAATTTTGTGAGAACAAGTGGAAAACCATCAAAATGTAAGTTTCTAGGCTAGAAAGGATGTTGTACACTGAAGAAATCCTTGAAATAGAGTTAGTTCACATGAAACCAGTGTTTCAAACCATGGGAATTCACTGAAAAGTAGTATTCAACTGTAAAACAGTTGAAAGACAAGTTTATATAGATTCACAAGTTCAGAGAAGAGTATACAAAGTTGTTTCCACATGTGGTGAAGTCCCACAAGTATACCAGAAGGCCCATTATACTACACTGCAAGAAAGCATTAGTAATTCAGAGCAAATACTAATGAATATCACAGAATAGTGAGAGAACAAGTGTAAAAGGCATCAAAATGTAAGTCTCTAGTCTAGAAAGGATGTTGTACACTGCAGAACTCCTTGAAATAGAGTTAGTTCACATGAAACCAGTGTTTGAAACCACCAGAATTCACTGAAAAGTAGTATTCAACTGTAAAACAGTTGAAAGACAAGTGTGTATAGCTTCTCACGTTCAGAGAAGAGTGTATAAAGTTGTTTCTACATGTGGTGAAGTCCCAAAAGTAGAAAAGAAGGCCCATTATAGGAAACAGCTAGAAATCAGTAGTCATTCAGAGCAAATACTAATCAATATCACAGAATAGTGAGAGAACAAGTGTAAAAGACATCAAAATGTAAGTCTCTAGTCTAGAAAGGATGTTGTACACGGCACAAATTCTTGAAATAGAGTTAGTTCACATGAAACCAGTGTTTGAAAACACCAGAATTCACTGAAAAGTAGTATTCAACTGTAAAACAGTTGAAAGACAAGTGTGTATAGCTTCTCAAGTTCAGAGAAGAATGTATAAAGTTGTTTCTACATGTGGTGAAGCCCCACAAGTAGAAAAGAAGGCCCATTATAGGAAACAGCTAGAAATCAGTAGAAATTCAGAGGAAATACTAATGAATATCATAGAATTTTGTGAGAACAAGTGGAAAACCATCAAAATGTAAGTTTCTAGGCTAGAATGGATGTTGTACACTGAAGAAATCCTTGAAATAGAGTTAGTTCACATGAAACCAGTGTTTCAAACCACCGGAATTCACTGAAAAGTAGTATTTAACTGTAAAACAGTTGAAAGACAAGTTTATATAGCTTTGCAAGTCTAGAGAAGAGTGTATAAAGTTGTTTCTACATGTGGTGAAGTCCCACAAGTAGAAAAGAAGGCCCATTATAGGAAACAGCTAGAAATCAGTAGTCATTCAGAGCAAATACTAATGAATATCACAGAATAGTGAGAGAACAAGTGTAAAAGACATCAAAATGTAAGTCTCTAGTCTAGAAAGGATGTTGTACACGGCACAAATCCTTGAAATAGAGTTGGTTCACATGAAACCAGTGTTTGAAACCAACAGAATTCACTGAAAAGTAGTATTTAACTGTAAAACAGTAGAAAGACAAGTTTACATAGTTTCGCAAGTCTAGAGAAGAGTGTATAAAGTAGTTTCTACATGTGGTGAAGTCCCACAAGTAGAAAAGAAGGCCCATTATAGGAAACAGCTAGAAATCAGTAGTAATTCAGAGGAAATACTAATGAATATCATAGAATTTTGTGAGAACAAGTGCAAAACCATCAAAATGTAAGTTTCTAGGCTAGAAAGGATGTTGTACACTGAAGAAATCCTTGAAATAGAGTTAGTTCACATGAAACCAGTGTTTCAAACCATGGGAATTCACTGAAAAGTAGTATTCAACTGTAAAACAGTTGAAAGACAAGTTTATATAGCTTCGCAAGTCCAGAGAAGAGTGTATAAAGTTGTTTCTACATGTGGTGAAGTCCCACAAGTAGAAAAGAAGGCCCATTATAGTAAACAGCTAGAAATCAGTAGTCATTCAGAGCAAATACTAATGAATATCACAGAATAGTGAGAGAACAAGTGTAAAAGACATCAAAATGTAAGTCTCTAGTCTAGAAAGGATGTTGTACACGGCACAAATCCTTGAAATAGAGTTGGTTTACATGAAACCAGTGTTTGAAACCAACAGAATTCACTGAAAAGTAGTATTTAACTGTAAAACTGTTGAAAGACAAGTTAATATAGCTTCGCAAGTCTAGAGAAGAGTGTATAAAGTAGTTTCTACATTTGGTGAAGTCCCACAAGTAGAAAAGAAGGCTCATTATAGGAAACAACTAGAAATCAGTAGTCATTCAGAGCAAATACTAATGAATATCACAGAATAGTGAGAGAACAAGTGTAAAAGACATCAAAATGTAAGTCTCTAGTCTAGAAAGGATGTTGTACACGGCACAAATCCTTGAAATAGAGTTAGTTCACATGAAACCAGTGTTTGAAACCACCAGAATTCACTGAAAAGTAGTATTCAACTGTAAAACAGTTGAAAGACAAGTGTGTATAGCTTCCCACGTTCAGAGAAGAGTGTATAAAGTTGTTTCTACATGTGGTGAAGTCCCACAAGTAGAAAAGAAGGCCCATTATAGGAAACAGCTAGAAATCAGTAGTCATTCAGAGCAAATACTAATGAATATCACAGAATAGTGAGAGAACAAGTGTAAAAGACATCAAAATGTAAGTCTCTAGTCTAGAAATGATGTTGTACACTGCAGAAATCCTTGAAATAGAGTTAGTTCACATGAAACCAGTGTTTTAAACCACCGGAATTCACTGAAAAGTAGTATTTAATTATAAAACAGTTGAAAGACAAGTGTATATAGCTTCTCAAGTTCAGAGAAGAATGTATAAAGTTGTTTCTACATGTGGTGAAGCCCCACAAGTAGAAAAGAAGGCCCATTATAGGAAACAGCTAGAAATCAGTAGATATTCAGAGGAAATACTAATGAATATCATAGAATTTTGTGAGAACAAGTGGAAAACCATCAAAATGTAAGTTTCTAGGCTAGAATGGATGTTGTACACTGAAGAAATCCTTGAAATAGAGTTAGTTCACATGAAACCAGTGTTTCAAACCACCGGAATTCACTGAAAAGTAGTATTTAACTGTAAAACAGTTGAAAGACAAGTTTATATAGCTTCGCAAGTCTAGAGAAGAGTGTATAAAGTTGTTTCTACATGTGGTGAAGTCCCACAAGTAGAAAAGAAGGCCCATTATAGGAAACAGCTAGAAATCAGTAGTCATTCAGAGCAAATACTAATGAATATCACAGAATAGTGAGAGAACAAGTGTAAAAGACATCAAAATGTAAGTCTCTAGTCTA
Organism: Cnephaeus nilssonii; assembly: GCF_951640355.1. Taxonomy (NCBI): domain Eukaryota; kingdom Metazoa; phylum Chordata; class Mammalia; order Chiroptera; family Vespertilionidae; genus Cnephaeus; species Cnephaeus nilssonii. The sequence continues at coordinate 474,243 of NC_137076.1, read as the reverse complement.
GAAAGGATGTTGTACACGGCACAAATCCTTGAAATAGAGTTGGTTCACATGAAACCAGTGTTTGAAACCAACAGAATTCACTGAAAAGTAGTATTTAACTGTAAAACAGTTGAAAGACAAGTTTACATAGTTTCGCAAGTCTAGAGAAGAGTGTATAAAGTAGTTTCTACATGTGGTGAAGTCCCACAAGTAGAAAAGAAGGCCCATTATAGGAAAGAGCTAGAAATCAGTAGTAATTCAGAGGAAATACTAATGAATATCATAGAATTTTGTGAGAACAAGTGGAAAACCATCAAAATGTAAGTTTCTAGGCTAGAAAGGATGTTGTACACTGAAGAAATCCTTGAAATAGAGTTAGTTCACATGAAACCAGTGTTTCAAACCATGGGAATTCACTGAAAAGTAGTATTCAACTGTAAAACAGTTGAAAGACAAGTTTATATAGATTCACAAGTTCAGAGAAGAGTATACAAAGTTGTTTCCACATGTGGTGAAGTCCCACAAGTATACCAGAAGGCCCATTATACTACACTGCAAGAAAGCATTAGTAATTCAGAGCAAATACTAATGAATATCACAGAATAGTGAGAGAACAAGTGTAAAAGGCATCAAAATGTAAGTCTCTAGTCTAGAAAGGATGTTGTACACTGCAGAACTCCTTGAAATAGAGTTAGTTCACATGAAACCAGTGTTTGAAACCACCAGAATTCACTGAAAAGTAGTATTCAACTGTAAAACAGTTGAAAGACAAGTGTGTATAGCTTCTCACGTTCAGAGAAGAGTGTATAAAGTTGTTTCTACATGTGGTGAAGTCCCAAAAGTAGAAAAGAAGGCCCATTATAGGAAACAGCTAGAAATCAGTAGTCATTCAGAGCAAATACTAATCAATATCACAGAATAGTGAGAGAACAAGTGTAAAAGACATCAAAATGTAAGTCTCTAGTCTAGAAAGGATGTTGTACACGGCACAAATTCTTGAAATAGAGTTAGTTCACATGAAACCAGTGTTTGAAAACACCAGAATTCACTGAAAAGTAGTATTCAACTGTAAAACAGTTGAAAGACAAGTGTGTATAGCTTCTCAAGTTCAGAGAAGAATGTATAAAGTTGTTTCTACATGTGGTGAAGCCCCACAAGTAGAAAAGAAGGCCCATTATAGGAAACAGCTAGAAATCAGTAGAAATTCAGAGGAAATACTAATGAATATCATAGAATTTTGTGAGAACAAGTGGAAAACCATCAAAATGTAAGTTTCTAGGCTAGAATGGATGTTGTACACTGAGGAAATCCTTGAAATAGAGTTAGTTCACATGAAACCAGTGTTTCAAACCACCGGAATTCACTGAAAAGTAGTATTTAACTGTAAAACAGTTGAAAGACAAGTTTATATAGCTTTGCAAGTCTAGAGAAGAGTGTATAAAGTTGTTTCTACATGTGGTGAAGTCCCACAAGTAGAAAAGAAGGCCCATTATAGGAAACAGCTAGAAATCAGTAGTCATTCAGAGCAAATACTAATGAATATCACAGAATAGTGAGAGAACAAGTGTAAAAGACATCAAAATGTAAGTCTCTAGTCTAGAAAGGATGTTGTACACGGCACAAATCCTTGAAATAGAGTTGGTTCACATGAAACCAGTGTTTGAAACCAACAGAATTCACTGAAAAGTAGTATTTAACTGTAAAACAGTAGAAAGACAAGTTTACATAGTTTCGCAAGTCTAGAGAAGAGTGTATAAAGTAGTTTCTACATGTGGTGAAGTCCCACAAGTAGAAAAGAAGGCCCATTATAGGAAACAGCTAGAAATCAGTAGTAATTCAGAGGAAATACTAATGAATATCATAGAATTTTGTGAGAACAAGTGCAAAACCATCAAAATGTAAGTTTCTAGGCTAGAAAGGATGTTGTACACTGAAGAAATCCTTGAAATAGAGTTAGTTCACATGAAACCAGTGTTTCAAACCATGGGAATTCACTGAAAAGTAGTATTCAACTGTAAAACAGTTGAAAGACAAGTTTATATAGCTTCGCAAGTCCAGAGAAGAGTGTATAAAGTTGTTTCTACATGTGGTGAAGTCCCACAAGTAGAAAAGAAGGCCCATTATAGTAAACAGCTAGAAATCAGTAGTCATTCAGAGCAAATACTAATGAATATCACAGAATAGTGAGAGAACAAGTGTAAAAGACATCAAAATGTAAGTCTCTAGTCTAGAAAGGATGTTGTACACGGCACAAATCCTTGAAATAGAGTTGGTTTACATGAAACCAGTGTTTGAAACCAACAGAATTCACTGAAAAGTAGTATTTAACTGTAAAACTGTTGAAAGACAAGTTAATATAGCTTCGCAAGTCTAGAGAAGAGTGTATAAAGTAGTTTCTACATTTGGTGAAGTCCCACAAGTAGAAAAGAAGGCTCATTATAGGAAACAACTAGAAATCAGTAGTCATTCAGAGCAAATACTAATGAATATCACAGAATAGTGAGAGAACAAGTGTAAAAGACATCAAAATGTAAGTCTCTAGTCTAGAAAGGATGTTGTACACGGCACAAATCCTTGAAATAGAGTTAGTTCACATGAAACCAGTGTTTGAAACCACCAGAATTCACTGAAAAGTAGTATTCAACTGTAAAACAGTTGAAAGACAAGTGTGTATAGCTTCCCACGTTCAGAGAAGAGTGTATAAAGTTGTTTCTACATGTGGTGAAGTCCCACAAGTAGAAAAGAAGGCCCATTATAGGAAACAGCTAGAAATCAGTAGTCATTCAGAGCAAATACTAATGAATATCACAGAATAGTGAGAGAACAAGTGTAAAAGACATCAAAATGTAAGTCTCTAGTCTAGAAATGATGTTGTACACTGCAGAAATCCTTGAAATAGAGTTAGTTCACATGAAACCAGTGTTTTAAACCACCGGAATTCACTGAAAAGTAGTATTTAATTATAAAACAGTTGAAAGACAAGTGTATATAGCTTCTCAAGTTCAGAGAAGAATGTATAAAGTTGTTTCTACATGTGGTGAAGCCCCACAAGTAGAAAAGAAGGCCCATTATAGGAAACAGCTAGAAATCAGTAGAAATTCAGAGGAAATACTAATGAATATCATAGAATTTTGTGAGAACAAGTGGAAAACCATCAAAATGTAAGTTTCTAGGCTAGAATGGATGTTGTACACTGAAGAAATCCTTGAAATAGAGTTAGTTCACATGAAACCAGTGTTTCAAACCACCGGAATTCACTGAAAAGTAGTATTTAACTGTAAAACAGTTGAAAGACAAGTTTATATAGCTTCGCAAGTCTAGAGAAGAGTGTATAAAGTTGTTTCTACATGTGGTGAAGTCCCACAAGTAGAAAAGAAGGCCCATTATAGGAAACAGCTAGAAATCAGTAGTCATTCAGAGCAAATACTAATGAATATCACAGAATAGTGAGAGAACAAGTGTAAAAGACATCAAAATGTAAGTCTCTAGTCTAGAAAGGATGTTGTACACGGCACAAATCCTTGAAATAGAGTTGGTTCACATGAAACCAGTGTTTGAAACCAACAGAATTCACTGAAAAGTAGTATTTAACTGTAAAACAGTTGAAAGACAAGTTTACATAGTTTCGCAAGTCTAGAGAAGAGTGTATAAAGTAGTTTCTACATGTGGTGAAGTCCCACAAGTAGAAAAGAAGGCCCATTATAGGAAAGAGCTAGAAATCAGTAGTAATTCAGAGGAAATACTAATGAATATCATAGAATTTTGTGAGAACAAGAGGAAAACCATCAAAATGTAAGTTTCTAGGCTAGAAAGGATGTTGTACACTGAAGAAATCCTTGAAATAGAGTTAGTTCACATGAAACCAGTGTTTCAAACCATGGGAATTCACTGAAAAGTAGTATTCAACTGTAAAACAGTTGAAAGACAAGTTTATATAGATTCACAAGTTCAGAGAAGAGTATACAAAGTTGTTTCCACATGTGGTGAAGTCCCACAAGTATACCAGAAGGCCCATTATACTACACTGCAAGAAAGCATTAGTAATTCAGAGCAAATACTAATGAATATCACAGAATAGTGAGAGAACAAGTGTAAAAGGCATCAAAATGTAAGTCTCTAGTCTAGAAAGGATGTTGTACACTGCAGAACTCCTTGAAATAGAGTTAGTTCACATGAAACCAGTGTTTGAAACCACCAGAATTCACTGAAAAGTAGTATTCAACTGTAAAACAGTTGAAAGACAAGTGTGTATAGCTTCTCACGTTCAGAGAAGAGTGTATAAAGTTGTTTCTACATGTGGTGAAGTCCCAAAAGTAGAAAAGAAGGCCCATTATAGGAAACAGCTAGAAATCAGTAGTCATTCAGAGCAAATACTAATGAATATCACAGAATAGTGAGAGAACAAGTGTAAAAGACATCAAAATGTAAGTCTCTAGTCTAGAAAGGATGTTGTACACGGCACAATATCTTGAAATAGAGTTAGTTCACATGAAACCAGTGTTTGAAAACACCAGAATTCACTGAAAAGTAGTATTCAACTGTAAAACAGTTGAAAGACAAGTGTGTATAGCTTCTCAAGTTCAGAGAAGAATGTATAAAGTTGTTTCTACATGTGGTGAAGCCCCACAAGTAGAAAAGAAGGCCCATTATAGGAAACAGCTAGAAATCAGTAGAAATTCAGAGGAAATACTAATGAATATCATAGAATTTTGTGAGAACAAGTGGAAAACCATCAAAATGTAAGTTTCTAGGCTAGAAAGGATGTTGTACACTGAAGAAATCCTTGAAATAGAGTTAGTTCACATGAAACCAGTGTTTCAAACCACCGGAATTCACTGAAAAGTAGTATTTAACTGTAAAACAGTTGAAAGACAAGTTTATATAGCTTTGCAAGTCTAGAGAAGAGTGTATAAAGTTGTTTCTACATGTGGTGAAGTCCCACAAGTAGAAAAGAAGGCCCATTATAGGAAACAGCTAGAAATCAGTAGTCATTCAGAGCAAATACTAATGAATATCACAGAATAGTGAGAGAACAAGTGTAAAAGACATCAAAATGTAAGTCTCTAGTCTAGAAAGGATGTTGTACACGGCACAAATCCTTGAAATAGAGTTGGTTCACATGAAACCAGTGTTTGAAACCAACAGAATTCACTGAAAAGTAGTATTTAACTGTAAAACAGTAGAAAGACAAGTTTACATAGTTTCGCAAGTCTAGAGAAGAGTGTATAAAGTAGTTTCTACATGTGGTGAAGTCCCACAAGTAGAAAAGAAGGCACATTATAGGAAACAGCTAGAAATCAGTAGTAATTCAGAGGAAATACTAATGAATATCATAGAATTTTGTGAGAACAAGTGGAAAACCATCAAAATGTAAGTTTCTAGGCTAGAAAGGATGTTGTACACTGAAGAAATCCTTGAAATAGAGTTAATTCACATGAAACCAGTGTTTCAAACCATGGGAATTCACTGAAAAGTAGTATTCAACTGTAAAACAGTTGAAAGACAAGTTTATATAGCTTCGCAAGTCCAGAGAAGAGTGTATAAAGTTGTTTCTACATGTGGTGAAGTCCCACAAGTAGAAAAGAAGGCCCATTATAGTAAACAGCTAGAAATCAGTAGTCATTCAGAGCAAATACTAATGAATATCACAGAATAGTGAGAGAACAAGTGTAAAAGACATCAAAATGTAAGTCTCTAGTCTAGAAAGGATGTTGTACACGGCACAAATCCTTGAAATAGAGTTGGTTTACATGAAACCAGTGTTTGAAACCAACAGAATTCACTGAAAAGTAGTATTTAACTGTAAAACAGTTGAAAGACAAGTTTATATAGCTTCGCAAGTCTAGAGAAGAGTGTATAAAGTAGTTTCTACATTTGGTGAAGTCCCACAAGTAGAAAAGAAGGCTCATTATAGGAAACAACTGGAAATCAGTAGTCATTCAGAGCAAATACTAATGAATATCACAGAATAGTGAGAGAACAAGTGTAAAAGACATCAAAATGTAAGTCTCTAGTCTAGAAAGGATGTTGTACACGGCACAAATCCTTGAAATAGAGTTAGTTCACATGAAACCAGTGTTTGAAACCACCAGAATGCACTGAAAAGTAGTATTCAACTGTAAAACAGTTGAAAGACAAGTGTGTATAGCTTCTCAAGTTCAGAGAAAAGTGTGTAAAGTTGTTTCTACATGTGGTAAAGTCCCACAAGTAGAAAAGAAGGCCCATTATGGGAAACAGCTAGAAATCAGTAGTCATTCAGAGCAAATACTAATGAATATCACAGAATAGTGAGAGAACAAATGTAAAAGACATCAAAATGTAAGTCTCTAGTCTAGAAAGGATGTTGTACACTGCACAAATCCTTGAAATAGATTTAGTTCACATGAAACCAGTGTTTCAAACCAACTGAATTCACTGAAAAGTAGTATTTAACTGTAAAACAGTTGAAAGACAAGTTTACATAGTTTCGCAAGTCTAGAGAAGAGTGTATAAAGTAGTTTCTACATGTGGTGAAGTCCCACAAGTAGAAAAGAAGGCCCATTATAGGAAACAGCTAGAAATCAGTAGTAATTCAGAGGAAATACTAATGAATATCATAGAATTTTGTGAGAACAAGTGCAAAACCATCAAAATGTAAGTTTCTAGGCTAGAAAGGATGTTGTACACTGAAGAAATCCTTGAAATAGAGTTAGTTCACATGAAACCAGTGTTTCAAACCATGGAAATTCACTGAAAAGTAGTATTCAACTGTAAAACAGTTGAAAGACAAGTTTATATAGCTTCGCAAGTCCAGAGAAGAGTGTATAAAGTTGTTTCTACATGTGGTGAAGTCCCACAAGTAGAAAAGAAGGCCCATTATAGTAAACAGCTAGAAATCAGTAGTCATTCAGAGCAAATACTAATGAATATCACAGAATAGTGAGAGAACAAGTGTAAAAGACATCAAAATGTAAGTCTCTAGTCTAGAAAGGATGTTGTACACGGCACAAATCCTTGAAATAGAGTTGGTTTACATGAAACCAGTGTTTGAAACCAACAGAATTCACTGAAAAGTAGTATTTAACTGTAAAACTGTTGAAAGACAAGTTTATATAGCTTCGCAAGTCTAGAGAAGAGTGTATAAAGTAGTTTCTACATTTGGTGAAGTCCCACAAGTAGAAAAGAAGGCTCATTATAGGAAACAACTAGAAATCAGTAGTCATTCAGAGCAAATACTGATGAATATCACAGAATAGTGAGAGAACAAGTGTAAAAGACATCAAAATGTAAGTCTCTAGTCTAGAAAGGATGTTGTACACGGCACAAATCCTTGAAATAGAGTTAGTTCACATGAAACCAGTGTTTGAAACCACCAGAATTCACTGAAAAGTAGTATTCAACTGTAAAACAGTTGAAAGACAAGTGTGTATAGCTTCCCACGTTCAGAGAAGAGTGTATAAAGTTGTTTCTACATGTGGTGAAGTCCCACAAGTAGAAAAGAAGGCCCATTATAGGAAACAGCTAGAAATCAGTAGTCATTCAGAGCAAATACTAATGAATATCACAGAATAGTGAGAGAACAAGTGTAAAAGACATCAAAATGTAAGTCTCTAGTCTAGAAATGATGTTGTACACTGCAGAAATCCTTGAAATAGAGTTAGTTCACATGAAACCAGTGTTTTAAACCACCGGAATTCACTGAAAAGTAGTATTTAATTATAAAACAGTTGAAAGACAAGTGTATATAGCTTCTCAAGTTCAGAGAAGAATGTATAAAGTTGTTTCTACATGTGGTGAAGCCCCACAAGTAGAAAAGAAGGCCCATTATAGGAAACAGCTAGAAATCAGTAGAAATTCAGAGGAAATACTAATGAATATCATAGAATTTTGTGAGAACAAGTGGAAAACCATCAAAATGTAAGTTTCTAGGCTAGAATGGATGTTGTACACTGAAGAAATCCTTGAAATAGAGTTAGTTCACATGAAACCAGTGTTTCAAACCACCGGAATTCACTGAAAAGTAGTATTTAACTGTAAAACAGTTGAAAGACAAGTTTATATAGCTTCGCAAGTCTAGAGAAGAGTGTATAAAGTTGTTTCTACATGTGGTGAAGTCCCACAAGTAGAAAAGAAGGCCCATTATAGGAAACAGCTAGAAATCAGTAGTCATTCAGAGCAAATACTAATGAATATCACAGAATAGTGAGAGAACAAGTGTAAAAGACATCAAAATGTAAGTCTCTAGTCTAGAAAGGATGTTGTACACGGCACAAATCCTTGAAATAGAGTTGGTTCACATGAAACCAGTGTTTGAAACCAACAGAATTCACTGAAAAGTAGTATTTAACTGTAAAACAGTTGAAAGACAAGTTTACATAGTTTCGCAAGTCTAGAGAAGAGTGTATAAAGTAGTTTCTACATGTGGTGAAGTCCCACAAGTAGAAAAGAAGGCCCATTATAGGAAAGAGCTAGAAATCAGTAGTAATTCAGAGGAAATACTAATGAATATCATAGAATTTTGTGAGAACAAGTGGAAAACCATCAAAATGTAAGTTTCTAGGCTAGAAAGGATGTTGTACACTGAAGAAATCCTTGAAATAGAGTTAGTTCACATGAAACCAGTGTTTCAAACCATGGGAATTCACTGAAAAGTAGTATTCAACTGTAAAACAGTTGAAAGACAAGTTTATATAGATTCACAAGTTCAGAGAAGAGTATACAAAGTTGTTTCCACATGTGGTGAAGTCCCACAAGTATACCAGAAGGCCCATTATACTACACTGCAAGAAAGCATTAGTAATTCAGAGCAAATACTAATGAATATCACAGAATAGTGAGAGAACAAGTGTAAAAGGCATCAAAATGTAAGTCTCTAGTCTAGAAAGGATGTTGTACACTGCAGAACTCCTTGAAATAGAGTTAGTTCACATGAAGCCAGTGTTTGAAACCACCAGAATTCACTGAAAAGTAGTATTCAACTGTAAAACAGTTGAAAGACAAGTGTGTATAGCTTCTCACGTTCAGAGAAGAGTGTATAAAGTTGTTTCTACATGTGGTGAAGTCCCAAAAGTAGAAAAGAAGGCCCATTATAGGAAACAGCTAGAAATCAGTAGTCATTCAGAGCAAATACTAATGAATATCACAGAATAGTGAGAGAACAAGTGTAAAAGACATCAAAATGTAAGTCTCTAGTCTAGAAAGGATGTTGTACACGGCACAAATTCTTGAAATAGAGTTAGTTCACATGAAACCAGTGTTTGAAAACACCAGAATTCACTGAAAAGTAGTATTCAACTGTAAAACAGTTGAAAGACAAGTGTGTATAGCTTCTCAAGTTCAGAGAAGAATGTATAAAGTTGTTTCTACATGTGGTGAAGCCCCACAAGTAGAAAAGAAGGCCCATTATAGGAAACAGCTAGAAATCAGTAGAAATTCAGAGGAAATACTAATGAATATCATAGAATTTTGTGAGAACAAGTGGAAAACCATCAAAATGTAAGTTTCTAGGCTAGAATGGATGTTGTACACTGAAGAAATCCTTGAAATAGAGTTAGTTCACATGAAACCAGTGTTTCAAACCACCGGAATTCACTGAAAAGTAGTATTTAACTGTAAAACAGTTGAAAGACAAGTTTATATAGCTTTGCAAGTCTAGAGAAGAGTGTATAAAGTTGTTTCTACATGTGGTGAAGTCCCACAAGTAGAAAAGAAGGCCCATTATAGGAAACAGCTAGAAATCAGTAGTCATTCAGAGCAAATACTAATGAATATCACAGAATAGTGAGAGAACAAGTGTAAAAGACATCAAAATGTAAGTCTCTAGTCTAGAAAGGATGTTGTACACGGCACAAATCCTTGAAATAGAGTTGGTTCACATGAAACCAGTGTTTGAAACCACCAGAATTCACTGAAAAGTAGTATTCAACTGTAAAACAGTTGAAAGACAAGTGTGTATAGCTTCCCACGTTCAGAGAAGAGTGTATAAAGTTGTTTCTACATGTGGTGAAGTCCCACAAGTAGAAAAGAAGGCCCATTATAGGAAACAGCTAGAAATCAGTAGTCATTCAGAGCAAATACTAATGAATATCACAGAATAGTGAGAGAACAAGTGTAAAAGACATCAAAATGTAAGTCTCTAGTCTAGAAATGATGTTGTACACTGCAGAAATCCTTGAAATAGAGTTAGTTCACATGAAACCAGTGTTTTAAACCACCGGAATTCACTGAAAAGTAGTATTCAACTGTAAAACAGTTGAAAGACAAGTGTGTATAGCTTCTCAAGTTCAGAGAAGAATGTATAAAGTTGTTTCTACATGTGGTGAAGCCCCACAAGTAGAAAAGAAGGCCCATTATAGGAAACAGCTAGAAATCAGTATTAATTCAGAGGAAATACTAATGAATATCATAGAATTTTGTGAGAACAAGTGGAAAACCATCAAAATGTAAGTTTCTAGGCTAGAATGGATGTTGTACACTGAAGAAATCCTTGAAATAGAGTTAGTTCACATGAAACCAGTGTTTCAAACCACCGGAATTCACTGAAAAGTAGTATTTAACTGTAAAACAGTTGAAAGACAAGTGTATATAGCTTCTCAAGTTCAGAGAAGAATGTATAAAGTTGTTTCTACATGTGGTGAAGCCCCACAAGTAGAAAAGAAGGCCCATTATAGGAAACAGCTAGAAATAACTAGAAATTTAGAGGAAATAATGAATATCATAGAATTTTGTGAGAACAAGTGGAAAACCATCAAAATGTAAGTTTCTAGGCTAGAAAGGATGTTGTACACTGAAGAAATCCTTGAAATTGAGTTAGTTCACATGAAACCAGTGTTTCAAACCACCGGAATTCACTGAAAAGTAGTATTTAACTGTAAAACAGTTGAAAGACAAGTTTATATAGCTTCGCAAGTCCAGAGAAGAGTGTATAAAGTAGTTTCTACATTTGGTGAAGTCCCACAAGTAGAAAAGAAGGCCCATTATAGGAAACAACTAGAAATCAGTAGTCATTCAGAGCAAATACTAATGAATATCACAGAATAGTGAGAGAACAAGTGTAAAAGACATCAAAATGTAAGTCTCTAGTCTAGAAAGGATGTTGTACACGGCACAAATCCTTGAAATAGAGTTGGTTTACATGAAACCAGTGTTTGAAACCAACAGAATTCACTGAAAAGTAGTATTTAACTGTAAAACAGTTGAAAGACAAGTTTATATAGCTTCGCAAGTCTAGAGAAGAGTGTATAAAGTAGTTTCTACATTTGGTGAAGTCCCACAAGTAGAAAAGAAGGCTCATTATAGGAAACAACTGGAAATCAGTAGTCATTCAGAGCAAATACTAATGAATATCACAGAATAGTGAGAGAACAAGTGTAAAAGACATCAAAATGTAAGTCTCTAGTCTAGAAAGGATGTTGTACACGGCACAAATCCTTGAAATAGAGTTAGTTCACATGAAACCAGTGTTTGAAACCACCAGAATGCACTGAAAAGTAGTATTCAACTGTAAAACAGTTGAAAGACAAGTGTGTATAGCTTCTCAAGTTCAGAGAAAAGTGTGTAAAGTTGTTTCTACATGTGGTAAAGTCCCACAAGTAGAAAAGAAGGCCCATTATGGGAAACAGCTAGAAATCAGTAGTCATTCAGAGCAAATACTAATGAATATCACAGAATAGTGAGAGAACAAATGTAAAAGACATCAAAATGTAAGTCTCTAGTCTAGAAAGGATGTTGTACACTGCACAAATCCTTGAAATAGATTTAGTTCACATGAAACCAGTGTTTCAAACCAACTGAATTCACTGAAAAGTAGTATTTAACTGTAAAACAGTTGAAAGACAAGTTTACATAGTTTCGCAAGTCTAGAGAAGAGTGTATAAAGTAGTTTCTACATGTGGTGAAGTCCCACAAGTAGAAAAGAAGGCCCATTATAGGAAACAGCTAGAAATCAGTAGTAATTCAGAGGAAATACTAATGAATATCATAGAATTTTGTGAGAACAAGTGCAAAACCATCAAAATGTAAGTTTCTAGGCTAGAAAGGATGTTGTACACTGAAGAAATCCTTGAAATAGAGTTAGTTCACATGAAACCAGTGTTTCAAACCATGGGAATTCACTGAAAAGTAGTATTCAACTGTAAAACAGTTGAAAGACAAGTTTATATAGCTTCGCAAGTCCAGAGAAGAGTGTATAAAGTTGTTTCTACATGTGGTGAAGTCCCACAAGTAGAAAAGAAGGCCCATTATAGTAAACAGCTAGAAATCAGTAGTCATTCAGAGCAAATACTAATGAATATCACAGAATAGTGAGAGAACAAGTGTAAAAGACATCAAAATGTAAGTCTCTAGTCTAGAAAGGATGTTGTACACGGCACAAATCCTTGAAATAGAGTTGGTTTACATGAAACCAGTGTTTGAAACCAACAGAATTCACTGAAAAGTAGTATTTAACTGTAAAACTGTTGAAAGACAAGTTTATATAGCTTCCCAAGTCTAGAGAAGAGTGTATAAAGTAGTTTCTACATTTGGTGAAGTCCCACAAGTAGAAAAGAAGGCTCATTATAGGAAACAACTAGAAATCAGTAGTCATTCAGAGCAAATACTGATGAATATCACAGAATAGTGAGAGAACAAGTGTAAAAGACATCAAAATGTAAGTCTCTAGTCTAGAAAGGATGTTGTACACGGCACAAATCCTTGAAATAGAGTTAGTTCACATGAAACCAGTGTTTGAAACCACCAGAATTCACTGAAAAGTAGTATTCAACTGTAAAACAGTTGAAAGACAAGTGTGTATAGCTTCCCACGTTCAGAGAAGAGTGTATAAAGTTGTTTCTACATGTGGTGAAGTCCCACAAGTAGAAAAGAAGGCCCATTATAGGAAACAGCTAGAAATCAGTAGTCATTCAGAGCAAATACTAATGAATATCACAGAATAGTGAGAGAACAAGTGTAAAAGACATCAAAATGTAAGTCTCTAGTCTAGAAATGATGTTGTACACTGCAGAAATCCTTGAAATAGAGTTAGTTCACATGAAACCAGTGTTTTAAACCACCGGAATTCACTGAAAAGTAGTATTTAATTATAAAACAGTTGAAAGACAAGTGTATATAGCTTCTCAAGTTCAGAGAAGAATGTATAAAGTTGTTTCTACATGTGGTGAAGCCCCACAAGTAGAAAAGAAGGCCCATTATAGGAAACAGCTAGAAATCAGTAGAAATTCAGAGGAAATACTAATGAATATCATAGAATTTTGTGAGAACAAGTGGAAAACCATCAAAATGTAAGTTTCTAGGCTAGAATGGATGTTGTACACTGAAGAAATCCTTGAAATAGAGTTAGTTCACATGAAACCAGTGTTTCAAACCACCGGAATTCACTGAAAAGTAGTATTTAACTGTAAAACAGTTGAAAGACAAGTTTATATAGCTTCGCAAGTCTAGAGAAGAGTGTATAAAGTTGTTTCTACATGTGGTGAAGTCCCACAAGTAGAAAAGAAGGCCCATTATAGGAAACAGCTAGAAATCAGTAGTCATTCAGAGCAAATACTAATGAATATCACAGAATAGTGAGAGAACAAGTGTAAAAGACATCAAAATGTAAGTCTCTAGTCTAGAAAGGATGTTGTACACGGCACAAATCCTTGAAATAGAGTTGGTTCACATGAAACCAGTGTTTGAAACCAACAGAATTCACTGAAAAGTAGTATTTAACTGTAAAACAGTTGAAAGACAAGTTTACATAGTTTCGCAAGTCTAGAGAAGAGTGTATAAAGTAGTTTCTACATGTGGTGAAGTCCCACAAGTAGAAAAGAAGGCCCATTATAGGAAAGAGCTAGAAATCAGTAGTAATTCAGAGGAAATACTAATGAATATCATAGAATTTTGTGAGAACAAGTGGAAAACCATCAAAATGTAAGTTTCTAGGCTAGAAAGGATGTTGTACACTGAAGAAATCCTTGAAATAGAGTTAGTTCACATGAAACCAGTGTTTCAAACCATGGGAATTCACTGAAAAGTAGTATTCAACTGTAAAACAGTTGAAAGACAAGTTTATATAGATTCACAAGTTCAGAGAAGAGTATACAAAGTTGTTTCCACATGTGGTGAAGTCCCACAAGTATACCAGAAGGCCCATTATACTACACTGCAAGAAAGCATTAGTAATTCAGAGCAAATACTAATGAATATCACAGAATAGTGAGAGAACAAGTGTAAAAGGCATCAAAATGTAAGTCTCTAGTCTAGAAAGGATGTTGTACACTGCAGAACTCCTTGAAATAGAGTTAGTTCACATGAAACCAGTGTTTGAAACCACCAGAATTCACTGAAAAGTAGTATTCAACTGTAAAACAGTTGAAAGACAAGTGTGTATAGCTTCTCACGTTCAGAGAAGAGTGTATAAAGTTGTTTCTACATGTGGTGAAGTCCCAAAAGTAGAAAAGAAGGCCCATTATAGGAAACAGCTAGAAATCAGTAGTCATTCAGAGCAAATACTAATGAATATCACAGAATAGTGAGAGAACAAGTGTAAAAGACATCAAAATGTAAGTCTCTAGTCTAGAAAGGATGTTGTACACGGCACAAATTCTTGAAATAGAGTTAGTTCACATGAAACCAGTGTTTGAAAACACCAGAATTCACTGAAAAGTAGTATTCAACTGTAAAACAGTTGAAAGACAAGTGTGTATAGCTTCTCAAGTTCAGAGAAGAATGTATAAAGTTGTTTCTACATGTGGTGAAGCCCCACAAGTAGAAAAGAAGGCCCATTATAGGAAACAGCTAGAAATCAGTAGAAATTCAGAGGAAATACTAATGAATATCATAGAATTTTGTGAGAACAAGTGGAAAACCATCAAAATGTAAGTTTCTAGGCTAGAATGGATGTTGTACACTGAAGAAATCCTTGAAATAGAGTTAGTTCACATGAAACCAGTGTTTCAAACCACCGGAATTCACTGAAAAGTAGTATTTAACTGTAAAACAGTTGAAAGACAAGTTTATATAGCTTTGCAAGTCTAGAGAAGAGTGTATAAAGTTGTTTCTACATGTGGTGAAGTCCCACAAGTAGAAAAGAAGGCCCATTATAGGAAACAGCTAGAAATCAGTAGTCATTCAGAGCAAATACTAATGAATATCACAGAATAGTGAGAGAACAAGTGTAAAAGACATCAAAATGTAAGTCTCTAGTCTAGAAAGGATGTTGTACACGGCACAAATCCTTGAAATAGAGTTGGTTCACATGAAACCAGTGTTTGAAACCACCAGAATTCACTGAAAAGTAGTATTCAACTGTAAAACAGTTGAAAGACAAGTGTGTATAGCTTCCCACGTTCAGAGAAGAGTGTATAAAGTTGTTTCTACATGTGGTGAAGTCCCACAAGTAGAAAAGAAGGCCCATTATAGGAAACAGCTAGAAATCAGTAGTCATTCAGAGCAAATACTAATGAATATCACAGAATAGTGAGAGAACAAGTGTAAAAGACATCAAAATGTAAGTCTCTAGTCTAGAAATGATGTTGTACACTGCAGAAATCCTTGAAATAGAGTTAGTTCACATGAAACCAGTGTTTTAAACCACCGGAATTCACTGAAAAGTAGTATTCAACTGTAAAACAGTTGAAAGACAAGTGTGTATAGCTTCTCAAGTTCAGAGAAGAATGTATAAAGTTGTTTCTACATGTGGTGAAGCCCCACAAGTAGAAAAGAAGGCCCATTATAGGAAACAGCTAGAAATCAGTATTAATTCAGAGGAAATACTAATGAATATCATAGAATTTTGTGAGAACAAGTGGAAAACCATCAAAATGTAAGTTTCTAGGCTAGAATGGATGTTGTACACTGAAGAAATCCTTGAAATAGAGTTAGTTCACATGAAACCAGTGTTTCAAACCACCGGAATTCACTGAAAAGTAGTATTTAACTGTAAAACAGTTGAAAGACAAGTTTATATAGCTTCGCAAGTCTAGAGAAGAGTGTATAAAGTTGTTTCTACATGTGGTGAAGCCCCACAAGTAGAAAAGAAGGCCCATTATAGGAAACAGCTAGAAATCAGTAGAAATTCAGAGGAAATACTAATGAATATCATAGAATTTTGTGAGAACAAGTGGAAAACCATCAAAATGTAAGTTTCTAGGCTAGAATGGATGTTGTACACTGAAGAAATCCTTGAAATAGAGTTAGTTCACATGAAACCAGTGTTTCAAACCACCGGAATTCACTGAAAAGTAGTATTTAACTGTAAAACAGTTGAAAGACAAGTTTATATAGCTTCGCAAGTCTAGAGAAGAGTGTATAAAGTTGTTTCTACATGTGGTGAAGTCCCACAAGTAGAAAAGAAGGCCCATTATAGGAAACAGCTAGAAATCAGTAGTCATTCAGAGCAAATACTAATGAATATCACAGAATAGTGAGAGAACAAGTGTAAAAGACATCAAAATGTAAGTCGCTAGTCTAGAAAGGATGTTGTACACGGCACAAATCCTTCAAATAGAGTTGGTTCACATGAAACCAGTGTTTGAAACCAACAGAATTCACTGAAAAGTAGTATTTAACTGTAAAACAGTAGAAAGACAAGTTTACATAGTTTCGCAAGTCTAGAGAAGAGTGTATAAAGTAGTTTCTACATGTGGTGAAGTCCCACAAGTAGAAAAGAAGGCCCATTATAGGAAACAGCTAGAAATCAGTAGTAATTCAGAGGAAATACTAATGAATATCATAGAATTTTGTGAGAACAAGTGGAAAACCATCAAAATGTAAGTTTCTAGGCTAGAAAGGATGTTGTACACTGAAGAAATCCTTGAAATAGAGTTAATTCACATGAAACCAGTGTTTCAAACCATGGGAATTCACTGAAAAGTAGTATTCAACTGTAAAACAGTTGAAAGACAAGTTTATATAGCTTCGCAAGTCCAGAGAAGAGTGTATAAAGTTGTTTCTACATGTGGTGAAGTCCCACAAGTAGAAAAGAAGGCCCATTATAGTAAACAGCTAGAAATCAGTAGTCATTCAGAGCAAATACTAATGAATATCACAGAATAGTGAGAGAACAAGTGTAAAAGACATCAAAATGTAAGTCTCTAGTCTAGAAAGGATGTTGTACACGGCACAAATCCTTGAAATAGAGTTGGTTTACATGAAACCAGTGTTTGAAACCAACAGAATTCACTGAAAAGTAGTATTTAACTGTAAAACAGTTGAAAGACAAGTTTATATAGCTTCGCAAGTCTAGAGAAGAGTGTATAAAGTAGTTTCTACATTTGGTGAAGTCCCACAAGTAGAAAAGAAGGCTCATTATAGGAAACAACTGGAAATCAGTAGTCATTCAGAGCAAATACTAATGAATATCACAGAATAATGAGAGAACAAGTGTAAAAGACATCAAAATGTAAGTCTCTAGTCTAGAAAGGATGTTGTACACGGCACAAATCCTTGAAATAGAGTTAGTTCACATGAAACCAGTGTTTGAAACCACCAGAGTTCACTGAAAAGTAGTATTCAACTGTAAAACAGTTGAAAGACAAGTGTGTATAGCTTCCCACGTTCAGAGAAGAGTGTATAAAGTTGTTTCTACATGTGGTGAAGTCCCACAAGAAGAAAAGAAGGCCCCTTATAGGAAACAGCTAGAAATCAGTAGTCATTCAGAGCAAATACTAATGAATATCACAGAATAGTGAGAGAACAAGTGTAAAAGACATCAAAATGTAAGTCTCTAGTCTAGAAATGATGATGTACACTGCAGAAATCCTTGAAATAGAGTTAGTTCACATGAAACCAGTGTTTTAAACCACCGGAATTCACTGAAAAGTAGTATTTAATTATAAAACAGTTGAAAGACAAGTGTATATAGCTTCTCAAGTTCAGAGAAGAATGTATAAAGTTGTTTCTACATGTGGTGAAGCCCCACAAGTAGAAAAGAAGGCCCATTATAGGAAACAGCTAGAAATAACTAGAAATTTAGAGGAAATAATGAATATCATAGAATTTTGTGAGAACAAGTGGAAAACCATCAAAATGTAAGTTTCTAGGCTAGAAAGGATGTTGTACACTGAAGAAATCCTTGAAATTGAGTTAGTTCACATGAAACCAGTGTTTCAAACCACCGGAATTCACTGAAAAGTAGTATTTAACTGTAAAACAGTTGAAAGACAAGTTTATATAGCTTCGCAAGTCCAGAGAAGAGTGTATAAAGTAGTTTCTACATTTGGTGAAGTCCCACAAGTAGAAAAGAAGGCCCATTATAGGAAACAACTAGAAATCAGTAGTCATTCAGAGCAAATACTAATGAATATCACAGAATAGTGAGAGAACAAGTGTAAAAGACATCAAAATGTAAGTCTCTAGTCTAGAAAGGATGTTGTACACGGCACAAATCCTTGAAATAGAGTTGGTTTACATGAAACCAGTGTTTGAAACCAACAGAATTCACTGAAAAGTAGTATTTAACTGTAAAACAGTTGAAAGACAAGTTTATATAGCTTCGCAAGTCTAGAGAAGAGTGTATAAAGTAGTTTCTACATTTGGTGAAGTCCCACAAGTAGAAAAGAAGGCTCATTATAGGAAACAACTGGAAATCAGTAGTCATTCAGAGCAAATACTAATGAATATCACAGAATAGTGAGAGAACAAGTGTAAAAGACATCAAAATGTAAGTCTCTAGTCTAGAAAGGATGTTGTACACGGCACAAATCCTTGAAATAGAGTTAGTTCACATGAAACCAGTGTTTGAAACCACCAGAATGCACTGAAAAGTAGTATTCAACTGTAAAACAGTTGAAAGACAAGTGTGTATAGCTTCTCAAGTTCAGAGAAAAGTGTGTAAAGTTGTTTCTACATGTGGTAAAGTCCCACAAGTAGAAAAGAAGGCCCATTATGGGAAACAGCTAGAAATCAGTAGTCATTCAGAGCAAATACTAATGAATATCACAGAATAGTGAGAGAACAAATGTAAAAGACATCAAAATGTAAGTCTCTAGTCTAGAAAGGATGTTGTACACTGCACAAATCCTTGAAATAGATTTAGTTCACATGAAACCAGTGTTTCAAACCAACTGAATTCACTGAAAAGTAGTATTTAACTGTAAAACAGTTGAAAGACAAGTTTACATAGTTTCGCAAGTCTAGAGAAGAGTGTATAAAGTAGTTTCTACATGTGGTGAAGTCCCACAAGTAGAAAAGAAGGCCCATTATAGGAAACAGCTAGAAATCAGTAGTAATTCAGAGGAAATACTAATGAATATCATAGAATTTTGTGAGAACAAGTGCAAAACCATCAAAATGTAAGTTTCTAGGCTAGAAAGGATGTTGTACACTGAAGAAATCCTTGAAATAGAGTTAGTTCACATGAAACCAGTGTTTCAAACCATGGGAATTCACTGAAAAGTAGTATTCAACTGTAAAACAGTTGAAAGACAAGTTTATATAGCTTCGCAAGTCCAGAGAAGAGTGTATAAAGTTGTTTCTACATGTGGTGAAGTCCCACAAGTAGAAAAGAAGGCCCATTATAGTAAACAGCTAGAAATCAGTAGTCATTCAGAGCAAATACTAATGAATATCACAGAATAGTGAGAGAACAAGTGTAAAAGACATCAAAATGTAAGTCTCTAGTCTAGAAAGGATGTTGTACACGGCACAAATCCTTGAAATAGAGTTGGTTTACATGAAACCAGTGTTTGAAACCAACAGAATTCACTGAAAAGTAGTATTTAACTGTAAAACTGTTGAAAGACAAGTTTATATAGCTTCGCAAGTCTAGAGAAGAGTGTATAAAGTAGTTTCTACATTTGGTGAAGTCCCACAAGTAGAAAAGAAGGCTCATTATAGGAAACAACTAGAAATCAGTAGTCATTCAGAGCAAATACTAATGAATATCACAGAATAGTGAGAGAACAAGTGTAAAAGACATCAAAATGTAAGTCTCTAGTCTAGAAAGGATGTTGTACACGGCACAAATCCTTGAAATAGAGTTAGTTCACATGAAACCAGTGTTTGAAACCACCAGAATTCACTGAAAAGTAGTATTCAACTGTAAAACAGTTGAAAGACAAGTGTGTATAGCTTCCCACGTTCAGAGAAGAGTGTATAAAGTTGTTTCTACATGTGGTGAAGTCCCACAAGTAGAAAAGAAGGCCCATTATAGGAAACAGCTAGAAATCAGTAGTCATTCAGAGCAAATACTAATGAATATCACAGAATAGTGAGAGAACAAGTGTAAAAGACATCAAAATGTAAGTCTCTAGTCTAGAAATGATGTTGTACACTGCAGAAATCCTTGAAATAGAGTTAGTTCACATGAAACCAGTGTTTTAAACCACCGGAATTCACTGAAAAGTAGTATTTAATTATAAAACAGTTGAAAGACAAGTGTATATAGCTTCTCAAGTTCAGAGAAGAATGTATAAAGTTGTTTCTACATGTGGTGAAGCCCCACAAGTAGAAAAGAAGGCCCATTATAGGAAACAGCTAGAAATCAGTAGAAATTCAGAGGAAATACTAATGAATATCATAGAATTTTGTGAGAACAAGTGGAAAACCATCAAAATGTAAGTTTCTAGGCTAGAATGGATGTTGTACACTGAAGAAATCCTTGAAATAGAGTTAGTTCACATGAAACCAGTGTTTCAAACCACCGGAATTCACTGAAAAGTAGTATTTAACTGTAAAACAGTTGAAAGACAAGTTTATATAGCTTCGCAAGTCTAGAGAAGAGTGTATAAAGTTGTTTCTACATGTGGTGAAGTCCCACAAGTAGAAAAGAAGGCCCATTATAGGAAACAGCTAGAAATCAGTAGTCATTCAGAGCAAATACTAATGAATATCACAGAATAGTGAGAGAACAAGTGTAAAAGACATCAAAATGTAAGTCTCTAGTCTAGAAAGGATGTTGTACACGGCACAAATCCTTGAAATAGAGTTGGTTCACATGAAACCAGTGTTTGAAACCAACAGAATTCACTGAAAAGTAGTATTTAACTGTAAAACAGTTGAAAGACAAGTTTACATAGTTTCGCAAGTCTAGAGAAGAGTGTATAAAGTAGTTTCTACATGTGGTGAAGTCCCACAAGTAGAAAAGAAGGCCCATTATAGGAAAGAGCTAGAAATCAGTAGTAATTCAGAGGAAATACTAATGAATATCATAGAATTTTGTGAGAACAAGTGGAAAACCATCAAAATGTAAGTTTCTAGGCTAGAAAGGATGTTGTACACTGAAGAAATCCTTGAAATAGAGTTAGTTCACATGAAACCAGTGTTTCAAACCATGGGAATTCACTGAAAAGTAGTATTCAACTGTAAAACAGTTGAAAGACAAGTTTATATAGATTCACAAGTTCAGAGAAGAGTATACAAAGTTGTTTCCACATGTGGTGAAGTCCCACAAGTATACCAGAAGGCCCATTATACTACACTGCAAGAAAGCATTAGTAATTCAGAGCAAATACTAATGAATATCACAGAATAGTGAGAGAACAAGTGTAAAAGGCATCAAAATGTAAGTCTCTAGTCTAGAAAGGATGTTGTACACTGCAGAACTCCTTGAAATAGAGTTAGTTCACATGAAACCAGTGTTTGAAACCACCAGAATTCACTGAAAAGTAGTATTCAACTGTAAAACAGTTGAAAGACAAGTGTGTATAGCTTCTCACGTTCAGAGAAGAGTGTATAAAGTTGTTTCTACATGTGGTGAAGTCCCAAAAGTAGAAAAGAAGGCCCATTATAGGAAACAGCTAGAAATCAGTAGTCATTCAGAGCAAATACTAATGAATATCACAGAATAGTGAGAGAACAAGTGTAAAAGACATCAAAATGTAAGTCTCTAGTCTAGAAAGGATGTTGTACACGGCACAAATTCTTGAAATAGAGTTAGTTCACATGAAACCAGTGTTTGAAAACACCAGAATTCACTGAAAAGTAGTATTCAACTGTAAAACAGTTGAAAGACAAGTGTGTATAGCTTCTCAAGTTCAGAGAAGAATGTATAAAGTTGTTTCTACATGTGGTGAAGCCCCACAAGTAGAAAAGAAGGCCCATTATAGGAAACAGCTAGAAATAACTAGAAATTTAGAGGAAATAATGAATATCATAGAATTTTGTGAGAACAAGTGGAAAACCATCAAAATGTAAGTTTCTAGGCTAGAAAGGATGTTGTACACTGAAGAAATCCTTGAAATTGAGTTAGTTCACATGAAACCAGTGTTTCAAACCACCGGAATTCACTGAAAAGTAGTATTTAACTGTAAAACAGTTGAAAGACAAGTTTATATAGCTTCGCAAGTCCAGAGAAGAGTGTATAAAGTAGTTTCTACATTTGGTGAAGTCCCACAAGTAGAAAAGAAGGCCCATTATAGGAAACAACTAGAAATCAGTAGTCATTCAGAGCAAATACTAATGAATATCACAGAATAGTGAGAGAACAAGTGTAAAAGACATCAAAATGTAAGTCTCTAGTCTAGAAAGGATGTTGTACACGGCACAAATCCTTGAAATAGAGTTGGTTTACATGAAACCAGTGTTTGAAACCAACAGAATTCACTGAAAAGTAGTATTTAACTGTAAAACAGTTGAAAGACAAGTTTATATAGCTTCGCAAGTCTAGAGAAGAGTGTATAAAGTAGTTTCTACATTTGGTGAAGTCCCACAAGTAGAAAAGAAGGCTCATTATAGGAAACAACTGGAAATCAGTAGTCATTCAGAGCAAATACTAATGAATATCACAGAATAGTGAGAGAACAAGTGTAAAAGACATCAAAATGTAAGTCTCTAGTCTAGAAATGATGTTGTACACTGCAGAAATCCTTGAAATAGAGTTAGTTCACATGAAACCAGTGTTTTAAACCACCGGAATTCACTGAAAAGTAGTATTCAACTGTAAAACAGTTGAAAGACAAGTGTGTATAGCTTCTCAAGTTCAGAGAAGAATGTATAAAGTTGTTTCTACATGTGGTGAAGCCCCACAAGTAGAAAAGAAGGCCCATTATAGGAAACAGCTAGAAATCAGTATTAATTCAGAGGAAATACTAATGAATATCATAGAATTTTGTGAGAACAAGTGGAAAACCATCAAAATGTAAGTTTCTAGGCTAGAATGGATGTTGTACACTGAAGAAATCCTTGAAATAGAGTTAGTTCACATGAAACCAGTGTTTCAAACCACCGGAATTCACTGAAAAGTAGTATTTAACTGTAAAACAGTTGAAAGACAAGTTTATATAGCTTCGCAAGTCTAGAGAAGAGTGTATAAAGTTGTTTCTACATGTGGTGAAGCCCCACAAGTAGAAAAGAAGGCCCATTATAGGAAACAGCTAGAAATCAGTAGAAATTCAGAGGAAATACTAATGAATATCATAGAATTTTGTGAGAACAAGTGGAAAACCATCAAAATGTAAGTTTCTAGGCTAGAATGGATGTTGTACACTGAAGAAATCCTTGAAATAGAGTTAGTTCACATGAAACCAGTGTTTCAAACCACCGGAATTCACTGAAAAGTAGTATTTAACTGTAAAACAGTTGAAAGACAAGTTTATATAGCTTCGCAAGTCTAGAGAAGAGTGTATAAAGTTGTTTCTACATGTGGTGAAGTCCCACAAGTAGAAAAGAAGGCCCATTATAGGAAACAGCTAGAAATCAGTAGTCATTCAGAGCAAATACTAATGAATATCACAGAATAGTGAGAGAACAAGTGTAAAAGACATCAAAATGTAAGTCGCTAGTCTAGAAAGGATGTTGTACACGGCACAAATCCTTCAAATAGAGTTGGTTCACATGAAACCAGTGTTTGAAACCAACAGAATTCACTGAAAAGTAGTATTTAACTGTAAAACAGTAGAAAGACAAGTTTACATAGTTTCGCAAGTCTAGAGAAGAGTGTATAAAGTAGTTTCTACATGTGGTGAAGTCCCACAAGTAGAAAAGAAGGCCCATTATAGGAAACAGCTAGAAATCAGTAGTAATTCAGAGGAAATACTAATGAATATCATAGAATTTTGTGAGAACAAGTGGAAAACCATCAAAATGTAAGTTTCTAGGCTAGAAAGGATGTTGTACACTGAAGAAATCCTTGAAATAGAGTTAATTCACATGAAACCAGTGTTTCAAACCATGGGAATTCACTGAAAAGTAGTATTCAACTGTAAAACAGTTGAAAGACAAGTTTATATAGCTTCGCAAGTCCAGAGAAGAGTGTATAAAGTTGTTTCTACATGTGGTGAAGTCCCACAAGTAGAAAAGAAGGCCCATTATAGTAAACAGCTAGAAATCAGTAGTCATTCAGAGCAAATACTAATGAATATCACAGAATAGTGAGAGAACAAGTGTAAAAGACATCAAAATGTAAGTCTCTAGTCTAGAAAGGATGTTGTACACGGCACAAATCCTTGAAATAGAGTTGGTTTACATGAAACCAGTGTTTGAAACCAACAGAATTCACTGAAAAGTAGTATTTAACTGTAAAACAGTTGAAAGACAAGTTTATATAGCTTCGCAAGTCTAGAGAAGAGTGTATAAAGTAGTTTCTACATTTGGTGAAGTCCCACAAGTAGAAAAGAAGGCTCATTATAGGAAACAACTGGAAATCAGTAGTCATTCAGAGCAAATACTAATGAATATCACAGAATAATGAGAGAACAAGTGTAAAAGACATCAAAATGTAAGTCTCTAGTCTAGAAAGGATGTTGTACACGGCACAAATCCTTGAAATAGAGTTAGTTCACATGAAACCAGTGTTTGAAACCACCAGAGTTCACTGAAAAGTAGTATTCAACTGTAAAACAGTTGAAAGACAAGTGTGTATAGCTTCCCACGTTCAGAGAAGAGTGTATAAAGTTGTTTCTACATGTGGTGAAGTCCCACAAGAAGAAAAGAAGGCCCCTTATAGGAAACAGCTAGAAATCAGTAGTCATTCAGAGCAAATACTAATGAATATCACAGAATAGTGAGAGAACAAGTGTAAAAGACATCAAAATGTAAGTCTCTAGTCTAGAAATGATGTTGTACACTGCAGAAATCCTTGAAATAGAGTTAGTTCACATGAAACCAGTGTTTTAAACCACCGGAATTCACTGAAAAGTAGTATTTAATTATAAAACAGTTGAAAGACAAGTGTATATAGCTTCTCAAGTTCAGAGAAGAATGTATAAAGTTGTTTCTACATGTGGTGAAGCCCCACAAGTAGAAAAGAAGGCCCATTATAGGAAACAGCTAGAAATAACTAGAAATTTAGAGGAAATAATGAATATCATAGAATTTTGTGAGAACAAGTGGAAAACCATCAAAATGTAAGTTTCTAGGCTAGAAAGGATGTTGTACACTGAAGAAATCCTTGAAATTGAGTTAGTTCACATGAAACCAGTGTTTCAAACCACCGGAATTCACTGAAAAGTAGTATTTAACTGTAAAACAGTTGAAAGACAAGTTTATATAGCTTCGCAAGTCCAGAGAAGAGTGTATAAAGTAGTTTCTACATTTGGTGAAGTCCCACAAGTAGAAAAGAAGGCCCATTATAGGAAACAACTAGAAATCAGTAGTCATTCAGAGCAAATACTAATGAATATCACAGAATAGTGAGAGAACAAGTGTAAAAGACATCAAAATGTAAGTCTCTAGTCTAGAAAGGATGTTGTACACGGCACAAATCCTTGAAATAGAGTTGGTTTACATGAAACCAGTGTTTGAAACCAACAGAATTCACTGAAAAGTAGTATTTAACTGTAAAACAGTTGAAAGACAAGTTTATATAGCTTCGCAAGTCTAGAGAAGAGTGTATAAAGTAGTTTCTACATTTGGTGAAGTCCCACAAGTAGAAAAGAAGGCTCATTATAGGAAACAACTGGAAATCAGTAGTCATTCAGAGCAAATACTAATGAATATCACAGAATAGTGAGAGAACAAGTGTAAAAGACATCAAAATGTAAGTCTCTAGTCTAGAAAGGATGTTGTACACGGCACAAATCCTTGAAATAGAGTTAGTTCACATGAAACCAGTGTTTGAAACCACCAGAATGCACTGAAAAGTAGTATTCAACTGTAAAACAGTTGAAAGACAAGTGTGTATAGCTTCTCAAGTTCAGAGAAAAGTGTGTAAAGTTGTTTCTACATGTGGTAAAGTCCCACAAGTAGAAAAGAAGGCCCATTATGGGAAACAGCTAGAAATCAGTAGTCATTCAGAGCAAATACTAATGAATATCACAGAATAGTGAGAGAACAAATGTAAAAGACATCAAAATGTAAGTCTCTAGTCTAGAAAGGATGTTGTACACTGCACAAATCCTTGAAATAGATTTAGTTCACATGAAACCAGTGTTTCAAACCAACTGAATTCACTGAAAAGTAGTATTTAACTGTAAAACAGTTGAAAGACAAGTTTACATAGTTTCGCAAGTCTAGAGAAGAGTGTATAAAGTAGTTTCTACATGTGGTGAAGTCCCACAAGTAGAAAAGAAGGCCCATTATAGGAAACAGCTAGAAATCAGTAGTAATTCAGAGGAAATACTAATGAATATCATAGAATTTTGTGAGAACAAGTGCAAAACCATCAAAATGTAAGTTTCTAGGCTAGAAAGGATGTTGTACACTGAAGAAATCCTTGAAATAGAGTTAGTTCACATGAAACCAGTGTTTCAAACCATGGGAATTCACTGAAAAGTAGTATTCAACTGTAAAACAGTTGAAAGACAAGTTTATATAGCTTCGCAAGTCCAGAGAAGAGTGTATAAAGTTGTTTCTACATGTGGTGAAGTCCCACAAGTAGAAAAGAAGGCCCATTATAGTAAACAGCTAGAAATCAGTAGTCATTCAGAGCAAATACTAATGAATATCACAGAATAGTGAGAGAACAAGTGTAAAAGACATCAAAATGTAAGTCTCTAGTCTAGAAAGGATGTTGTACACGGCACAAATCCTTGAAATAGAGTTGGTTTACATGAAACCAGTGTTTGAAACCAACAGAATTCACTGAAAAGTAGTATTTAACTGTAAAACTGTTGAAAGACAAGTTTATATAGCTTCGCAAGTCTAGAGAAGAGTGTATAAAGTAGTTTCTACATTTGGTGAAGTCCCACAAGTAGAAAAGAAGGCTCATTATAGGAAACAACTAGAAATCAGTAGTCATTCAGAGCAAATACTAATGAATATCACAGAATAGTGAGAGAACAAGTGTAAAAGACATCAAAATGTAAGTCTCTAGTCTAGAAAGGATGTTGTACACGGCACAAATCCTTGAAATAGAGTTAGTTCACATGAAACCAGTGTTTGAAACCACCAGAATTCACTGAAAAGTAGTATTCAACTGTAAAACAGTTGAAAGACAAGTGTGTATAGCTTCCCACGTTCAGAGAAGAGTGTATAAAGTTGTTTCTACATGTGGTGAAGTCCCACAAGTAGAAAAGAAGGCCCATTATAGGAAACAGCTAGAAATCAGTAGTCATTCAGAGCAAATACTAATGAATATCACAGAATAGTGAGAGAACAAGTGTAAAAGACATCAAAATGTAAGTCTCTAGTCTAGAAATGATGTTGTACACTGCAGAAATCCTTGAAATAGAGTTAGTTCACATGAAACCAGTGTTTTAAACCACCGGAATTCACTGAAAAGTAGTATTTAATTATAAAACAGTTGAAAGACAAGTGTATATAGCTTCTCAAGTTCAGAGAAGAATGTATAAAGTTGTTTCTACATGTGGTGAAGCCCCACAAGTAGAAAAGAAGGCCCATTATAGGAAACAGCTAGAAATCAGTAGAAATTCAGAGGAAATACTAATGAATATCATAGAATTTTGTGAGAACAAGTGGAAAACCATCAAAATGTAAGTTTCTAGGCTAGAATGGATGTTGTACACTGAAGAAATCCTTGAAATAGAGTTAGTTCACATGAAACCAGTGTTTCAAACCACCGGAATTCACTGAAAAGTAGTATTTAACTGTAAAACAGTTGAAAGACAAGTTTATATAGCTTCGCAAGTCTAGAGAAGAGTGTATAAAGTTGTTTCTACATGTGGTGAAGTCCCACAAGTAGAAAAGAAGGCCCATTATAGGAAACAGCTAGAAATCAGTAGTCATTCAGAGCAAATACTAATGAATATCACAGAATAGTGAGAGAACAAGTGTAAAAGACATCAAAATGTAAGTCTCTAGTCTAGAAAGGATGTTGTACACGGCACAAATCCTTGAAATAGAGTTGGTTCACATGAAACCAGTGTTTGAAACCAACAGAATTCACTGAAAAGTAGTATTTAACTGTAAAACAGTTGAAAGACAAGTTTACATAGTTTCGCAAGTCTAGAGAAGAGTGTATAAAGTAGTTTCTACATGTGGTGAAGTCCCACAAGTAGAAAAGAAGGCCCATTATAGGAAAGAGCTAGAAATCAGTAGTAATTCAGAGGAAATACTAATGAATATCATAGAATTTTGTGAGAACAAGTGGAAAACCATCAAAATGTAAGTTTCTAGGCTAGAAAGGATGTTGTACACTGAAGAAATCCTTGAAATAGAGTTAGTTCACATGAAACCAGTGTTTCAAACCATGGGAATTCACTGAAAAGTAGTATTCAACTGTAAAACAGTTGAAAGACAAGTTTATATAGATTCACAAGTTCAGAGAAGAGTATACAAAGTTGTTTCCACATGTGGTGAAGTCCCACAAGTATACCAGAAGGCCCATTATACTACACTGCAAGAAAGCATTAGTAATTCAGAGCAAATACTAATGAATATCACAGAATAGTGAGAGAACAAGTGTAAAAGGCATCAAAATGTAAGTCTCTAGTCTAGAAAGGATGTTGTACACTGCAGAACTCCTTGAAATAGAGTTAGTTCACATGAAACCAGTGTTTGAAACCACCAGAATTCACTGAAAAGTAGTATTCAACTGTAAAACAGTTGAAAGACAAGTGTGTATAGCTTCTCACGTTCAGAGAAGAGTGTATAAAGTTGTTTCTACATGTGGTGAAGTCCCAAAAGTAGAAAAGAAGGCCCATTATAGGAAACAGCTAGAAATCAGTAGTCATTCAGAGCAAATACTAATGAATATCACAGAATAGTGAGAGAACAAGTGTAAAAGACATCAAAATGTAAGTCTCTAGTCTAGAAAGGATGTTGTACACGGCACAAATTCTTGAAATAGAGTTAGTTCACATGAAACCAGTGTTTGAAAACACCAGAATTCACTGAAAAGTAGTATTCAACTGTAAAACAGTTGAAAGACAAGTGTGTATAGCTTCTCAAGTTCAGAGAAGAATGTATAAAGTTGTTTCTACATGTGGTGAAGCCCCACAAGTAGAAAAGAAGGCCCATTATAGGAAACAGCTAGAAATAACTAGAAATTTAGAGGAAATAATGAATATCATAGAATTTTGTGAGAACAAGTGGAAAACCATCAAAATGTAAGTTTCTAGGCTAGAAAGGATGTTGTACACTGAAGAAATCCTTGAAATTGAGTTAGTTCACATGAAACCAGTGTTTCAAACCACCGGAATTCACTGAAAAGTAGTATTTAACTGTAAAACAGTTGAAAGACAAGTTTATATAGCTTCGCAAGTCCAGAGAAGAGTGTATAAAGTAGTTTCTACATTTGGTGAAGTCCCACAAGTAGAAAAGAAGGCCCATTATAGGAAACAACTAGAAATCAGTAGTCATTCAGAGCAAATACTAATGAATATCACAGAATAGTGAGAGAACAAGTGTAAAAGACATCAAAATGTAAGTCTCTAGTCTAGAAAGGATGTTGTACACGGCACAAATCCTTGAAATAGAGTTGGTTTACATGAAACCAGTGTTTGAAACCAACAGAATTCACTGAAAAGTAGTATTTAACTGTAAAACAGTTGAAAGACAAGTTTATATAGCTTCGCAAGTCTAGAGAAGAGTGTATAAAGTAGTTTCTACATTTGGTGAAGTCCCACAAGTAGAAAAGAAGGCTCATTATAGGAAACAACTGGAAATCAGTAGTCATTCAGAGCAAATACTAATGAATATCACAGAATAGTGAGAGAACAAGTGTAAAAGACATCA
Organism: Cnephaeus nilssonii; assembly: GCF_951640355.1. NCBI lineage: Eukaryota > Metazoa > Chordata > Mammalia > Chiroptera > Vespertilionidae > Cnephaeus > Cnephaeus nilssonii. The sequence continues at coordinate 444,291 of NC_137076.1, read as the reverse complement.
AAATGTAAGTCTCTAGTCTAGAAAGGATGTTGTACACGGCACAAATCCTTGAAATAGAGTTAGTTCACATGAAACCAGTGTTTGAAACCACCAGAATGCACTGAAAAGTAGTATTCAACTGTAAAACAGTTGAAAGACAAGTGTGTATAGCTTCTCAAGTTCAGAGAAAAGTGTGTAAAGTTGTTTCTACATGTGGTAAAGTCCCACAAGTAGAAAAGAAGGCCCATTATGGGAAACAGCTAGAAATCAGTAGTCATTCAGAGCAAATACTAATGAATATCACAGAATAGTGAGAGAACAAATGTAAAAGACATCAAAATGTAAGTCTCTAGTCTAGAAAGGATGTTGTACACTGCACAAATCCTTGAAATAGATTTAGTTCACATGAAACCAGTGTTTCAAACCAACTGAATTCACTGAAAAGTAGTATTTAACTGTAAAACAGTTGAAAGACAAGTTTACATAGTTTCGCAAGTCTAGAGAAGAGTGTATAAAGTAGTTTCTACATGTGGTGAAGTCCCACAAGTAGAAAAGAAGGCCCATTATAGGAAACAGCTAGAAATCAGTAGTAATTCAGAGGAAATACTAATGAATATCATAGAATTTTGTGAGAACAAGTGCAAAACCATCAAAATGTAAGTTTCTAGGCTAGAAAGGATGTTGTACACTGAAGAAATCCTTGAAATAGAGTTAGTTCACATGAAACCAGTGTTTCAAACCATGGGAATTCACTGAAAAGTAGTATTCAACTGTAAAACAGTTGAAAGACAAGTTTATATAGCTTCGCAAGTCCAGAGAAGAGTGTATAAAGTTGTTTCTACATGTGGTGAAGTCCCACAAGTAGAAAAGAAGGCCCATTATAGTAAACAGCTAGAAATCAGTAGTCATTCAGAGCAAATACTAATGAATATCACAGAATAGTGAGAGAACAAGTGTAAAAGACATCAAAATGTAAGTCTCTAGTCTAGAAAGGATGTTGTACACGGCACAAATCCTTGAAATAGAGTTGGTTTACATGAAACCAGTGTTTGAAACCAACAGAATTCACTGAAAAGTAGTATTTAACTGTAAAACTGTTGAAAGACAAGTTTATATAGCTTCGCAAGTCTAGAGAAGAGTGTATAAAGTAGTTTCTACATTTGGTGAAGTCCCACAAGTAGAAAAGAAGGCTCATTATAGGAAACAACTAGAAATCAGTAGTCATTCAGAGCAAATACTAATGAATATCACAGAAGAGTGAGAGAACAAGTGTAAAAGACATCAAAATGTAAGTCTCTAGTCTAGAAAGGATGTTGTACACGGCACAAATCCTTGAAATAGAGTTAGTTCACATGAAACCAGTGTTTGAAACCACCAGAATTCACTGAAAAGTAGTATTCAACTGTAAAACAGTTGAAAGACAAGTGTGTATAGCTTCCCACGTTCAGAGAAGAGTGTATAAAGTTGTTTCTACATGTGGTGAAGTCCCACAAGTAGAAAAGAAGGCCCATTATAGGAAACAGCTAGAAATCAGTAGTCATTCAGAGCAAATACTAATGAATATCACAGAATAGTGAGAGAACAAGTGTAAAAGACATCAAAATGTAAGTCTCTAGTCTAGAAATGATGTTGTACACTGCAGAAATCCTTGAAATAGAGTTAGTTCACATGAAACCAGTGTTTTAAACCACCGGAATTCACTGAAAAGTAGTATTTAATTATAAAACAGTTGAAAGACAAGTGTATATAGCTTCTCAAGTTCAGAGAAGAATGTATAAAGTTGTTTCTACATGTGGTGAAGCCCCACAAGTAGAAAAGAAGGCCCATTATAGGAAACAGCTAGAAATCAGTAGAAATTCAGAGGAAATACTAATGAATATCATAGAATTTTGTGAGAACAAGTGGAAAACCATCAAAATGTAAGTTTCTAGGCTAGAATGGATGTTGTACACTGAAGAAATCCTTGAAATAGAGTTAGTTCACATGAAACCAGTGTTTCAAACCACCGGAATTCACTGAAAAGTAGTATTTAACTGTAAAACAGTTGAAAGACAAGTTTATATAGCTTCGCAAGTCTAGAGAAGAGTGTATAAAGTTGTTTCTACATGTGGTGAAGTCCCACAAGTAGAAAAGAAGGCCCATTATAGGAAACAGCTAGAAATCAGTAGTCATTCAGAGCAAATACTAATGAATATCACAGAATAGTGAGAGAACAAGTGTAAAAGACATCAAAATGTAAGTCTCTAGTCTAGAAAGGATGTTGTACACGGCACAAATCCTTGAAATAGAGTTGGTTCACATGAAACCAGTGTTTGAAACCAACAGAATTCACTGAAAAGTAGTATTTAACTGTAAAACAGTTGAAAGACAAGTTTACATAGTTTCGCAAGTCTAGAGAAGAGTGTATAAAGTAGTTTCTACATGTGGTGAAGTCCCACAAGTAGAAAAGAAGGCCCATTATAGGAAAGAGCTAGAAATCAGTAGTAATTCAGAGGAAATACTAATGAATATCATAGAATTTTGTGAGAACAAGTGGAAAACCATCAAAATGTAAGTTTCTAGGCTAGAAAGGATGTTGTACACTGAAGAAATCCTTGAAATAGAGTTAGTTCACATGAAACCAGTGTTTCAAACCATGGGAATTCACTGAAAAGTAGTATTCAACTGTAAAACAGTTGAAAGACAAGTTTATATAGATTCACAAGTTCAGAGAAGAGTATACAAAGTTGTTTCCACATGTGGTGAAGTCCCACAAGTATACCAGAAGGCCCATTATACTACACTGCAAGAAAGCATTAGTAATTCAGAGCAAATACTAATGAATATCACAGAATAGTGAGAGAACAAGTGTAAAAGGCATCAAAATGTAAGTCTCTAGTCTAGAAAGGATGTTGTACACTGCAGAACTCCTTGAAATAGAGTTAGTTCACATGAAACCAGTGTTTGAAACCACCAGAATTCACTGAAAAGTAGTATTCAACTGTAAAACAGTTGAAAGACAAGTGTGTATAGCTTCTCACGTTCAGAGAAGAGTGTATAAAGTTGTTTCTACATGTGGTGAAGTCCCAAAAGTAGAAAAGAAGGCCCATTATAGGAAACAGCTAGAAATCAGTAGTCATTCAGAGCAAATACTAATGAATATCACAGAATAGTGAGAGAACAAGTGTAAAAGACATCAAAATGTAAGTCTCTAGTCTAGAAAGGATGTTGTACACGGCACAAATTCTTGAAATAGAGTTAGTTCACATGAAACCAGTGTTTGAAAACACCAGAATTCACTGAAAAGTAGTATTCAACTGTAAAACAGTTGAAAGACAAGTGTGTATAGCTTCTCAAGTTCAGAGAAGAATGTATAAAGTTGTTTCTACATGTGGTGAAGCCCCACAAGTAGAAAAGAAGGCCCATTATAGGAAACAGCTAGAAATCAGTAGAAATTCAGAGGAAATACTAATGAATATCATAGAATTTTGTGAGAACAAGTGGAAAACCATCAAAATGTAAGTTTCTAGGCTAGAATGGATGTTGTACACTGAAGAAATCCTTGAAATAGAGTTAGTTCACATGAAACCAGTGTTTCAAACCACCGGAATTCACTGAAAAGTAGTATTTAACTGTAAAACAGTTGAAAGACAAGTTTATATAGCTTTGCAAGTCTAGAGAAGAGTGTATAAAGTTGTTTCTACATGTGGTGAAGTCCCACAAGTAGAAAAGAAGGCCCATTATAGGAAACAGCTAGAAATCAGTAGTCATTCAGAGCAAATACTAATGAATATCACAGAATAGTGAGAGAACAAGTGTAAAAGACATCAAAATGTAAGTCTCTAGTCTAGAAAGGATGTTGTACACGGCACAAATCCTTGAAATAGAGTTGGTTCACATGAAACCAGTGTTTGAAACCACCAGAATTCACTGAAAAGTAGTATTCAACTGTAAAACAGTTGAAAGACAAGTGTGTATAGCTTCCCACGTTCAGAGAAGAGTGTATAAAGTTGTTTCTACATGTGGTGAAGTCCCACAAGTAGAAAAGAAGGCCCATTATAGGAAACAGCTAGAAATCAGTAGTCATTCAGAGCAAATACTAATGAATATCACAGAATAGTGAGAGAACAAGTGTAAAAGACATCAAAATGTAAGTCTCTAGTCTAGAAATGATGTTGTACACTGCAGAAATCCTTGAAATAGAGTTAGTTCACATGAAACCAGTGTTTTAAACCACCGGAATTCACTGAAAAGTAGTATTCAACTGTAAAACAGTTGAAAGACAAGTGTGTATAGCTTCTCAAGTTCAGAGAAGAATGTATAAAGTTGTTTCTACATGTGGTGAAGCCCCACAAGTAGAAAAGAAGGCCCATTATAGGAAACAGCTAGAAATCAGTATTAATTCAGAGGAAATACTAATGAATATCATAGAATTTTGTGAGAACAAGTGGAAAACCATCAAAATGTAAGTTTCTAGGCTAGAATGGATGTTGTACACTGAAGAAATCCTTGAAATAGAGTTAGTTCACATGAAACCAGTGTTTCAAACCACCGGAATTCACTGAAAAGTAGTATTTAACTGTAAAACAGTTGAAAGACAAGTTTATATAGCTTCGCAAGTCTAGAGAAGAGTGTATAAAGTTGTTTCTACATGTGGTGAAGCCCCACAAGTAGAAAAGAAGGCCCATTATAGGAAACAGCTAGAAATCAGTAGAAATTCAGAGGAAATACTAATGAATATCATAGAATTTTGTGAGAACAAGTGCAAAACCATCAAAATGTAAGTTTCTAGGCTAGAATGGATGTTGTACACTGAAGAAATCCTTGAAATAGAGTTAGTTCACATGAAACCAGTGTTTCAAACCACCGGAATTCACTGAAAAGTAGTATTTAACTGTAAAACAGTTGAAAGACAAGTTTATATAGCTTCGCAAGTCTAGAGAAGAGTGTATAAAGTTGTTTCTACATGTGGTGAAGTCCCACAAGTAGAAAAGAAGGCCCATTATAGGAAACAGCTAGAAATCAGTAGTCATTCAGAGCAAATACTAATGAATATCACAGAATAGTGAGAGAACAAGTGTAAAAGACATCAAAATGTAAGTCGCTAGTCTAGAAAGGATGTTGTACACGGCACAAATCCTTGAAATAGAGTTGGTTCACATGAAACCAGTGTTTGAAACCAACAGAATTCACTGAAAAGTAGTATTTAACTGTAAAACAGTAGAAAGACAAGTTTACATAGTTTCGCAAGTCTAGAGAAGAGTGTATAAAGTAGTTTCTACATGTGGTGAAGTCCCACAAGTAGAAAAGAAGGCCCATTATAGGAAACAGCTAGAAATCAGTAGTAATTCAGAGGAAATACTAATGAATATCATAGAATTTTGTGAGAACAAGTGGAAAACCATCAAAATGTAAGTTTCTAGGCTAGAAAGGATGTTGTACACTGAAGAAATCCTTGAAATAGAGTTAATTCACATGAAACCAGTGTTTCAAACCATGGGAATTCACTGAAAAGTAGTATTCAACTGTAAAACAGTTGAAAGACAAGTTTATATAGCTTCGCAAGTCCAGAGAAGAGTGTATAAAGTTGTTTCTACATGTGGTGAAGTCCCACAAGTAGAAAAGAAGGCCCATTATAGTAAACAGCTAGAAATCAGTAGTCATTCAGAGCAAATACTAATGAATATCACAGAATAGTGAGAGAACAAGTGTAAAAGACATCAAAATGTAAGTCTCTAGTCTAGAAAGGATGTTGTACACGGCACAAATCCTTGAAATAGAGTTGGTTTACATGAAACCAGTGTTTGAAACCAACAGAAATCACTGAAAAGTAGTATTTAACTGTAAAACAGTTGAAAGACAAGTTTATATAGCTTCGCAAGTCTAGAGAAGAGTGTATAAAGTAGTTTCTACATTTGGTGAAGTCCCACAAGTAGAAAAGAAGGCTCATTATAGGAAACAACTGGAAATCAGTAGTCATTCAGAGCAAATACTAATGAATATCACAGAATAATGAGAGAACAAGTGTAAAAGACATCAAAATGTAAGTCTCTAGTCTAGAAAGGATGTTGTACACGGCACAAATCCTTGAAATAGAGTTAGTTCACATGAAACCAGTGTTTGAAACCACCAGAGTTCACTGAAAAGTAGTATTCAACTGTAAAACAGTTGAAAGACAAGTGTGTATAGCTTCCCACGTTCAGAGAAGAGTGTATAAAGTTGTTTCTACATGTGGTGAAGTCCCACAAGAAGAAAAGAAGGCCCATTATAGGAAACAGCTAGAAATCAGTAGTCATTCAGAGCAAATACTAATGAATATCACAGAATAGTGAGAGAACAAGTGTAAAAGACATCAAAATGTAAGTCTCTAGTCTAGAAATGATGTTGTACACTGCAGAAATCCTTGAAATAGAGTTAGTTCACATGAAACCAGTGTTTTAAACCACCGGAATTCACTGAAAAGTAGTATTTAATTATAAAACAGTTGAAAGACAAGTGTATATAGCTTCTCAAGTTCAGAGAAGAATGTATAAAGTTGTTTCTACATGTGGTGAAGCCCCACAAGTAGAAAAGAAGGCCCATTATAGGAAACAGCTAGAAATAACTAGAAATTTAGAGGAAATAATGAATATCATAGAATTTTGTGAGAACAAGTGGAAAACCATCAAAATGTAAGTTTCTAGGCTAGAAAGGATGTTGTACACTGAAGAAATCCTTGAAATTGAGTTAGTTCACATGAAACCAGTGTTTCAAACCACCGGAATTCACTGAAAAGTAGTATTTAACTGTAAAACAGTTGAAAGACAAGTTTATATAGCTTCGCAAGTCCAGAGAAGAGTGTATAAAGTAGTTTCTACATTTGGTGAAGTCCCACAAGTAGAAAAGAAGGCCCATTATAGGAAACAACTAGAAATCAGTAGTCATTCAGAGCAAATACTAATGAATATCACAGAATAGTGAGAGAACAAGTGTAAAAGACATCAAAATGTAAGTCTCTAGTCTAGAAAGGATGTTGTACACGGCACAAATCCTTGAAATAGAGTTAGTTCACATGAAACCAGTGTTTGAAAACACCAGAATTCACTGAAAAGTAGTATTCAACTGTAAAACAGTTGAAAGACAAGTGTGTATAGCTTCTCAAGTTCAGAGAAGAATGTATAAAGTTGTTTCTACATGTGGTGAAGTCCCACAAGTAGAAAAGAAGGCCCATTATAGGAAACAGCTAGAAATCAGTAGTCATTCAGAGCAAATACTAATGAATATCACAGAATAGTGAGAGAACAAGTGTAAAAGACATCAAAATGTAAGTCTCTAGTCTAGAAAGGATGTTGTACACGGCACAAATCCTTGAAATAGAGTTGGTTCACATGAAACCAGTGTTTGAAACCAACAGAATTCACTGAAAAGTAGTATTTAACTGTAAAACAGTTGAAAGACAAGTTTACATAGTTTCGCAAGTCTAGAGAAGAGTGTATAAAGTAGTTTCTACATGTGGTGAAGTCCCACAAGTAGAAAAGAAGGCCCATTATAGGAAACAGCTAGAAATCAGTAGTCATTCAGAGCAAATACTAATGAATATCACAGAATAGTGAGAGAACAAGTGTAAAAGACATCAAAATGTAAGTCTCTAGTCTAGAAATGATGTTGTACACTGCAGAAATCCTTGAAATAGAGTTAGTTCACATGAAACCAGTGTTTTAAACCACCGGAATTCACTGAAAAGTAGTATTTAATTATAAAACAATTGAAAGACAAGTGTATATAGCTTCTCAAGTTCAGAGAAGAATGTATAAAGTTGTTTCTACATGTGGTGAAGCCCCACAAGTAGAAAAGAAGGCCCATTATAGGAAACAGCTAGAAATCAGTAGTAATTCAGAGGAAATACTAATGAATATCATAGAATTTTGTGAGAACAAGTGGAAAACCATCAAAATGTAAGTTTCTAGGCTAGAAAGGATGTTGTACACTGAAGAAATCCTTGAAATAGAGTTAGTTCACATGAAACCAGTGTTTCAAACCATGGGAATTCACTGAAAAGTAGTATTCAACTGTAAAACAGTTGAAAGACAAGTTTATATAGCTTCGCAAGTCCAGAGAAGAGTGTATAAAGTTGTTTCTACATGTGGTGAAGTCCCACAAGTAGAAAAGAAGGCCCATTATAGTAAACAGCTAGAAATCAGTAGTCATTCAGAGCAAATACTAATGAATATCACAGAATAGTGAGAGAACAAGTGTAAAAGACATCAAAATGTAAGTCTCTAGTCTAGAAAGGATGTTGTACACGGCACAAATCCTTGAAATAGAGTTAGTTCACATGAAACCAGTGTTTGAAACCACCAGAATTCACTGAAAAGTAGTATTCAACTGTAAAACAGTTGAAAGACAAGTGTGTATAGCTTCCCACGTTCAGAGAAGAGTGTATAAAGTTGTTTCTACATGTGGTGAAGTCCCACAAGTAGAAAAGAAGGCCCATTATAGGAAACAGCTAGAAATCAGTAGTCATTCAGAGCAAATACTAATGAATATCACAGAATAGTGAGAGAACAAGTGTAAAAGACATCAAAATGTAAGTCTCTAGTCTAGAAATGATGTTGTACACTGCAGAAATCCTTGAAATAGAGTTAGTTCACATGAAACCAGTGTTTTAAACCACCGGAATTCACTGAAAAGTAGTATTTAATTATAAAACAGTTGAAAGACAAGTGTGTATAGCTTCTCAAGTTCAGAGAAGAATGTATAAAGTTGTTTCTACATGTGGTGAAGCCCCACAAGTAGAAAAGAAGGCCCATTATAGGAAACAGCTAGAAATCAGTAGAAATTCAGAGGAAATACTAATGAATATCATAGAATTTTGTGAGAACAAGTGGAAAACCATCAAAATGTAAGTTTCTAGGCTAGAATGGATGTTGTACACTGAAGAAATCCTTGAAATAGAGTTAGTTCACATGAAACCAGTGTTTCAAACCACCGGAATTCACTGAAAAGTAGTATTTAACTGTAAAACAGTTGAAAGACAAGTTTATATAGCTTCGCAAGTCTAGAGAAGAGTGTATAAAGTTGTTTCTACATGTGGTGAAGTCCCACAAGTAGAAAAGAAGGCCCATTATAGGAAACAGCTAGAAATCAGTAGTCATTCAGAGCAAATACTAATGAATATCACAGAATAGTGAGAGAACAAGTGTAAAAGACATCAAAATGTAAGTCTCTAGTCTAGAAAGGATGTTGTACACGGCACAAATCCTTGAAATAGAGTTGGTTCACATGAAACCAGTGTTTGAAACCAACAGAATTCACTGAAAAGTAGTATTTAACTGTAAAACAGTAGAAAGACAAGTTTACATAGTTTCGCAAGTCTAGAGAAGAGTGTATAAAGTAGTTTCTACATGTGGTGAAGTCCCACAAGTAGAAAAGAAGGCACATTATAGGAAACAGCTAGAAATCAGTAGTAATTCAGAGGAAATACTAATGAATATCATAGAATTTTGTGAGAACAAGTGGAAAACCATCAAAATGTAAGTTTCTAGGCTAGAAAGGATGTTGTACACTGAAGAAATCCTTGAAATAGAGTTAATTCACATGAAACCAGTGTTTCAAACCATGGGAATTCACTGAAAAGTAGTATTCAACTGTAAAACAGTTGAAAGACAAGTTTATATAGCTTCGCAAGTCCAGAGAAGAGTGTATAAAGTTGTTTCTACATGTGGTGAAGTCCCACAAGTAGAAAAGAAGGCCCATTATAGTAAACAGCTAGAAATCAGTAGTCATTCAGAGCAAATACTAATGAATATCACAGAATAGTGAGAGAACAAGTGTAAAAGACATCAAAATGTAAGTCTCTAGTCTAGAAAGGATGTTGTACACGGCACAAATCCTTGAAATAGAGTTGGTTTACATGAAACCAGTGTTTGAAACCAACAGAATTCACTGAAAAGTAGTATTTAACTGTAAAACAGTTGAAAGACAAGTTTATATAGCTTCGCAAGTCTAGAGAAGAGTGTATAAAGTAGTTTCTACATTTGGTGAAGTCCCACAAGTAGAAAAGAAGGCTCATTATAGGAAACAACTGGAAATCAGTAGTCATTCAGAGCAAATACTAATGAATATCACAGAATAGTGAGAGAACAAGTGTAAAAGACATCAAAATGTAAGTCTCTAGTCTAGAAAGGATGTTGTACACGGCACAAATCCTTGAAATAGAGTTAGTTCACATGAAACCAGTGTTTGAAACCACCAGAATTCACTGAAAAGTAGTATTCAACTGTAAAACAGTTGAAAGACAAGTGTGTATAGCTTCTCAAGTTCAGAGAAAAGTGTGTAAAGTTGTTTCTACATGTGGTGAAGTCCCACAAGTAGAAAAGAAGGCCCATTATGGGAAACAGCTAGAAATCAGTAGTCATTCAGAGCAAATACTAATGAATATCACAGAATAGTGAGAGAACAAGTGTAAAAGACATCAAAATGTAAGTCTCTAGTCTAGAAAGGATGTTGTACACTGCACAAATCCTTGAAATAGAGTTAGTTCACATGAAACCAGTGTTTTAAACCACCGGAATTCACTGAAAAGTAGTATTTAATTATAAAACAGTTGAAAGACAAGTGTGTATAGCTTCTCAAGTTCAGAGAAGAATGTATAAAGTTGTTTCTACATGTGGTGAAGCCCCACAAGTAGAAAAGAAGGCCCATTATAGGAAACAGCTAGAAATCAGTATTAATTCAGAGGAAATACTAATGAATATCATAGAATTTTGTGAGAACAAGTGGAAAACCATCAAAATGTAAGTTTCTAGGCTAGAATGGATGTTGTACACTGAAGAAATCCTTGAAATAGAGTTAGTTCACATGAAACCAGTGTTTCAAACCACCGGAATTCACTGAAAAGTAGTATTTAACTGTAAAACAGTTGAAAGACAAGTTTATATAGCTTCGCAAGTCTAGAGAAGAGTGTATAAAGTTGTTTCTACATGTGGTGAAGTCCCACAAGTAGAAAAGAAGGCCCATTATAGGAAACAGCTAGAAATCAGTAGTCATTCAGAGCAAATACTAATGAATATCACAGAATAGTGAGTGAACAAGTGTAAAAGACATCAAAATGTAAGTCTCTAGTCTAGAAAGGATGTTGTACACGGCACAAATCCTTGAAATAGAGTTGGTTCACATGAAACCAGTGTTTGAAACCAACAGAATTCACTGAAAAGTAGTATTTAATTGTAAAACAGTTGAAAGACAAGTTTATATAGATTCACAAGTTCAGAGAAGAGTATACAAAGTTGTTTCCACATGTGGTGAAGTCCCACAAGTATACCAGAAGGCCCATTATACTACACTGCAAGAAAGCATTAGTAATTCAGAGCAAATACTAATGAATATCACAGAATAGTGAGAGAACAAGTGTAAAAGGCATCAAAATGTAAGTCTCTAGTCTAGAAAGGATGTTGTACACTGCAGAACTCCTTGAAATAGAGTTAGTTCACATGAAACCAGTGTTTGAAACCACCAGAATTCACTGAAAAGTAGTATTCAACTGTAAAACAGTTGAAAGACAAGTGTGTATAGCTTCTCACGTTCAGAGAAGAGTGTATAAAGTTGTTTCTACATGTGGTGAAGTCCCAAAAGTAGAAAAGAAGGCCCATTATAGGAAACAGCTAGAAATCAGTAGTCATTCAGAGCAAATACTAATGAATATCACAGAATAGTGAGAGAACAAGTGTAAAAGACATCAAAATGTAAGTCTCTAGTCTAGAAAGGATGTTGTACACGGCACAAATCCTTGAAATAGAGTTAGTTCACATGAAACCAGTGTTTGAAACCACCAGAATTCACTGAAAAGTAGTATTCAACTGTAAAACAGTTGAAAGACAAGTGTGTATAGCTTCCCACGTTCAGAGAAGAGTGTATAAAGTTGTTTCTACATGTGGTGAAGTCCCACAAGTAGAAAAGAAGGCCCATTATAGGAAACAGCTAGAAATCAGTAGTCATTCAGAGCAAATACTAATGAATATCACAGAATAGTGAGAGAACAAGTGTAAAAGACATCAAAATGTAAGTCTCTAGTCTAGAAATGATGTTGTACACTGCAGAAATCCTTGAAATAGAGTTAATTCACATGAAACCAGTGTTTTAAACCACCGGAATTCACTGAAAAGTAGTATTTAATTATAAAACAGTTGAAAGACAAGTGTATATAGCTTCTCAAGTTCAGAGAAGAATGTATAAAGTTGTTTCTACATGTGGTGAAGCCCCACAAGTAGAAAAGAAGGCCCATTATAGGAAACAGCTAGAAATCACTAGAAATTTAGAGGAAATACTAATGAATATCATAGAATTTTGTGAGAACAAGTGGAAAACCATCAAAATGTAAGTTTCTAGGCTAGAAAGGATGTTGTACACTGAAGAAATCCTTGAAATTGAGTTAGTTCACATGAAACCAGTGTTTCAAACCACCGGAATTCACTGAAAAGTAGTATTTAACTGTAAAACAGTTGAAAGACAAGTTTATATAGCTTCGCAAGTCCAGAGAAGAGTGTATAAAGTAGTTTCTACATTTGGTGAAGTCCCACAAGTAGAAAAGAAGGCCCATTATAGGAAACAACTAGAAATCAGTAGTCATTCAGAGCAAATACTAATGAATATCACAGAATAGTGAGAGAACAAGTGTAAAAGACATCAAAATGTAAGTCTCTAGTCTAGAAAGGATGTTGTACACGGCACAAATCCTTGAAATAGAGTTGGTTCACATGAAACCAGTGTTTGAAACCAACAGAATTCACTGAAAAGTAGTATTTAACTGTAAAACTGTTGAAAGACAAGTTTACATAGTTTCGCAAGTCTAGAGAAGAGTGTATAAAGTAGTTTCTACATGTGGTGAAGTCCCACAAGTAGAAAAGAAGGCCCATTATAGGAAAGAGCTAGAAATCAGTAGTAATTCAGAGGAAATACTAATGAATATCATAGAATTTTGTGAGAACAAGTGGAAAACCATCAAAATGTAAGTTTCTAGGCTAGAAAGGATGTTGTACACTGAAGAAATCCTTGAAATAGAGTTAGTTCACATGAAACCAGTGTTTCAAACCATGGGAATTCACTGAAAAGTAGTATTCAACTGTAAAACAGTTGAAAGACAAGTTTATATAGATTCACAAGTTCAGAGAAGAGTATACAAAGTTGTTTCCACATGTGGTGAAGTCCCACAAGTATACCAGAAGGCCCATTATACTACACTGCAAGAAAGCATTAGTAATTCAGAGCAAATACTAATGAATATCACAGAATAGAGAGAACAAGTGTAAAAGGCATCAAAATGTAAGTCTCTAGTCTAGAAAGGATGTTGTACACTGCGGAACTCCTTGAAATAGAGTTAGGTCACATGAAACCAGTGTTTGAAACCACCAGAATTCACTGAAAAGTAGTATTCAACTGTAAAACAGTTGAAAGACAAGTGTGTATAGCTTCTCACGTTCAGAGAAGAGTGTATAAAGTTGTTTCTACATGTGGTGAAGTCCCAAAAGTAGAAAAGAAGGCCCATTATAGGAAACAGCTAGAAATCAGTAGTCATTCAGAGCAAATACTAATGAATATCACAGAATAGTGAGAGAACAAGTGTAAAAGACATCAAAATGTAAGTCTCTAGTCTAGAAAGGATGTTGTACACGGCACAAATCCTTGAAATAGAGTTAGTTCACATGAAACCAGTGTTTGAAACCACCAGAATTCACTGAAAAGTAGTATTCAACTGTAAAACAGTTGAAAGACAAGTGTGTATAGCTTCTCAAGTTCAGAGAAAAGTGTGTAAAGTTGTTTCTACATGTGGTGAAGTCCCACAAGTAGAAAAGAAGGCCCATTATGGGAAACAGCTAGAAATCAGTAGTCATTCAGAGCAAATACTAATGAATATCACAGAATAGTGAGAGAACAAATGTAAAAGACATCAAAATGTAAGTCTCTAGTCTAGAAAGGATGTTGTACACTGCAGAAATCTTTGAAATAGATTTAGTTCACATGAAACCAGTGTTTCAAACCAACTGAATTCACTGAAAAGTAGTATTTAACTGTAAAACAGTTGAAAGACAAGTTTACATAGTTTCGCAAGTCTAGAGAAGAGTGTATAAAGTAGTTTCTACATGTGGTGAAGTCCCACAAGTAGAAAAGAAGGCCCATTATAGGAAACAGCTAGAAATCAGTAGTAATTCAGAGGAAATACTAATGAATATCATAGAATTTTGTGAGAACAAGTGGAAAACCATCAAAATGTAAGTTTCTAGGCTAGAAAGGATGTTGTACACTGACGAAATCCTTGAAATAGAGTTAGTTCACATGACACCAGTGTTTCAAACCATGGGAATTCACTGAAAAGTAGTATTCAACTGTAAAACAGTTGAAAGACAAGTTTATATAGCTTCGCAAGTCCAGAGAAGAGTGTATAAAGTTGTTTCTACATGTGGTGAAGTCCCACAAGTAGAAAAGAAGGCCCATTATAGGAAACAGCTAGAAATCAGTAGTCATTCAGAGCAAATACTAATGAATATCACAGAATAGTGAGAGAACAAGTGTAAAAGACATCAAAATGTAAGTCTCTAGTCTAGAAATGATGTTGTACACTGCAGAAATCCTTGAAATAGAGTTAGTTCACATGAAACCAGTGTTTTAAACCACCGGAATTCACTGAAAAGTAGTATTTAATTATAAAACAGTTGAAAGACAAGTGTATATAGCTTCTCAAGTTCAGAGAAGAATGTATAAAGTTGTTTCTACATGTGGTGAAGCCCCACAAGTAGAAAAGAAGGCCCATTATAGGAAACAGCTAGAAATCACTAGAAATTTAGAGGAAATACTAATGAATATCATAGAATTTTGTGAGAACAAGTGGAAAACCATCAAAATGTAAGTTTCTAGGCTAGAAAGGATGTTGTACACTGAAGAAATCCTTGAAATTGAGTTAGTTCACATGAAACCAGTGTTTCAAACCACCGGAATTCACTGAAAAGTAGTATTTAACTGTAAAACAGTTGAAAGACAAGTTTATATAGCTTCGCAAGTCCAGAGAAGAGTGTATAAAGTAGTTTCTACATTTGGTGAAGTCCCACAAGTAGAAAAGAAGGCCCATTATAGGAAACAACTAGAAATCAGTAGTCATTCAGAGCAAATACTAATGAATATCACAGAATAGTGAGAGAACAAGTGTAAAAGACATCAAAATGTAAGTCTCTAGTCTAGAAAGGATGTTGTACACGGCACAAATCCTTGAAATAGAGTTGGTTCACATGAAACCAGTGTTTGAAACCAACAGAATTCACTGAAAAGTAGTATTTAACTGTAAAACTGTTGAAAGACAAGTTTACATAGTTTCGCAAGTCTAGAGAAGAGTGTATAAAGTAGTTTCTACATGTGGTGAAGTCCCACAAGTAGAAAAGAAGGCCCATTATAGGAAAGAGCTAGAAATCAGTAGTAATTCAGAGGAAATACTAATGAATATCATAGAATTTTGTGAGAACAAGTGGAAAACCATCAAAATGTAAGTTTCTAGGCTAGAAAGGATGTTGTACACTGAAGAAATCCTTGAAATAGAGTTAGTTCACATGAAACCAGTGTTTCAAACCATGGGAATTCACTGAAAAGTAGTATTCAACTGTAAAACAGTTGAAAGACAAGTTTATATAGATTCACAAGTTCAGAGAAGAGTATACAAAGTTGTTTCCACATGTGGTGAAGTCCCACAAGTATACCAGAAGGCCCATTATACTACACTGCAAGAAAGCATTAGTAATTCAGAGCAAATACTAATGAATATCACAGAATAGAGAGAACAAGTGTAAAAGGCATCAAAATGTAAGTCTCTAGTCTAGAAAGGATGTTGTACACTGCAGAACTCCTTGAAATAGAGTTAGTTCACATGAAACCAGTGTTTGAAACCACCAGAATTCACTGAAAAGTAGTATTCAACTGTAAAACAGTTGAAAGACAAGTGTGTATAGCTTCTCACGTTCAGAGAAGAGTGTATAAAGTTGTTTCTACATGTGGTGAAGTCCCAAAAGTAGAAAAGAAGGCCCATTATAGGAAACAGCTAGAAATCAGTAGTCATTCAGAGCAAATACTAATGAATATCACAGAATAGTGAGAGAACAAATGTAAAAGACATCAAAATGTAAGTCTCTAGTCTAGAAAGGATGTTGTACACGGCACAAATTCTGGAAATAGAGTTAGTTCACATGAAACCAGTGTTTGAAAACACCAGAATTCACTGAAAAGTAGTATTCAACTGTAAAACAGTTGAAAGACAAGTGTGTATAGCTTCTCAAGTTCAGAGAAGAATGTATAAAGTTGTTTCTACATGTGGTGAAGCCCCACAAGTAGAAAAGAAGGCCCATTATAGTAAACAGCTAGAAATCAGTAGTCATTCAGAGCAAATACTAATGAATATCACAGAATAGTGAGAGAACAAGTGTAAAAGACATCAAAATGTAAGTCTCTAGTCTAGAAAGGATGTTGTACACGGCACAAATCCTTGAAATAGAGTTAGTTCACATGAAACCAGTGTTTCAAACCATGGGAATTCACTGAAAAGTAGTATTCAACTGTAAAACAGTTGAAAGACAAGTTTATATAGCTTCGCAAGTCCAGAGAAGAGTGTATAAAGTTGTTTCTACATGTGGTGAAGTCCCACAAGTAGAAAAGAAGGCCCATTATAGTAAACAGCTAGAAATCAGTAGTCATTCAGAGCAAATACTAATGAATATCACAGAATAGTGAGAGAACAAGTGTAAAAGACATCAAAATGTAAGTCTCTAGTCTAGAAAGGATGTTGTACACGGCACAAATCCTTGAAATAGAGTTGGTTCACATGAAACCAGTGTTTGAAACCAACAGAATTCACTGAAAAGTAGTATTTAACTGTAAAACAGTTGAAAGACAAGTTTACATAGTTTCGCAAGTCTAGAGAAGAGTGTATAAAGTAGTTTCTACATGTGGTGAAGACCCACAAGTAGAAAAGAAGGCCCATTATAGGAAACAGCTAGAAATCAGTAGTAATTCAGAGGAAATACTAATGAATATCATAGAATTTTGTGAGAACAAGTGGAAAACCATCAAAATGTAAGTTTCTAGGCTAGAAAGGATGTTGTACACTGAAGAAATCCTTGAAATAGAGTTAGTTCACATGAAACCAGTGTTTCAAACCATGGGAATTCACTGAAAAGTAGTATTCAACTGTAAAACAGTTGAAAGACAAGTTTATATAGATTCACAAGTTCAGAGAAGAGTATACAAAGTTGTTTCCACATGTGGTGAAGTCCCACAAGTATACCAGAAGGCCCATTATAGTACACTGCAAGAAAGCATTAGTAATTCAGAGCAAATACTAATGAATATCACAGAATAGTGAGAGAACAAGTGTAAAAGACATCAAAATGTAAGTCTCTAGTCTAGAAAGGATGTTGTACACGGCACAAATCCTTGAAATAGAGTTAGTTCACATGAAACCAGTGTTTGAAACCACCAGAATTCACTGAAAAGTAGTATTCAACTGTAAAACAGTTGAAAGACAAGTGTGTATAGCTTCCCACGTTCAGAGAAGAGTGTATAAAGTTGTTTCTACATGTGGTGAAGTCCCACAAGTAGAAAAGAAGGCCCATTATAGGAAACAGCTAGAAATCAGTAGTCATTCAGAGCAAATACTAATGAATATCACAGAATAGTGAGAGAACAAGTGTAAAAGACATCAAAATGTAAGTCTCTAGTCTAGAAATGATGTTGTACACTGCAGAAATCCTTGAAATAGAGTTAGTTCACATGAAACCAGTGTTTTAAACCACCGGAATTCACTGAAAAGTAGTATTTAATTATAAAACAGTTGAAAGACAAGTGTATATAGCTTCTCAAGTTCAGAGAAGAATGTATAAAGTTGTTTCTACATGTGGTGAAGCCCCACAAGTAGAAAAGAAGGCCCATTATAGGAAACAGCTAGAAATCACTAGAAATTTAGAGGAAATACTAATGAATATCATAGAATTTTGTGAGAACAAGTGGAAAACCATCAAAATGTAAGTTTCTAGGCTAGAAAGGATGTTGTACACTGAAGAAATCCTTGAAATTGAGTTAGTTCACATGAAACCAGTGTTTCAAACCACCGGAATTCACTGAAAAGTAGTATTTAACTGTAAAACAGTTGAAAGACAAGTTTATATAGCTTCGCAAGTCCAGAGAAGAGTGTATAAAGTAGTTTCTACATTTGGTGAAGTCCCACAAGTAGAAAAGAAGGCCCATTATAGGAAACAACTAGAAATCAGTAGTCATTCAGAGCAAATACTAATGAATATCACAGAATAGTGAGAGAACAAGTGTAAAAGACATCAAAATGTAAGTCTCTAGTCTAGAAAGGATGTTGTACACGGCACAAATCCTTGAAATAGAGTTAGTTCACATGAAACCAGTGTTTGAAAACACCAGAATTCACTGAAAAGTAGTATTCAACTGTAAAACAGTTGAAAGACAAGTGTGTATAGCTTCTCAAGTTCAGAGAAGAATGTATAAAGTTGTTTCTACATGTGGTGAAGCCCCACAAGTAGAAAAGAAGGCCCATTATAGGAAACAGCTAGAAATCAGTATTAATTCAGAGGAAATACTAATGAATATCATAGAATTTTGTGAGAACAAGTGGAAAACCATCAAAATGTAAGTTTCTAGGCTAGAATGGATGTTGTACACTGAAGAAATCCTTGAAATAGAGTTAGTTCACATGAAACCAGTGTTTCAAACCACCGGAATTCACTGAACAGTAGTATTTAACTGTAAAACAGTTGAAAGACAAGTTTATATAGCTTCGCAAGTCTAGAGAAGAGTGTATAAAGTTGTTTCTACATGTGGTGAAGTCCCACAAGTAGAAAAGAAGGCCCATTATAGGAAACAGCTAGAAATCAGTAGTCATTCAGAGCAAATACTAATGAATATCACAGAATAGTGAGAGAACAAGTGTAAAAGACATCAAAATGTAAGTCTCTAGTCTAGAAAGGATGTTGTACACGGCACAAATCCTTGAAATAGAGTTGGTTCACATGAAACCAGTGTTTGAAACCAACAGAATTCACTGAAAAGTAGTATTTAACTGTAAAACTGTTGAAAGACAAGTTTACATAGTTTCGCAAGTCTAGAGAAGAGTGTATAAAGTAGTTTCTACATGTGGTGAAGTCCCACAAGTAGAAAAGAAGGCCCATTATAGGAAAGAGCTAGAAATCAGTAGTAATTCAGAGGAAATACTAATGAATATCATAGAATTTTGTGAGAACAAGTGGAAAACCATCAAAATGTAAGTTTCTAGGCTAGAAAGGATGTTGTACACTGAAGAAATCCTTGAAATAGAGTTAGTTCACATGAAACCAGTGTTTCAAACCATGGGAATTCACTGAAAAGTAGTATTCAACTGTAAAACAGTTGAAAGACAAGTTTATATAGATTCACAAGTTCAGAGAAGAGTATACAAAGTTGTTTCCACATGTGGTGAAGACCCACAAGTATACCAGAAGGCCCATTATACTACACTGCAAGAAAGCATTAGTAATTCAGAGCAAATACTAATGAATATCACAGAATAGTGAGAGAACAAGTGTAAAAGGCATCAAAATGTAAGTCTCTAGTCTAGAAAGGATGTTGTACACTGCAGAACTCCTTGAAATAGAGTTAGTTCACATGAAACCAGTGTTTGAAACCACCAGAATTCACTGAAAAGTAGTATTCAACTGTAAAACAGTTGAAAGACAAGTGTGTATAGCTTCTCACGTTCAGAGAAGAGTGTATAAAGTTGTTTCTACATGTGGTGAAGTCCCAAAAGTAGAAAAGAAGGCCCATTATAGGAAACAGCTAGAAATCAGTAGTCATTCAGAGCAAATACTAATGAATATCACAGAATAGTGAGAGAACAAGTGTAAAAGACATCAAAATGTAAGTCTCTAGTCTAGAAAGGATGTTGTACACGGCACAAATTCTTGAAATAGAGTTAGTTCACATGAAACCAGTGTTTGAAAACACCAGAATTCACTGAAAAGTAGTATTCAACTGTAAAACAGTTGAAAGACAAGTGTGTATAGCTTCTCAAGTTCAGAGAAGAATGTATAAAGTTGTTTCTACATGTGGTGAAGCCCCACAAGTAGAAAAGAAGGCCCATTATAGTAAACAGCTAGAAATCAGTAGTCATTCAGAGCAAATACTAATGAATATCACAGAATAGTGAGAGAACAAGTGTAAAAGACATCAAAATGTAAGTCTCTAGTCTAGAAAGGATGTTGTACACGGCACAAATCCTTGAAATAGAGTTAGTTCACATGAAACCAGTGTTTGAAACCACCAGAATTCACTGAAAAGTAGTATTCAACTGTAAAACAGTTGAAAGACAAGTGTGTATAGCTTCTCAAGTTCAGAGAAAAGTGTGTAAAGTTGTTTCTACATGTGGTGAAGTCCCACAAGTAGAAAAGAAGGCCCATTATGGGAAACAGCTAGAAATCAGTAGTCATTCAGAGCAAATACTAATGAATATCACAGAATGGTGAGAGAACAAATGTAAAAGACATCAAAATGTAAGTCTCTAGTCTAGAAAGGATGTTGTACACTGCACAAATCCTTGAAATAGATTTAGTTCACATGAAACCAGTGTTTCAAACCAACTGAATTCACTGAAAAGTAGTATTTAACTGTAAAACAGTTGAAAGACAAGTTTACATAGTTTCGCAAGTCTAGAGAAGAGTGTATAAAGTAGTTTCTACATGTGGTGAAGTCCCACAAGTAGAAAAGAAGGCCCATTATAGGAAACAGCTAGAAATCAGTAGTAATTCAGAGGAAATACTAATGAATATCATAGAATTTTGTGAGAACAAGTGGAAAACCATCAAAATGTAAGTTTCTAGGCTAGAAAGGATGTTGTACACTGACGAAATCCTTGAAATAGAGTTAGTTCACATGAAACCAGTGTTTCAAACCATGGGAATTCACTGAAAAGTAGTATTCAACTGTAAAACAGTTGAAAGACAAGTTTATATAGCTTCGCAAGTCCAGAGAAGAGTGTATAAAGTTGTTTCTACATGTGGTGAAGTCCCACAAGTAGAAAAGAAGGCCCATTATAGTAAACAGCTAGAAATCAGTAGTCATTCAGAGCAAATACTAATGAATATCACAGAATAGTGAGAGAACAAGTGTAAAAGACATCAAAATGTAAGTCTCTAGTCTAGAAAGGATGTTGTACACGGCACAAATCCTTGAAATAGAGTTGGTTCACATGAAACCAGTGTTTGAAACCAACAGAATTCACTGAAAAGTAGTATTTAACTGTAAAACAGTTGAAAGACAAGTTTACATAGTTTCGCAAGTCTAGAGAAGAGTGTATAAAGTAGTTTCTACATGTGGTGAAGACCCACAAGTAGAAAAGAAGGCCCATTATAGGAAACAGCTAGAAATCAGTAGTAATTCAGAGGAAATACTAATGAATATCATAGAATTTTGTGAGAACAAGTGGAAAACCATCAAAATGTAAGTTTCTAGGCTAGAAAGGATGTTGTACACTGAAGAAATCCTTGAAATAGAGTTAGTTCACATGAAACCAGTGTTTCAAACCATGGGAATTCACTGAAAAGTAGTATTCAACTGTAAAACAGTTGAAAGACAAGTTTATATAGATTCACAAGTTCAGAGAAGAGTATACAAAGTTGTTTCCACATGTGGTGAAGTCCCACAAGTATACCAGAAGGCCCATTATACTACACTGCAAGAAAGCATTAGTAATTCAGAGCAAATACTAATGAATATCACAGAATAGAGAGAACAAGTGTAAAAGGCATCAAAATGTAAGTCTCTAGTCTAGAAAGGATGTTGTACACTGCAGAACTCCTTGAAATAGAGTTAGTTCACATGAAACCAGTGTTTGAAACCACCAGAATTCACTGAAAAGTAGTATTCAACTGTAAAACAGTTGAAAGACAAGTGTGTATAGCTTCTCACGTTCAGAGAAGAGTGTATAAAGTTGTTTCTACATGTGGTGAAGTCCCAAAAGTAGAAAAGAAGGCCCATTATAGGAAACAGCTAGAAATCAGTAGTCATTCAGAGCAAATACTAATGAATATCACAGAATAGTGAGAGAACAAGTGTAAAAGACATCAAAATGTAAGTCTCTAGTCTAGAAAGGATGTTGTACACGGCACAAATTCTTGAAATAGAGTTAGTTCACATGAAACCAGTGTTTGAAAACACCAGAATTCACTGAAAAGTAGTATTCAACTGTAAAACAGTTGAAAGACAAGTGTGTATAGCTTCTCAAGTTCAGAGAAGAATGTATAAAGTTGTTTCTACATGTGGTGAAGCCCCACAAGTAGAAAAGAAGGCCCATTATAGTAAACAGCTAGAAATCAGTAGTCATTCAGAGCAAATACTAATGAATATCACAGAATAGTGAGAGAACAAGTGTAAAAGACATCAAAATGTAAGTCTCTAGTCTAGAAAGGATGTTGTACACGGCACAAATCCTTGAAATAGAGTTAGTTCACATGAAACCAGTGTTTGAAACCACCAGAATTCACTGAAAAGTAGTATTCAACTGTAAAACAGTTGAAAGACAAGTGTGTATAGCTTCTCAAGTTCAGAGAAAAGTGTGTAAAGTTGTTTCTACATGTGGTGAAGTCCCACAAGTAGAAAAGAAGGCCCATTATGGGAAACAGCTAGAAATCAGTAGTCATTCAGAGCAAATACTAATGAATATCACAGAATAGTGAGAGAACAAATGTAAAAGACATCAAAATGTAAGTCTCTAGTCTAGAAAGGATGTTGTACACTGCAGAAATCCTTGAAATAGATTTAGTTCACATGAAACCAGTGTTTCAAACCAACTGAATTCACTGAAAAGTAGTATTTAACTGTAAAACAGTTGAAAGACAAGTTTACATAGTTTCGCAAGTCTAGAGAAGAGTGTATAAAGTAGTTTCTACATGTGGTGAAGTCCCACAAGTAGAAAAGAAGGCCCATTATAGGAAACAGCTAGAAATCAGTAGTAATTCAGAGGAAATACTAATGAATATCATAGAATTTTGTGAGAACAAGTGGAAAACCATCAAAATGTAAGTTTCTAGGCTAGAAAGGATGTTGTACACTGACGAAATCCTTGAAATAGAGTTAGTTCACATGACACCAGTGTTTCAAACCATGGGAATTCACTGAAAAGTAGTATTCAACTGTAAAACAGTTGAAAGACAAGTTTATATAGCTTCGCAAGTCCAGAGAAGAGTGTATAAAGTTGTTTCTACATGTGGTGAAGTCCCACAAGTAGAAAAGAAGGCCCATTATAGGAAACAGCTAGAAATCAGTAGTCATTCAGAGCAAATACTAATGAATATCACAGAATAGTGAGAGAACAAGTGTAAAAGACATCAAAATGTAAGTCTCTAGTCTAGAAATGATGTTGTACACTGCAGAAATCCTTGAAATAGAGTTAGTTCACATGAAACCAGTGTTTTAAACCACCGGAATTCACTGAAAAGTAGTATTTAATTATAAAACAGTTGAAAGACAAGTGTATATAGCTTCTCAAGTTCAGAGAAGAATGTATAAAGTTGTTTCTACATGTGGTGAAGCCCCACAAGTAGAAAAGAAGGCCCATTATAGGAAACAGCTAGAAATCACTAGAAATTTAGAGGAAATACTAATGAATATCATAGAATTTTGTGAGAACAAGTGGAAAACCATCAAAATGTAAGTTTCTAGGCTAGAAAGGATGTTGTACACTGAAGAAATCCTTGAAATTGAGTTAGTTCACATGAAACCAGTGTTTCAAACCACCGGAATTCACTGAAAAGTAGTATTTAACTGTAAAACAGTTGAAAGACAAGTTTATATAGCTTCGCAAGTCCAGAGAAGAGTGTATAAAGCAGTTTCTACATTTGGTGAAGTCCCACAAGTAGAAAAGAAGGCCCATTATAGGAAACAACTAGAAATCAGTAGTCATTCAGAGCAAATACTAATGAATATCACAGAATAGTGAGAGAACAAGTGTAAAAGACATCAAAATGTAAGTCTCTAGTCTAGAAAGGATGTTGTACACGGCACAAATCCTTGAAATAGAGTTGGTTCACATGAAACCAGTGTTTGAAACCAACAGAATTCACTGAAAAGTAGTATTTAACTGTAAAACTGTTGAAAGACAAGTTTACATAGTTTCGCAAGTCTAGAGAAGAGTGTATAAAGTAGTTTCTACATGTGGTGAAGTCCCACAAGTAGAAAAGAAGGCCCATTATAGGAAAGAGCTAGAAATCAGTAGTAATTCAGAGGAAATACTAATGAATATCATAGAATTTTGTGAGAACAAGTGGAAAACCATCAAAATGTAAGTTTCTAGGCTAGAAAGGATGTTGTACACTGAAGAAATCCTTGAAATAGAGTTAGTTCACATGAAACCAGTGTTTCAAACCATGGGAATTCACTGAAAAGTAGTATTCAACTGTAAAACAGTTGAAAGACAAGTTTATATAGATTCACAAGTTCAGAGAAGAGTATACAAAGTTGTTTCCACATGTGGTGAAGTCCCACAAGTATACCAGAAGGCCCATTATACTACACTGCAAGAAAGCATTAGTAATTCAGAGCAAATACTAATGAATATCACAGAATAGAGAGAACAAGTGTAAAAGGCATCAAAATGTAAGTCTCTAGTCTAGAAAGGATGTTGTACACTGCAGAACTCCTTGAAATAGAGTTAGTTCACATGAAACCAGTGTTTGAAACCACCAGAATTCACTGAAAAGTAGTATTCAACTGTAAAACAGTTGAAAGACAAGTGTGTATACCTTCTCACGTTCAGAGAAGAGTGTATAAAGTTGTTTCTACATGTGGTGAAGTCCCAAAAGTAGAAAAGAAGGCCCATTATAGGAAACAGCTAGAAATCAGTAGTCATTCAGAGCAAATACTAATGAATATCACAGAATAGTGAGAGAACAAGTGTAAAAGACATCAAAATGTAAGTCTCTAGTCTAGAAAGGATGTTGTACACGGCACAAATTCTTGAAATAGAGTTAGTTCACATGAAACCAGTGTTTGAAAACACCAGAATTCACTGAAAAGTAGTATTCAACTGTAAAACAGTTGAAAGACAAGTGTGTATAGCTTCTCAAGTTCAGAGAAGAATGTATAAAGTTGTTTCTACATGTGGTGAAGCCCCACAAGTAGAAAAGAAGGCCCATTATAGTAAACAGCTAGAAATCAGTAGTCATTCAGAGCAAATACTAATGAATATCACAGAATAGTGAGAGAACAAGTGTAAAAGACATCAAAATGTAAGTCTCTAGTCTAGAAAGGATGTTGTACACGGCACAAATCCTTGAAATAGAGTTAGTTCACATGAAACCAGTGTTTGAAACCACCAGAATTCACTGAAAAGTAGTATTCAACTGTAAAACAGTTGAAAGACAAGTGTGTATAGCTTCTCAAGTTCAGAGAAAAGTGTGTAAAGTTGTTTCTACATGTGGTGAAGTCCCACAAGTAGAAAAGAAGGCCCATTATGGGAAACAGCTAGAAATCAGTAGTCATTCAGAGCAAATACTAATGAATATCACAGAATAGTGAGAGAACAAATGTAAAAGACTTCAAAATGTAAGTCTCTAGTCTAGAAAGGATGTTGTACACTGCAGAAATCCTTGAAATAGATTTAGTTCACATGAAACCAGTGTTTCAAACCAACTGAATTCACTGAAAAGTAGTATTTAACTGTAAAACAGTTGAAAGACAAGTTTACATAGTTTCGCAAGTCTAGAGAAGAGTGTATAAAGTAGTTTCTACATGTGGTGAAGTCCCACAAGTAGAAAAGAAGGCCCATTATAGGAAACAGCTAGAAATCAGTAGTAATTCAGAGGAAATACTAATGAATATCATAGAATTTTGTGAGAACAAGTGGAAAACCATCAAAATGTAAGTTTCTAGGCTAGAAAGGATGTTGTACACTGACGAAATCCTTGAAATAGAGTTAGTTCACATGAAACCAGTGTTTCAAACCATGGGAATTCACTGAAAAGTAGTATTCAACTGTAAAACAGTTGAAAGACAAGTTTATATAGCTTCGCAAGTCCAGAGAAGAGTGTATAAAGTTGTTTCTACATGTGGTGAAGTCCCACAAGTAGAAAAGAAGGCCCATTATAGTAAACAGCTAGAAATCAGTAGTCATTCAGAGCAAATACTAATGAATATCACAGAATAGTGAGAGAACAAGTGTAAAAGACATCAAAATGTAAGTCTCTAGTCTAGAAAGGATGTTGTACACGGCACAAATCCTTGAAATAGAGTTGGTTCACATGAAACCAGTGTTTGAAACCAACAGAATTCACTGAAAAGTAGTATTTAACTGTAAAACAGTTGAAAGACAAGTTTACATAGTTTCGCAAGTCTAGAGAAGAGTGTATAAAGTAGTTTCTACATGTGGTGAAGACCCACAAGTAGAAAAGAAGGCCCATTATAGGAAACAGCTAGAAATCAGTAGTAATTCAGAGGAAATACTAATGAATATCATAGAATTTTGTGAGAACAAGTGGAAAACCATCAAAATGTAAGTTTCTAGGCTAGAAAGGATGTTGTACACTGAAGAAATCCTTGAAATAGAGTTAGTTCACATGAAACCAGTGTTTCAAACCATGGGAATTCACTGAAAAGTAGTATTCAACTGTAAAACAGTTGAAAGACAAGTTTATATAGATTCACAAGTTCAGAGAAGAGTATACAAAGTTGTTTCCACATGTGGTGAAGTCCCACAAGTATACCAGAAGGCCCATTATAGTACACTGCAAGAAAGCATTAGTAATTCAGAGCAAATACTAATGAATATCACAGAATAGTGAGAGAACAAGTGTAAAAGACATCAAAATGTAAGTCTCTAGTCTAGAAAGGATGTTGTACACTGCAGAACTCCTTGAAATAGAGTTAGTTCACATGAAACCAGTGTTTGAAACCACCAGAATTCACTGAAAAGTAGTATTCAACTGTAAAACAGTTGAAAGACAAGTGTGTATAGCTTCTCACGTTCAGAGAAGAGTGTATAAAGTTGTTTCTACATGTGGTGAAGTCCCAAATTAGAAAAGAAGGCCCATTATAGGAAACAGCTAGAAATCAGTAGTCATTCAGAGCAAATACTAATGAATATCACAGAATAGTGAGAGAACAAGTGTAAAAGACATCAAAATGTAAGTCTCTAGTCTAGAAAGGATGTTGTACACGGCACAAATCCTTGAAATAGAGTTAGTTCACATGAAACCAGTGTTTGAAACCACCAGAATTCACTGAAAAGTAGTATTCAACTGTAAAACAGTTGAAAGACAAGTGTGTATAGCTTCCCACGTTCAGAGAAGAGTGTATAAAGTTGTTTCTACATGTGGTGAAGTCCCACAAGTAGAAAAGAAGGCCCATTATAGGAAACAGCTAGAAATCAGTAGTCATTCAGAGCAAATACTAATGAATATCACAGAATAGTGAGAGAACAAGTGTAAAAGACATCAAAATGTAAGTCTCTAGTCTAGAAATGATGTTGTACACTGCAGAAATCCTTGAAATAGAGTTAGTTCACATGAAACCAGTGTTTTAAACCACCGGAATTCACTGAAAAGTAGTATTTAATTATAAAACAGTTGAAAGACAAGTGTATATAGCTTCTCAAGTTCAGAGAAGAATGTATAAAGTTGTTTCTACATGTGGTGAAGCCCCACAAGTAGAAAAGAAGGCCCATTATAGGAAACAGCTAGAAATCACTAGAAATTTAGAGGAAATACTAATGAATATAATAGAATTTTGTGAGAACAAGTGGAAAACCATCAAAATGTAAGTTTCTAGGCTAGAAAGGATGTTGTACACTGACGAAATCCTTGAAATAGAGTTAGTTCACATGAAACCAGTGTTTCAAACCATGGGAATTCACTGAAAAGTAGTATTTAACTGTAAAACAGTTGAAAGACAAGTTTATATAGCTTCGCAAGTCCAGAGAAGAGTGTATAAAGTAGTTTCTACATTTGGTGAAGTCCCACAAGTAGAAAAGAAGGCCCATTATAGGAAACAACTAGAAATCAGTAGTCATTCAGAGCAAATACTAATGAATATCACAGAATAGTGAGAGAACAAGTGTAAAAGACATCAAAATGTAAGTCTCTAGTCTAGAAAGGATGTTGTAAACGGCACAAATCCTTGAAATAGAGTTAGTTCACATGAAACCAGTGTTTGAAAACACCAGAATTCACTGAAAAGTAGTATTCAACTGTAAAACAGTTGAAAGACAAGTGTGTATAGCTTCTCAAGTTCAGAGAAGAATGTATAAAGTTGTTTCTACATGTGGTGAAGCCCCACAAGTAGAAAAGAAGGCACATTATAGGAAACAGCTAGAAATCAGTATTAATTCAGAGGAAATACTAATGAATATCATAGAATTTTGTGAGAACAAGTGGAAAACCATCAAAATGTAAGTTTCTAGGCTAGAATGGATGTTGTACACTGAAGAAATCCTTGAAATAGAGTTAGTTCACATGAAACCAGTGTTTCAAACCACCGGAATTCACTGAAAAGTAGTATTTAACTGTAAAACAGTTGAAAGACAAGTTTATATAGCTTCGCAAGTCTAGAGAAGAGTGTATAAAGTTGTTTCTACATGTGGTGAAGTCCCACAAGTAGAAAAGAAGGCCCATTATAGGAAACAGCTAGAAATCAGTAGTCATTCAGAGCAAATACTAATGAATATCACAGAATAGTGAGAGAACAAGTGTAAAAGACATCAAAATGTAAGTCTCTAGTCTAGAAAGGATGTTGTACACGGCACAAATCCTTGAAATAGAGTTGGTTCACATGAAACCAGTGTTTGAAACCAACAGAATTCACTGAAAAGTAGTATTTAACTGTAAAACTGTTGAAAGACAAGTTTACATAGTTTCGCAAGTCTAGAGAAGAGTGTATAAAGTAGTTTCTACATGTGGTGAAGTCCCACAAGTAGAAAAGAAGGCCCATTATAGGAAAGAGCTAGAAATCAGTAGTAATTCAGAGGAAATACTAATGAATATCATAGAATTTTGTGAGAACAAGTGGAAAACCATCAAAATGTAAGTTTCTAGGCTAGAAAGGATGTTGTACACTGAAGAAATCCTTGAAATAGAGTTAGTTCACATGAAACCAGTGTTTCAAACCATGGGAATTCACTGAAAAGTAGTATTCAACTGTAAAACAGTTGAAAGACAAGTTTATATAGATTCACAAGTTCAGAGAAGAGTATACAAAGTTGTTTCCACATGTGGTGAAGTCCCACAAGTATACCAGAAGGCCCATTATAGTACACTGCAAGAAAGCATTAGTAATTCAGAGCAAATACTAATGAATATCACAGAATAGTGAGAGAACAAGTGTAAAAGACATCAAAATGTAAGTCTCTAGTCTAGAAAGGATGTTGTACACTGCAGAACTCCTTGAAATAGAGTTAGTTCACATGAAACCAGTGTTTGAAACCACCAGAATTCACTGAAAAGTAGTATTCAACTGTAAAACAGTTGAAAGACAAGTGTGTATAGCTTCTCACGTTCAGAGAAGAGTGTATAAAGTTGTTTCTACATGTGGTGAAGTCCCAAATTAGAAAAGAAGGCCCATTATAGGAAACAGCTAGAAATCAGTAGTCATTCAGAGCAAATACTAATGAATATCACAGAATAGTGAGAGAACAAGTGTAAAAGACATCAAAATGTAAGTCTCTAGTCTAGAAAGGATGTTGTACACGGCACAAATCCTTGAAATAGAGTTAGTTCACATGAAACCAGTGTTTGAAACCACCAGAATTCACTGAAAAGTAGTATTCAACTGTAAAACAGTTGAAAGACAAGTGTGTATAGCTTCCCACGTTCAGAGAAGAGTGTATAAAGTTGTTTCTACATGTGGTGAAGTCCCACAAGTAGAAAAGAAGGCCCATTATAGGAAACAGCTAGAAATCAGTAGTCATTCAGAGCAAATACTAATGAATATCACAGAATAGTGAGAGAACAAGTGTAAAAGACATCAAAATGTAAGTCTCTAGTCTAGAAATGATGTTGTACACTGCAGAAATCCTTGAAATAGAGTTAGTTCACATGAAACCAGTGTTTTAAACCACCGGAATTCACTGAAAAGTAGTATTTAATTATAAAACAGTTGAAAGACAAGTGTATATAGCTTCTCAAGTTCAGAGAAGAATGTATAAAGTTGTTTCTACATGTGGTGAAGCCCCACAAGTAGAAAAGAAGGCCCATTATAGGAAACAGCTAGAAATCACTAGAAATTTAGAGGAAATACTAATGAATATAATAGAATTTTGTGAGAACAAGTGGAAAACCATCAAAATGTAAGTTTCTAGGCTAGAAAGGATGTTGTACACTGACGAAATCCTTGAAATAGAGTTAGTTCACATGAAACCAGTGTTTCAAACCATGGGAATTCACTGAAAAGTAGTATTTAACTGTAAAACAGTTGAAAGACAAGTTTATATAGCTTCGCAAGTCCAGAGAAGAGTGTATAAAGTAGTTTCTACATTTGGTGAAGTCCCACAAGTAGAAAAGAAGGCCCATTATAGGAAACAACTAGAAATCAGTAGTCATTCAGAGCAAATACTAATGAATATCACAGAATAGTGAGAGAACAAGTGTAAAAGACATCAAAATGTAAGTCTCTAGTCTAGAAAGGATGTTGTAAACGGCACAAATCCTTGAAATAGAGTTAGTTCACATGAAACCAGTGTTTGAAAACACCAGAATTCACTGAAAAGTAGTATTCAACTGTAAAACAGTTGAAAGACAAGTGTGTATAGCTTCTCAAGTTCAGAGAAGAATGTATAAAGTTGTTTCTACATGTGGTGAAGCCCCACAAGTAGAAAAGAAGGCACATTATAGGAAACAGCTAGAAATCAGTATTAATTCAGAGGAAATACTAATGAATATCATAGAATTTTGTGAGAACAAGTGGAAAACCATCAAAATGTAAGTTTCTAGGCTAGAATGGATGTTGTACACTGAAGAAATCCTTGAAATAGAGTTAGTTCACATGAAACCAGTGTTTCAAACCACCGGAATTCACTGAAAAGTAGTATTTAACTGTAAAACAGTTGAAAGACAAGTTTATATAGCTTCGCAAGTCTAGAGAAGAGTGTATAAAGTTGTTTCTACATGTGGTGAAGTCCCACAAGTAGAAAAGAAGGCCCATTATAGGAAACAGCTAGAAATCAGTAGTCATTCAGAGCAAATACTAATGAATATCACAGAATAGTGAGAGAACAAGTGTAAAAGACATCAAAATGTAAGTCTCTAGTCTAGAAAGGATGTTGTACACGGCACAAATCCTTGAAATAGAGTTAGTTCACATGAAACCAGTGTTTGAAACCAACAGAATTCACTGAAAAGTAGTATTTAACTGTAAAACTGTTGAAAGACAAGTTTACATAGTTTCGCAAGTCTAGAGAAGAGTGTATAAAGTAGTTTCTACATGTGGTGAAGTCCCACAAGTAGAAAAGAAGGCCCATTATAGGAAAGAGCTAGAAATCAGTAGTAATTCAGAGGAAATACTAATGAATATCATAGAATTTTGTGAGAACAAGTGGAAAACCATCAAAATGTAAGTTTCTAGGCTAGAAAGGATGTTGTACACTGAAGAAATCCTTGAAATAGAGTTAGTTCACATGAAACCAGTGTTTCAAACCATGGGAATTCACTGAAAAGTAGTATTCAACTGTAAAACAGTTGAAAGACAAGTTTATATAGATTCACAAGTTCAGAGAAGAGTATACAAAGTTGTTTCCACATGTGGTGAAGTCCCACAAGTATACCAGAAGGCCCATTATACTACACTGCAAGAAAGCATTAGTAATTCAGAGCAAATACTAATGAATATCACAGAATAGTGAGAGAACAAGTGTAAAAGGCATCAAAATGTAAGTCTCTAGTCTAGAAAGGATGTTGTACACTGCAGAACTCCTTGAAATAGAGTTAGTTCACATGAAACCAGTGTTTGAAATTACCAGAATTCACTGAAAAGTAGTATTCAACTGTAAAACAGTTGAAAGACAAGTGTGTATAGCTTCTCACGTTCAGAGAAGAGTGTATAAAGTTGTTTCTACATGTGGTGAAGTCCCAAAAGTAGAAAAGAAGGCCCATTATAGGAAACAGCTAGAAATCAGTAGTCATTCAGAGCAAATACTAATGAATATCACAGAATAGTGAGAGAACAAGTGTAAAAGACATCAAAATGTAAGTCTCTAGTCTAGAAAGGATGTTGTACACGGCACAAATTCTTGAAATAGAGTTAGTTCACATGAAACCAGTGTTTGAAAACACCAGAATTCACTGAAAAGTAGTATTCAACTGTAAAACAGTTGAAAGACAAGTGTGTATAGCTTCTCAAGTTCAGAGAAGAATGTATAAAGTTGTTTCTACATGTGGTGAAGCCCCACAAGTAGAAAAGAAGGCCCATTATAGTAAACAGCTAGAAATCAGTAGTCATTCAGAGCAAATACTAATGAATATCACAGAATAGTGAGAGAACAAGTGTAAAAGACATCAAAATGTAAGTCTCTAGTCTAGAAAGGATGTTGTACACGGCACAAATCCTTGAAATAGAGTTAGTTCACATGAAACCAGTGTTTGAAACCACCAGAATTCACTGAAAAGTAGTATTCAACTGTAAAACAGTTGAAAGACAAGTGTGTATAGCTTCTCAAGTTCAGAGAAAAGTGTGTAAAGTTGTTTCTACATGTGGTGAAGTCCCACAAGTAGAAAAGAAGGCCCATTATAGGAAACAGCTAGAAATCAGTAGTAATTCAGAGGAAATACTAATGAATATCATAGAATTTTGTGAGAACAAGTGGAAAACCATCAAACTGTAAGTTTCTAGGCTAGAAAGGATGTTGTACACTGACGAAATCCTTGAAATAGAGTTAGTTCACATGAAACCAGTGTTTCAAACCATGGGAATTCACTGAAAAGTAGTATTCAACTGTAAAACAGTTGAAAGACAAGTTTATATAGCTTCGCAAGTCCAGAGAAGAGTGTATAAAGTTGTTTCTACATGTGGTGAAGTCCCACAAGTAGAAAAGAAGGCCCATTATAGTAAACAGCTAGAAATCAGTAGTCATTCAGAGCAAATACTAATGAATATCACAGAATAGTGAGAGAACAAGTGTAAAAGACATCAAAATGTAAGTCTCTAGTCTAGAAAGGATGTTGTACACGGCACAAATCCTTGAAATAGAGTTGGTTCACATGAAACCAGTGTTTGAAACCAACAGAATTCACTGAAAAGTAGTATTTAACTGTAAAACAGTTGAAAGACAAGTTTACATAGTTTCGCAAGTCTAGAGAAGAGTGTATAAAGTAGTTTCTACATGTGGTGAAGACCCACAAGTAGAAAAGAAGGCCCATTATAGGAAACAGCTAGAAATCAGTAGTAATTCAGAGGAAATACTAATGAATATCATAGAATTTTGTGAGAACAAGTGGAAAACCATCAAAATGTAAGTTTCTAGGCTAGAAAGGATGTTGTACACTGAAGAAATCCTTGAAATAGAGTTAGTTCACATGAAACCAGTGTTTCAAACCATGGGAATTCACTGAAAAGTAGTATTCAACTGTAAAACAGTTGAAAGACAAGTTTATATAGATTCACAAGTTCAGAGAAGAGTATACAAAGTTGTTTCCACATGTGGTGAAGTCCCACAAGTATACCAGAAGGCCCATTATAGTACACTGCAAGAAAGCATTAGTAATTCAGAGCAAATACTAATGAATATCACAGAATAGTGAGAGAACAAGTGTAAAAGACATCAAAATGTAAGTCTCTAGTCTAGAAAGGATGTTGTACACTGCAGAACTCCTTGAAATAGAGTTAGTTCACATGAAACCAGTGTTTGAAACCACCAGAATTCACTGAAAAGTAGTATTCAACTGTAAAACAGTTGAAAGACAAGTGTGTATAGCTTCTCACGTTCAGAGAAGAGTGTATAAAGTTGTTTCTACATGTGGTGAAGTCCCAAAAGTAGAAAAGAAGGCCCATTATAGGAAACAGCTAGAAATCAGTAGTCATTCAGAGCAAATACTAATGAATATCACAGAATAGTGAGAGAACAAGTGTAAAAGACATCAAAATGTAAGTCTCTAGTCTAGAAAGGATGTTGTACACGGCACAAATCCTTGAAATAGAGTTAGTTCACATGAAACCAGTGTTTTAAACCACCGGAATTCACTGAAAAGTAGTATTTAATTATAAAACAGTTGAAAGACAAGTGTATATAGCTTCTCAAGTTCAGAGAAGAATGTATAAAGTTGTTTCTACATGTGGTGAAGCCCCACAAGTAGAAAAGAAGGCCCATTATAGGAAACAGCTAGAAATCACTAGAAATTTAGAGGAAATACTAATGAATATCATAGAATTTTGTGAGAACAAGTGGAAAACCATCAAAATGTAAGTTTCTAGGCTAGAAAGGATGTTGTACACTGAAGAAACCCTTGAAATTGAGTTAGTTCACATGAAACCAGTGTTTCAAACCACCGGAATTCACTGAAAAGTAGTATTTAACTGTAAAACAGTTGAAAGACAAGTTTATATAGCTTCGCAAGTCCAGAGAAGAGTGTATAAAGTAGTTTCTACATTTGGTGAAGTCCCACAAGTAGAAAAGAAGGCCCATTATAGGAAACAACTAGAAATCAGTAGTCATTCAGAGCAAATACTAATGAATATCACAGAATAGTGAGAGAACAAGTGTAAAAGACATCAAAATGTAAGTCTCTAGTCTAGAAAGGATGTTGTACACGGCACAAATCCTTGAAATAGAGTTAGTTCACATGAAACCAGTGTTTGAAAACACCAGAAATCACTGAAAAGTAGTGTTCAACTGTAAAACAGTTGAAAGACAAGTGTGTATAGCTTCTCAAGTTCAGAGAAGAATGTATAAAGTTGTTTCTACATGTGGTGAAGCCCCACAAGTAGAAAAGAAGGCCCATTATAGGAAACAGCTAGAAATCAGTATTAATTCAGAGGAAATACTAATGAATATCATAGAATTTTGTGAGAACAAGTGGAAAACCATCAAAATGTAAGTTTCTAGGCTAGAATGGATGTTGTACACTGAAGAAATCCTTGAAATAGAGTTAGTTCACATGAAACCAGTGTTTCAAACCATGGGAATTCACTGAAAAGTAGTATTCAACTGTAAAACAGTTGAAAGACAAGTTTATATATATTCACAAGTTCAGAGAAGAGTATACAAAGTTGTTTCCACATGTGGTGAAGTCCCACAAGTATACCAGAAGGCCCATTATAGTACACTGCAAGAAAGCATTAGTAATTCAGAGCAAATACTAATGAATATCACAGAATAGTGAGAGAACAAGTGTAAAAGACATCAAAATGTAAGTCTCTAGTCTAGAAAGGATGTTGTACACTGCAGAACTCCTTGAAATAGAGTTAGTTCACATGAAACCAGTGTTTGAAACCACCAGAATTCACTGAAAAGTAGTATTCAACTGTAAAACAGTTGAAAGACAAGTGTGTATAGCTTCTCACGTTCAGAGAAGAGTGTATAAAGTTGTTTCTACATGTGGTGAAGTCCCAAAAGTAGAAAAGAAGGCCCATTATAGGAAACAGCTAGAAATCAGTAGTCATTCAGAGCAAATACTAATGAATATCACAGAATAGTGAGAGAACAAGTGTAAAAGACATCAAAATGTAAGTCTCTAGTCTAGAAAGGATGTTGTACACGGCACAAATCCTTGAAATAGAGTTAGTTCACATGAAACCAGTGTTTTAAACCACCGGAATTCACTGAAAAGTAGTATTTAATTATAAAACAGTTGAAAGACAAGTGTATACAGCTTCTCAAGTTCAGAGAAGAATGTATAAAGTTGTTTCTACATGTGGTGAAGCCCCACAAGTAGAAAAGAAGGCCCATTATAGGAAACAGCTAGAAATCACTAGAAATTTAGAGGAAATACTAATGAATATCATAGAATTTTGTGAGAACAAGTGGAAAACCATCAAAATGTAAGTTTCTAGGCTAGAAAGGATGTTGTACACTGAAGAAATCCTTGAAATTGAGTTAGTTCACATGAAACCAGTGTTTCAAACCACCGGAATTCACTGAAAAGTAGTATTTAACTGTAAAACAGTTGAAAGACAAGTTTATATAGCTTCGCAAGTCCAGAGAAGAGTGTATAAAGTAGTTTCTACATTTGGTGAAGTCCCACAAGTAGAAAAGAAGGCCCATTATAGGAAACAACTAGAAATCAGTAGTCATTCAGAGCAAATACTAATGAATATCACAGAATAGTGAGAGAACAAGTGTAAAAGACATCAAAATGTAAGTCTCTAGTCTAGAAAGGATGTTGTACACGGCACAAATCCTTGAAATAGAGTTAGTTCACATG
Organism: Cnephaeus nilssonii; assembly: GCF_951640355.1. NCBI lineage: Eukaryota > Metazoa > Chordata > Mammalia > Chiroptera > Vespertilionidae > Cnephaeus > Cnephaeus nilssonii. Next base: position 407,932 of record NC_137076.1, on the reverse strand, counting down.
AAACCAGTGTTTGAAAACACCAGAATTCACTGAAAAGTAGTGTTCAACTGTAAAACAGTTGAAAGACAAGTGTGTATAGCTTCTCAAGTTCAGAGAAGAATGTATAAAGTTGTTTCTACATGTGGTGAAGCCCCACAAGTAGAAAAGAAGGCCCATTATAGGAAACAGCTAGAAATCAGTATTAATTCAGAGGAAATACTAATGAATATCATAGAATTTTGTGAGAACAAGTGGAAAACCATCAAAATGTAAGTTTCTAGGCTAGAATGGATGTTGTACACTGAAGAAATCCTTGAAATAGAGTTAGTTCACATGAAACCAGTGTTTCAAACCACCGGAATTCACTGAAAAGTAGTATTTAACTGTAAAACAGTTGAAAGACAAGTTTATATAGCTTCGCAAGTCTAGAGAAGAGTGTATAAAGTTGTTTCTACATGTGGTGAAGTCCCACAAGTAGAAAAGAAGGCCCATTATAGGAAACAGCTAGAAATCAGTAGTCATTCAGAGCAAATACTAATGAATATCACAGAATAGTGAGAGAACAAGTGTAAAAGACATCAAAATGTAAGTCTCTAGTCTAGAAAGGATGTTGTACACGGCACAAATCCTTGAAATAGAGTTGGTTCACATGAAACCAGTGTTTGAAACCAACAGAATTCACTGAAAAGTAGTATTTAACTGTAAAACTGTTGAAAGACAAGTTTACATAGTTTCGCAAGTCTAGAGAAGAGTGTATAAAGTAGTTTCTACATGTGGTGAAGTCCCACAAGTAGAAAAGAAGGCCCATTATAGGAAAGAGCTAGAAATCAGTAGTAATTCAGAGGAAATACTAATGAATATCATAGAATTTTGTGAGAACAAGTGGAAAACCATCAAAATGTAAGTTTCTAGGCTAGAAAGGATGTTGTACACTGAAGAAATCCTTGAAATAGAGTTAGTTCACATGAAACCAGTGTTTCAAACCATGGGAATTCACTGAAAAGTAGTATTCAACTGTAAAACAGTTGAAAGACAAGTTTATATAGATTCACAAGTTCAGAGAAGAGTATACAAAGTTGTTTCCACATGTGGTGAAGTCCCACAAGTATACCAGAAGGCCCATTATACTACACTGCAAGAAAGCATTAGTAATTCAGAGCAAATACTAATGAATATCACAGAATAGTGAGAGAACAAGTGTAAAAGGCATCAAAATGTAAGTCTCTAGTCTAGAAAGGATGTTGTACACTGCAGAACTCCTTGAAATAGAGTTAGTTCACATGAAACCAGTGTTTGAAACCACCAGAATTCACTGAAAAGTAGTATTCAACTGTAAAACAGTTGAAAGACAAGTGTGTATAGCTTCTCACGTTCAGAGAAGAGTGTATAAAGTTGTTTCTACATGTGGTGAAGTCCCAAAAGTAGAAAAGAAGGCCCATTATAGGAAACAGCTAGAAATCAGTAGTCATTCAGAGCAAATACTAATGAATATCACAGAATAGTGAGAGAACAAGTGTAAAAGACATCAAAATGTAAGTCTCTAGTATAGAAAGGATGTTGTACACGGCACAAATTCTTGAAATAGAGTTAGTTCACATGAAACCAGTGTTTGAAAACACCAGAATTCACTGAAAAGTAGTATTCAACTGTAAAACAGTTGAAAGACAAGTGTGTATAGCTTCTCAAGTTCAGAGAAGAATGTATAAAGTTGTTTCTACATGTGGTGAAGCCCCACAAGTAGAAAAGAAGGCCCATTATAGTAAACAGCTAGAAATCAGTAGTCATTCAGAGCAAATACTAATGAATATCACAGAATAGTGAGAGAACAAGTGTAAAAGACATCAAAATGTAAGTCTCTAGTCTAGAAAGGATGTTGTACAGGGCACAAATCCTTGAAATAGAGTTAGTTCACATGAAACCAGTGTTTGAAACCACCAGAATTCACTGAAAAGTAGTATTCAACTGTAAAACAGTTGAAAGACAAGTGTGTATAGCTTCTCAAGTTCAGAGAAAAGTGTGTAAAGTTGTTTCTACATGTGGTGAAGTCCCACAAGTAGAAAAGAAGGCCCATTATGGGAAACAGCTAGAAATCAGTAGTCATTCAGAGCAATTACTAATGAATATCACAGAATGGTGAGAGAACAAATGTAAAAGACATCAAAATGTAAGTCTCTAGTCTAGAAAGGATGTTGTACACTGCACAAATCCTTGAAATAGATTTAGTTCACATGAAACCAGTGTTTCAAACCAACTGAATTCACTGAAAAGTAGTATTTAACTGTAAAACAGTTGAAAGACAAGTTTACATAGTTTCGCAAGTCTAGAGAAGAGTGTATAAAGTAGTTTCTACATGTGGTGAAGTCCCACAAGTAGAAAAGAAGGCCCATTATAGGAAACAGCTAGAAATCAGTAGTAATTCAGAGGAAATACTAATGAATATCATAGAATTTTGTGAGAACAAGTGGAAAACCATCAAAATGTAAGTTTCTAGGCTAGAAAGGATGTTGTACACTGACGAAATCCTTGAAATAGAGTTAGTTCACATGAAACCAGTGTTTCAAACCATGGGAATTCACTGAAAAGTAGTATTCAACTGTAAAACAGTTGAAAGACAAGTTTATATAGCTTCGCAAGTCCAGAGAAGAGTGTATAAAGTTGTTTCTACATGTGGTGAAGTCCCACAAGTAGAAAAGAAGGCCCATTATAGTAAACAGCTAGAAATCAGTAGTCATTCAGAGCAAATACTAATGAATATCACAGAATAGTGAGAGAACAAGTGTAAAAGACATCAAAATGTAAGTCTCTAGTCTAGAAAGGATGTTGTACACGGCACAAATCCTTGAAATAGAGTTGGTTCACATGAAACCAGTGTTTGAAACCAACAGAATTCACTGAAAAGTAGTATTTAACTGTAAAACAGTTGAAAGACAAGTTTACATAGTTTCGCAAGTCTAGAGAAGAGTGTATAAAGTAGTTTCTACATGTGGTGAAGACCCACAAGTAGAAAAGAAGGCCCATTATAGGAAACAGCTAGAAATCAGTAGTAATTCAGAGGAAATACTAATGAATATCATAGAATTTTGTGAGAACAAGTGGAAAACCATCAAAATGTAAGTTTCTAGGCTAGAAAGGATGTTGTACACTGAAGAAATCCTTGAAATAGAGTTAGTTCACATGAAACCAGTGTTTCAAACCATGGGAATTCACTGAAAAGTAGTATTCAACTGTAAAACAGTTGAAAGACAAGTTTATATAGATTCACAAGTTCAGAGAAGAGTATACAAAGTTGTTTCCACATGTGGTGAAGTCCCACAAGTATACCAGAAGGCCCATTATAGTACACTGCAAGAAAGCATTAGTAATTCAGAGCAAATACTAATGAATATCACAGAATAGTGAGAGAACAAGTGTAAAAGACATCAAAATGTAAGTCTCTAGTCTAGAAAGGATGTTGTACACTGCAGAACTCCTTGAAATAGAGTTAGTTCACATGAAACCAGTGTTTGAAACCACCAGAATTCACTGAAAAGTAGTATTCAACTGTAAAACAGTTGAAAGACAAGTGTGTATAGCTTCTCACGTTCAGAGAAGAGTGTATAAAGTTGTTTCGACATGTGGTGAAGTCCCAAAAGTAGAAAAGAAGGCCCATTATAGGAAACAGCTAGAAATCAGTAGTCATTCAGAGCAAATACTAATGAATATCACAGAATAGTGAGAGAACAAGTGTAAAAGACATCAAAATGTAAGTCTCTAGTCTAGAAAGGATGTTGTACACGGCACAAATTCTTGAAATAGAGTTAGTTCACATGAAACCAGTGTTTGAAAACACCAGAATTCACTGAAAAGTAGTGTTCAACTGTAAAACAGTTGAAAGACAAGTGTGTATAGCTTCTCAAGTTCAGAGAAGAATGTATAAAGTTGTTTCTACATGTGGTGAAGCCCCACAAGTAGAAAAGAAGGCCCATTATAGGAAACAGCTAGAAATCAGTATTAATTCAGAGGAAATACTAATGAATATCATAGAATTTTGTGAGAACAAGTGGAAAACCATCAAAATGTAAGTTTCTAGGCTAGAATGGATGTTGTACACTGAAGAAATCCTTGAAATAGAGTTAGTTCACATGAAACCAGTGTTTCAAACCACCGGAATTCACTGAAAAGTAGTATTTAACTGTAAAACAGTTGAAAGACAAGTTTATATAGCTTCGCAAGTCTAGAGAAGAGTGTATAAAGTTGTTTCTACATGTGGTGAAGTCCCACAAGTAGAAAAGAAGGCCCATTATAGGAAACAGCTAGAAATCAGTAGTCATTCAGAGCAAATACTAATGAATATCACAGAATAGTGAGAGAACAAGTGTAAAAGACATCAAAATGTAAGTCTCTAGTCTAGAAAGGATGTTGTACACGGCACAAATCCTTGAAATAGAGTTGGTTCACATGAAACCAGTGTTTGAAACCAACAGAATTCACTGAAAAGTAGTATTTAACTGTAAAACTGTTGAAAGACAAGTTTACATAGTTTCGCAAGTCTAGAGAAGAGTGTATAAAGTAGTTTCTACATGTGGTGAAGTCCCACAAGTAGAAAAGAAGGCCCATTATAGGAAAGAGCTAGAAATCAGTAGTAATTCAGAGGAAATACTAATGAATATCATAGAATTTTGTGAGAACAAGTGGAAAACCATCAAAATGTAAGTTTCTAGGCTAGAAAGGATGTTGTACACTGAAGAAATCCTTGAAATAGAGTTAGTTCACATGAAACCAGTGTTTCAAACCATGGGAATTCACTGAAAAGTAGTATTCAACTGTAAAACAGTTGAAAGACAAGTTTATATAGATTCACAAGTTCAGAGAAGAGTATACAAAGTTGTTTCCACATGTGGTGAAGTCCCACAAGTATACCAGAAGGCCCATTATACTACACTGCAAGAAAGCATTAGTAATTCAGAGCAAATACTAATGAATATCACAGAATAGTGAGAGAACAAGTGTAAAAGGCATCAAAATGTAAGTCTCTAGTCTAGAAAGGATGTTGTACACTGCAGAACTCCTTGAAATAGAGTTAGTTCACATGAAACCAGTGTTTGAAACCACCAGAATTCACTGAAAAGTAGTATTCAACTGTAAAACAGTTGAAAGACAAGTGTGTATAGCTTCTCACGTTCAGAGAAGAGTGTATAAAGTTGTTTCTACATGTGGTGAAGTCCCAAAAGTAGAAAAGAAGGCCCATTATAGGAAACAGCTAGAAATCAGTAGTCATTCAGAGCAAATACTAATGAATATCACAGAATAGTGAGAGAACAAGTGTAAAAGACATCAAAATGTAAGTCTCTAGTCTAGAAAGGATGTTGTACACGGCACAAATTCTTGAAATAGAGTTAGTTCACATGAAACCAGTGTTTGAAACCACCAGAATTCACTGAAAAGTAGTATTCAACTGTAAAACAGTTGAAAGACAAGTGTGTATAGCTTCTCAAGTTCAGAGAAAAGAGTGTAAAGTTGTTTCTACATGTGGTGAAGTCCCACAAGTAGAAAAGAAGGCCCATTATGGGAAACAGCTAGAAATCTGTAGTCATTCAGAGCAAATACTAATGAATATCACAGAATAGTGAGAGAACAAGTGTAAAAGACATCAAAATGTAAGTCTCTAGTCTAGAAAGGATGTTGTACACGGCACAAATCCTTGAAATAGAGTTGGTTCACATGAAACCAGTGTTTGAAACCAACAGAATTCACTGAAAAGTAGTATTTAACTGTAAAACAGTTGAAAGACAAGTTTACATAGTTTCGCAAGTCTAGAGAAGAGTGTATAAAGTAGTTTCTACATGTGGTGAAGACCCACAAGTAGAAAAGAAGGCCCATTATAGGAAACAGCTAGAAATCAGTAGTAATTCAGAGGAAATACTAATGAATATCATAGAATTTTGTGAGAACAAGTGGAAAACCATCAAAATGTAAGTTTCTAGGCTAGAAAGGATGTTGTACACTGAAGAAATCCTTAAAAATAGAGTTAGTTCACATGAAACCAGTGTTTCAAACCATGGGAATTCACTGAAAAGTAGTATTCAACTGTAAAACAGTTGAAAGACAAGTTTATATAGATTCACAAGTTCAGAGAAGAGTATACAAAGTTGTTTCCACATGTGGTGAAGTCCCACAAGTATACCAGAAGGCCCATTATAGTACACTGCAAGAAAGCATTAGTAATTCAGAGCAAATACTAATGAATATCACAGAATAGTGAGAGAACAAGTGTAAAAGACATCAAAATGTAAGTCTCTAGTCTAGAAAGGATGTTGTACACTGCAGAACTCCTTGAAATAGAGTTAGTTCACATGAAACCAGTGTTTGAAACCACCAGAATTCACTGAAAAGTAGTATTCAACTGTAAAACAGTTGAAAGACAAGTGTGTATAGCTTCTCACGTTCAGAGAAGAGTGTATAAAGTTGTTTCTACATGTGGTGAAGTCCCAAAAGTAGAAAAGAAGGCCCATTATAGGAAACAGCTAGAAATCAGTAGTCATTCAGAGCAAATACTAATGAATATCACAGAATAGTGAGAGAACAAGTGTAAAAGACATCAAAATGTAAGTCTCTACTCTAGAAATGATGTTGTACACTGCAGAAATCCTTGAAATAGAGTTAGTTCACATGAAACCAGTGTTTTAAACCACCGGAATTCACTGAAAAGTAGTATTTAATTATAAAACAGTTGAAAGACAAGTGTATATAGCTTCTCAAGTTCAGAGAAAAGTGTGTAAAGTTGTTTCTACATGTGGTGAAGTCCCAAAGTAGAAAAGAAGGCCCATTATGGGAAACAGCTAGAAATCAGTAGTCATTCAGAGCAAATACTAATCAATATCACAGAATAGTGAGAGAACAAATGTAAAAGACATCAAAATGTAAGTCTCTAGTCTAGAAAGGATGTTGTACACTGCACAAATCCTTGAAATAGATTTAGTTCACATGAAACCAGTGTTTCAAACCAACAGAATTCACTGAAAAGTAGTATTCAACTGTAAAACAGTTGAAAGACAAGTTTATATAGCTTCACAACTCCAGAGAAGAGTACATAAAGTTGTTTCTACATGTGGTGAAGTCCCACAAGTAGAAAAGAATGCACATTATAGGAAACAGCTAGAAATCAGTAGTCATTCAGAGCAAATACTAATGAATATCACAGAATAGTGAGAGAACAACTATAAAAGATATCAAAATGTAAGTCTCTAGTCTAGAAATGATGTTGTACACTGCAGAAATCCTTGAAATCGAGTTAGTTCACATGAAACCAGTGTTTCAAACCACCGGAATTCACTGAAAAGTAGTATTTAACTGTAAAACAGTTGAAAGACAAGTTTATATAGTTTCGCAAGTATAGAGAAGAGTGTATAAAGTAGTTTCTACATGTGGTGAAGTCCCACAAGTAGAAAAGAAGGCCCATTATAGGAAACAGCTAGAAATCAGTAGTAATTCAGAGGAAATACTAATGAATATCATACAATTTTGTGAGAACAAGTGGAAAACCATCAAAATGTAAGTTTCTAGGCTAGAAAGGATGTTGTACACTGAAGAAATCCTTGAAATAGAGTTAGTTCACATGAAACCAGTGTTTCAAACCATGGGAATTCACTGAAAAGTAGTATTCAACTGTAAAACAGTTGAAAGACAAGTTTATATAGATTCACAAGTTCAGAGAAGAGTATTCAAAGCAAATACTAATGAATATAACAGAATAGTGAGAGAACAAATGTAAAAGACATCAAAATGTAAGTCTGTAGTCTAGAAAGGATGTTTTACACAGCAGAAATCCTTGAAATAGAGTTAGTTCACATGAAACCAGTGTTTCAAACCAACTGAATTCACTGAAAAGTAGTATTTAACTGTAAAACAGTTGAAAGACAAGTTTACATAGTTTCGCAAGTCTAGAGAAGAGTGTATAAAGTAGTTTCTACATGTGGTGAAGTCCCACAAGTAGAAAAGAAGGCCCATTATAGTAAACAGCTAGAAATCAGTAGTCATTCAGAGCAAATACTAATGAATATCACAGAATAGTGAGAGAACAAGTGTAAAAGACATCAAAATGTAAGTCTCTAGTCTAGAAAGGATGTTGTACACGGCACAAATCCTTGAAATAGAGTTGGTTCACATGAAACCAGTGTTTGAAACCAACAGAATTCACTGAAAAGTAGTATTTAACTGTAAAACAGTTGAAAGACAAGTTTACATAGTTTCGCAAGTCTAGAGAAGAGTGTATAAAGTAGTTTCTACATGTGGTGAAGACCCACAAGTAGAAAAGAAGGCCCATTATAGGAAACAGCTAGAAATCAGTAGTAATTCAGAGGAAATACTAATGAATATCATAGAATTTTGTGAGAACAAGTGGAAAACCATCAAAATGTAAGTTTCTAGGCTAGAAAGGATGTTGTACACTGAAGAAATCCTTGAAATAGAGTTAGTTCACATGAAACCAGTGTTTCAAACCATGGGAATTCACTGAAAAGTAGTATTCAACTGTAAAACAGTTGAAAGACAAGTTTATATAGATTCACAAGTTCAGAGAAGAGTATACAAAGTTGTTTCCACATGTGGTGAAGTCCCACAAGTATACCAGAAGGCCCATTATAGTACACTGCAAGAAAGCATTAGTAATTCAGAGCAAATACTAATGAATATCACAGAATAGTGAGAGAACAAGTGTAAAAGACATCAAAATGTAAGTCTCTAGTCTAGAAAGGATGTTGTACACTGCAGAACTCCTTGAAATAGAGTTAGTTCACATGAAACCAGTGTTTGAAACCACCAGAATTCACTGAAAAGTAGTATTCAACTGTAAAACAGTTGAAAGACAAGTGTGTATAGCTTCTCACGTTCAGAGAAGAGTGTATAAAGTTGTTTCTACATGTGGTGAAGTCCCAAAAGTAGAAAAGAAGGCCCATTATAGGAAACAGCTAGAAATCAGTAGTCATTCAGAGCAAATACTAATGAATATCACAGAATAGTGAGAGAACAAGTGTAAAAGACATCAAAATGTAAGTCTCTAGTCTAGAAAGGATGTTGTACACGGCACAAATTCTTGAAATAGAGTTAGTTCACATGAAACCAGTGTTTGAAAACACCAGAATTCACTGAAAAGTAGTATTCAACTGTAAAACAGTTGAAAGACAAGTGTGTATAGCTTCTCAAGTTCAGAGAAGAATGTATAAAGTTGTTTCTACATGTGGTGAAGCCCCACAAGTAGAAAAGAAGGCCAATTATAGTAAACAGCTAGAAATCAGTAGTCATTCAGAGCAAATACTAATGAATATCACAGAATAGTGAGAGAACAAGTGTAAAAGACATCAAAATGTAAGTCTCTAGTCTAGAAAGGATGTTGTACACGGCACAAATCCTTGAAATAGAGTTAGTTCACATGAAACCAGTGTTTGAAACCACCAGAATTCACTGAAAAGTAGTATTCAACTGTAAAACAGTTGAAAGACAAGTGTGTATAGCTTCTCAAGTTCAGAGAAAAGAGTGTAAAGTTGTTTCTACATGTGGTGAAGTCCCACAAGTAGAAAAGAAGGCCCATTATGGGAAACAGCTAGAAATCAGTAGTCATTCAGAGCAAATACTAATGAATATCACAGAATAGTGAGAGAACAAGTGTAAAAGACATCAAAATGTAAGTCTCTAGTCTAGAAAGGATGTTGTACACGGCACAAATCCTTGAAATAGAGTTGGTTCACATGAAACCAGTGTTTGAAACCAACAGAATTCACTGAAAAGTAGTATTTAACTGTAAAACAGTTGAAAGACAAGTTTACATAGTTTCGCAAGTCTAGAGAAGAGTGTATAAAGTAGTTTCTACATGTGGTGAAGACCCACAAGTAGAAAAGAAGGCCCATTATAGGAAACAGCTAGAAATCAGTAGTAATTCAGAGGAAATACTAATGAATATCATAGAATTTTGTGAGAACAAGTGGAAAACCATCAAAATGTAAGTTTCTAGGCTAGAAAGGATGTTGTACACTGAAGAAATCCTTGAAATAGAGTTAGTTCACATGAAACCAGTGTTTCAAACCATGGGAATGCACTGAAAAGTAGTATTCAACTGTAAAACAGTTGAAAGACAAGTTTATATAGATTCACAAGTTCAGAGAAGAGTATACAAAGTTGTTTCCACATGTGGTGAAGTCCCACAAGTATACCAGAAGGCCCATTATAGTACACTGCAAGAAAGCATTAGTAATTCAGAGCAAATACTAATGAATATCACAGAATAGTGAGAGAACAAGTGTAAAAGACATCAAAATGTAAGTCTCTAGTCTAGAAAGGATGTTGTACACTGCAGAACTCCTTGAAATAGAGTTAGTTCACATGAAACCAGTGTTTGAAACCACCAGAATTCACTGAAAAGTAGTATTCAACTGTAAAACAGTTGAAAGACAAGTGTGTATAGCTTCTCACGTTCAGAGAAGAGTGTATAAAGTTGTTTCTACATGTGGTGAAGTCCCACAAGTAGAAAAGAAGGCCCATTATGGGAAACAGCTAGAAATCAGTAGTCATTCAGAGCAAATACTAATGAATATCACAGAATAGTGAGAGAACAAGTGTAAAAGACATCAAAATGTAAGTCTCTAGTCTAGAAAGGATGTTGTACACGGCACAAATCCTTGAAATAGAGTTGGTTCACATGAAACCAGTGTTTGAAACCAACAGAATTCACTGAAAAGTAGTATTTAACTGTAAAACAGTTGAAAGACAAGTTTACATAGTTTCGCAAGTCTAGAGAAGAGTGTATAAAGTAGTTTCTACATGTGGTGAAGTCCCACAAGTAGAAAAGAAGGCCCATTATAGGAAACAGCTAGAAATCAGTAGTAATTCAGAGGAAATACTAATGAATATCATAGAATTTTGTGAGAACAAGTGGAAAACCATCAAAATGTAAGTTTCTAGGCTAGAAAGGATGTTGTACACTGAAGAAATCCTTGAAATAGAGTTAGTTCACATGAAACCAGTGTTTCAAACCATGGGAATTCACTGAAAAGTAGTATTCAACTGTAAAACAGTTGAAAGACAAGTTTATATAGATTCACAAGTTCAGAGAAGAGTATACAAAGTTGTTTCCACATGTGGTGAAGTCCCACAAGTATACCAGAAGGCCCATTATAGTACACTGCAAGAAAGCATTAGTAATTCACAGCAAATACTAATGAATATCACAGAATAGTGAGAGAACAAGTGTAAAAGACATCAAAATGTAAGTCTCTAGTCTAGAAAGGATGTTGTACACTGCAGAACTCCTTGAAATAGAGTTAGTTCACATGAAACCAGTGTTTGAAACCACCAGAATTCACTGAAAAGTAGTATTCAACTGTAAAACAGTTGAAAGACAAGTGTGTATAGCTTCTCACGTTCAGAGAAGAGTGTATAAAGTTGTTTCTACATGTGGTGAAGTCCCAAAAGTAGAAAAGAAGGCCCATTATAGGAAACAGCTAGAAATCAGTAGTCATTCAGAGCAAATACTAATGAATATCACAGAATAGTGAGAGAACAAGTGTAAAAGACATCAAAATGTAAGTCTCTAGTCTAGAAAGGATGTTGTACACGGCACAAATTCTTGAAATAGAGTTAGTTCACATGAAACCAGTGTTTGAAAACACCAGAATTCACTGAAAAGTAGTGTTCAACTGTAAAACAGTTGAAAGACAAGTGTGTATAGCTTCTCAAGTTCAGAGAAGAATGTATAAAGTTGTTTCTACATGTGGTGAAGCCCCACAAGTAGAAAAGAAGGCCCATTATAGGAAACAGCTAGAAATCAGTATTAATTCAGAGGAAATACTAATGAATATCATAGAATTTTGTGAGAACAAGTGGAAAACCATCAAAATGTAAGTTTCTAGGCTAGAATGGATGTTGTACACTGAAGAAATCCTTGAAATAGAGTTAGTTCACATGAAACCAGTGTTTCAAACCATGGGAATTCACTGAAAAGTAGTATTCAACTGTAAAACAGTTGAAAGACAAGTTTATATAGATTCACAAGTTCAGAGAAGAGTATACAAAGTTGTTTCCACATGTGGTGAAGTCCCACAAGTATACCAGAAGGCCCATTATACTACACTGCAAGAAAGCATTAGTAATTCAGAGCAAATACTAATGAATATCACAGAATAGTGAGAGAACAAGTGTAAAAGGCATCAAAATGTAAGTCTCTAGTCTAGAAAGGATGTTGTACACTGCAGAACTCCTTGAAATAGAGTTAGTTCACATGAAACCAGTGTTTGAAACCACCAGAATTCACTGAAAAGTAGTATTCAACTGTAAAACAGTTGAAAGACAAGTGTGTATAGCTTCTCACGTTCAGAGAAGAGTGTATAAAGTTGTTTCTACATGTGGTGAAGTCCCAAAAGTAGAAAAGAAGGCCCATTATAGGAAACAGCTAGAAATCAGTAGTCATTCAGAGCAAATACTAATGAATATCACAGAATAGTGAGAGAACAAGTGTAAAAGACATCAAAATGTAAGTCTCTAGTCTAGAAAGGATGTTGTACACGGCACAAATCCTTGAAATAGAGTTAGTTCACATGAAACCAGTGTTTGAAACCACCAGAATTCACTGAAAAGTAGTATTCAACTGTAAAACAGTTGAAAGACAAGTGTGTATAGCTTCTCAAGTTCAGAGAAAAGAGTGTAAAGTTGTTTCTACATGTGGTGAAGTCCCACAAGTAGAAAAGAAGGCCCATTATGGGAAACAGCTAGAAATCAGTAGTCATTCAGAGCAAATACTAATGAATATCACAGAATAGTGAGAGAACAAGTGTAAAAGACATCAAAATGTAAGTCTCTAGTCTAGAAAGGATGTTGTACACGGCACAAATCCTTGAAATAGAGTTGGTTCACATGAAACCAGTGTTTGAAACCAACAGAATTCACTGAAAAGTAGTATTTAACTGTAAAACAGTTGAAAGACAAGTTTACATAGTTTCGCAAGTCTAGAGAAGAGTGTATAAAGTAGTTTCTACATGTGGTGAAGACCCACAAGTAGAAAAGAAGGCCCATTATAGGAAACAGCTAGAAATCAGTAGTAATTCAGAGGAAATACTAATGAATATCATAGAATTTTGTGAGAACAAGTGGAAAACCATCAAAATGTAAGTTTCTAGGCTAGAAAGGATGTTGTACACTGAAGAAATCCTTGAAATAGAGTTAGTTCAAATGAAACCAGTGTTTCAAACCATGGGAATGCACTGAAAAGTAGTATTCAACTGTAAAACAGTTGAAAGACAAGTTTATATAGATTCACAAGTTCAGAGAAGAGTATACAAAGTTGTTTCCACATGTGGTGAAGTCCCACAAGTATACCAGAAGGCCCATTATAGTACACTGCAAGAAAGCATTAGTAATTCAGAGCAAATACTAATGAATATCACAGAATAGTGAGAGAACAAGTGTAAAAGACATCAAAATGTAAGTCTCTAGTCTAGAAAGGATGTTGTACACTGCAGAACTCCTTGAAATAGAGTTAGTTCACATGAAACCAGTGTTTGAAACCACCAGAATTCACTGAAAAGTAGTATTCAACTGTAAAACAGTTGAAAGACAAGTGTGTATAGCTTCTCACGTTCAGAGAAGAGTGTATAAAGTTGTTTCTACATGTGGTGAAGTCCCACAAGTAGAAAAGAAGGCCCATTATGGGAAACAGCTAGAAATCAGTAGTCATTCAGAGCAAATACTAATGAATATCACAGAATAGTGAGAGAACAAGTGTAAAAGACATCAAAATGTAAGTCTCTAGTCTAGAAAGGATGTTGTACACGGCACAAATCCTTGAAATAGAGTTGGTTCACATGAAACCAGTGTTTGAAACCAACAGAATTCACTGAAAAGTAGTATTTAACTGTAAAACAGTTGAAAGACAAGTTTACATAGTTTCGCAAGTCTAGAGAAGAGTGTATAAAGTAGTTTCTACATGTGGTGAAGTCCCACAAGTAGAAAAGAAGGCCCATTATAGGAAACAGCTAGAAATCAGTAGTAATTCAGAGGAAATACTAATGAATATCATAGAATTTTGTGAGAACAAGTGGAAAACCATCAAAATGTAAGTTTCTAGGCTAGAAAGGATGTTGTACACTGAAGAAATCCTTGAAATAGAGTTAGTTCACATGAAACCAGTGTTTCAAACCATGGGAATTCACTGAAAAGTAGTATTCAACTGTAAAACAGTTGAAAGACAAGTTTATATAGATTCACAAGTTCAGAGAAGAGTATACAAAGTTGTTTCCACATGTGGTGAAGTCCCACAAGTATACCAGAAGGCCCATTATAGTACACTGCAAGAAAGCATTAGTAATTCACAGCAAATACTAATGAATATCACAGAATAGTGAGAGAACAAGTGTAAAAGACATCAAAATGTAAGTCTCTAGTCTAGAAAGGATGTTGTACACTGCAGAACTCCTTGAAATAGAGTTAGTTCACATGAAACCAGTGTTTGAAACCACCAGAATTCACTGAAAAGTAGTATTCAACTGTAAAACAGTTGAAAGACAAGTGTGTATAGCTTCTCACGTTCAGAGAAGAGTGTATAAAGTTGTTTCTACATGTGGTGAAGTCCCAAAAGTAGAAAAGAAGGCCCATTATAGGAAACAGCTAGAAATCAGTAGTCATTCAGAGCAAATACTAATGAATATCACAGAATAGTGAGAGAACAAGTGTAAAAGACATCAAAATGTAAGTCTCTAGTCTAGAAAGGATGTTGTACACGGCACAAATTCTTGAAATAGAGTTAGTTCACATGAAACCAGTGTTTGAAAACACCAGAATTCACTGAAAAGTAGTGTTCAACTGTAAAACAGTTGAAAGACAAGTGTGTATAGCTTCTCAAGTTCAGAGAAGAATGTATAAAGTTGTTTCTACATGTGGTGAAGCCCCACAAGTAGAAAAGAAGGCCCATTATAGGAAACAGCTAGAAATCAGTATTAATTCAGAGGAAATACTAATGAATATCATAGAATTTTGTGAGAACAAGTGGAAAACCATCAAAATGTAAGTTTCTAGGCTAGAATGGATGTTGTACACTGAAGAAATCCTTGAAATAGAGTTAGTTCACATGAAACCAGTGTTTCAAACCATGGGAATTCACTGAAAAGTAGTATTCAACTGTAAAACAGTTGAAAGACAAGTTTATATAGATTCACAAGTTCAGAGAAGAGTATACAAAGTTGTTTCCACATGTGGTGAAGTCCCACAAGTATACCAGAAGGCCCATTATACTACACTGCAAGAAAGCATTAGTAATTCAGAGCAAATACTAATGAATATCACAGAATAGTGAGAGAACAAGTGTAAAAGGCATCAAAATGTAAGTCTCTAGTCTAGAAAGGATGTTGTACACTGCAGAACTCCTTGAAATAGAGTTAGTTCACATGAAACCAGTGTTTGAAACCACCAGAATTCACTGAAAAGTAGTATTCAACTGTAAAACAGTTGAAAGACAAGTGTGTATAGCTTCTCACGTTCAGAGAAGAGTGTATAAAGTTGTTTCTACATGTGGTGAAGTCCCAAAAGTAGAAAAGAAGGCCCATTATAGGAAACAGCTAGAAATCAGTAGTCATTCAGAGCAAATACTAATGAATATCACAGAATAGTGAGAGAACAAGTGTAAAAGACATCAAAATGTAAGTCTCTAGTCTAGAAAGGATGTTGTACACGGCACAAATTCTTGAAATAGAGTTAGTTCACATGAAACCAGTGTTTGAAACCACCAGAATTCACTGAAAAGTAGTATTCAACTGTAAAACAGTTGAAAGACAAGTGTGTATAGCTTCTCAAGTTCAGAGAAAAGAGTGTAAAGTTGTTTCTACATGTGGTGAAGTCCCACAAGTAGAAAAGAAGGCCCATTATGGGAAACAGCTAGAAATCAGTAGTCATTCAGAGCAAATACTAATGAATATCACAGAATAGTGAGAGAACAAGTGTAAAAGACATCAAAATGTAAGGCTCTAGTCTAGAAAGGATGTTGTACACGGCACAAATCCTTGAAATAGAGTTGGTTCACATGAAACCAGTGTTTGAAACCAACAGAATTCACTGAAAAGTAGTATTTAACTGTAAAACAGTTGAAAGACAAGTTTACATTGTTTCGCAAGTCTAGAGAAGAGTGTATAAAGTAGTTTCTACATGTGGTGAAGACCCACAAGTAGAAAAGAAGGCCCATTATAGGAAACAGCTAGAAATCAGTAGTAATTCAGAGGAAATACTAATGAATATCATAGAATTTTGTGAGAACAAGTGGAAAACCATCAAAATGTAAGTTTCTAGGCTAGAAAGGATGTTGTACACTGAAGAAATCCTTGAAATAGAGTTAGTTCACATGAAACCAGTGTTTCAAACCATGGGAATTCACTGAAAAGTAGTATTCAACTGTAAAACAGTTGAAAGACAAGTTTATATAGATTCACAAGTTCAGAGAAGAGTATACAAAGTTGTTTCCACATGTGGTGAAGTCCCACAAGTATACCAGAAGGCCCATTATAGTACACTGCAAGAAAGCATTAGTAATTCAGAGCAAATACTAATGAATATCACAGAATAGTGAGAGAACAAGTGTAAAAGACATCAAAATGTAAGTCTCTAGTCTAGAAAGGATGTTGTACACTGCAGAACTCCTTGAAATAGAGTTAGTTCACATGAAACCAGTGTTTGAAACCACCAGAATTCACTGAAAAGTAGTATTCAACTGTAAAACAGTTGAAAGACAAGTGTGTATAGCTTCTCACGTTCAGAGAAGAGTGTATAAAGTTGTTTCTACATGTGGTGAAGTCCCAAAAGTAGAAAAGAAGGCCCATTATAGGAAACAGCTAGAAATCAGTAGTCATTCAGAGCAAATACTAATGAATATCACAGAATAGTGAGAGAACAAGTGTAAAAGACATCAAAATGTAAGTCTCTACTCTAGAAATGATGTTGTACACTGCAGAAATCCTTGAAATAGAGTTAGTTCACATGAAACCAGTGTTTTAAACCACCGGAATTCACTGAAAAGTAGTATTTAATTATAAAACAGTTGAAAGACAAGTGTATATAGCTTCTCAAGTTCAGAGAAAAGTGTGTAAAGTTGTTTCTACATGTGGTGAAGTCCCAAAGTAGAAAAGAAGGCCCATTATGGGAAACAGCTAGAAATCAGTAGTCATTCAGAGCAAATACTAATCAATATCACAGAATAGTGAGAGAACAAATGTAAAAGACATCAAAATGTAAGTCTCTAGTCTAGAAAGGATGTTGTACACTGCACAAATCCTTGAAATAGATTTAGTTCACATGAAACCAGTGTTTCAAACCAACAGAATTCACTGAAAAGTAGTATTCAACTGTAAAACAGTTGAAAGACAAGTTTATATAGTTTCGCAAGTATAGAGAAGAGTGTATAAAGTAGTTTCTACATGTGGTGAAGTCCCACAAGTAGAAAAGAAGGCCCATTATAGGAAACAGCTAGAAATCAGTAGTAATTCAGAGGAAATACTAATGAATATCATACAATTTTGTGAGAACAAGTGGAAAACCATCAAAATGTAAGTTTCTAGGCTAGAAAGGATGTTGTACACTGAAGAAATCCTTGAAATAGAGTTAGTTCACATGAAACCAGTGTTTCAAACCATGGGAATTCACTGAAAAGTAGTATTCAACTGTAAAACAGTTGAAAGACAAGTTTATATAGATTCACAAGTTCAGAGAAGAGTATTCAAAGCAAATACTAATGAATATAACAGAATAGTGAGAGAACAAATGTAAAAGACATCAAAATGTAAGTCTGTAGTCTAGAAAGGATGTTTTACACAGCAGAAATCCTTGAAATAGAGTTAGTTCACATGAAACCAGTGTTTCAAACCAACTGAATTCACTGAAAAGTAGTATTTAACTGTAAAACAGTTGAAAGACAAGTTTACATAGTTTCGCAAGTCTAGAGAAGAGTGTATAAAGTAGTTTCTACATGTGGTGAAGTCCCACAAGTAGAAAAGAAGGCCCATTATAGTAAACAGCTAGAAATCAGTAGTCATTCAGAGCAAATACTAATGAATATCACAGAATAGTGAGAGAACAAGTGTAAAAGACATCAAAATGTAAGTCTCTAGTCTAGAAAGGATGTTGTACACGGCACAAATCCTTGAAATAGAGTTGGTTCACATGAAACCAGTGTTTGAAACCAACAGAATTCACTGAAAAGTAGTATTTAACTGTAAAACAGTTGAAAGACAAGTTTACATAGTTTCGCAAGTCTAGAGAAGAGTGTATAAAGTAGTTTCTACATGTGGTGAAGTCCCACAAGTAGAAAAGAAGGCCCATTATAGGAAACAGCTAGAAATCAGTAGTAATTCAGAGGAAATACTAATGAATATCATAGAATTTTGTGAGAACAAGTGGAAAACCATCAAAATGTAAGTTTCTAGGCTAGAAAGGATGTTGTACACTGAAGAAATCCTTGAAATAGAGTTAGTTCACATGAAACCAGTGTTTCAAACCATGGGAATTCACTGAAAAGTAGTATTCAACTGTAAAACAGTTGAAAGACAAGTTTATATAGATTCACAAGTTCAGAGAAGAGTATACAAAGTTGTTTCCACATGTGGTGAAGTCCCACAAGTATACCAGAAGGCCCATTATAGTACACTGCAAGAAAGCATTAGTAATTCAGAGCAAATACTAATGAATATCACAGAATAGTGAGAGAACAAGTGTAAAAGACATCAAAATGTAAGTCTCTAGTCTAGAAAGGATGTTGTACACTGCAGAACTCCTTGAAATAGAGTTAGTTCACATGAAACCAGTGTTTGAAACCACCAGAATTCACTGAAAAGTAGTATTCAACTGTAAAACAGTTGAAAGACAAGTTTATATAGCTTCACAACTCCAGAGAAGAGTACATAAAGTTGTTTCTACATGTGGTGAAGTCCGACAAGTAGAAAAGAATGCACATTATAGGAAACAGCTAGAAATCAGTAGTCATTCAGAGCAAATACTAATGAATATCACAGAATAGTGAGAGAACAACTATAAAAGATATCAAAATGTAAGTCTCTAGTCTAGAAATGATGTTGTACACTGCAGAAATCCTTGAAATCGAGTTAGTTCACATGAAACCAGTGTTTCAAACCACCGGAATTCACTGAAAAGTAGTATTTAACTGTAAAACAGTTGAAAGACAAGTTTATATAGTTTCGCAAGTATAGAGAAGAGTGTATAAAGTAGTTTCTACATGTGGTGAAGTCCCACAAGTAGAAAAGAAGGCCCATTATAGGAAACAGCTAGAAATCAGTAGTAATTCAGAGGAAATACTAATGAATATCATACAATTTTGTGAGAACAAGTGGAAAACCGTCAAAATGTAAGTTTCTAGGCTAGAAAGGATGTTGTACACTGAAGAAATCCTTGAAATAGAGTTAGTTCACATGAAACCAGTGTTTCAAACCATGGGAATTCACTGAAAAGTAGTATTCAACTGTAAAACAGTTGAAAGACAAGTTTATATAGATTCACAAGTTCAGAGAAGGGTATACAAAGTTGTTTCCACATGTGGTGAAGTCCCACAAGTATACCAGAAGGCCCATTATAGGACACTGCAAGAAAGCATTAGTAATTCAGAGCAAATACTAATGAATATCACAGAATAGTGAGAGAACAAGTGTAAAAGACATCAAAATGTAAGTCTCTAGTCTAGAAAGGATGTTGTACGCTGCAGAACTCCTTGAAATAGAGTTAGTTCACATGAAACCAGTGTTTGAAACCACCAGAATTCACTGAAAAGTAGTACTCAACTGTAAAACAGTTGAAAGACAAGTGTGTATAGCTTCTCACGTTCAGAGAAGAGTGTATAAAGTTGTTTCTACATGTGGTGAAGTCCCAAAAGTAGAAAAGAAGGCCCATTATAGGAAACAGCTAGAAATCAGTAGTCATTCAGAGCAAATACTAATGAATATCACAGAATAGTGAGAGAACAAGTGTAAAAGACATCAAAATGTAAGTCTCTACTCTAGAAATGATGTTGTACACTGCAGAAATCCTTGAAATAGAGTTAGTTCACATGAAACCAGTGTTTTAAACCACCGGAATTCACTGAAAAGTAGTATTTAATTATAAAACAGTTGAAAGACAAGTGTATATAGCTTCTCAAGTTCAGAGAAAAGTGTGTAAAGTTGTTTCTACATGTGGTGAAGTCCCAAAGTAGAAAAGAAGGCCCATTATGGGAAACAGCTAGAAATCAGTAGTCATTCAGAGCAAATACTAATCAATATCACAGAATAGTGAGAGAACAAATGTAAAAGACATCAAAATGTAAGTCTCTACTCTAGAAAGGATGTTGTACACTGCACAAATCCTTGAAATAGATTTAGTTCACATGAAACCAGTGTTTCAAACCAACAGAATTCACTGAAAAGTAGTATTCAACTGTAAAACAGTTGAAAGACAAGTTTATATAGCTTCACAACTCCAGAGAAGAGTACATAAAGTTGTTTCTACATGTGGTGAAGTCCCACAAGTAGAAAAGAATGCACATTATAGGAAACAGCTAGAAATCAGTAGTCATTCAGAGCAAATACTAATGAATATCACAGAATAGTGAGAGAACAACTATAAAAGATATCAAAATGTAAGTCTCTAGTCTAGAAATGATGTTGTACACTGCAGAAATCCTTGAAATCGAGTTAGTTCACATGAAACCAGTGTTTCAAACCACCGGAATTCACTGAAAAGTAGTATTTAACTGTAAAACAGTTGAAAGACAAGTTTATATAGTTTCGCAAGTATAGAGAAGAGTGTATAAAGTAGTTTCTACATGTGGTGAAGTCCCACAAGTAGAAAAGAAGGCCCATTATAGGAAACAGCTAGAAATCAGTAGTAATTCAGAGGAAATACTAATGAATATCATACAATTTTGTGAGAACAAGTGGAAAACCATCAAAATGTAAGTTTCTAGGCTAGAAAGGATGTTGTACACTGAAGAAATCCTTGAAATAGAGTTAGTTCACATGAAACCAGTGTTTCAAACCATGGGAATTCACTGAAAAGTAGTATTCAACTGTAAAACAGTTGAAAGACAAGTTTATATAGATTCACAAGTTCAGAGAAGAGTATACAAAGTTGTTTCCACATGTGGTGAAGTCCCACAAGTATACCAGAAGGCCCATTATAGGACACTGCAAGAAAGCATTAGTAATTCAGAGCAAATACTAATGAATATCACAGAATAGTGAGAGAACAAGTGTAAAAGACATCAAAATGTAAGTCTCTAGTCTAGAAAGGATGTTGTACACTGCAGAACTCCTTGAAATAGAGTTAGTTCACATGAAACCAGTGTTTGAAACCACCAGAATTCACTGAAAAGTAGTATTCAACTGTAAAACAGTTGAAAGACAAGTGTGTATAGCTTCTCACGTTCAGAGAAGAGTGTATAAAGTTGTTTCTACATGTGGTGAAGTCCCACAAGTAGAAAAGAAGGCCCATTATGGGAAACAGCTAGAAATCAGTAGTCATTCAGAGCAAATACTAATGAATATAACAGAATAGTGAGAGAACAAATGTAAAAGACATCAAAATGTAAGTCTGTAGTCTAGAAAGGATGTTTTACACAGCAGAAATCCTTGAAATAGAGTTAGTTCACATGAAACCAGTGTTTCAAACCAACTGAATTCACTGAAAAGTAGTATTTAACTGTAAAACAGTTGAAAGACAAGTTTACATAGTTTCGCAAGTCTAGAGAAGAGTGTATAAAGTAGTTTCTACATGTGGTGAAGTCCCACAAGTAGAAAAGAAGGCCCATTATAGTAAACAGCTAGAAATCAGTAGTCATTCAGAGCAAATACTAATGAATATCACAGAATAGTGAGAGAACAAGTGTAAAAGACATCAAAATGTAAGTCTCTAGTCTAGAAAGGATGTTGTACACGGCACAAATCCTTGAAATAGAGTTGGTTCACATGAAACCAGTGTTTGAAACCAACAGAATTCACTGAAAAGTAGTATTTAACTGTAAAACAGTTGAAAGACAAGTTTACATAGTTTCGCAAGTCTAGAGAAGAGTGTATAAAGTAGTTTCTACATGTGGTGAAGTCCCACAAGTAGAAAAGAAGGCCCATTATAGGAAACAGCTAGAAATCAGTAGTAATTCAGAGGAAATACTAATGAATATCATAGAATTTTGTGAGAACAAGTGGAAAACCATCAAAATGTAAGTTTCTAGGCTAGAAAGGATGTTGTACACTGAAGAAATCCTTGAAATAGAGTTAGTTCACATGAAACCAGTGTTTCAAACCATGGGAATTCACTGAAAAGTAGTATTCAACTGTAAAACAGTTGAAAGACAAGTTTATATAGATTCACAAGTTCAGAGAAGAGTATACAAAGTTGTTTCCACATGTGGTGAAGTCCCACAAGTATACCAGAAGGCCCATTATAGTACACTGCAAGAAAGCATTAGTAATTCAGAGCAAATACTAATGAATATCACAGAATAGTGAGAGAACAAGTGTAAAAGACATCAAAATGTAAGTCTCTAGTCTAGAAAGGATGTTGTACACTGCAGAACTCCTTGAAATAGAGTTAGTTCACATGAAACCAGTGTTTGAAACCACCAGAATTCACTGAAAAGTAGTATTCAACTGTAAAACAGTTGAAAGACAAGTGTGTATAGCTTCTCACGTTCAGAGAAGAGTGTATAAAGTTGTTTCTACATGTGGTGAAGTCACACAAGTAGAAAAGAAGGCCCATTATGGGAAACAGCTAGAAATCAGTAGTCATTCAGAGCAAATACTAATGAATATAACAGAATAGTGAGAGAACAAATGTAAAAGACATCAAAATGTAAGTCTGTAGTCTAGAAAGGATGTTTTACACAGCAGAAATCCTTGAAATAGAGTTAGTTCACATGAAACCAGTGTTTCAAACCAACTGAATTCACTGAAAAGTAGTATTTAACTGTAAAACAGTTGAAAGACAAGTTTACATAGTTTCGCAAGTCTAGAGAAGAGTGTATAAAGTAGTTTCTACATGTGGTGAAGTCCCACAAGTAGAAAAGAAGGCCCATTATAGGAAACAGCTAGAAATCAGTAGTAATTCAGAGGAAATACTAATGAATATCATAGAATTTTGTGAGAACAAGTGGAAAACCATCAAAATGTAAGTTTCTAGGCTAGAAAGGATGTTGTACACTGAAGAAATCCTTGAAATAGAGTTAGTTCACATGAAACCAGTGTTTCAAACCATGGGAATTCACTGAAAAGTAGTATTCAACTGTAAAACAGTTGAAAGACAAGTTTATATAGATTCACAAGTTCAGAGAAGAGTATACAAAGTTGTTTCCACATGTGGTGAAGTCCCACAAGTATACCAGAAGGCCCATTATAGTACACTGCAAGAAAGCATTAGTAATTCAGAGCAAATACTAACGAATATCACAGAATAGTGAGAGAACAAGTGTAAAAGACATCAAAATGTAAGTCTCTAGTCTAGAAAGGATGTTGTACGCTGCAGAACTCCTTGAAATAGAGTTAGTTCACATGAAACCAGTGTTTGAAACCACCAGAATTCACTGAAAAGTAGTATTCAACTGTAAAACAGTTGAAAGACAAGTGTGTATAGCTTCTCACGTTCAGAGAAGAGTGTATAAAGTTGTTTCTACATGTGGTGAAGTCCCAAAAGTAGAAAAGAAGGCCCATTATAGGAAACAGCTAGAAATCAGTAGTCATTCAGAGCAAATACTAATGAATATCACAGAATAGTGAGAGAACAAGTGTAAAAGACATCAAAATGTAAGTCTCTACTCTAGAAATGATGTTGTACACTGCAGAAATCCTTGAAATAGAGTTAGTTCACATGAAACCAGTGTTTTAAACCACCGGAATTCACTGAAAAGTAGTATTTAATTATAAAACAGTTGAAAGACAAGTGTATATAGCTTCTCAAGTTCAGAGAAAAGTGTGTAAAGTTGTTTCTACATGTGGTGAAGTCCCAAAGTAGAAAAGAAGGCCCATTATGGGAAACAGCTAGAAATCAGTAGTCATTCAGAGCAAATACTAATGAATATCACAGAATAGTGAGAGAACAAATGTAAAAGACATCAAAATGTAAGTCTCTAGTCTAGAAAGGATGTTGTACACTGCACAAATCCTTGAAATAGATTTAGTTCACATGAAACCAGTGTTTCAAACCAACAGAATTCACTGAAAAGTAGTATTCAACTGTAAAACAGTTGAAAGACAAGTTTATATAGCTTCACAACTCCAGAGAAGAGTACATAAAGTTGTTTCTACATGTGGTGAAGTCCGACAAGTAGAAAAGAATGCACATTATAGGAAACAGCTAGAAATCAGTAGTCATTCAGAGCAAATACTAATGAATATCACAGAATAGTGAGAGAACAACTATAAAAGATATCAAAATGTAAGTCTCTAGTCTAGAAATGATGTTGTACACTGCAGAAATCCTTGAAATCGAGTTAGTTCACATGAAACCAGTGTTTCAAACCACCGGAATTCACTGAAAAGTAGTATTTAACTGTAAAACAGTTGAAAGACAAGTTTATATAGTTTCGCAAGTATAGAGAAGAGTGTATAAAGTAGTTTCTACATGTGGTGAAGTCCCACAAGTAGAAAAGAAGGCCCATTATAGGAAACAGCTAGAAATCAGTAGTAATTCAGAGGAAATACTAATGAATATCATACAATTTTGTGAGAACAAGTGGAAAACCGTCAAAATGTAAGTTTCTAGGCTAGAAAGGATGTTGTACACTGAAGAAATCCTTGAAATAGAGTTAGTTCACATGAAACCAGTGTTTCAAACCATGGGAATTCACTGAAAAGTAGTATTCAACTGTAAAACAGTTGAAAGACAAGTTTATATAGATTCACAAGTTCAGAGAAGGGTATACAAAGTTGTTTCCACATGTGGTGAAGTCCCACAAGTATACCAGAAGGCCCATTATAGGACACTGCAAGAAAGCATTAGTAATTCAGAGCAAATACTAATGAATATCACAGAATAGTGAGAGAACAAGTGTAAAAGACATCAAAATGTAAGTCTCTAGTCTAGAAAGGATGTTGTACGCTGCAGAACTCCTTGAAATAGAGTTAGTTCACATGAAACCAGTGTTTGAAACCACCAGAATTCACTGAAAAGTAGTATTCAACTGTAAAACAGTTGAAAGACAAGTGTGTATAGCTTCTCACGTTCAGAGAAGAGTGTATAAAGTTGTTTCTACATGTGGTGAAGTCCCACAAGTAGAAAAGAAGGCCCATTATGGGAAACAGCTAGAAATCAGTAGTCATTCAGAGCAAATACTAATGAATATAACAGAATAGTGAGAGAACAAATGTAAAAGACATCAAAATGTAAGTCTGTAGTCTAGAAAGGATGTTTTACACAGCAGAAATCCTTGAAATAGAGTTAGTTCACATGAAACCAGTGTTTCAAACCAACTGAATTCACTGAAAAGTAGTATTTAACTGTAAAACAGTTGAAAGACAAGTTTACATAGTTTCGCAAGTCTAGAGAAGAGTGTATAAAGTAGTTTCTACAAGTGGTGAAGTCCCACAAGTAGAAAAGAAGGCCCATTATAGTAAACAGCTAGAAATCAGTAGTCATTCAGAGCAAATACTAATGAATATCACAGAATAGTGAGAGAACAAGTGTAAAAGACATCAAAATGTAAGTCTCTAGTCTAGAAAGGATGTTGTACACGGCACAAATCCTTGAAATAGAGTTGGTTCACATGAAACCAGTGTTTGAAACCAACAGAATTCACTGAAAAGTAGTATTTAACTGTAAAACAGTTGAAAGACAAGTTTACATAGTTTCGCAAGTCTAGAGAAGAGTGTATAAAGTAGTTTCTACATGTGGTGAAGTCCCACAAGTAGAAAAGAAGGCCCATTATAGGAAACAGCTAGAAATCAGTAGTAATTCAGAGGAAATACTAATGAATATCATAGAATTTTGTGAGAACAAGTGGAAAACCATCAAAATGTAAGTTTCTAGGCTAGAAAGGATGTTGTACACTGAAGAAATCCTTGAAATAGAGTTAGTTCACATGAAACCAGTGTTTCAAACCATGGGAATTCACTGAAAAGTAGTATTCAACTGTAAAACAGTTGAAAGACAAGTTTATATAGATTCACAAGTTCAGAGAAGAGTATACAAAGTTGTTTCCACATGTGGTGAAGTCCCACAAGTATACCAGAAGGCCCATTATAGTACACTGCAAGAAAGCATTAGTAATTCAGAGCAAATACTAATGAATATCACAGAATAGTGAGAGAACAAGTGTAAAAGACATCAAAATGTAAGTCTCTAGTCTAGAAAGGATGTTGTACACTGCAGAACTCCTTGAAATAGAGTTAGTTCACATGAAACCAGTGTTTGAAACCACCAGAATTCACTGAAAAGTAGTATTCAACTGTAAAACAGTTGAAAGACAAGTGTGTATAGCTTCTCACGTTCAGAGAAGAGTGTATAAAGTTGTTTCTACATGTGGTGAAGTCCCAAAAGTAGAAAAGAAGGCCCATTATAGGAAACAGCTAGAAATCAGTAGTCATTCAGAGCAAATACTAATGAATATCACAGAATAGTGAGAGAACAAGTGTAAAAGACATCAAAATGTAAGTCTCTACTCTAGAAATGATGTTGTACACTGCAGAAATCCTTGAAATAGAGTTAGTTCACATGAAACCAGTGTTTTAAACCACCGGAATTCACTGAAAAGTAGTATTTAATTATAAAACAGTTGAAAGACAAGTGTATATAGCTTCTCAAGTTCAGAGAAAAGTGTGTAAAGTTGTTTCTACATGTGGTGAAGTCCCAAAGTAGAAAAGAAGGCCCATTATGGGAAACAGCTAGAAATCAGTAGTCATTCAGAGCAAATACTAATCAATATCACAGAATAGTGAGAGAACAAATGTAAAAGACATCAAAATGTAAGTCTCTACTCTAGAAAGGATGTTGTACACTGCACAAATCCTTGAAATAGATTTAGTTCACATGAAACCAGTGTTTCAAACCAACAGAATTCACTGAAAAGTAGTATTCAACTGTAAAACAGTTGAAAGACAAGTTTATATAGCTTCACAACTCCAGAGAAGAGTACATAAAGTTGTTTCTACATGTGGTGAAGTCCCACAAGTAGAAAAGAATGCACATTATAGGAAACAGCTAGAAATCAGTAGTCATTCAGAGCAAATACTAATGAATATCACAGAATAGTGAGAGAACAACTATAAAAGATATCAAAATGTAAGTCTCTAGTCTAGAAATGATGTTGTACACTGCAGAAATCCTTGAAATCGAGTTAGTTCACATGAAACCAGTGTTTCAAACCACCGGAATTCACTGAAAAGTAGTATTTAACTGTAAAACAGTTGAAAGACAAGTTTATATAGTTTCGCAAGTATAGAGAAGAGTGTATAAAGTAGTTTCTACATGTGGTGAAGTCCCACAAGTAGAAAAGAAGGCCCATTATAGGAAACAGCTAGAAATCAGTAGTAATTCAGAGGAAATACTAATGAATATCATACAATTTTGTGAGAACAAGTGGAAAACCATCAAAATGTAAGTTTCTAGGCTAGAAAGGATGTTGTACACTGAAGAAATCCTTGAAATAGAGTTAGTTCACATGAAACCAGTGTTTCAAACCATGGGAATTCACTGAAAAGTAGTATTCAACTGTAAAACAGTTGAAAGACAAGTTTATAT
Source organism: Cnephaeus nilssonii (assembly GCF_951640355.1). Taxonomy (NCBI): domain Eukaryota; kingdom Metazoa; phylum Chordata; class Mammalia; order Chiroptera; family Vespertilionidae; genus Cnephaeus; species Cnephaeus nilssonii. The sequence continues at coordinate 380,242 of NC_137076.1, read as the reverse complement.
AGATTCACAAGTTCAGAGAAGAGTATACAAAGTTGTTTCCACATGTGGTGAAGTCCCACAAGTATACCAGAAGGCCCATTATAGGACACTGCAAGAAAGCATTAGTAATTCAGAGCAAATACTAATGAATATCACAGAATAGTGAGAGAACAAGTGTAAAAGACATCAAAATGTAAGTCTCTAGTCTAGAAAGGATGTTGTACACTGCAGAACTCCTTGAAATAGAGTTAGTTCACATGAAACCAGTGTTTGAAACCACCAGAATTCACTGAAAAGTAGTATTCAACTGTAAAACAGTTGAAAGACAAGTGTGTATAGCTTCTCACGTTCAGAGAAGAGTGTATAAAGTTGTTTCTACATGTGGTGAAGTCCCACAAGTAGAAAAGAAGGCCCATTATGGGAAACAGCTAGAAATCAGTAGTCATTCAGAGCAAATACTAATGAATATAACAGAATAGTGAGAGAACAAATGTAAAAGACATCAAAATGTAAGTCTGTAGTCTAGAAAGGATGTTTTACACAGCAGAAATCCTTGAAATAGAGTTAGTTCACATGAAACCAGTGTTTCAAACCAACTGAATTCACTGAAAAGTAGTATTTAACTGTAAAACAGTTGAAAGACAAGTTTACATAGTTTCGCAAGTCTAGAGAAGAGTGTATAAAGTAGTTTCTACATGTGGTGAAGTCCCACAAGTAGAAAAGAAGGCCCATTATAGTAAACAGCTAGAAATCAGTAGTCATTCAGAGCAAATACTAATGAATATCACAGAATAGTGAGAGAACAAGTGTAAAAGACATCAAAATGTAAGTCTCTAGTCTAGAAAGGATGTTGTACACGGCACAAATCCTTGAAATAGAGTTGGTTCACATGAAACCAGTGTTTGAAACCAACAGAATTCACTGAAAAGTAGTATTTAACTGTAAAACAGTTGAAAGACAAGTTTACATAGTTTCGCAAGTCTAGAGAAGAGTGTATAAAGTAGTTTCTACATGTGGTGAAGTCCCACAAGTAGAAAAGAAGGCCCATTATAGGAAACAGCTAGAAATCAGTAGTAATTCAGAGGAAATACTAATGAATATCATAGAATTTTGTGAGAACAAGTGGAAAACCATCAAAATGTAAGTTTCTAGGCTAGAAAGGATGTTGTACACTGAAGAAATCCTTGAAATAGAGTTAGTTCACATGAAACCAGTGTTTCAAACCATGGGAATTCACTGAAAAGTAGTATTCAACTGTAAAACAGTTGAAAGACAAGTTTATATAGATTCACAAGTTCAGAGAAGAGTATACAAAGTTGTTTCCACATGTGGTGAAGTCCCACAAGTATACCAGAAGGCCCATTATAGTACACTGCAAGAAAGCATTAGTAATTCAGAGCAAATACTAATGAATATCACAGAATAGTGAGAGAACAAGTGTAAAAGACATCAAAATGTAAGTCTCTAGTCTAGAAAGGATGTTGTACACTGCAGAACTCCTTGAAATAGAGTTAGTTCACATGAAACCAGTGTTTGAAACCACCAGAATTCACTGAAAAGTAGTATTCAACTGTAAAACAGTTGAAAGACAAGTGTGTATAGCTTCTCACGTTCAGAGAAGAGTGTATAAAGTTGTTTCTACATGTGGTGAAGTCACACAAGTAGAAAAGAAGGCCCATTATGGGAAACAGCTAGAAATCAGTAGTCATTCAGAGCAAATACTAATGAATATAACAGAATAGTGAGAGAACAAATGTAAAAGACATCAAAATGTAAGTCTGTAGTCTAGAAAGGATGTTTTACACAGCAGAAATCCTTGAAATAGAGTTAGTTCACATGAAACCAGTGTTTCAAACCAACTGAATTCACTGAAAAGTAGTATTTAACTGTAAAACAGTTGAAAGACAAGTTTACATAGTTTCGCAAGTCTAGAGAAGAGTGTATAAAGTAGTTTCTACATGTGGTGAAGTCCCACAAGTAGAAAAGAAGGCCCATTATAGGAAACAGCTAGAAATCAGTAGTAATTCAGAGGAAATACTAATGAATATCATAGAATTTTGTGAGAACAAGTGGAAAACCATCAAAATGTAAGTTTCTAGGCTAGAAAGGATGTTGTACACTGAAGAAATCCTTGAAATAGAGTTAGTTCACATGAAACCAGTGTTTCAAACCATGGGAATTCACTGAAAAGTAGTATTCAACTGTAAAACAGTTGAAAGACAAGTTTATATAGATTCACAAGTTCAGAGAAGAGTATACAAAGTTGTTTCCACATGTGGTGAAGTCCCACAAGTATACCAGAAGGCCCATTATAGTACACTGCAAGAAAGCATTAGTAATTCAGAGCAAATACTAACGAATATCACAGAATAGTGAGAGAACAAGTGTAAAAGACATCAAAATGTAAGTCTCTAGTCTAGAAAGGATGTTGTACGCTGCAGAACTCCTTGAAATAGAGTTAGTTCACATGAAACCAGTGTTTGAAACCACCAGAATTCACTGAAAAGTAGTATTCAACTGTAAAACAGTTGAAAGACAAGTGTGTATAGCTTCTCACGTTCAGAGAAGAGTGTATAAAGTTGTTTCTACATGTGGTGAAGTCCCAAAAGTAGAAAAGAAGGCCCATTATAGGAAACAGCTAGAAATCAGTAGTCATTCAGAGCAAATACTAATGAATATCACAGAATAGTGAGAGAACAAGTGTAAAAGACATCAAAATGTAAGTCTCTACTCTAGAAATGATGTTGTACACTGCAGAAATCCTTGAAATAGAGTTAGTTCACATGAAACCAGTGTTTTAAACCACCGGAATTCACTGAAAAGTAGTATTTAATTATAAAACAGTTGAAAGACAAGTGTATATAGCTTCTCAAGTTCAGAGAAAAGTGTGTAAAGTTGTTTCTACATGTGGTGAAGTCCCAAAGTAGAAAAGAAGGCCCATTATGGGAAACAGCTAGAAATCAGTAGTCATTCAGAGCAAATACTAATGAATATCACAGAATAGTGAGAGAACAAATGTAAAAGACATCAAAATGTAAGTCTCTAGTCTAGAAAGGATGTTGTACACTGCACAAATCCTTGAAATAGATTTAGTTCACATGAAACCAGTGTTTCAAACCAACAGAATTCACTGAAAAGTAGTATTCAACTGTAAAACAGTTGAAAGACAAGTTTATATAGCTTCACAACTCCAGAGAAGAGTACATAAAGTTGTTTCTACATGTGGTGAAGTCCGACAAGTAGAAAAGAATGCACATTATAGGAAACAGCTAGAAATCAGTAGTCATTCAGAGCAAATACTAATGAATATCACAGAATAGTGAGAGAACAACTATAAAAGATATCAAAATGTAAGTCTCTAGTCTAGAAATGATGTTGTACACTGCAGAAATCCTTGAAATCGAGTTAGTTCACATGAAACCAGTGTTTCAAACCACCGGAATTCACTGAAAAGTAGTATTTAACTGTAAAACAGTTGAAAGACAAGTTTATATAGTTTCGCAAGTATAGAGAAGAGTGTATAAAGTAGTTTCTACATGTGGTGAAGTCCCACAAGTAGAAAAGAAGGCCCATTATAGGAAACAGCTAGAAATCAGTAGTAATTCAGAGGAAATACTAATGAATATCATACAATTTTGTGAGAACAAGTGGAAAACCGTCAAAATGTAAGTTTCTAGGCTAGAAAGGATGTTGTACACTGAAGAAATCCTTGAAATAGAGTTAGTTCACATGAAACCAGTGTTTCAAACCATGGGAATTCACTGAAAAGTAGTATTCAACTGTAAAACAGTTGAAAGACAAGTTTATATAGATTCACAAGTTCAGAGAAGGGTATACAAAGTTGTTTCCACATGTGGTGAAGTCCCACAAGTATACCAGAAGGCCCATTATAGGACACTGCAAGAAAGCATTAGTAATTCAGAGCAAATACTAATGAATATCACAGAATAGTGAGAGAACAAGTGTAAAAGACATCAAAATGTAAGTCTCTAGTCTAGAAAGGATGTTGTACGCTGCAGAACTCCTTGAAATAGAGTTAGTTCACATGAAACCAGTGTTTGAAACCACCAGAATTCACTGAAAAGTAGTATTCAACTGTAAAACAGTTGAAAGACAAGTGTGTATAGCTTCTCACGTTCAGAGAAGAGTGTATAAAGTTGTTTCTACATGTGGTGAAGTCCCACAAGTAGAAAAGAAGGCCCATTATGGGAAACAGCTAGAAATCAGTAGTCATTCAGAGCAAATACTAATGAATATAACAGAATAGTGAGAGAACAAATGTAAAAGACATCAAAATGTAAGTCTGTAGTCTAGAAAGGATGTTTTACACAGCAGAAATCCTTGAAATAGAGTTAGTTCACATGAAACCAGTGTTTCAAACCAACTGAATTCACTGAAAAGTAGTATTTAACTGTAAAACAGTTGAAAGACAAGTTTACATAGTTTCGCAAGTCTAGAGAAGAGTGTATAAAGTAGTTTCTACAAGTGGTGAAGTCCCACAAGTAGAAAAGAAGGCCCATTATAGTAAACAGCTAGAAATCAGTAGTCATTCAGAGCAAATACTAATGAATATCACAGAATAGTGAGAGAACAAGTGTAAAAGACATCAAAATGTAAGTCTCTAGTCTAGAAAGGATGTTGTACACGGCACAAATCCTTGAAATAGAGTTGGTTCACATGAAACCAGTGTTTGAAACCAACAGAATTCACTGAAAAGTAGTATTTAACTGTAAAACAGTTGAAAGACAAGTTTACATAGTTTCGCAAGTCTAGAGAAGAGTGTATAAAGTAGTTTCTACATGTGGTGAAGTCCCACAAGTAGAAAAGAAGGCCCATTATAGGAAACAGCTAGAAATCAGTAGTAATTCAGAGGAAATACTAATGAATATCATAGAATTTTGTGAGAACAAGTGGAAAACCATCAAAATGTAAGTTTCTAGGCTAGAAAGGATGTTGTACACTGAAGAAATCCTTGAAATAGAGTTAGTTCACATGAAACCAGTGTTTCAAACCATGGGAATTCACTGAAAAGTAGTATTCAACTGTAAAACAGTTGAAAGACAAGTTTATATAGATTCACAAGTTCAGAGAAGAGTATACAAAGTTGTTTCCACATGTGGTGAAGTCCCACAAGTATACCAGAAGGCCCATTATAGTACACTGCAAGAAAGCATTAGTAATTCAGAGCAAATACTAATGAATATCACAGAATAGTGAGAGAACAAGTGTAAAAGACATCAAAATGTAAGTCTCTAGTCTAGAAAGGATGTTGTACACTGCAGAACTCCTTGAAATAGAGTTAGTTCACATGAAACCAGTGTTTGAAACCACCAGAATTCACTGAAAAGTAGTATTCAACTGTAAAACAGTTGAAAGACAAGTGTGTATAGCTTCTCACGTTCAGAGAAGAGTGTATAAAGTTGTTTCTACATGTGGTGAAGTCCCAAAAGTAGAAAAGAAGGCCCATTATAGGAAACAGCTAGAAATCAGTAGTCATTCAGAGCAAATACTAATGAATATCACAGAATAGTGAGAGAACAAGTGTAAAAGACATCAAAATGTAAGTCTCTACTCTAGAAATGATGTTGTACACTGCAGAAATCCTTGAAATAGAGTTAGTTCACATGAAACCAGTGTTTTAAACCACCGGAATTCACTGAAAAGTAGTATTTAATTATAAAACAGTTGAAAGACAAGTGTATATAGCTTCTCAAGTTCAGAGAAGAATGTATAAAGTTGTTTCTACATGTGGTGAAGTCCCACAAGTAGAAAAGAAGGCCCATTATAGTAAACAGCTAGAAATCAGTAGTCATTCAGAGCAAATACTAATGAATATCACAGAATAGTGAGAGAACAAGTGTAAAAGACATCAAAATGTAAGTCTCTACTCTAGAAAGGATGTTGTACACGGCACAAATCCTTGAAATAGAGTTGGTTTACATGAAATCAGTGTTTGAAACCAACAGAATTCACTGAAAAGTAGTATTTAACTGTAAAACAGTTGAAAGACAAGTTTATATAGCTTCGCAAGTCTAGAGAAGAGTGTATAAAGTAGTTTCTACATTTGGTGAAGTCCCACAAGTAGAAAAGAAGGCTCATTATAGGAAACAACTAGAAATCAGTAGTCATTCAGAGCAAATACTAATGAATATCACAGAATAGTGAGAGAACAAGTGTAAAAGACATCAAAATGTAAGTCTCTAGTCTAGAAAGGATGTTGTACACGGCACAAATCCTTGAAATAGATTTAGTTCACATGAAACCAGTGTTTCAAACCAACAGAATTCACTGAAAAGTAGTATTCAACTGTAAAACAGTTGAAAGACAAGTTTATATAGCTTCACAACTCCAGAGAAGAGTACATAAAGTTGTTTCTACATGTGGTGAAGTCCCACAAGTAGAAAAGAATGCACATTATAGGAAACAGCTAGAAATCAGTAGTCATTCAGAGCAAATACTAATGAATATCACAGAATAGTGAGAGAACAACTATAAAAGATATCAAAATGTAAGTCTCTAGTCTAGAAATGATGTTGTACACTGCAGAAATCCTTGAAATCGAGTTAGTTCACATGAAACCAGTGTTTTAAACCACCAGAATTCACTGAAAAGTAGTATTTAATTATAAAACAGTTGAAAGACAAGTTTACATAGTTTCGCAAGTCTAGAGAAGAGTGTATAAAGTAGTTTCTACATGTGGTGAAGTCCCACAAGTAGAAAAGAAGGCCCATTATAGGAAACAGCTAGAAATCAGTAGTAATTCAGAGGAAATACTAATGAATATCATAGAATTTTGTGATAACAAGTGGAAAACCATCAAAATGTAAGTTTCTAGGCTAAAAAGGATGTTGTACACTGAAGAAATCCTTGAAATAGAGTTAGTTCACATGAAACCAGTGTTTCAAACCATGGGAATTCACTGAAAAGTAGTATTCAACTGTAAAACAGTTGAAAGACAAGTTTATATAGATTCACAAGTTCAGAGAAGAGTATACAAAGTTGTTTCCACATGTGGTGAAGTCCCACAAGTATACCAGAAGGCCCATTATAGTACACTGCAAGAAAGCATTAGTAATTCAGAGCAAATACTAATGAATATCACAGAATAGTGAGAGAACAAGTGTAAAAGACATCAAAATGTAAGTCTCTAGTCTAGAAAGGATGTTGTACACTGCAGAACTCCTTGAAATAGAGTTAGTTCACATGAAACCAGTGTTTGAAACCACCAGAATTCACTGAAAAGTAGTATTCAACTGTAAAACAGTTGAAAGACAAGTGTGTATAGCTTCTCACGTTCAGAGAAGAGTGTATAAAGTTGTTTCTACATGTGGTGAAGTCACACAAGTAGAAAAGAAGGCCCATTATGGGAAACAGCTAGAAATCAGTAGTCATTCAGAGAAAATACTAATGAATATAACAGAATAGTGAGAGAACAAATGTAAAAGACATCAAAATGTAAGTCTGTAGTCTAGAAAGGATGTTTTACACAGCAGAAATCCTTGAAATAGAGTTAGTTCACATGAAACCAGTGTTTCAAACCAACTGAATTCACTGAAAAGTAGTATTTAACTGTAAAACAGTTGAAAGACAAGTTTACATAGTTTCGCAAGTCTAGAGAAGAGTGTATAAAGTAGTTTCTACATGTGGTGAAGTCCCACAAGTAGAAAAGAAGGCCCATTACAGGAAACAGCTAGAAATCAGTAGTAATTCAGAGGAAATACTAATGAATATCATAGAATTTTGTGAGAACAAGTGGAAAACCATCAAAATGTAAGTTTCTAGGCTAGAAAGGATGTTGTACACTGACGAAATCCTTGAAATAGAGTTAGTTCACATGAAACCAGTGTTTCAAACCATGGGAATTCACTGAAAAGTAGTATTCAACTGTAAAACAGTTGAAAGACAAGTTTATATAGCTTCGCAAGTCCAGAGAAGAGTGTATAAAGATGTTTCTACATGTGGTGAAGTCCCACAAGTAGAAAAGAAGGCCCATTATAGTAAACAGCTAGAAATCAGTAGTCATTCAGAGCAAATACTAATGAATATCACAGAATAGTGAGAGAACAAGTGTAAAAGACATCAAAATGTAAGTCTCTAGTCTAGAAAGGATGTTGTACTCGGCACAAATCCTTGAAATAGAGTTGGTTCACATGAAACCAGTGTTTGAAACCAACAGAATTCACTGAAAAGTAGTATTTAACTGTAAAACAGTTGAAAGACAAGTTTACATAGTTTCGCAAGTCTAGAGAAGAGTGTATAAAGTAGTTTCTACATGTGGTGAAGTCCCACAAGTAGAAAAGAAGGCCCATTATAGGAAACAGCTAGAAATCAGTAGTAATTCAGAGGAAATACTAATGAATATCATAGAATTTTGTGAGAACAAGTGGAAAACCATCAAAATGTAAGTTTCTAGGCTAGAAAGGATGTTGTACACTGAAGAAATCCTTGAAATAGAGTTAGTTCACATGAAACCAGTGTTTCAAACCATGGGAATTCACTGAAAAGTAGTATTCAACTGTAAAACAGTTGAAAGACAAGTTTATATAGATTCACAAGTTCAGAGAAGAGTATACAAAGTTGTTTCCACATGTGGTGAAGTCCCACAAGTATACCAGAAGGCCCATTATAGTACACTGCAAGAAAGCATTAGTAATTCAGAGCAAATACTAATGAATATCACAGAATAGTGAGAGAACAAGTGTAAAAGACATCAAAATGTAAGTCTCTAGTCTAGAAAGGATGTTGTACACTGCAGAACTCCTTGAAATAGAGTTAGTTCACATGAAACCAGTGTTTGAAACCACCAGAATTCACTGAAAAGTAGTATTCAACTGTAAAACAGTTGAAAGACAAGTGTGTATAGCTTCTCACGTTCAGAGAAGAGTGTATAAAGTTGTTTCTACATGTGGTGAAGTCCCAAAAGTAGAAAAGAAGGCCCATTATAGGAAACAGCTAGAAATCAGTAGTCATTCAGAGCAAATACTAATGAATATCACAGAATAGTGAGAGAACAAGTGTAAAAGACATCAAAATGTAAGTCTCTACTCTAGAAATGATGTTGTACACTGCAGAAATCCTTGAAATAGAGTTAGTTCACATGAAACCAGTGTTTTAAACCACCGGAATTCACTGAAAAGTAGTATTTAATTATAAAACAGTTGAAAGACAAGTGTATATAGCTTCTCAAGTTCAGAGAAGAATGTATAAAGTTGTTTCTACATGTGGTGAAGTCCCACAAGTAGAAAAGAAGGCCCATTATAGTAAACAGCTAGAAATCAGTAGTCATTCAGAGCAAATACTAATGAATATCACAGAATAGTGAGAGAACAAGTGTAAAAGACATCAAAATGTAAGTCTCTAGTCTAGAAAGGATGTTGTACACGGCACAAATCCTTGAAATAGATTTAGTTCACATGAAACCAGTGTTTCAAACCAACAGAATTCACTGAAAAGTAGTATTCAACTGTAAAACAGTTGAAAGACAAGTTTATATAGCTTCACAACTCCAGAGAAGAGTACATAAAGTTGTTTCTACATGTGGTGAAGTCCCACAAGTAGAAAAGAATGCACATTATAGGAAACAGCTAGAAATCAGTAGTCATTCAGAGCAAATACTAATGAACATCACAGAATAGTGAGAGAACAACTATAAAAGATATCAAAATGTAAGTCTCTAGTCTAGAAATGATGTTGTACACTGCAGAAATCCTTGAAATCGAGTTAGTTCACATGAAACCAGTGTTTTAAACCACCGGAATTCACTGAAAAGTAGTATTTAATTATAAAACAGTTGAAAGACAAGTTTATATAGATTCACAAGTTCAGAGAAGAGTATACAAAGTTGTTTCCACATGTGGTGAAGTCCCACAAGTATACCATAAGGCCCATTATAGGACACTGCAAGAAAGCATTAGTAATTCAGAGCAAATACTAATGAATATCACAGAATAGTGAGAGAACAAGTGTAAAAGACATCAAAATGTAAGTCTCTAGTCTAGAAAGGATGTTGTACACTGCAGAACTCCTTGAAATAGAGTTAGTTCACATGAAACCAGTGTTTGAAACCACCAGAATTCACTGAAAAGTAGTATTCAACTGTAAAACAGTTGAAAGACAAGTGTGTATAGCTTCTCACGTTCAGAGAAGAGTGTATAAAGTTGTTTCTACATGTGGTGAAGTCCCACAAGTAGAAAAGAAGGCCCATTATGGGAAACAGCTAGAAATCAGTAGTCATTCAGAGCAAATACTAATGAATATCACAGAATAGTGAGAGAACAAATGTAAAAGACATCAAAATGTAAGTCTGTAGTCTAGAAAGGATGTTTTACACAGCAGAAATCCTTGAAATAGAGTTAGTTCACATGAAACCAGTGTTTCAAACCAACTGAATTCACTGAAAAGTAGTATTTAACTGTAAAACAGTTGAAAGACAAGTTTACATAGTTTCGCAAGTCTAGAGAAGAGTGTATAAAGTAGTTTCTACATGTGGTGAAGTCCCACAAGTAGAAAAGAAGGCCCATTATAGGAAACAGCTAGAAATCAGTAGTAATTCAGAGGAAATACTAATGAATATCATAGAATTTTGTGAGAACAAGTGGAAAACCATGAAAATGTAAGTTTCTAGGCTAGAAAGGATGTTGTACACTGAAGAAATCCTTGAAATAGAGTTAGTTCACATGAAACCAGTGTTTCAAACCATGGGAATTCACTGAAAAGTAGTATTCAACTGTAAAACAGTAGAAAGACAAGTTTATATAGATTCACAAGTTCAGAGAAGAGTATACAAAGTTGTTTCCACATGTGGTGAAGTCCCACAAGTATACCAGAAGGCCCATTATAGTACACTGCAAGAAAGCATTAGTAATTCAGAGCAAATACTAATGAATATCACAGAATAGTGAGAGAACAAGTGTAAAAGACATCAAAATGTAAGTCTCTAGTCTAGAAAGGATGTTGTACACTGCAGAAATCCTTGAAATAGAGTTAGTTCACATGAAACCAGTGTTTCAAACCACCAGAATTCACTGAAAAGTAGTATTCAACTGTAAAACAGTTGAAAGACAAGTGTGTATAGCTTCTCACGTTCAGAGAAGAGTGTATAAAGTTGTTTCTACATGTGGTGAAGTCCCACAAGTAGAAAAGAAGGCCCATTATGGGAAACAGCTAGAAATCAGTAGTCATTCAGAGCAAATACTAATGAATATAACAGAATAGTGAGAGAACAAATGTAAAAGACATCAAAATGTAAGTCTGCAGTCTAGAAAGGATGTTTTACACAGCAGAAATCCTTGAAATAGAGTTAGTTCACATGAAACCAGTGTTTCAAACCAACTGAATTCACTGAAAAGTAGTATTTAACTGTAAAACAGTTGAAAGACAAGTTTACATAGTTTCGCAAGTCTAGAGAAGAGTGTATAAAGTAGTTTCTACATGTGGTGAAGTCCCACAAGTAGAAAAGAAGGCCCATTATAGGAAACAGCTAGAAATCAGTAGTAATTCAGAGGAAATACTAATGAATATCATAGAATTTTGTGAGAACAAGTGGAAAACCATCAAAATGTAAGTTTCTAGGCTAGAAAGGATGTTGTACACTGAAGAAATCCTTGAAATAGAGTTAGTTCACATGAAACCAGTGTTTCAAACCATGGGAATTCACTGAAAAGTAGTATTCAACTGTAAAACTGTTGAAAGACAAGTTTATATAGATTCACAAGTTCAGAGAAGAGTATACAAAGTTGTTTCCACATGTGGTGAAGTCCCACAAGTATACCAGAAGGCCCATTATAGTACACTGCAAGAAAGCATTAGTAATTCAGAGCAAATACTAATGAATATCACAGAATAGTGAGAGAACAAGTGTAAAAGACATCAAAATGTAAGTCTCTAGTCTAGAAAGGATGTTGTACACTGCAGAACTCCTTGAAATAGAGTTAGTTCACATGAAACCAGTGTTTGAAACCACCAGAATTCACTGAAAAGTAGTATTCAACTGTAAAACAGTTGAAAGACAAGTGTGTATAGCTTCTCACGTTCAGAGAAGAGTGTATAAAGTTGTTTCTACATGTGGTGAAGTCCCAAAAGTAGAAAAGAAGGCCCATTATAGGAAACAGCTAGAAATCAGTAGTCATTCAGAGCAAATACTAATGAATATCACAGAATAGTGAGAGAACAAGTGTAAAAGACATCAAAATGTAAGTCTCTACTCTAGAAATGATGTTGTACACTGCAGAAATCCTTGAAATAGAGTTAGTTCACATGAAACCAGTGTTTTAAACCACCGGAATTCACTGAAAAGTAGTATTTAATTATAAAACAGTTGAAAGACAAGTGTATATAGCTTCTCAAGTTCAGAGAAGAATGTATAAAGTTGTTTCTACATGTGGTGAAGTCCCACAAGTAGAAAAGAAGGCCCATTATAGTAAACAGCTAGAAATCAGTAGTCATTCAGAGCAAATACTAATGAATATCACAGAATAGTGAGAGAACAAGTGTAAAAGACATCAAAATGTAAGTCTCTACTCTAGAAAGGATGTTGTACACGGCACAAATCCTTGAAATAGAGTTGGTTTACATGAAACCAGTGTTTGAAACCAACAGAATTCACTGAAAAGTAGTATTTAACTGTAAAACAGTTGAAAGACAAGTTTATATAGCTTCGCAAGTCTAGAGAAGAGTGTATAAAGTAGTTTCTACATTTGGTGAAGTCCCACAAGTAGAAAAGAAGGCTCATTATAGGAAACAACTAGAAATCAGTAGTCATTCAGAGCAAATACTAATGAATATCACAGAATAGTGAGAGAACAAGTGTAAAAGACATCAAAATGTAAGTCTCTAGTCTAGAAAGGATGTTGTACACGGCACAAATCCTTGAAATAGATTTAGTTCACATGAAACCAGTGTTTCAAACCAACAGAATTCACTGAAAAGTAGTATTCAACTGTAAAACAGTTGAAAGACAAGTTTATATAGCTTCACAACTCCAGAGAAGAGTACATAAAGTTGTTTCTACATGTGGTGAAGTCCCACAAGTAGAAAAGAATGCACATTATAGGAAACAGCTAGAAATCAGTAGTCATTCAGAGCAAATACTAATGAACATCACAGAATAGTGAGAGAACAACTATAAAAGATATCAAAATGTAAGTCTCTAGTCTAGAAATGATGTTGTACACTGCAGAAATCCTTGAAATCGAGTTAGTTCACATGAAACCAGTGTTTTAAACCTCCGGAATTCACTGAAAAGTAGTATTTAATTATAAAACAGTTGAAAGACAAGTTTATATAGATTCACAAGTTCAGAGAAGAGTATACAAAGTTGTTTCCACATGTGGTGAAGTCCCACAAGTATACCAGAAGGCCCATTATAGGACACTGCAAGAAAGCATTAGTAATTCAGAGCAAATACTAATGAATATCACAGAATAGTGAGAGAACAAGTGTAAAAGACATCAAAATGTAAGTCTCTAGTCTAGAAAGGATGTTGTACACTGCAGAACTCCTTGAAATAGAGTTAGTTCACATGAAACCAGTGTTTGAAACCACCAGAATTCACTGAAAAGTAGTATTCAACTGTAAAACAGTTGAAAGACAAGTGTGTATAGCTTCTCACGTTCAGAGAAGAGTGTATAAAGTTGTTTCTACATGTGGTGAAGTCCCACAAGTAGAAAAGAAGGCCCATTATGGGAAACAGCTAGAAATCAGTAGTCATTCAGAGCAAATACTAATGAATATCACAGAATAGTGAGAGAACAAATGTAAAAGACATCAAAATGTAAGTCTGTAGTCTAGAAAGGATGTTTTACACAGCAGAAATCCTTGAAATAGAGTTAGTTCACATGAAACCAGTGTTTCAAACCAACTGAATTCACTGAAAAGTAGTATTTAACTGTAAAACAGTTGAAAGACAAGTTTACATAGTTTCGCAAGTCTAGAGAAGAGTGTATAAAGTAGTTTCTACATGTGGTGAAGTCCCACAAGTAGAAAAGAAGGCCCATTATAGGAAACAGCTAGAAATCAGTAGTAATTCAGAGGAAATACTAATGAATATCATAGAATTTTGTGAGAACAAGTGGAAAACCATGAAAATGTAAGTTTCTAGGCTAGAAAGGATGTTGTACACTGAAGAAATCCTTGAAATAGAGTTAGTTCACATGAAACCAGTGTTTCAAACCATGGGAATTCACTGAAAAGTAGTATTCAACTGTAAAACAGTAGAAAGACAAGTTTATATAGATTCACAAGTTCAGAGAAGAGTATACAAAGTTGTTTCCACATGTGGTGAAGTCCCACAAGTATACCAGAAGGCCCATTATAGTACACTGCAAGAAAGCATTAGTAATTCAGAGCAAATACTAATGAATATCACAGAATAGTGAGAGAACAAGTGTAAAAGACATCAAAATGTAAGTCTCTAGTCTAGAAAGGATGTTGTACACTGCAGAAATCCTTGAAATAGAGTTAGTTCACATGAAACCAGTGTTTCAAACCACCAGAATTCACTGAAAAGTAGTATTCAACTGTAAAACAGTTGAAAGACAAGTGTGTATAGCTTCTCACGTTCAGAGAAGAGTGTATAAAGTTGTTTCTACATGTGGTGAAGTCCCACAAGTAGAAAAGAAGGCCCATTATGGGAAACAGCTAGAAATCAGTAGTCATTCAGAGCAAATACTAATGAATATAACAGAATAGTGAGAGAACAAATGTAAAAGACATCAAAATGTAAGTCTGCAGTCTAGAAAGGATGTTTTACACAGCAGAAATCCTTGAAATAGAGTTAGTTCACATGAAACCAGTGTTTCAAACCAACTGAATTCACTGAAAAGTAGTATTTAACTGTAAAACAGTTGAAAGACAAGTTTACATAGTTTCGCAAGTCTAGAGAAGAGTGTATAAAGTAGTTTCTACATGTGGTGAAGTCCCACAAGTAGAAAAGAAGGCCCATTATAGGAAACAGCTAGAAATCAGTAGTAATTCAGAGGAAATACTAATGAATATCATAGAATTTTGTGAGAACAAGTGGAAAACCATCAAAATGTAAGTTTCTAGGCTAGAAAGGATGTTGTACACTGAAGAAATCCTTGAAATAGAGTTAGTTCACATGAAACCAGTGTTTCAAACCATGGGAATTCACTGAAAAGTAGTATTCAACTGTAAAACTGTTGAAAGACAAGTTTATATAGATTCACAAGTTCAGAGAAGAGTATACAAAGTTGTTTCCACATGTGGTGAAGTCCCACAAGTATACCAGAAGGCCCATTATAGTACACTGCAAGAAAGCATTAGTAATTCAGAGCAAATACTAATGAATATCACAGAATAGTGAGAGAACAAGTGTAAAAGACATCAAAATGTAAGTCTCTAGTCTAGAAAGGATGTTGTACACTGCAGAACTCCTTGAAATAGAGTTAGTTCACATGAAACCAGTGTTTGAAACCACCAGAATTCACTGAAAAGTAGTATTCAACTGTAAAACAGTTGAAAGACAAGTGTGTATAGCTTCTCACGTTCAGAGAAGAGTGTATAAAGTTGTTTCTACATGTGGTGAAGTCCCAAAAGTAGAAAAGAAGGCCCATTATAGGAAACAGCTAGAAATCAGTAGTCATTCAGAGCAAATACTAATGAATATCACAGAATAGTGAGAGAACAAGTGTAAAAGACATCAAAATGTAAGTCTCTACTCTAGAAATGATGTTGTACACTGCAGAAATCCTTGAAATAGAGTTAGTTCACATGAAACCAGTGTTTTAAACCACCGGAATTCACTGAAAAGTAGTATTTAATTATAAAACAGTTGAAAGACAAGTGTATATAGCTTCTCAAGTTCAGAGAAGAATGTATAAAGTTGTTTCTACATGTGGTGAAGTCCCACAAGTAGAAAAGAAGGCCCATTATAGTAAACAGCTAGAAATCAGTAGTCATTCAGAGCAAATACTAATGAATATCACAGAATAGTGAGAGAACAAGTGTAAAAGACATCAAAATGTAAGTCTCTAGTCTAGAAAGGATGTTGTACACGGCACAAATCCTTGAAATAGAGTTGGTTTACATGAAACCAGTGTTTGAAACCAACAGAATTCACTGAAAAGTAGTATTTAACTGTAAAACAGTTGAAAGACAAGTTTATATAGCTTCGCAAGTCTAGAGAAGAGTGTATAAAGTAGTTTCTACATTTGGTGAAGTCCCACAAGTAGAAAAGAAGGCTCATTATAGGAAACAACTAGAAATCAGTAGTCATTCAGAGCAAATACTAATGAATATCACAGAATAGTGAGAGAACAAGTGTAAAAGACATCAAAATGTAAGTCTCTAGTCTAGAAAGGATGTTGTACACGGCACAAATCCTTGAAATAGATTTAGTTCACATGAAACCAGTGTTTCAAACCAACAGAATTCACTGAAAAGTAGTATTCAACTGTAAAACAGTTGAAAGACAAGTTTATATAGCTTCACAACTCCAGAGAAGAGTACATAAAGTTGTTTCTACATGTGGTGAAGTCCCACAAGTAGAAAAGAATGCACATTATAGGAAACAGCTAGAAATCAGTAGTCATTCAGAGCAAATACTAATGAATATCACAGAATAGTGAGAGAACAACTATAAAAGATATCAAAATGTAAGTCTCTAGTCTAGAAATGATGTTGTACACTGCAGAAATCCTTGAAATCGAGTTAGTTCACATGAAACCAGTGTTTTAAACCACCGGAATTCACTGAAAAGTAGTATTTAATTATAAAACAGTTGAAAGACAAGTTTATATAGATTCACAAGTTCAGAGAAGAGTATACAAAGTTGTTTCCACATGTGGTGAAGTCCCACAAGTATACCAGAAGGCCCATTATAGGACACTGCAAGAAAGCATTAGTAATTCAGAGCAAATACTAATGAATATCACAGAATAGTGAGAGAACAAGTGTAAAAGACATCAAAATGTAAGTCTCTAGTCTAGAAAGGATGTTGTACACTGCAGAACTCCTTGAAATAGAGTTAGTTCACATGAAACCAGTGTTTGAAACCACCAGAATTCACTGAAAAGTAGTATTCAACTGTAAAACAGTTGAAAGACAAGTGTGTATAGCTTCTCACGTTCAGAGAAGAGTGTATAAAGTTGTTTCTACATGTGGTGAAGTCCCACAAGTAGAAAAGAAGGCCCATTATGGGAAACAGCTAGAAATCAGTAGTCATTCAGAGCAAATACTAATGAATATCACAGAATAGTGAGAGAACAAATGTAAAAGACATCAAAATGTAAGTCTGTAGTCTAGAAAGGATGTTTTACACAGCAGAAATCCTTGAAATAGAGTTAGTTCACATGAAACCAGTGTTTCAAACCAACTGAATTCACTGAAAAGTAGTATTTAACTGTAAAACAGTTGAAAGACAAGTTTATATAGTTTAGCAAGTCTAGAGAAGAGTGTATAAAGTAGTTTCTACATGTGGTGAAGTCCCACAAGTAGAAAAGAAGGCCCATTATAGGAAACAG
Organism: Cnephaeus nilssonii; assembly: GCF_951640355.1. Taxonomy (NCBI): domain Eukaryota; kingdom Metazoa; phylum Chordata; class Mammalia; order Chiroptera; family Vespertilionidae; genus Cnephaeus; species Cnephaeus nilssonii. Next base: position 362,783 of record NC_137076.1, on the reverse strand, counting down.
CTAGAAATCAGTAGTAATTCAGAGGAAATACTAATGAATATCATAGAATTTTGTGAGAACAAGTGGAAAACCATCAAAATGTAAGTTTCTAGGCTAGAAAGGATGTTGTACACTGAAGAAATCCTTGAAATAGAGTTAGTTCACATGAAACCAGTGTTTCAAACCATGGGAATTCACTGAAAAGTAGTATTCAACTGTAAAACAGTTGAAAGACAAGTTTATATAGATTCACAAGTTCAGAGAAGAGTATACAAAGTTGTTTCCACATGTGGTGAAGTCCCACAAGTATACCAGAAGGCCCATTATAGTACACTGCAAGAAAGCATTAGTAATTCAGAGCAAATACTAATGAATATCACAGAATAGTGAGAGAACAAGTGTAAAAGACATCAAAATGTAAGTCTCTAGTCTAGAAAGGATGTTGTACACTGCAGAAATCCTTGAAATAGAGTTAGTTCACATGAAACCAGTGTTTCAAACCACCAGAATTCACTGAAAAGTAGTATTCAACTGTAAAACAGTTGAAAGACAAGTGTGTATAGCTTCTCACGTTCAGAGAAGAGTGTATAAAGTTGTTTCTACATGTGGTGAAGTCCCACAAGTAGAAAAGAAGGCCCATTATGGGAAACAGCTAGAAATCAGTAGTCATTCAGAGCAAATACTAATGAATATAACAGAATAGTGAGAGAACAAATGTAAAAGACATCAAAATGTAAGTCTGCAGTCTAGAAAGGATGTTTTACACAGCAGAAATCCTTGAAATAGAGTTAGTTCACATGAAACCAGTGTTTCAAACCAACTGAATTCACTGAAAAGTAGTATTTAACTGTAAAACAGTTGAAAGACAAGTTTACATAGTTTCGCAAGTCTAGAGAAGAGTGTATAAAGTAGTTTCTACATGTGGTGAAGTCCCACAAGTAGAAAAGAAGGCCCATTATAGGAAACAGCTAGAAATCAGTAGTAATTCAGAGGAAATACTAATGAATATCATAGAATTTTGTGAGAACAAGTGGAAAACCATCAAAATGTAAGTCTCTAGTCTAGAAAGGATGTTGTACACGGCACAAATCCTTGAAATAGAGTTGGTTTACATGAAACCAGTGTTTGAAACCAACAGAATTCACTGAAAAGTAGTATTTAACTGTAAAACAGTTGAAAGACAAGTTTATATAGCTTCGCAAGTCTAGAGAAGAGTGTATAAAGTAGTTTCTACATTTGGTGAAGTCCCACAAGTAGAAAAGAAGGCTCATTATAGGAAACAAGTAGAAATCAGTAGTCATTCAGAGAAAATACTAATGAATATCACAGAATAGTGAGAGAACAAGTGTAAAAGACATCAAAATGTAAGTCTCTAGTCTAGAAAGGATGTTGTACACGGCACAAATCCTTGAAATAGAGTTGGTTTACATGAAACCAGTGTTTGAAACCATCAGAATTCACTGAAAAGTAGTATTTAACTGTAAAACAGTTGAAAGACAAGTTTATATAGCTTCGCAAGTCTAGAGAAGAGTGTATAAAGTAGTTTCTACATTTGGTGAAGTCCCACAAGTAGAAAAGAAGGCTCATTATAGGAAACAACTAGAAATCAGTAGTCATTCAGAGCAAATACTAATGAATATCACAGAATAGTGAGAGAACAAGTGTAAAAGACATCAAAATGTAAGTCTCTAGTCTAGAAAGGATGTTGTACACGGCACAAATCCTTGAAATAGAGTTAGTTCACATGAAACCAGTGTTTGAAACCACCAGAATTCACTGAAAAGTAGTATTCAACTGTAAAACAGTTGAAAGACAAGTGTGTATAGCTTCTCACGTTCAGAGAAGAGTGTATAAAGTTGTTTCTACATGTGGTGAAGTCCCACAAGTAGAAAAGAAGGCCCATTATGGGAAACAGCTAGAAATCAGTAGTCATTCAGAGCAAATACTAATGAATATCACAGAATAGTGAGAGAACAAATGTAAAAGACATCAAAATGTAAGTCTGTAGTCTAGAAAGGATGTTTTACACAGCAGAAATCCTTGAAATAGAGTTAGTTCACATGAAACCAGTGTTTCAAACCAACTGAATTCACTGAAAAGTAGTATTTAACTGTAAAACAGTTGAAAGACAAGTTTATATAGTTTAGCAAGTCTAGAGAAGAGTGTATAAAGTAGTTTCTACATGTGGTGAAGTCCCACAAGTAGAAAAGAAGGCCCATTATAGGAAACAGCTAGAAATCAGTAGTAATTCAGAGGAAATACTAATGAATATCATAGAATTTTGTGAGAACAAGTGGAAAACCATCAAAATGTAAGTTTCTAGGCTAGAAAGGATGTTGTACACTGAAGAAATCCTTGAAATAGAGTTAGTTCACATGAAACCAGTGTTTCAAACCATGGGAATTCACTGAAAAGTAGTATTCAACTGTAAAACAGTTGAAAGACAAGTTTATATAGATTCACAAGTTCAGAGAAGAGTATACAAAGTTGTTTCCACATGTGGTGAAGTCCCACAAGTATACCAGAAGGCCCATTATAGTACACTGCAAGAAAGCATTAGTAATTCAGAGCAAATACTAATGAATATCACAGAATAGTGAGAGAACAAGTGTAAAAGACATCAAAATGTAAGTCTCTAGTCTAGAAAGGATGTTGTACACTGCAGAAATCCTTGAAATAGAGTTAGTTCACATGAAACCAGTGTTTCAAACCACCAGAATTCACTGAAAAGTAGTATTCAACTGTAAAACAGTTGAAAGACAAGTGTGTATAGCTTCTCACGTTCAGAGAAGAGTGTATAAAGTTGTTTCTACATGTGGTGAAGTCCCACAAGTAGAAAAGAAGGCCCATTATGGGAAACAGCTAGAAATCAGTAGTCATTCAGAGCAAATACTAATGAATATAACAGAATAGTGAGAGAACAAATGTAAAAGACATCAAAATGTAAGTCTGCAGTCTAGAAAGGATGTTTTACACAGCAGAAATCCTTGAAATAGAGTTAGTTCACATGAAACCAGTGTTTCAAACCAACTGAATTCACTGAAAAGTAGTATTTAACTGTAAAACAGTTGAAAGACAAGTTTACATAGTTTCGCAAGTCTAGAGAAGAGTGTATAAAGTAGTTTCTACATGTGGTGAAGTCCCACAAGTAGAAAAGAAGGCCCATTATAGGAAACAGCTAGAAATCAGTAGTAATTCAGAGGAAATACTAATGAATATCATAGAATTTTGTGAGAACAAGTGGAAAACCATCAAAATGTAAGTCTCTAGTCTAGAAAGGATGTTGTACACGGCACAAATCCTTGAAATAGAGTTGGTTTACATGAAACCAGTGTTTGAAACCAACAGAATTCACTGAAAAGTAGTATTTAACTGTAAAACAGTTGAAAGACAAGTTTATATAGCTTCGCAAGTCTAGAGAAGAGTGTATAAAGTAGTTTCTACATTTGGTGAAGTCCCACAAGTAGAAAAGAAGGCTCATTATAGGAAACAAGTAGAAATCAGTAGTCATTCAGAGAAAATACTAATGAATATCACAGAATAGTGAGAGAACAAGTGTAAAAGACATCAAAATGTAAGTCTCTAGTCTAGAAAGGATGTTGTACACGGCACAAATCCTTGAAATAGAGTTGGTTTACATGAAACCAGTGTTTGAAACCATCAGAATTCACTGAAAAGTAGTATTTAACTGTAAAACAGTTGAAAGACAAGTTTATATAGCTTCGCAAGTCTAGAGAAGAGGGTATAAAGTAGTTTCTACATGTGGTGAAGTCCCACAAGTAGAAAAGAAGGCCCATTATAGGAAACAGCTAGAAATCAGTAGTAATTCAGAGGAAATACTAATGAATATCATAGAATTTTGTGAGAACAAGTGGAAAACCATCAAAATGTAAGTTTCTAGGCTAGAAAGGATGTTGTACACTGAAGAAATCTTTGAAATAGAGTTAGTTCACATGAAACCAGTGTTTCAAACCATGGGAATTCACTGAAAAGTAGTATTCAACTGTAAAACAGTTGAAAGACAAGTTTATATAGATTCACAAGTTCAGAGAAGAGTATACAAAGTTGTTTCCACATGTGGTGAAGTCCCACAAGTATACCAGAAGGCCCATTATAGTACACTGCAAGAAAGCATTAGTAATTCAGAGCAAATACTAATGAATATCACAGAATAGTGAGAGAACAAGTGTAAAAGACATCAAAATGTAAGTCTCTAGTCTAGAAAGGATGTTGTACACTGCAGAACTCCTTGAAATAGAGTTAGTTGACATGAAACCAGTGTTTGAAACCACCAGAATTCACTGAAAAGTAGTATTCAACTGTAAAACAGTTGAAAGACAAGTGTGTATAGCTTCTCACGTTCAGAGAAGAGTGTATAAAGTTGTTTCTACATGTGGTGAAGTCCCAAAAGTAGAAAAGAAGGCCCATTATAGGAAACAGCTAGAAATCAGTAGTCATTCAGAGCAAATACTAATGAATATCACAGAATAGTGAGAGAACAAGTGTAAAAGACATCAAAATGTAAGTCTCTACTCTAGAAATGATGTTGTACACTGCAGAAATCCTTGAAATAGAGTTAGTTCACATGAAACCAGTGTTTTAAACCACCGGAATTCACTGAAAAGTAGTATTTAATTATAAAACAGTTGAAAGACAAGTGTATATAGCTTCTCAAGTTCAGAGAAGAATGTATAAAGTTGTTTCTACATGTGGTGAAGTCCCACAAGTAGAAAAGAAGGCCCATTATAGTAAACAGCTAGAAATCAGTAGTCATTCAGAGCAAATACTAATGAATATCACAGAATAGTGAGAGAACAAGTGTAAAAGACATCAAAATGTAAGTCTCTACTCTAGAAAGGATGTTGTACACGGCACAAATCCTTGAAATAGAGTTGGTTTACATGAAATCAGTGTTTGAAACCAACAGAATTCACTGAAAAGTAGTATTTAACTGTAAAACAGTTGAAAGACAAGTTTATATAGCTTCGCAAGTCTAGAGAAGAGTGTATAAAGTAGTTTCTACATTTGGTGAAGTCCCACAAGTAGAAAAGAAGGCTCATTATAGGAAACAACTAGAAATCAGTAGTCATTCAGAGCAAATACTAATGAATATCACAGAATAGTGAGAGAACAAGTGTAAAAGACATCAAAATGTAAGTCTCTAGTCTAGAAAGGATGTTGTACACGGCACAAATCCTTGAAATAGATTTAGTTCACATGAAACCAGTGTTTCAAACCAACAGAATTCACTGAAAAGTAGTATTCAACTGTAAAACAGTTGAAAGACAAGTTTATATAGCTTCACAACTCCAGAGAAGAGTACATAAAGTTGTTTCTACATGTGGTGAAGTCCCACAAGTAGAAAAGAATGCACATTATAGGAAACAGCTAGAAATCAGTAGTCATTCAGAGCAAATACTAATGAATATCACAGAATAGTGAGAGAACAACTATAAAAGATATCAAAATGTAAGTCTCTAGTCTAGAAATGATGTTGTACACTGCAGAAATCCTTGAAATCGAGTTAGTTCACATGAAACCAGTGTTTTAAACCACCAGAATTCACTGAAAAGTAGTATTTAATTATAAAACAGTTGAAAGACAAGTTTACATAGTTTCGCAAGTCTAGAGAAGAGTGTATAAAGTAGTTTCTACATGTGGTGAAGTCCCACAAGTAGAAAAGAAGGCCCATTATAGGAAACAGCTAGAAATCAGTAGTAATTCAGAGGAAATACTAATGAATATCATAGAATTTTGTGATAACAAGTGGAAAACCATCAAAATGTAAGTTTCTAGGCTAAAAAGGATGTTGTACACTGAAGAAATCCTTGAAATAGAGTTAGTTCACATGAAACCAGTGTTTCAAACCATGGGAATTCACTGAAAAGTAGTATTCAACTGTAAAACAGTTGAAAGACAAGTTTATATAGATTCACAAGTTCAGAGAAGAGTATACAAAGTTGTTTCCACATGTGGTGAAGTCCCACAAGTATACCAGAAGGCCCATTATAGTACACTGCAAGAAAGCATTAGTAATTCAGAGCAAATACTAATGAATATCACAGAATAGTGAGAGAACAAGTGTAAAAGACATCAAAATGTAAGTCTCTAGTCTAGAAAGGATGTTGTACACTGCAGAACTCCTTGAAATAGAGTTAGTTCACATGAAACCAGTGTTTGAAACCACCAGAATTCACTGAAAAGTAGTATTCAACTGTAAAACAGTTGAAAGACAAGTGTGTATAGCTTCTCACGTTCAGAGAAGAGTGTATAAAGTTGTTTCTACATGTGGTGAAGTCACACAAGTAGAAAAGAAGGCCCATTATGGGAAACAGCTAGAAATCAGTAGTCATTCAGAGAAAATACTAATGAATATAACAGAATAGTGAGAGAACAAATGTAAAAGACATCAAAATGTAAGTCTGTAGTCTAGAAAGGATGTTTTACACAGCAGAAATCCTTGAAATAGAGTTAGTTCACATGAAACCAGTGTTTCAAACCAACTGAATTCACTGAAAAGTAGTATTTAACTGTAAAACAGTTGAAAGACAAGTTTACATAGTTTCGCAAGTCTAGAGAAGAGTGTATAAAGTAGTTTCTACATGTGGTGAAGTCCCACAAGTAGAAAAGAAGGCCCATTACAGGAAACAGCTAGAAATCAGTAGTAATTCAGAGGAAATACTAATGAATATCATAGAATTTTGTGAGAACAAGTGGAAAACCATCAAAATGTAAGTTTCTAGGCTAGAAAGGATGTTGTACACTGAAAAAATCCTTGAAATAGAGTTAGTTCACATGAAACCAGTGTTTCAAACCATGGGAATTCACTGAAAAGTAGTATTCAACTGTAAAACAGTTGAAAGACAAGTTTATATAGCTTCGCAAGTCCAGAGAAGAGTGTATAAAGATGTTTCTACATGTGGTGAAGTCCCACAAGTAGAAAAGAAGGCCCATTATAGTAAACAGCTAGAAATCAGTAGTCATTCAGAGCAAATACTAATGAATATCACAGAATAGTGAGAGAACAAGTGTAAAAGACATCAAAATGTAAGTCTCTAGTCTAGAAAGGATGTTGTACTCGGCACAAATCCTTGAAATAGAGTTGGTTCACATGAAACCAGTGTTTGAAACCAACAGAATTCACTGAAAAGTAGTATTTAACTGTAAAACAGTTGAAAGACAAGTTTACATAGTTTCGCAAGTCTAGAGAAGAGTGTATAAAGTAGTTTCTACATGTGGTGAAGTCCCACAAGTAGAAAAGAAGGCCCATTATAGGAAACAGCTAGAAATCAGTAGTAATTCAGAGGAAATACTAATGAATATCATAGAATTTTGTGAGAACAAGTGGAAAACCATCAAAATGTAAGTTTCTAGGCTAGAAAGGATGTTGTACACTGAAGAAATCCTTGAAATAGAGTTAGTTCACATGAAACCAGTGTTTCAAACCATGGGAATTCACTGAAAAGTAGTATTCAACTGTAAAACAGTTGAAAGACAAGTTTATATAGATTCACAAGTTCAGAGAAGAGTATACAAAGTTGTTTCCACATGTGGTGAAGTCCCACAAGTATACCAGAAGGCCCATTATAGTACACTGCAAGAAAGCATTAGTAATTCAGAGCAAATACTAATGAATATCACAGAATAGTGAGAGAACAAGTGTAAAAGACATCAAAATGTAAGTCTCTAGTCTAGAAAGGATGTTGTACACTGCAGAACTCCTTGAAATAGAGTTAGTTCACATGAAACCAGTGTTTGAAACCACCAGAATTCACTGAAAAGTAGTATTCAACTGTAAAACAGTTGAAAGACAAGTGTGTATAGCTTCTCACGTTCAGAGAAGAGTGTATAAAGTTGTTTCTACATGTGGTGAAGTCCCAAAAGTAGAAAAGAAGGCCCATTATAGGAAACAGCTAGAAATCAGTAGTCATTCAGAGCAAATACTAATGAATATCACAGAATAGTGAGAGAACAAGTGTAAAAGACATCAAAATGTAAGTCTCTACTCTAGAAATGATGTTGTACACTGCAGAAATCCTTGAAATAGAGTTAGTTCACATGAAACCAGTGTTTTAAACCACCGGAATTCACTGAAAAGTAGTATTTAATTATAAAACAGTTGAAAGACAAGTGTATATAGCTTCTCAAGTTCAGAGAAGAATGTATAAAGTTGTTTCTACATGTGGTGAAGTCCCACAAGTAGAAAAGAAGGCCCATTATAGTAAACAGCTAGAAATCAGTAGTCATTCAGAGCAAATACTAATGAATATCACAGAATAGTGAGAGAACAAGTGTAAAAGACATCAAAATGTAAGTCTCTAGTCTAGAAAGGATGTTGTACACGGCACAAATCCTTGAAATAGATTTAGTTCACATGAAACCAGTGTTTCAAACCAACAGAATTCACTGAAAAGTAGTATTCAACTGTAAAACAGTTGAAAGACAAGTTTATATAGCTTCACAACTCCAGAGAAGAGTACATAAAGTTGTTTCTACATGTGGTGAAGTCCCACAAGTAGAAAAGAATGCACATTATAGGAAACAGCTAGAAATCAGTAGTCATTCAGAGCAAATACTAATGAACATCACAGAATAGTGAGAGAACAACTATAAAAGATATCAAAATGTAAGTCTCTAGTCTAGAAATGATGTTGTACACTGCAGAAATCCTTGAAATCGAGTTAGTTCACATGAAACCAGTGTTTTAAACCACCGGAATTCACTGAAAAGTAGTATTTAATTATAAAACAGTTGAAAGACAAGTTTATATAGATTCACAAGTTCAGAGAAGAGTATACAAAGTTGTTTCCACATGTGGTGAAGTCCCACAAGTATACCATAAGGCCCATTATAGGACACTGCAAGAAAGCATTAGTAATTCAGAGCAAATACTAATGAATATCACAGAATAGTGAGAGAACAAGTGTAAAAGACATCAAAATGTAAGTCTCTAGTCTAGAAAGGATGTTGTACACTGCAGAACTCCTTGAAATAGAGTTAGTTCACATGAAACCAGTGTTTGAAACCACCAGAATTCACTGAAAAGTAGTATTCAACTGTAAAACAGTTGAAAGACAAGTGTGTATAGCTTCTCACGTTCAGAGAAGAGTGTATAAAGTTGTTTCTACATGTGGTGAAGTCCCACAAGTAGAAAAGAAGGCCCATTATGGGAAACAGCTAGAAATCAGTAGTCATTCAGAGCAAATACTAATGAATATCACAGAATAGTGAGAGAACAAATGTAAAAGACATCAAAATGTAAGTCTGTAGTCTAGAAAGGATGTTTTACACAGCAGAAATCCTTGAAATAGAGTTAGTTCACATGAAACCAGTGTTTCAAACCAACTGAATTCACTGAAAAGTAGTATTTAACTGTAAAACAGTTGAAAGACAAGTTTACATAGTTTCGCAAGTCTAGAGAAGAGTGTATAAAGTAGTTTCTACATGTGGTGAAGTCCCACAAGTAGAAAAGAAGGCCCATTATAGGAAACAGCTAGAAATCAGTAGTAATTCAGAGGAAATACTAATGAATATCATAGAATTTTGTGAGAACAAGTGGAAAACCATGAAAATGTAAGTTTCTAGGCTAGAAAGGATGTTGTACACTGAAGAAATCCTTGAAATAGAGTTAGTTCACATGAAACCAGTGTTTCAAACCATGGGAATTCACTGAAAAGTAGTATTCAACTGTAAAACAGTAGAAAGACAAGTTTATATAGATTCACAAGTTCAGAGAAGAGTATACAAAGTTGTTTCCACATGTGGTGAAGTCCCACAAGTATACCAGAAGGCCCATTATAGTACACTGCAAGAAAGCATTAGTAATTCAGAGCAAATACTAATGAATATCACAGAATAGTGAGAGAACAAGTGTAAAAGACATCAAAATGTAAGTCTCTAGTCTAGAAAGGATGTTGTACACTGCAGAAATCCTTGAAATAGAGTTAGTTCACATGAAACCAGTGTTTCAAACCACCAGAATTCACTGAAAAGTAGTATTCAACTGTAAAACAGTTGAAAGACAAGTGTGTATAGCTTCTCACGTTCAGAGAAGAGTGTATAAAGTTGTTTCTACATGTGGTGAAGTCCCACAAGTAGAAAAGAAGGCCCATTATGGGAAACAGCTAGAAATCAGTAGTCATTCAGAGCAAATACTAATGAATATAACAGAATAGTGAGAGAACAAATGTAAAAGACATCAAAATGTAAGTCTGCAGTCTAGAAAGGATGTTTTACACAGCAGAAATCCTTGAAATAGAGTTAGTTCACATGAAACCAGTGTTTCAAACCAACTGAATTCACTGAAAAGTAGTATTTAACTGTAAAACAGTTGAAAGACAAGTTTACATAGTTTCGCAAGTCTAGAGAAGAGTGTATAAAGTAGTTTCTACATGTGGTGAAGTCCCACAAGTAGAAAAGAAGGCCCATTATAGGAAACAGCTAGAAATCAGTAGTAATTCAGAGGAAATACTAATGAATATCATAGAATTTTGTGAGAACAAGTGGAAAACCATCAAAATGTAAGTTTCTAGGCTAGAAAGGATGTTGTACACTGAAGAAATCCTTGAAATAGAGTTAGTTCACATGAAACCAGTGTTTCAAACCATGGGAATTCACTGAAAAGTAGTATTCAACTGTAAAACTGTTGAAAGACAAGTTTATATAGATTCACAAGTTCAGAGAAGAGTATACAAAGTTGTTTCCACATGTGGTGAAGTCCCACAAGTATACCAGAAGGCCCATTATAGTACACTGCAAGAAAGCATTAGTAATTCAGAGCAAATACTAATGAATATCACAGAATAGTGAGAGAACAAGTGTAAAAGACATCAAAATGTAAGTCTCTAGTCTAGAAAGGATGTTGTACACTGCAGAACTCCTTGAAATAGAGTTAGTTCACATGAAACCAGTGTTTGAAACCACCAGAATTCACTGAAAAGTAGTATTCAACTGTAAAACAGTTGAAAGACAAGTGTGTATAGCTTCTCACGTTCAGAGAAGAGTGTATAAAGTTGTTTCTACATGTGGTGAAGTCCCAAAAGTAGAAAAGAAGGCCCATTATAGGAAACAGCTAGAAATCAGTAGTCATTCAGAGCAAATACTAATGAATATCACAGAATAGTGAGAGAACAAGTGTAAAAGACATCAAAATGTAAGTCTCTACTCTAGAAATGATGTTGTACACTGCAGAAATCCTTGAAATAGAGTTAGTTCACATGAAACCAGTGTTTTAAACCACCGGAATTCACTGAAAAGTAGTATTTAATTATAAAACAGTTGAAAGACAAGTGTATATAGCTTCTCAAGTTCAGAGAAGAATGTATAAAGTTGTTTCTACATGTGGTGAAGTCCCACAAGTAGAAAAGAAGGCCCATTATAGTAAACAGCTAGAAATCAGTAGTCATTCAGAGCAAATACTAATGAATATCACAGAATAGTGAGAGAACAAGTGTAAAAGACATCAAAATGTAAGTCTCTACTCTAGAAAGGATGTTGTACACGGCACAAATCCTTGAAATAGAGTTGGTTTACATGAAACCAGTGTTTGAAACCAACAGAATTCACTGAAAAGTAGTATTTAACTGTAAAACAGTTGAAAGACAAGTTTATATAGCTTCGCAAGTCTAGAGAAGAGTGTATAAAGTAGTTTCTACATTTGGTGAAGTCCCACAAGTAGAAAAGAAGGCTCATTATAGGAAACAACTAGAAATCAGTAGTCATTCAGAGCAAATACTAATGAATATCACAGAATAGTGAGAGAACAAGTGTAAAAGACATCAAAATGTAAGTCTCTAGTCTAGAAAGGATGTTGTACACGGCACAAATCCTTGAAATAGATTTAGTTCACATGAAACCAGTGTTTCAAACCAACAGAATTCACTGAAAAGTAGTATTCAACTGTAAAACAGTTGAAAGACAAGTTTATATAGCTTCACAACTCCAGAGAAGAGTACATAAAGTTGTTTCTACATGTGGTGAAGTCCCACAAGTAGAAAAGAATGCACATTATAGGAAACAGCTAGAAATCAGTAGTCATTCAGAGCAAATACTAATGAACATCACAGAATAGTGAGAGAACAACTATAAAAGATATCAAAATGTAAGTCTCTAGTCTAGAAATGATGTTGTACACTGCAGAAATCCTTGAAATCGAGTTAGTTCACATGAAACCAGTGTTTTAAACCACCGGAATTCACTGAAAAGTAGTATTTAATTATAAAACAGTTGAAAGACAAGTTTATATAGATTCACAAGTTCAGAGAAGAGTATACAAAGTTGTTTCCACATGTGGTGAAGTCCCACAAGTATACCAGAAGGCCCATTATAGGACACTGCAAGAAAGCATTAGTAATTCAGAGCAAATACTAATGAATATCACAGAATAGTGAGAGAACAAGTGTAAAAGACATCAAAATGTAAGTCTCTAGTCTAGAAAGGATGTTGTACACTGCAGAACTCCTTGAAATAGAGTTAGTTCACATGAAACCAGTGTTTGAAACCACCAGAATTCACTGAAAAGTAGTATTCAACTGTAAAACAGTTGAAAGACAAGTGTGTATAGCTTCTCACGTTCAGAGAAGAGTGTATAAAGTTGTTTCTACATGTGGTGAAGTCCCACAAGTAGAAAAGAAGGCCCATTATGGGAAACAGCTAGAAATCAGTAGTCATTCAGAGCAAATACTAATGAATATCACAGAATAGTGAGAGAACAAATGTAAAAGACATCAAAATGTAAGTCTGTAGTCTAGAAAGGATGTTTTACACAGCAGAAATCCTTGAAATAGAGTTAGTTCACATGAAACCAGTGTTTCAAACCAACTGAATTCACTGAAAAGTAGTATTTAACTGTAAAACAGTTGAAAGACAAGTTTACATAGTTTCGCAAGTCTAGAGAAGAGTGTATAAAGTAGTTTCTACATGTGGTGAAGTCCCACAAGTAGAAAAGAAGGCCCATTATAGGAAACAGCTAGAAATCAGTAGTAATTCAGAGGAAATACTAATGAATATCATAGAATTTTGTGAGAACAAGTGGAAAACCATGAAAATGTAAGTTTCTAGGCTAGAAAGGATGTTGTACACTGAAGAAATCCTTGAAATAGAGTTAGTTCACATGAAACCAGTGTTTCAAACCATGGGAATTCACTGAAAAGTAGTATTCAACTGTAAAACAGTAGAAAGACAAGTTTATATAGATTCACAAGTTCAGAGAAGAGTATACAAAGTTGTTTCCACATGTGGTGAAGTCCCACAAGTATACCAGAAGGCCCATTATAGTACACTGCAAGAAAGCATTAGTAATTCAGAGCAAATACTAATGAATATCACAGAATAGTGAGAGAACAAGTGTAAAAGACATCAAAATGTAAGTCTCTAGTCTAGAAAGGATGTTGTACACTGCAGAAATCCTTGAAATAGAGTTAGTTCACATGAAACCAGTGTTTCAAACCACCAGAATTCACTGAAAAGTAGTATTCAACTGTAAAACAGTTGAAAGACAAGTGTGTATAGCTTCTCACGTTCAGAGAAGAGTGTATAAAGTTGTTTCTACATGTGGTGAAGTCCCACAAGTAGAAAAGAAGGCCCATTATGGGAAACAGCTAGAAATCAGTAGTCATTCAGAGCAAATACTAATGAATATAACAGAATAGTGAGAGAACAAATGTAAAAGACATCAAAATGTAAGTCTGCAGTCTAGAAAGGATGTTTTACACAGCAGAAATCCTTGAAATAGAGTTAGTTCACATGAAACCAGTGTTTCAAACCAACTGAATTCACTGAAAAGTAGTATTTAACTGTAAAACAGTTGAAAGACAAGTTTACATAGTTTCGCAAGTCTAGAGAAGAGTGTATAAAGTAGTTTCTACATGTGGTGAAGTCCCACAAGTAGAAAAGAAGGCCCATTATAGGAAACAGCTAGAAATCAGTAGTAATTCAGAGGAAATACTAATGAATATCATAGAATTTTGTGAGAACAAGTGGAAAACCATCAAAATGTAAGTTTCTAGGCTAGAAAGGATGTTGTACACTGAAGAAATCCTTGAAATAGAGTTAGTTCACATGAAACCAGTGTTTCAAACCATGGGAATTCACTGAAAAGTAGTATTCAACTGTAAAACTGTTGAAAGACAAGTTTATATAGATTCACAAGTTCAGAGAAGAGTATACAAAGTTGTTTCCACATGTGGTGAAGTCCCACAAGTATACCAGAAGGCCCATTATAGTACACTGCAAGAAAGCATTAGTAATTCAGAGCAAATACTAATGAATATCACAGAATAGTGAGAGAACAAGTGTAAAAGACATCAAAATGTAAGTCTCTAGTCTAGAAAGGATGTTGTACACTGCAGAACTCCTTGAAATAGAGTTAGTTCACATGAAACCAGTGTTTGAAACCACCAGAATTCACTGAAAAGTAGTATTCAACTGTAAAACAGTTGAAAGACAAGTGTGTATAGCTTCTCACGTTCAGAGAAGAGTGTATAAAGTTGTTTCTACATGTGGTGAAGTCCCAAAAGTAGAAAAGAAGGCCCATTATAGGAAACAGCTAGAAATCAGTAGTCATTCAGAGCAAATACTAATGAATATCACAGAATAGTGAGAGAACAAGTGTAAAAGACATCAAAATGTAAGTCTCTACTCTAGAAATGATGTTGTACACTGCAGAAATCCTTGAAATAGAGTTAGTTCACATGAAACCAGTGTTTTAAACCACCGGAATTCACTGAAAAGTAGTATTTAATTATAAAACAGTTGAAAGACAAGTGTATATAGCTTCTCAAGTTCAGAGAAGAATGTATAAAGTTGTTTCTACATGTGGTGAAGTCCCACAAGTAGAAAAGAAGGCCCATTATAGTAAACAGCTAGAAATCAGTAGTCATTCAGAGCAAATACTAATGAATATCACAGAATAGTGAGAGAACAAGTGTAAAAGACATCAAAATGTAAGTCTCTAGTCTAGAAAGGATGTTGTACACGGCACAAATCCTTGAAATAGAGTTGGTTTACATGAAACCAGTGTTTGAAACCAACAGAATTCACTGAAAAGTAGTATTTAACTGTAAAACAGTTGAAAGACAAGTTTATATAGCTTCGCAAGTCTAGAGAAGAGTGTATAAAGTAGTTTCTACATTTGGTGAAGTCCCACAAGTAGAAAAGAAGGCTCATTATAGGAAACAACTAGAAATCAGTAGTCATTCAGAGCAAATACTAATGAATATCACAGAATAGTGAGAGAACAAGTGTAAAAGACATCAAAATGTAAGTCTCTAGTCTAGAAAGGATGTTGTACACGGCACAAATCCTTGAAATAGATTTAGTTCACATGAAACCAGTGTTTCAAACCAACAGAATTCACTGAAAAGTAGTATTCAACTGTAAAACAGTTGAAAGACAAGTTTATATAGCTTCACAACTCCAGAGAAGAGTACATAAAGTTGTTTCTACATGTGGTGAAGTCCCACAAGTAGAAAAGAATGCACATTATAGGAAACAGCTAGAAATCAGTAGTCATTCAGAGCAAATACTAATGAATATCACAGAATAGTGAGAGAACAACTATAAAAGATATCAAAATGTAAGTCTCTAGTCTAGAAATGATGTTGTACACTGCAGAAATCCTTGAAATCGAGTTAGTTCACATGAAACCAGTGTTTTAAACCACCGGAATTCACTGAAAAGTAGTATTTAATTATAAAACAGTTGAAAGACAAGTTTATATAGATTCACAAGTTCAGAGAAGAGTATACAAAGTTGTTTCCACATGTGGTGAAGTCCCACAAGTATACCAGAAGGCCCATTATAGGACACTGCAAGAAAGCATTAGTAATTCAGAGCAAATACTAATGAATATCACAGAATAGTGAGAGAACAAGTGTAAAAGACATCAAAATGTAAGTCTCTAGTCTAGAAAGGATGTTGTACACTGCAGAACTCCTTGAAATAGAGTTAGTTCACATGAAACCAGTGTTTGAAACCACCAGAATTCACTGAAAAGTAGTATTCAACTGTAAAACAGTTGAAAGACAAGTGTGTATAGCTTCTCACGTTCAGAGAAGAGTGTATAAAGTTGTTTCTACATGTGGTGAAGTCCCACAAGTAGAAAAGAAGGCCCATTATGGGAAACAGCTAGAAATCAGTAGTCATTCAGAGCAAATACTAATGAATATCACAGAATAGTGAGAGAACAAATGTAAAAGACATCAAAATGTAAGTCTGTAGTCTAGAAAGGATGTTTTACACAGCAGAAATCCTTGAAATAGAGTTAGTTCACATGAAACCAGTGTTTCAAACCAACTGAATTCACTGAAAAGTAGTATTTAACTGTAAAACAGTTGAAAGACAAGTTTATATAGTTTAGCAAGTCTAGAGAAGAGTGTATAAAGTAGTTTCTACATGTGGTGAAGTCCCACAAGTAGAAAAGAAGGCCCATTATAGGAAACAGCTAGAAATCAGTAGTAATTCAGAGGAAATACTAATGAATATCATAGAATTTTGTGAGAACAAGTGGAAAACCATCAAAATGTAAGTTTCTAGGCTAGAAAGGATGTTGTACACTGAAGAAATCCTTGAAATAGAGTTAGTTCACATGAAACCAGTGTTTCAAACCATGGGAATTCACTGAAAAGTAGTATTCAACTGTAAAACAGTTGAAAGACAAGTTTATATAGATTCACAAGTTCAGAGAAGAGTATACAAAGTTGTTTCCACATGTGGTGAAGTCCCACAAGTATACCAGAAGGCCCATTATAGTACACTGCAAGAAAGCATTAGTAATTCAGAGCAAATACTAATGAATATCACAGAATAGTGAGAGAACAAGTGTAAAAGACATCAAAATGTAAGTCTCTAGTCTAGAAAGGATGTTGTACACTGCAGAAATCCTTGAAATAGAGTTAGTTCACATGAAACCAGTGTTTCAAACCACCAGAATTCACTGAAAAGTAGTATTCAACTGTAAAACAGTTGAAAGACAAGTGTGTATAGCTTCTCACGTTCAGAGAAGAGTGTATAAAGTTGTTTCTACATGTGGTGAAGTCCCACAAGTAGAAAAGAAGGCCCATTATGGGAAACAGCTAGAAATCAGTAGTCATTCAGAGCAAATACTAATGAATATAACAGAATAGTGAGAGAACAAATGTAAAAGACATCAAAATGTAAGTCTGCAGTCTAGAAAGGATGTTTTACACAGCAGAAATCCTTGAAATAGAGTTAGTTCACATGAAACCAGTGTTTCAAACCAACTGAATTCACTGAAAAGTAGTATTTAACTGTAAAACAGTTGAAAGACAAGTTTACATAGTTTCGCAAGTCTAGAGAAGAGTGTATAAAGTAGTTTCTACATGTGGTGAAGTCCCACAAGTAGAAAAGAAGGCCCATTATAGGAAACAGCTAGAAATCAGTAGTAATTCAGAGGAAATACTAATGAATATCATAGAATTTTGTGAGAACAAGTGGAAAACCATCAAAATGTAAGTCTCTAGTCTAGAAAGGATGTTGTACACGGCACAAATCCTTGAAATAGAGTTGGTTTACATGAAACCAGTGTTTGAAACCAACAGAATTCACTGAAAAGTAGTATTTAACTGTAAAACAGTTGAAAGACAAGTTTATATAGCTTCGCAAGTCTAGAGAAGAGTGTATAAAGTAGTTTCTACATTTGGTGAAGTCCCACAAGTAGAAAAGAAGGCTCATTATAGGAAACAAGTAGAAATCAGTAGTCATTCAGAGAAAATACTAATGAATATCACAGAATAGTGAGAGAACAAGTGTAAAAGACATCAAAATGTAAGTCTCTAGTCTAGAAAGGATGTTGTACACGGCACAAATCCTTGAAATAGAGTTGGTTTACATGAAACCAGTGTTTGAAACCATCAGAATTCACTGAAAAGTAGTATTTAACTGTAAAACAGTTGAAAGACAAGTTTATATAGCTTCGCAAGTCTAGAGAAGAGTGTATAAAGTAGTTTCTACATTTGGTGAAGTCCCACAAGTAGAAAAGAAGGCTCATTATAGGAAACAACTAGAAATCAGTAGTCATTCAGAGCAAATACTAATGAATATCACAGAATAGTGAGAGAACAAGTGTAAAAGACATCAAAATGTAAGTCTCTAGTCTAGAAAGGATGTTGTACACGGCACAAATCCTTGAAATAGAGTTAGTTCACATGAAACCAGTGTTTGAAACCACCAGAATTCACTGAAAAGTAGTATTCAACTGTAAAACAGTTGAAAGACAAGTGTGTATAGCTTCTCACGTTCAGAGAAGAGTGTATAAAGTTGTTTCTACATGTGGTGAAGTCCCACAAGTAGAAAAGAAGGCCCATTATGGGAAACAGCTAGAAATCAGTAGTCATTCAGAGCAAATACTAATGAATATCACAGAATAGTGAGAGAACAAATGTAAAAGACATCAAAATGTAAGTCTGTAGTCTAGAAAGGATGTTTTACACAGCAGAAATCCTTGAAATAGAGTTAGTTCACATGAAACCAGTGTTTCAAACCAACTGAATTCACTGAAAAGTAGTATTTAACTGTAAAACAGTTGAAAGACAAGTTTATATAGTTTAGCAAGTCTAGAGAAGAGTGTATAAAGTAGTTTCTACATGTGGTGAAGTCCCACAAGTAGAAAAGAAGGCCCATTATAGGAAACAGCTAGAAATCAGTAGTAATTCAGAGGAAATACTAATGAATATCATAGAATTTTGTGAGAACAAGTGGAAAACCATCAAAATGTAAGTTTCTAGGCTAGAAAGGATGTTGTACACTGAAGAAATCCTTGAAATAGAGTTAGTTCACATGAAACCAGTGTTTCAAACCATGGGAATTCACTGAAAAGTAGTATTCAACTGTAAAACAGTTGAAAGACAAGTTTATATAGATTCACAAGTTCAGAGAAGAGTATACAAAGTTGTTTCCACATGTGGTGAAGTCCCACAAGTATACCAGAAGGCCCATTATAGTACACTGCAAGAAAGCATTAGTAATTCAGAGCAAATACTAATGAATATCACAGAATAGTGAGAGAACAAGTGTAAAAGACATCAAAATGTAAGTCTCTAGTCTAGAAAGGATGTTGTACACTGCAGAAATCCTTGAAATAGAGTTAGTTCACATGAAACCAGTGTTTCAAACCACCAGAATTCACTGAAAAGTAGTATTCAACTGTAAAACAGTTGAAAGACAAGTGTGTATAGCTTCTCACGTTCAGAGAAGAGTGTATAAAGTTGTTTCTACATGTGGTGAAGTCCCACAAGTAGAAAAGAAGGCCCATTATGGGAAACAGCTAGAAATCAGTAGTCATTCAGAGCAAATACTAATGAATATAACAGAATAGTGAGAGAACAAATGTAAAAGACATCAAAATGTAAGTCTGCAGTCTAGAAAGGATGTTTTACACAGCAGAAATCCTTGAAATAGAGTTAGTTCACATGAAACCAGTGTTTCAAACCAACTGAATTCACTGAAAAGTAGTATTTAACTGTAAAACAGTTGAAAGACAAGTTTACATAGTTTCGCAAGTCTAGAGAAGAGTGTATAAAGTAGTTTCTACATGTGGTGAAGTCCCACAAGTAGAAAAGAAGGCCCATTATAGGAAACAGCTAGAAATCAGTAGTAATTCAGAGGAAATACTAATGAATATCATAGAATTTTGTGAGAACAAGTGGAAAACCATCAAAATGTAAGTCTCTAGTCTAGAAAGGATGTTGTACACGGCACAAATCCTTGAAATAGAGTTGGTTTACATGAAACCAGTGTTTGAAACCAACAGAATTCACTGAAAAGTAGTATTTAACTGTAAAACAGTTGAAAGACAAGTTTATATAGCTTCGCAAGTCTAGAGAAGAGTGTATAAAGTAGTTTCTACATTTGGTGAAGTCCCACAAGTAGAAAAGAAGGCTCATTATAGGAAACAAGTAGAAATCAGTAGTCATTCAGAGAAAATACTAATGAATATCACAGAATAGTGAGAGAACAAGTGTAAAAGACATCAAAATGTAAGTCTCTAGTCTAGAAAGGATGTTGTACACGGCACAAATCCTTGAAATAGAGTTGGTTTACATGAAACCAGTGTTTGAAACCATCAGAATTCACTGAAAAGTAGTATTTAACTGTAAAACAGTTGAAAGACAAGTTTATATAGCTTCGCAAGTCTAGAGAAGAGTGTATAAAGTAGTTTCTACATTTGGTGAAGTCCCACAAGTAGAAAAGAAGGCTCATTATAGGAAACAACTAGAAATCAGTAGTCATTCAGAGCAAATACTAATGAATATCACAGAATAGTGAGAGAACAAGTGTAAAAGACATCAAAATGTAAGTCTCTAGTCTAGAAAGGATGTTGTACACGGCACAAATCCTTGAAATAGAGTTAGTTCACATGAAACCAGTGTTTGAAACCACCAGAATTCACTGAAAAGTAGTATTCAACTGTAAAACAGTTGAAAGACAAGTGTGTATAGCTTCTCAAGTTCAGAGAAAAGTGTGTAAAGTTGTTTCTACATGTGGTGAAGTCCCACAAGTAGAAAAGAAAGCCCATTATGGGAAACAGCTAGAAATCAGTAGTCATTCAGAGCAAATACTAATGAATATCACAGAATAGTGAGAGAACAAATGTAAAAGACATCAAAATGTAAGTCTCTAGTCTAGAAAGGATGTTGTACACTGCACAAATCCTTGAAATAGATTTAGTTCACATGAAACCAGTGTTTCAAACCAACAGAATTCACTGAAAAGTAGTATTCAACTGTAAAACAGTTGAAAGACAAGTTTATATAGCTTCACAACTCCAGAGAAGAGTACATAAAGTTGTTTCTACATGTGGTGAAGTCCCACAAGTAGAAAAGAATGCACATTATAGGAAACAGCTAGAAATCAGTAGTCATTCAGAGCAAATACTAATGAATATCACAGAATAGTGAGAGAACAACTATAAAAGATATCAAAATGTAAGTCTCTAGTCTAGAAATGATGTTGTACACTGCAGAAATCCTTGAAATCGAGTTAGTTCACATGAAACCAGTGTTTCAAACCACCGGAATTCACTGAAAAGTAGTATTTAACTGTAAAACAGTTGAAAGACAAGTTTATATAGTTTCACAAGTATAGAGAAGAGTGTATAAAGTAGTTTCTACATGTGGTGAAGTCCCACAAGTATACCAGAAGGCCCATTATAGTACACTGCAAGAAAGCATTAGTAATTCAGAGCAAATACTAATGAATATCACAGAATAGTGAGAGAACAAGTGTAAAAGACATCAAAATGTAAGTCTCTAGTCTAGAAAGGATGTTGTACACTGCAGAACTCCTTGAAATAGAGTTAGTTCACATGAAACCAGTGTTTGAAACCACCAGAATTCACTGAAAAGTAGTATTCAACTGTAAAACAGTTGAAAGACAAGTGTGTATAGCTTCTCACGTTCAGAGAAGAGTGTATAAAGTTGTTTCTACATGTGGTGAAGTCCCAAAAGTAGAAAAGAAGGCCCATTATAGGAAACAGCTAGAAATCAGTAGTCATTCAGAGCAAATACTAATGAATATCACAGAATAGTGAGAGAACAAGTGTAAAAGACATCAAAATGTAAGTCTCTAGTCTAGAAAGGATGTTGTACACTGCAGAACTCCTTGAAATAGAGTTAGTTCACATGAAACCAGTGTTTGAAACCACCAGAATTCACTGAAAAGTAGTATTCAACTGTAAAACAGTTGAAAGACAAGTGTGTATAGCTTCTCACGTTCAGAGAAGAGTGTATAAAGTTGTTTCTACATGTGGTGAAGTCCCAAAAGTAGAAAAGAAGGCCCATTATAGGAAACAGCTAGAAATCAGTAGTCATTCAGAGCAAATACTAATGAATATCACAGAATAGTGAGAGAACAAGTGTAAAAGACATCAAAATGTAAGTCTCTAGTCTAGAAAGGATGTTGTACACGGCACAAATCCTTGAAATAGAGTTGGTTTACATGAAACCAGTGTTTGAAACCAACAGAATTCACTGAAAAGTAGTATTTAACTGTAAAACAGTTGAAAGACAAGTTTATATAGCTTCGCAAGTCTAGAGAAGAGTGTATAAAGTAGTTTCTACATTTGGTGAAGTCCCACAAGTAGAAAAGAAGGCTCATTATAGGAAACAACTAGAAATCAGTAGTCATTCAGAGCAAATACTAATGAATATCACAGAATAGTGAGAGAACAAGTGTAAAAGACATCAAAATGTAAGTCTCTAGTCTAGAAAGAATGTTGTACACGGCACAAATCCTTGAAATAGAGTTAGTTCACATGAAACCAGTGTTTGAAACCACCAGAATTCACTGAAAAGTAGTATTCAACTGTAAAACAGTTGAAAGACAAGTGTGTATAGCTTCTCAAGTTCAGAGAAAAGTGTGTAAAGTTGTTTCTACATGTGGTGAAGTCCCACAAGTAGAAAAGAAAGCCCATTATGGGAAACAGCTAGAAATCAGTAGTCATTCAGAGCAAATACTAATGAATATCACAGAATAGTGAGAGAACAAATGTAAAAGACATCAAAATGTAAGTCTCTAGTCTAGAAAGGATGTTGTACACTGCACAAATCCTTGAAATAGATTTAGTTCACATGAAACCAGTGTTTCAAACCAACAGAATTCACTGAAAAGTAGTATTCAACTGTAAAACAGTTGAAAGACAAGTTTATATAGCTTCACAACTCCAGAGAAGAGTACATAAAGTTGTTTCTACATGTGGTGAAGTCCCACAAGTAGAAAAGAATGCACATTATAGGAAACAGCTAGAAATCAGTAGTCATTCAGAGCAAATACTAATGAATATCACAGAATAGTGAGAGAACAACTATAAAAGATATCAAAATGTAAGTCTCTAGTCTAGAAATGATGTTGTACACTGCAGAAATCCTTGAAATCGAGTTAGTTCACATGAAACCAGTGTTTCAAACCACCGGAATTCACTGAAAAGTAGTATTTAACTGTAAAACAGTTGAAAGACAAGTTTATATAGTTTCACAAGTATAGAGAAGAGTGTATAAAGTAGTTTCTACATGTGGTGAAGTCCCACAAGTATACCAGAAGGCCCATTATAGTACACTGCAAGAAAGCATTAGTAATTCAGAGCAAATACTAATGAATATCACAGAATAGTGAGAGAACAAGTGTAAAAGACATCAAAATGTAAGTCTCTAGTCTAGAAAGGATGTTGTACACTGCAGAACTCCTTGAAATAGAGTTAGTTCACATGAAACCAGTGTTTGAAACCACCAGAATTCACTGAAAAGTAGTATTCAACTGTAAAACAGTTGAAAGACAAGTGTGTATAGCTTCTCACGTTCAGAGAAGAGTGTATAAAGTTGTTTCTACATGTGGTGAAGTCCCAAAAGTAGAAAAGAAGGCCCATTATAGGAAACAGCTAGAAATCAGTAGTCATTCAGAGCAAATACTAATGAATATCACAGAATAGTGAGAGAACAAGTGTAAAAGACATCAAAATGTAAGTCTCTACTCTAGAAATGATGTTGTACACTGCAGAAATCCTTGAAATAGAGTTAGTTCACATGAAACCAGTGTTTTAAACCACCGGAATTCACTGAAAAGTAGTATTTAATTATAAAACAGTTGAAAGACAAGTGTATATAGCTTCTCAAGTTCAGAGAAGAATGTATAAAGTTGTTTCTACATGTGGTGAAGTCCCACAAGTAGAAAAGAAGGCCCATTATAGTAAACAGCTAGAAATCAGTAGTCATTCAGAGCAAATACTAATGAATATCACAGAATAGTGAGAGAACAAGTGTAAAAGACATCAAAATGTAAGTCTCTAGTCTAGAAAGGATGTTGTACACGGCACAAATCCTTGAAATAGAGTTGGTTTACATGAAACCAGTGTTTGAAACCAACAGAATTCACTGAAAAGTAGTATTTAACTGTAAAACAGTTGAAAGACAAGTTTATATAGCTTCGCAAGTCTAGAGAAGAGTGTATAAAGTAGTCTCTACATTTGGTGAAGTCCCACAAGTAGAAAAGAAGGCTCATTATAGGAAACAACTAGAAATCAGTAGTCATTCAGAGCAAATACTAATGAATATCACAGAATAGTGAGAGAACAAGTGTAAAAGACATCAAAATGTAAGTCTCTAGTCTAGAAAGGATGTTGTACACGGCACAAATCCTTGAAATAGAGTTAGTTCACATGAAACCAGTGTTTGAAACCACCAGAATTCACTGAAAAGTAGTATTCAACTGTAAAACAGTTGAAAGACAAGTGTGTATAGCTTCTCAAGTTCAGAGAAAAGTGTGTAAAGTTGTTTCTACATGTGGTGAAGTCCCACAAGTAGAAAAGAAAGCCCATTATGGGAAACAGCTAGAAATCAGTAGTCATTCAGAGCAAATACTAATGAATATCACAGAATAGTGAGAGAACAACTATAAAAGATATCAAAATGTAAGTCTCTAGTCTAGAAATGATGTTGTACACTGCAGAAATCCTTGAAATCGAGTTAGTTCACATGAAACCAGTGTTTTAAACCACCAGAATTCACTGAAAAGTAGTATTTAATTATAAAACAGTTGAAAGACAAGTTTATATAGATTCACAAGTTCAGAGAAGAGTATACAAAGTTGTTTCCACATGTGGTGAAGTCCCACAAGTATACCAGAAGGCCCATTATAGGACACTGCAAGAAAGCATTAGTAATTCAGAGCAAATACTA
Source organism: Cnephaeus nilssonii (assembly GCF_951640355.1). Taxonomy (NCBI): domain Eukaryota; kingdom Metazoa; phylum Chordata; class Mammalia; order Chiroptera; family Vespertilionidae; genus Cnephaeus; species Cnephaeus nilssonii. The sequence goes on along the minus strand of NC_137076.1, from coordinate 338,118 downwards.
ATGAATATCACATAATAGTGAGAGAACAAGTGTAAAAGACATCAAAATGTAAGTCTCTAGTCTAGAAAGGATGTTGTACACTGCAGAACTCCTTGAAATAGAGTTAGTTCACATGAAACCAGTGTTTGAAACCACCAGAATTCACTGAAAAGTAGTATTCAACTGTAAAACAGTTGAAAGACAAGTGTGTATAGCTTCTCACGTTCAGAGAAGAGTGTATAAAGTTGTTTCTACATGTGGTGAAGTCCCACAAGTAGAAAAGAAGGCCCATTATGGGAAACAGCTAGAAATCAGTAGTCATTCAGAGCAAATACTAATGAATATCACAGAATAGTGAGAGAACAAATGTAAAAGACATCAAAATGTAAGTCTGTAGTCTAGAAAGGATGTTTTACACAGCAGAAATCCTTGAAATAGAGTTAGTTCACATGAAACCAGTGTTTCAAACCAACTGAATTCACTGAAAAGTAGTATTTAACTGTAAAACAGTTGAAAGACAAGTTTACATAGTTTCGCAAGTCTAGAGAAGAGTGTATAAAGTAGTTTCTACATGTGGTGAAGTCCCACAAGTAGAAAAGAAGGCCCATTATAGGAAACAGCTAGAAATCAGTAGTAATTCAGAGGAAATACTAATGAATATCATAGAATTTTGTGAGAACAAGTGGAAAACCATGATAATGTAAGTTTCTAGGCTAGAAAGGATGTTGTACACTGAAGAAATCCTTGAAATAGAGTTAGTTCACATGAAACCAGTGTTTCAAACCATGGGAATTCACTGAAAAGTAGTATTCAACTGTAAAACAGTTGAAAGACAAGTTTATATAGATTCACAAGTTCAGAGAAGAGTATACAAAGTTGTTTCCACATGTGGTGAACTCCCACAAGTATACCAGAAGGCCCATTATAGTACACTGCAAGAAAGCATTAGTAATTCAGAGCAAATACTAATGAATATCACAGAATAGTGAGAGAACAAGTGTAAAAGACATCAAAATGTAAGTCTCTAGTCTAGAAAGGATGTTGTACACTGCAGAAATCCTTGAAATAGAGTTAGTTCACATGAAACCAGTGTTTCAAACCACCAGAATTCACTGAAAAGTAGTATTCAACTGTAAAACAGTTGAAAGACAAGTGTGTATAGCTTCTCACGTTCAGAGAAGAGTGTATAAAGTTGTTTCTACATGTGGTGAAGTCCCACAAGTAGAAAAGAAGGCCCATTATGGGAAACAGCTAGAAATCAGTAGTCATTCAGAGCAAATACTAATGAATATAACAGAATAGTGAGAGAACAAATGTAAAAGACATCAAAATGTAAGTCTGCAGTCTAGAAAGGATGTTTTACACAGCAGAAATCCTTGAAATAGAGTTAGTTCACATGAAACCAGTGTTTCAAACCAACTGAATTCACTGAAAAGTAGTATTTAACTGTAAAACAGTTGAAAGACAAGTTTACATAGTTTCGCAAGTCTAGAGAAGAGTGTATAAAGTAGTTTCTACATGTGGTGAAGTCCCACAAGTAGAAAAGAAGGCCCATTATAGGAAACAGCTAGAAATCAGTAGTAATTCAGAGGAAATACTAATGAATATCATAGAATTTTGTGAGAACAAGTGGAAAACCATCAAAATGTAAGTCTCTAGTCTAGAAAGGATGTTGTACACGGCACAAATCCTTGAAATAGAGTTGGTTTACATGAAACCAGTGTTTGAAACCAACAGAATTCACTGAAAAGTAGTATTTAACTGTAAAACAGTTGAAAGACAAGTTTATATAGCTTCGCAAGTCTAGAGAAGAGTGTATAAAGTAGTTTCTACATTTGGTGAAGTCCCACAAGTAGAAAAGAAGGCTCATTATAGGAAACAAGTAGAAATCAGTAGTCATTCAGAGAAAATACTAATGAATATCACAGAATAGTGAGAGAACAAGTGTAAAAGACATCAAAATGTAAGTCTCTAGTCTAGAAAGGATGTTGTACACGGCACAAATCCTTGAAATAGAGTTAGTTCACATGAAACCAGTGTTTGAAACCACCAGAATTCACTGAAAAGTAGTATTCAACTGTAAAACAGTTGAAAGACAAGTGTGTATAGCTTCTCAAGTTCAGAGAAAAGTGTGTAAAGTTGTTTGTACATGTGGTGAAGTCCCACAAGTAGAAAAGAAGGCCCATTATGGGAAACAGCTAGAAATCAGTAGTCATTCAGAGCAAATACTAATGAATATCACAGAATAGTGAGAGAACAAATGTAAAAGACATCAAAATGTAAGTCTCTAGTCTAGAAAGGATGTTGTACACTGCACAAATCCTTGAAATAGATTTAGTTCACATGAAACCAGTGTTTCAAACCAACAGAATTCACTGAAAAGTAGTATTCAACTGTAAAACAGTTGAAAGACAAGTTTATATAGCTTCACAACTCCAGAGAAGAGTACATAAAGTTGTTTCTACATGTGGTGAAGTCCCACAAGTAGAAAAGAATGCACATTATAGGAAACAGCTAGAAATCAGTAGTCATTCAGAGCAAATACTAATGAATATCACAGAATAGTGAGAGAACAACTATAAAAGATATCAAAATGTAAGTCTCTAGTCTAGAAATGATGTTGTACACTGCAGAAATCCTTGAAATCGAGTTAGTTCACATGAAACCAGTGTTTCAAACCACCGGAATTCACTGAAAAGTAGTATTTAACTGTAAAACAGTTGAAAGACAAGTTTATATAGATTCACAAGTTCAGAGAAGAGTATACAAAGTTGTTTCCACATGTGGTGAAGTCCCACAAGTATACCAGAAGGCCCATTATAGGACACTGCAAGAAAGCATTAGTAATTCAGAGCAAATACTAATGAATATCACATAATAGTGAGAGAACAAGTGTAAAAGACATCAAAATGTAAGTCTCTAGTCTAGAAAGGATGTTGTACACTGCAGAACTCCTTGAAATAGAGTTAGTTCACATGAAACCAGTGTTTGAAACCACCAGAATTCACTGAAAAGTAGTATTCAACTGTAAAACAGTTGAAAGACAAGTGTGTATAGCTTCTCACGTTCAGAGAAGAGTGTATAAAGTTGTTTCTACATGTGGTGAAGTCCCACAAGTAGAAAAGAAGGCCCATTATGGGAAACAGCTAGAAATCAGTAGTCATTCAGAGCAAATACTAATGAATATCACAGAATAGTGAGAGAACAAATGTAAAAGACATCAAAATGTAAGTCTGTAGTCTAGAAAGGATGTTTTACACAGCAGAAATCCTTGAAATAGAGTTAGTTCACATGAAACCAGTGTTTCAAACCAACTGAATTCACTGAAAAGTAGTATTTAACTGTAAAACAGTTGAAAGACAAGTTTACATAGTTTCGCAAGTCTAGAGAAGAGTGTATAAAGTAGTTTCTACATGTGGTGAAGTCCCACAAGTAGAAAAGAAGGCCCATTATAGGAAACAGCTAGAAATCAGTAGTAATTCAGAGGAAATACTAATGAATATCATAGAATTTTGTGAGAACAAGTGGAAAACCATGATAATGTAAGTTTCTAGGCTAGAAAGGATGTTGTACACTGAAGAAATCCTTGAAATAGAGTTAGTTCACATGAAACCAGTGTTTCAAACCATGGGAATTCACTGAAAAGTAGTATTCAACTGTAAAACAGTTGAAAGACAAGTTTATATAGATTCACAAGTTCAGAGAAGAGTATACAAAGTTGTTTCCACATGTGGTGAACTCCCACAAGTATACCAGAAGGCCCATTATAGTACACTGCAAGAAAGCATTAGTAATTCAGAGCAAATACTAATGAATATCACAGAATAGTGAGAGAACAAGTGTAAAAGACATCAAAATGTAAGTCTCTAGTCTAGAAAGGATGTTGTACACTGCAGAAATCCTTGAAATAGAGTTAGTTCACATGAAACCAGTGTTTCAAACCACCAGAATTCACTGAAAAGTAGTATTCAACTGTAAAACAGTTGAAAGACAAGTGTGTATAGCTTCTCACGTTCAGAGAAGAGTGTATAAAGTTGTTTCTACATGTGGTGAAGTCCCACAAGTAGAAAAGAAGGCCCATTATGGGAAACAGCTAGAAATCAGTAGTCATTCAGAGCAAATACTAATGAATATAACAGAATAGTGAGAGAACAAATGTAAAAGACATCAAAATGTAAGTCTGCAGTCTAGAAAGGATGTTTTACACAGCAGAAATCCTTGAAATAGAGTTAGTTCACATGAAACCAGTGTTTCAAACCAACTGAATTCACTGAAAAGTAGTATTTAACTGTAAAACAGTTGAAAGACAAGTTTACATAGTTTCGCAAGTCTAGAGAAGAGTGTATAAAGTAGTTTCTACATGTGGTGAAGTCCCACAAGTAGAAAAGAAGGCCCATTATAGGAAACAGCTAGAAATCAGTAGTAATTCAGAGGAAATACTAATGAATATCATAGAATTTTGTGAGAACAAGTGGAAAACCATCAAAATGTAAGTCTCTAGTCTAGAAAGGATGTTGTACACGGCACAAATCCTTGAAATAGAGTTGGTTTACATGAAACCAGTGTTTGAAACCAACAGAATTCACTGAAAAGTAGTATTTAACTGTAAAACAGTTGAAAGACAAGTTTATATAGCTTCGCAAGTCTAGAGAAGAGTGTATAAAGTAGTTTCTACATTTGGTGAAGTCCCACAAGTAGAAAAGAAGGCTCATTATAGGAAACAAGTAGAAATCAGTAGTCATTCAGAGAAAATACTAATGAATATCACAGAATAGTGAGAGAACAAGTGTAAAAGACATCAAAATGTAAGTCTCTAGTCTAGAAAGGATGTTGTACACGGCACAAATCCTTGAAATAGAGTTAGTTCACATGAAACCAGTGTTTGAAACCACCAGAATTCACTGAAAAGTAGTATTCAACTGTAAAACAGTTGAAAGACAAGTGTGTATAGCTTCTCAAGTTCAGAGAAAAGTGTGTAAAGTTGTTTGTACATGTGGTGAAGTCCCACAAGTAGAAAAGAAGGCCCATTATGGGAAACAGCTAGAAATCAGTAGTCATTCAGAGCAAATACTAATGAATATCACAGAATAGTGAGAGAACAAATGTAAAAGACATCAAAATGTAAGTCTCTAGTCTAGAAAGGATGTTGTACACTGCACAAATCCTTGAAATAGATTTAGTTCACATGAAACCAGTGTTTCAAACCAACAGAATTCACTGAAAAGTAGTATTCAACTGTAAAACAGTTGAAAGACAAGTTTATATAGCTTCACAACTCCAGAGAAGAGTACATAAAGTTGTTTCTACATGTGGTGAAGTCCCACAAGTAGAAAAGAATGCACATTATAGGAAACAGCTAGAAATCAGTAGTCATTCAGAGCAAATACTAATGAATATCACAGAATAGTGAGAGAACAACTATAAAAGATATCAAAATGTAAGTCTCTAGTCTAGAAATGATGTTGTACACTGCAGAAATCCTTGAAATCGAGTTAGTTCACATGAAACCAGTGTTTCAAACCACCGGAATTCACTGAAAAGTAGTATTTAACTGTAAAACAGTTGAAAGACAAGTTTATATAGTTTCACAAGTATAGAGAAGAGTGTATAAAGTAGTTTCTACATGTGGTGAAGTCCCACAAGTATACCAGAAGGCCCATTATAGTACACTGCAAGAAAGCATTAGTAATTCAGAGCAAATACTAATGAATATCACAGAATAGTGAGAGAACAAGTGTAAAAGACATCAAAATGTAAGTCTCTAGTCTAGAAAGGATGTTGTACACTGCAGAACTCCTTGAAATAGAGTTAGTTCACATGAAACCAGTGTTTGAAACCACCAGAATTCACTGAAAAGTAGTATTCAACTGTAAAACAGTTGAAAGACAAGTGTGTATAGCTTCTCACGTTCAGAGAAGAGTGTATAAAGTTGTTTCTACATGTGGTGAAGTCCCAAAAGTAGAAAAGAAGGCCCATTATAGGAAACAGCTAGAAATCAGTAGTCATTCAGAGCAAATACTAATGAATATCACAGAATAGTGAGAGAACAAGTGTAAAAGACATCAAAATGTAAGTCTCTACTCTAGAAATGATGTTGTACACTGCAGAAATCCTTGAAATAGAGTTAGTTCACATGAAACCAGTGTTTTAAACCACCGGAATTCACTGAAAAGTAGTATTTAATTATAAAACAGTTGAAAGACAAGTGTATATAGCTTCTCAAGTTCAGAGAAGAATGTATAAAGTTGTTTCTACATGTGGTGAAGTCCCACAAGTAGAAAAGAAGGCCCATTATAGTAAACAGCTAGAAATCAGTAGTCATTCAGAGCAAATACTAATGAATATCACAGAATAGTGAGAGAACAAGTGTAAAAGACATCAAAATGTAAGTCTCTAGTCTAGAAAGGATGTTGTACACGGCACAAATCCTTGAAATAGAGTTGGTTTACATGAAACCAGTGTTTGAAACCAACAGAATTCACTGAAAAGTAGTATTTAACTGTAAAACAATTGAAAGACAAGTTTATATAGCTTCGCAAGTCTAGAGAAGAGTGTATAAAGTAGTTTCTACATTTGGTGAAGTCCCACAAGTAGAAAAGAAGGCTCATTATAGGAAACAACTAGAAATCAGTAGTCATTCAGAGCAAATACTAATGAATATCACAGAATAGTGAGAGAACAAGTGTAAAAGACATCAAAATGTAAGTCTCTAGTCTAGAAAGGATGTTGTACACGGCACAAATCCTTGAAATAGAGTTAGTTCACATGAAACCAGTGTTTGAAACCACCAGAATTCACTGAAAAGTAGTATTCAACTGTAAAACAGTTGAAAGACAAGTTTGTATAGCTTCTCAAGTTCAGAGAAAAGTGTGTAAAGTTGTTTCTACATGTGGTGAAGTCCCACAAGTAGAAAAGAAGGCCCATTATGGGAAACAGCTAGAAATCAGTAGTCATTCAGAGCAAATACTAATGAATATCACAGAATAGTGAGAGAACAAATGTAAAAGACATCAAAATGTAAGTCTCTAGTCTAGAAAGGATGTTGTACACTGCACAAATCCTTGAAATAGATTTAGTTCACATGAAACCAGTGTTTCAAACCAACAGAATTCACTGAAAAGTAGTATTTAACTGTAAAACAGTTGAAAGACAAGTTTACATAGTTTCGCAAGTCTAGAGAAGAGTGTATAAAGTAGTTTCTACATGTGGTGAAGTCCCACAAGTAGAAAAGAAGGCCCATTACAGGAAACAGCTAGAAATCAGTAGTAATTCAGAGGAAATACTAATGAATATCATAGAATTTTGTGAGAACAAGTGCAAAACCATCAAAATGTAAGTTTCTAGGCTAGAAAGGATGTTGTACACTGAAGAAATCCTTGAAATAGAGTTAGTTCACATGAAACCAGTGTTTCAAACCATGGGAATTCACTGAAAAGTAGTATTCAACTGTAAAACAGTTGAAAGACAAGTTTATATAGCTTCGCAAGTCCAGAGAAGAGTGTATAAAGTTGTTTCTACATGTGGTGAAGTCCCACAAGTAGAAAAGAAGGCCCATTATAGTAAACAGCTAGAAATCAGTAGTCATTCAGAGCAAATACTAATGAATATCACAGAATAGTGAGAGAAAAAGTGTAAAAGACATCAAAATGTAAGTCTCTAGTCTAGAAAGGATGTTGTACACGGCACAAATCCTTGAAATAGAGTTGGTTCACATGAAACCAGTGTTTGAAACCAACAGAATTCACTGAAAAGTAGTATTTAACTGTAAAACAGTTGAAAGACAAGTTTACATAGTTTCGCAAGTCTAGAGAAGAGTGTATAAAGTAGTTTCTACATGTGGTGAAGTCCCACAAGTAGAAAAGAAGGCCCATTATAGGAAACAGCTAGAAATCAGTAGTAATTCAGAGGAAATACTAATGAATATCATAGAATTTTGTGAGAACAAGTGGAAAACCATGAAAATGTAAGTTTCTAGGCTAGAAAGGATGTTGTACACTGAAGAAATCCTTGAAATAGAGTTAGTTCACATGAAACCAGTGTTTCAAACCATGGGAATTCACTGAAAAGTAGTATTCAACGGTAAAACAGTTGAAAGACAAGTTTATATAGATTCACAAGTTCAGAGAAGAGTATACAAAGTTGTTTCCACATGTGGTGAAGTCCCACAAGTATACCAGAAGGCCCATTATAGTACACTGCAAGAAAGCATTAGTAATTCAGAGCAAATACTAATGAATATCACAGAATAGTGAGAGAACAAGTGTAAAAGACATCAAAATGTAAGTCTCTAGTCTAGAAAGGATGTTGTACACTGCAGAAATCCTTGAAATAGAGTTAGTTCACATGAAACCAGTGTTTCAAACCACCAGAATTCACTGAAAAGTAGTATTCAACTGTAAAACAGTTGAAAGACAAGTTTATATAGTTTCACAAGTATAGAGAAGAGTGTATAAAGTAGTTTCTACATGTGGTGAAGTCCCACAAGTATACCAGAAGGCCCATTATAGTACACTGCAAGAAAGCATTAGTAATTCAGAGCAAATACTAATGAATATCACAGAATAGTGAGAGAACAAGTGTAAAAGACATCAAAATGTAAGTCTCTAGTCTAGAAAGGATGTTGTACACTGCAGAACTCCTTGAAATAGAGTTAGTTCACATGAAACCAGTGTTTGAAACCACCAGAATTCACTGAAAAGTAGTATTCAACTGTAAAACAGTTGAAAGACAAGTGTGTATAGCTTCTCACGTTCAGAGAAGAGTGTATAAAGTTGTTTCTACATGTGGTGAAGTCCCAAAAGTAGAAAAGAAGGCCCATTATAGGAAACAGCTAGAAATCAGTAGTCATTCAGAGCAAATACTAATGAATATCACAGAATAGTGAGAGAACAAGTGTAAAAGACATCAAAATGTAAGTCTCTACTCTAGAAATGATGTTGTACACTGCAGAAATCCTTGAAATAGAGTTAGTTCACATGAAACCAGTGTTTTAAACCACCGGAATTCACTGAAAAGTAGTATTTAATTATAAAACAGTTGAAAGACAAGTGTATATAGCTTCTCAAGTTCAGAGAAGAATGTATAAAGTTGTTTCTACATGTGGTGAAGTCCCACAAGTAGAAAAGAAGGCCCATTATAGTAAACAGCTAGAAATCAGTAGTCATTCAGAGCAAATACTAATGAATATCACAGAATAGTGAGAGAACAAGTGTAAAAGACATCAAAATGTAAGTCTCTAGTCTAGAAAGGATGTTGTACACGGCACAAATCCTTGAAATAGAGTTGGTTTACATGAAACCAGTGTTTGAAACCAACAGAAGTCACTGAAAAGTAGTATTTAACTGTAAAACAATTGAAAGACAAGTTTATATAGCTTCGCAAGTCTAGAGAAGAGTGTATAAAGTAGTTTCTACATTTGGTGAAGTCCCACAAGTAGAAAAGAAGGCTCATTATAGGAAACAACTAGAAATCAGTAGTCATTCAGAGCAAATACTAATGAATATCACAGAATAGTGAGAGAACAAGTGTAAAAGACATCAAAATGTAAGTCTCTAGTCTAGAAAGGATGTTGTACACGGCACAAATCCTTGAAATAGAGTTACTTCACATGAAACCAGTGTTTGAAACCACCAGAATTCACTGAAAAGTAGTATTCAACTGTAAAACAGTTGAAAGACAAGTTTGTATAGCTTCTCAAGTTCAGAGAAAAGTGTGTAAAGTTGTTTCTACATGTGGTGAAGTCCCACAAGTAGAAAAGAAGGCCCATTATGGGAAACAGCTAGAAATCAGTAGTCATTCAGAGCAAATACTAATGAATATCACAGAATAGTGAGAGAACAAATGTAAAAGACATCAAAATGTAAGTCTCTAGTCTAGAAAGGATGTTGTACACTGCACAAATCCTTGAAATAGATTTAGTTCACATGAAACCAGTGTTTCAAACCAACAGAATTCACTGAAAAGTAGTATTTAACTGTAAAACAGTTGAAAGACAAGTTTACATAGTTTCGCAAGTCTAGAGAAGAGTGTATAAAGTAGTTTCTACATGTGGTGAAGTCCCACAAGTAGAAAAGAAGGCCCATTACAGGAAACAGCTAGAAATCAGTAGTAATTCAGAGGAAATACTAATGAATATCATAGAATTTTGTGAGAACAAGTGGAAAACCATCAAAATGTAAGTTTCTAGGCTAGAAAGGATGTTGTACACTGAAGAAATCCTTGAAATAGAGTTAGTTCACATGAAACCAGTGTTTCAAACCATGGGAATTCACTGAAAAGTAGTATTCAACTGTAAAACAGTTGAAAGACAAGTTTATATAGCTTCGCAAGTCCAGAGAAGAGTGTATAAAGTTGTTTCTACATGTGGTGAAGTCCCACAAGTAGAAAAGAAGGCCCATTATAGTAAACAGCTAGAAATCAGTAGTCATTCAGAGCAAATACTAATGAATATCACAGAATAGTGAGAGAACAAGTGTAAAAGACATCAAAATGTAAGTCTCTAGTCTAGAAAGGATGTTGTACACGGCACAAATCCTTGAAATAGAGTTGGTTCACATGAAACCAGTGTTTGAAACCAACAGAATTCACTGAAAAGTAGTATTTAACTGTAAAACAGTTGAAAGACAAGTTTACATAGTTTCGCAAGTCTAGAGAAGAGTGTATAAAGTAGTTTCTACATGTGGTGAAGTCCCACAAGTAGAAAAGAAGGCCCATTATAGGAAACAGCTAGAAATCAGTAGTAATTCAGAGGAAATACTAATGAATATCATAGAATTTTGTGAGAACAAGTGGAAAACCATGAAAATGTAAGTTTCTAGGCTAGAAAGGATGTTGTACACTGAAGAAATCCTTGAAATAGAGTTAGTTCACATGAAACCAGTGTTTCAAACCATGGGAATTCACTGAAAAGTAGTATTCAACTGTAAAACAGTTGAAAGACAAGTTTATATAGATTCACAAGTTCAGAGAAGAGTATACAAAGTTGTTTCCACATGTGGTGAAGTCCCACAAGTATACCAGAAGGCCCATTATAGTACACTGCAAGAAAGCATTAGTAATTCAGAGCAAATACTAATGAATATCACAGAATAGTGAGAGAACAAGTGTAAAAGACATCAAAATGTAAGTCTCTAGTCTAGAAAGGATGTTGTACACTGCAGAAATCCTTGAAATAGAGTTAGTTCACATGAAACCAGTGTTTCAAACCACCAGAATTCACTGAAAAGTAGTATTCAACTGTAAAACAGTTGAAAGACAAGTGTGTATAGCTTCTCACGTTCAGAGAAGAGTGTATAAAGTTGTTTCTACATGTGGTGCAGTCCCACAAGTAGAAAAGAAGGCCCATTATGGGAAACAGCTAGAAATCAGTAGTCATTCAGAGCAAATACTAATGAATATAACAGAATAGTGAGAGAACAAATGTAAAAGACATCAAAATGTAAGTCTGCAGTCTAGAAAGGATGTTTTACACAGCAGAAATCCTTGAAATAGAGTTAGTTCACATGAAACCAGTGTTTCAAACCAACTGAATTCACTGAAAAGTAGTATTTAACTGTAAAACAGTTGAAAGACAAGTTTACATAGTTTCGCAAGTCTAGAGAAGAGTGTATAAAGTAGTTTCTACATGTGGTGAAGTCCCACAAGTAGAAAAGAAGGCCCATTATAGGAAACAGCTAGAAATCAGTAGTAATTCAGAGGAAATACTAATGAATATCATAGAATTTTGTGAGAACAAGTGGAAAACCATCAAAATGTAAGTCTCTAGTCTAGAAAGGATGTTGTACACGGCACAAATCCTTGAAATAGAGTTGGTTTACATGAAACCAGTGTTTGAAACCAACAGAATTCACTGAAAAGTAGTATTTAACTGTAAAACAGTTGAAAGACAAGTTTATATAGCTTCGCAAGTCTAGAGAAGAGTGTATAAAGTAGTTTCTACATTTGGTGAAGTCCCACAAGTAGAAAAGAAGGCTCATTATAGGAAACAAGTAGAAATCAGTAGTCATTCAGAGAAAATACTAATGAATATCACAGAATAGTGAGAGAACAAGTGTAAAAGACATGAAAATGTAAGTCTCTAGTCTAGAAAGGATGTTGTACACGGCACAAATCCTTGAAATAGAGTTAGTTCACATGAAACCAGTGTTTGAAACCACCAGAATTCACTGAAAAGTAGTATTCAACTGTAAAACAGTTGAAAGACAAGTGTGTATAGCTTCTCAAGTTCAGAGAAAAGTGTGTAAAGTTGTTTCTACATGTGGTGAAGTCCCACAAGTAGAAAAGAAGGCCCATTATGGGAAACAGCTAGAAATCAGTAGTCATTCAGAGCAAATACTAATGAATATCACAGAATAGTGAGAGAACAAATGTAAAAGACATCAAAATGTAAGTCTCTAGTGTAGAAAGGATGTTGTACACTGCACAAATCCTTGAAATAGATTTAGTTCACATGAAACCAGTGTTTCAAACCAACAGAATTCACTGAAAAGTAGTATTCAAGTGTAAAACAGTTGAAAGACAAGTTTATATAGCTTCACAACTCCAGAGAAGAGTACATAAAGTTGTTTCTACATGTGGTGAAGTCCCACAAGTAGAAAAGAATGCACATTATAGGAAACAGCTAGAAATCAGTAGTCATTCAGAGCAAATACTAATGAATATCACAGAATAGTGAGAGAACAACTATAAAAGATATCAAAATGTAAGTCTCTAGTCTAGAAATGATGTTGTACACTGCAGAAATCCTTGAAATCGAGTTAGTTCACATGAAACCAGTGTTTCAAACCACCGGAATTCACTGAAAAGTAGTATTTAACTGTAAAACAGTTGAAAGACAAGTTTATATAGTTTCACAAGTATAGAGAAGAGTGTATAAAGTAGTTTCTACATGTGGTGAAGTCCCACAAGTAGAAAAGAAGGCCCATTACAGGAAACAGCTAGAAATCAGTAGTAATTCAGAGGAAATACTAATGAATATCATAGAATTTTGTGAGAACAAGTGGAAAACCATCAAAATGTAAGTTTCTAGGCTAGAAAGGATGTTGTACACTGAAGAAATCCTTGAAATAGAGTTAGTTCACATGAAACCAGTGTTTCAAACCATGGGAATTCACTGAAAAGTAGTATTCAACTGTAAAACAGTTGAAAGACAAGTTTATATAGATTCACAAGTTCAGAGAAGAGTATACAAAGTTGTTTCCACATGTGGTGAAGTCCCACAAGTATACCAGAAGGCCCATTATAGTACACTGCAAGAAAGCATTAGTAATTCAGAGCAAATACTAATGAATATCACAGAATAGTGAGAGAACAAGTGTAAAAGACATCAAAATGTAAGTCTCTAGTCTAGAAAGGATGTTGTACACTGCAGAACTCCTTGAAATAGAGTTAGTTCACATGAAACCAGTGTTTGAAACCACCAGAATTCACTGAAAAGTAGTATTCAACTGTAAAACAGTTGAAAGACAAGTGTGTATAGCTTCTCACGTTCAGAGAAGAGTGTATAAAGTTGTTTCTACATGTGGTGAAGTCCCAAAAGTAGAAAAGAAGGCCCATTATAGGAAACAGCTAGAAATCAGTAGTCATTCAGAGCAAATACTAATGAATATCACAGAATAGTGAGAGAACAAGTGTAAAAGACATCAAAATGTAAGTCTCTACTCTAGAAATGATGTTGTACACTGCAGAAATCCTTGAAATAGAGTTAGTTCACATGAAACCAGTGTTTTAAACCACCGGAATTCACTGAAAAGTAGTATTTAATTATAAAACAGTTGAAAGACAAGTGTATATAGCTTCTCAAGTTCAGAGAAGAATGTATAAAGTTGTTTCTACATGTGGTGAAGTCCCACAAGTAGAAAAGAAGGCCCATTATAGTAAACAGCTAGAAATCAGTAGTCATTCAGAGCAAATACTAATGAATATCACAGAATAGTGAGAGAACAAGTGTAAAAGACATCAAAATGTAAGTCTCTAGTCTAGAAAGGATGTTGTACACGGCACAAATCCTTGAAATAGAGTTGGTTTACATGAAACCAGTGTTTGAAACCAACAGAAGTCACTGAAAAGTAGTATTTAACTGTAAAACAATTGAAAGACAAGTTTATATAGCTTCGCAAGTCTAGAGAAGAGTGTATAAAGTAGTTTCTACATTTGGTGAAGTCCCACAAGTAGAAAAGAAGGCTCATTATAGGAAACAACTAGAAATCAGTAGTCATTCAGAGCAAATACTAATGAATATCACAGAATAGTGAGAGAACAAGTGTAAAAGACATCAAAATGTAAGTCTCTAGTCTAGAAAGGATGTTGTACACGGCACAAATCCTTGAAATAGAGTTACTTCACATGAAACCAGTGTTTGAAACCACCAGAATTCACTGAAAAGTAGTATTCAACTGTAAAACAGTTGAAAGACAAGTTTGTATAGCTTCTCAAGTTCAGAGAAAAGTGTGTAAAGTTGTTTCTACATGTGGTGAAGTCCCACAAGTAGAAAAGAAGGCCCATTATGGGAAACAGCTAGAAATCAGTAGTCATTCAGAGCAAATACTAATGAATATCACAGAATAGTGAGAGAACAAATGTAAAAGACATCAAAATGTAAGTCTCTAGTCTAGAAAGGATGTTGTACACTGCACAAATCCTTGAAATAGATTTAGTTCACATGAAACCAGTGTTTCAAACCAACAGAATTCACTGAAAAGTAGTATTTAACTGTAAAACAGTTGAAAGACAAGTTTACATAGTTTCGCAAGTCTAGAGAAGAGTGTATAAAGTAGTTTCTACATGTGGTGAAGTCCCACAAGTAGAAAAGAAGGCCCATTACAGGAAACAGCTAGAAATCAGTAGTAATTCAGAGGAAATACTAATGAATATCATAGAATTTTGTGAGAACAAGTGGAAAACCATCAAAATGTAAGTTTCTAGGCTAGAAAGGATGTTGTACACTGAAGAAATCCTTGAAATAGAGTTAGTTCACATGAAACCAGTGTTTCAAACCATGGGAATTCACTGAAAAGTAGTATTCAACTGTAAAACAGTTGAAAGACAAGTTTATATAGCTTCGCAAGTCCAGAGAAGAGTGTATAAAGTTGTTTCTACATGTGGTGAAGTCCCACAAGTAGAAAAGAAGGCCCATTATAGTAAACAGCTAGAAATCAGTAGTCATTCAGAGCAAATACTAATGAATATCACAGAATAGTGAGAGAACAAGTGTAAAAGACATCAAAATGTAAGTCTCTAGTCTAGAAAGGATGTTGTACACGGCACAAATCCTTGAAATAGAGTTGGTTCACATGAAACCAGTGTTTGAAACCAACAGAATTCACTGAAAAGTAGTATTTAACTGTAAAACAGTTGAAAGACAAGTTTACATAGTTTCGCAAGTCTAGAGAAGAGTGTATAAAGTAGTTTCTACATGTGGTGAAGTCCCACAAGTAGAAAAGAAGGCCCATTATAGGAAACAGCTAGAAATCAGTAGTAATTCAGAGGAAATACTAATGAATATCATAGAATTTTGTGAGAACAAGTGGAAAACCATGAAAATGTAAGTTTCTAGGCTAGAAAGGATGTTGTACACTGAAGAAATCCTTGAAATAGAGTTAGTTCACATGAAACCAGTGTTTCAAACCATGGGAATTCACTGAAAAGTAGTATTCAACTGTAAAACAGTTGAAAGACAAGTTTATATAGATTCACAAGTTCAGAGAAGAGTATACAAAGTTGTTTCCACATGTGGTGAAGTCCCACAAGTATACCAGAAGGCCCATTATAGTACACTGCAAGAAAGCATTAGTAATTCAGAGCAAATACTAATGAATATCACAGAATAGTGAGAGAACAAGTGTAAAAGACATCAAAATGTAAGTCTCTAGTCTAGAAAGGATGTTGTACACTGCAGAAATCCTTGAAATAGAGTTAGTTCACATGAAACCAGTGTTTCAAACCACCAGAATTCACTGAAAAGTAGTATTCAACTGTAAAACAGTTGAAAGACAAGTGTGTATAGCTTCTCACGTTCAGAGAAGAGTGTATAAAGTTGTTTCTACATGTGGTGCAGTCCCACAAGTAGAAAAGAAGGCCCATTATGGGAAACAGCTAGAAATCAGTAGTCATTCAGAGCAAATACTAATGAATATAACAGAATAGTGAGAGAACAAATGTAAAAGACATCAAAATGTAAGTCTGCAGTCTAGAAAGGATGTTTTACACAGCAGAAATCCTTGAAATAGAGTTAGTTCACATGAAACCAGTGTTTCAAACCAACTGAATTCACTGAAAAGTAGTATTTAACTGTAAAACAGTTGAAAGACAAGTTTACATAGTTTCGCAAGTCTAGAGAAGAGTGTATAAAGTAGTTTCTACATGTGGTGAAGTCCCACAAGTAGAAAAGAAGGCCCATTATAGGAAACAGCTAGAAATCAGTAGTAATTCAGAGGAAATACTAATGAATATCATAGAATTTTGTGAGAACAAGTGGAAAACCATCAAAATGTAAGTCTCTAGTCTAGAAAGGATGTTGTACACGGCACAAATCCTTGAAATAGAGTTGGTTTACATGAAACCAGTGTTTGAAACCAACAGAATTCACTGAAAAGTAGTATTTAACTGTAAAACAGTTGAAAGACAAGTTTATATAGCTTCGCAAGTCTAGAGAAGAGTGTATAAAGTAGTTTCTACATTTGGTGAAGTCCCACAAGTAGAAAAGAAGGCTCATTATAGGAAACAAGTAGAAATCAGTAGTCATTCAGAGAAAATACTAATGAATATCACAGAATAGTGAGAGAACAAGTGTAAAAGACATGAAAATGTAAGTCTCTAGTCTAGAAAGGATGTTGTACACGGCACAAATCCTTGAAATAGAGTTAGTTCACATGAAACCAGTGTTTGAAACCACCAGAATTCACTGAAAAGTAGTATTCAACTGTAAAACAGTTGAAAGACAAGTGTGTATAGCTTCTCAAGTTCAGAGAAAAGTGTGTAAAGTTGTTTCTACATGTGGTGAAGTCCCACAAGTAGAAAAGAATGCACATTATAGGAAACAGCTAGAAATCAGTAGTCATTCAGAGCAAATACTAATGAATATCACAGAATAGTGAGAGAACAACTATAAAAGATATCAAAATGTAAGTCTCTAGTCTAGAAATGATGTTGTACACTGCAGAAATCCTTGAAATCGAGTTAGTTCACATGAAACCAGTGTTTCAAACCACCGGAATTCACTGAAAAGTAGTATTTAACTGTAAAACAGTTGAAAGACAAGTTTATATAGTTTCACAAGTATAGAGAAGAGTGTATAAAGTAGTTTCTACATGTGGTGAAGTCCCACAAGTAGAAAAGAAGGCCCATTACAGGAAACAGCTAGAAATCAGTAGTAATTCAGAGGAAATACTAATGAATATCATAGAATTTTGTGAGAACAAGTGGAAAACCATCAAAATGTAAGTTTCTAGGCTAGAAAGGATGTTGTACACTGAAGAAATCCTTGAAATAGAGTTAGTTCACATGAAACCAGTGTTTCAAACCATGGGAATTCACTGAAAAGTAGTATTCAACTGTAAAACAGTTGAAAGACAAGTTTATATAGCTTCGCAAGTCCAGAGAAGAGTGTATAAAGTTGTTTCTACATGTGGTGAAGTCCCACAAGTAGAAAAGAAGGCCCATTATAGTAAACAGCTAGAAATCAGTAGTCATTCAGAGCAAATACTAATGAATATCACAGAATAGTGAGAGAACAAGTGTAAAAGACATCAAAATGTAAGTCTCTAGTCTAGAAAGGATGTTGTACACGGCACAAATCCTTGAAATAGAGTTGGTTCACATGAAACCAGTGTTTGAAACCAACAGAATTCACTGAAAAGTAGTATTTAACTGTAAAACAGTTGAAAGACAAGTTTACATAGTTTCGCAAGTCTAGAGAAGAGTGTATAAAGTAGTTTCTACATGTGGTGAAGTCCCACAAGTAGAAAAGAAGGCCCATTATAGGAAACAGCTAGAAATCAGTAGTAATTCAGAGGAAATACTAATGAATATCATAGAATTTTGTGAGAACAAGTGGAAAACCATGAAAATGTAAGTTTCTAGGCTAGAAAGGATGTTGTACACTGAAGAAATCCTTGAAATAGAGTTAGTTCACATGAAACCAGTGTTTCAAACCATGGGAATTCACTGAAAAGTAGTATTCAACTGTAAAACAGTTGAAAGACAAGTTTATATAGATTCACAAGTTCAGAGAAGAGTATACAAAGTTGTTTCCACATGTGGTGAAGTCCCACAAGTATACCAGAAGGCCCATTATAGTACACTGCAAGAAAGCATTAGTAATTCAGAGCAAATACTAATGAATATCACAGAATAGTGAGAGAACAAGTGTAAAAGACATCAAAATGTAAGTCTCTAGTCTAGAAAGGATGTTGTACACTGCAGAAATCCTTGAAATAGAGTTAGTTCACATGAAACCAGTGTTTCAAACCACCAGAATTCACTGAAAAGTAGTATTCAACTGTAAAACAGTTGAAAGACAAGTGTGTATAGCTTCTCACGTTCAGAGAAGAGTGTATAAAGTTGTTTCTACATGTGGTGCAGTCCCACAAGTAGAAAAGAAGGCCCATTATGGGAAACAGCTAGAAATCAGTAGTCATTCAGAGCAAATACTAATGAATATAACAGAATAGTGAGAGAACAAATGTAAAAGACATCAAAATGTAAGTCTGCAGTCTAGAAAGGATGTTTTACACAGCAGAAATCCTTGAAATAGAGTTAGTTCATATGAAACCAGTGTTTCAAACCAACTGAATTCACTGAAAAGTAGTATTTAACTGTAAAACAGTTGAAAGACAAGTTTACATAGTTTCGCAAGTCTAGAGAAGAGTGTATAAAGTAGTTTCTACATGTGGTGAAGTCCCACAAGTAGAAAAGAAGGCCCATTATAGGAAACAGCTAGAAATCAGTAGTAATTCAGAGGAAATACTAATGAATATCATAGAATTTTGTGAGAACAAGTGGAAAACCATCAAAATGTAAGTCTCTAGTCTAGAAAGGATGTTGTACACGGCACAAATCCTTGAAATAGAGTTGGTTTACATGAAACCAGTGTTTGAAACCAACAGAATTCACTGAAAAGTAGTATTTAACTGTAAAACAGTTGAAAGACAAGTTTATATAGCTTCGCAAGTCTAGAGAAGAGTGTATAAAGTAGTTTCTACATTTGGTGAAGTCCCACAAGTAGAAAAGAAGGCTCATTATAGGAAACAAGTAGAAATCAGTAGTCATTCAGAGAAAATACTAATGAATATCACAGAATAGTGAGAGAACAAGTGTAAAAGACATCAAAATGTAAGTCTCTAGTCTAGAAAGGATGTTGTACACGGCACAAATCCTTGAAATAGAGTTAGTTCACATGAAACCAGTGTTTGAAACCACCAGAATTCACTGAAAAGTAGTATTCAACTGTAAAACAGTTGAAAGACAAGTGTGTATAGCTTCTCAAGTTCAGAGAAAAGTGTGTAAAGTTGTTTCTACATGTGGTGAAGTCCCACAAGTAGAAAAGAAGGCCCATTATGGGAAACAGCTAGAAATCAGTAGTCATTCAGAGCAAATACTAATGAATATCACAGAATAGTGAGAGAACAAATGTAAAAGACATCAAAATGTAAGTCTCTAGTCTAGAAAGGATGTTGTACACTGCACAAATCCTTGAAATAGATTTAGTTCACATGAAACCAGTGTTTCAAACCAACAGAATTCACTGAAAAGTAGTATTCAACTGTAAAACAGTTGAAAGACAAGTTTATATAGCTTCACAACTCCAGAGAAGAGTACATAAAGTTGTTTCTACATGTGGTGAAGTCCCACAAGTAGAAAAGAATGCACATTATAGGAAACAGCTAGAAATCAGTAGTCATTCAGAGCAAATACTAATGAATATCACAGAATAGTGAGAGAACAACTATAAAAGATATCAAAATGTAAGTCTCTAGTCTAGAAATGATGTTGTACACTGCAGAAATCCTTGAAATCGAGTTAGTTCACATGAAACCAGTGTTTCAAACCACCGGAATTCACTGAAAAGTAGTATTTAACTGTAAAACAGTTGAAAGACAAGTTTATATAGTTTCGCAAGTATAGAGAAGAGTGTATAAAGTAGTTTCTACATGTGGTGAAGTCCCACAAGTATACCAGAAGGCCCATTATAGTACACTGCAAGAAAGCATTAGTAATTCAGAGCAAATACTAATGAATATCACAGAATAGTGAGAGAACAAGTGTAAAAGACATCAAAATGTAAGTCTCTAGTCTAGAAAGGATGTTGTACACTGCAGAACTCCTTGAAATAGAGTTAGTTCACATGAAACAAGTGTTTGAAACCACCAGAATTCACTGAAAAGTAGTATTCAACTGTAAAACAGTTGAAAGACAAGTGTGTATAGCTTCTCACGTTCAGAGAAGAGTGTATAAAGTTGTTTCTACATGTGGTGAAGTCCCAAAAGTAGAAAAGAAGGCCCATTATAGGAAACAGCTAGAAATCAGTAGTCATTCAGAGCAAATACTAATGAATATCACAGAATAGTGAGAGAACAAGTGTAAAAGACATCAAAATGTAAGTCTCTACTCTAGAAATGATGTTGTACACTGCAGAAATCCTTGAAATAGAGTTAGTTCACATGAAACCAGTGTTTTAAACCACCGGAATTCACTGAAAAGTAGTATTTAATTATAAAACAGTTGAAAGACAAGTGTATATAGCTTCTCAAGTTCAGAGAAGAATGTATAAAGTTGTTTCTACATGTGGTGAAGTCCCACAAGTAGAAAAGAAGGCCCATTATAGTAAACAGCTAGAAATCAGTAGTCATTCAGAGCAAATACTAATGAATATCACAGAAGAGTGAGAGAACAAGTGTAAAAGACATCAAAATGTAAGTCTCTAGTCTAGAAAGGATGTTGTACACGGCACAAATCCTTGAAATAGAGTTGGTTTACATGAAACCAGTGTTTGAAACCAACAGAATTCACTGAAAAGTAGTATTTAACTGTAAAACAGTTGAAAGACAAGTTTATATAGCTTCGCAAGTCTACAGAAGAGTGTATAAAGTAGTTTCTACATTTGGTGAAGTCCCACAAGTAGAAAAGAAGGCTCATTATAGGAAACAACTAGAAATCAGTAGTCATTCAGAGCAAATACTAATGAATATCACAGAATAGTGAGAGAACAAGTGTAAAAGACATCAAAATGTAAGTCTCTAGTCTAGAAAGGATGTTGTACACGGCACAAATCCTTGAAATAGAGTTAGTTCACATGAAACCAGTGTTTGAAACCACCAGAATTCACTGAAAAGTAGTATTCAACTGTAAAACAGTTGAAAGACAAGTTTGTATAGCTTCTCAAGTTCAGAGAAAAGTGTGTAAAGTTGTTTCTACATGTGGTGAAGTCCCACAAGTAGAAAAGAAGGCCCATTATGGGAAACAGCTAGAAATCAGTAGTCATTCAGAGCAAATACTAATGAATATCACAGAATAGTGAGAGAACAAATGTAAAAGACATCAAAATGTAAGTCTCTAGTCTAGAAAGGATGTTGTACACTGCACAAATCCTTGAAATAGATTTAGTTCACATGAAACCAGTGTTTCAAACCAACAGAATTCACTGAAAAGTAGTATTTAACTGTAAAACAGTTGAAAGACAAGTTTACATAGTTTCGCAAGTCTAGAGAAGAGTGTATAAAGTAGTTTCTACATGTGGTGAAGTCCCACAAGTAGAAAAGAAGGCCCATTACAGGAAACAGCTAGAAATCAGTAGTAATTCAGAGGAAATACTAATGAATATCATAGAATTTTGTGAGAACAAGTGGAAAACCATCAAAATGTAAGTTTCTAGGCTAGAAAGGATGTTGTACACTGAAGAAATCCTTGAAATAGAGTTAGTTCACATGAAACCAGTGTTTCAAACCATGGGAATTCACTGAAAAGTAGTATTCAACTGTAAAACAGTTGAAAGACAAGTTTATATAGCTTCGCAAGTCCAGAGAAGAGTGTATAAAGTTGTTTCTACATGTGGTGAAGTCCCACAAGTAGAAAAGAAGGCCCATTATAGTAAACAGCTAGAAATCAGTAGTCATTCAGAGCAAATACTAATGAATATCACAGAATAGTGAGAGAACAAGTGTAAAAGACATCAAAATGTAAGTCTCTAGTCTAGAAAGGATGTTGTACACGGCACAAATCCTTGAAATAGAGTTGGTTCACATGAAACCAGTGTTTGAAACCAACAGAATTCACTGAAAAGTAGTATTTAACTGTAAAACAGTTGAAAGACAAGTTTACATAGTTTCGCAAGTCTAGAGAAGAGTGTATAAAGTAGTTTCTACATGTGGTGAAGTCCCACAAGTAGAAAAGAAGGCCCATTATAGGAAACAGCTAGAAATCAGTAGTAATTCAGAGGAAATACTAATGAATATCATAGAATTTTGTGAGAACAAGTGGAAAACCATGAAAATGTAAGTTTCTAGGCTAGAAAGGATGTTGTACACTGAAGAAATCCTTGAAATAGAGTTAGTTCACATGAAACCAGTGTTTCAAACCATGGGAATTCACTGAAAAGTAGTATTCAACTGTAAAACAGTTGAAAGACAAGTTTATATAGATTCACAAGTTCAGAGAAGAGTATACAAAGTTGTTTCCACATGTGGTGAAGTCCCACAAGTATACCAGAAGGCCCATTATAGTACACTGCAAGAAAGCATTAGTAATTCAGAGCAAATACTAATGAATATCACAGAATAGTGAGAGAACAAGTGTAAAAGACATCAAAATGTAAGTCTCTAGTCTAGAAAGGATGTTGTACACTGCAGAAATCCTTGAAATAGAGTTAGTTCACATGAAACCAGTGTTTCAAACCACCAGAATTCACTGAAAAGTAGTATTCAACTGTAAAACAGTTGAAAGACAAGTGTGTATAGCTTCTCACGTTCAGAGAAGAGTGTATAAAGTTGTTTCTACATGTGGTGCAGTCCCACAAGTAGAAAAGAAGGCCCATTATGGGAAACAGCTAGAAATCAGTAGTCATTCAGAGCAAATACTAATGAATATAACAGAATAGTGAGAGAACAAATGTAAAAGACATCAAAATGTAAGTCTGCAGTCTAGAAAGGATGTTTTACACAGCAGAAATCCTTGAAATAGAGTTAGTTCATATGAAACCAGTGTTTCAAACCAACTGAATTCACTGAAAAGTAGTATTTAACTGTAAAACAGTTGAAAGACAAGTTTACATAGTTTCGCAAGTCTAGAGAAGAGTGTATAAAGTAGTTTCTACATGTGGTGAAGTCCCACAAGTAGAAAAGAAGGCCCATTATAGGAAACAGCTAGAAATCAGTAGTAATTCAGAGGAAATACTAATGAATATCATAGAATTTTGTGAGAACA
This sequence comes from Cnephaeus nilssonii, assembly GCF_951640355.1. NCBI lineage: Eukaryota > Metazoa > Chordata > Mammalia > Chiroptera > Vespertilionidae > Cnephaeus > Cnephaeus nilssonii. Next base: position 314,724 of record NC_137076.1, on the reverse strand, counting down.
AGTGGAAAACCATCAAAATGTAAGTCTCTAGTCTAGAAAGGATGTTGTACACGGCACAAATCCTTGAAATAGAGTTGGTTTACATGAAACCAGTGTTTGAAACCAACAGAATTCACTGAAAAGTAGTATTTAACTGTAAAACAGTTGAAAGACAAGTTTATATAGCTTCGCAAGTCTAGAGAAGAGTGTATAAAGTAGTTTCTACATTTGGTGAAGTCCCACAAGTAGAAAAGAAGGCTCATTATAGGAAACAAGTAGAAATCAGTAGTCATTCAGAGAAAATACTAATGAATATCACAGAATAGTGAGAGAACAAGTGTAAAAGACATCAAAATGTAAGTCTCTAGTCTAGAAAGGATGTTGTACACGGCACAAATCCTTGAAATAGAGTTAGTTCACATGAAACCAGTGTTTGAAACCACCAGAATTCACTGAAAAGTAGTATTCAACTGTAAAACAGTTGAAAGACAAGTGTGTATAGCTTCTCAAGTTCAGAGAAAAGTGTGTAAAGTTGTTTCTACATGTGGTGAAGTCCCACAAGTAGAAAAGAAGGCCCATTATGGGAAACAGCTAGAAATCAGTAGTCATTCAGAGCAAATACTAATGAATATCACAGAATAGTGAGAGAACAAATGTAAAAGACATCAAAATGTAAGTCTCTAGTCTAGAAAGGATGTTGTACACTGCACAAATCCTTGAAATAGATTTAGTTCACATGAAACCAGTGTTTCAAACCAACAGAATTCACTGAAAAGTAGTATTCAACTGTAAAACAGTTGAAAGACAAGTTTATATAGCTTCACAACTCCAGAGAAGAGTACATAAAGTTGTTTCTACATGTGGTGAAGTCCCACAAGTATACCAGAAGGCCCATTATAGTACACTGCAAGAAAGCATTAGTAATTCAGAGCAAATACTAATGAATATCACAGAATAGTGAGAGAACAAGTGTAAAAGACATCAAAATGTAAGTCTCTAGTCTAGAAAGGATGTTGTACACTGCAGAACTCCTTGAAATAGAGTTAGTTCACATGAAACCAGTGTTTGAAACCACCAGAATTCACTGAAAAGTAGTATTCAACTGTAAAACAGTTGAAAGACAAGTGTGTATAGCTTCTCACGTTCAGAGAAGAGTGTATAAAGTTGTTTCTACATGTGGTGAAGTCCCAAAAGTAGAAAAGAAGGCCCATTATAGGAAACAGCTAGAAATCAGTAGTCATTCAGAGCAAATACTAATGAATATCACAGAATAGTGAGAGAACAAGTGTAAAAGACATCAAAATGTAAGTCTCTACTCTAGAAATGATGTTGTACACTGCAGAAATCCTTGAAATAGAGTTAGTTCACATGAAACCAGTGTTTTAAACCACCGGAATTCACTGAAAAGTAGTATTTAATTATAAAACAGTTGAAAGACAAGTGTATATAGCTTCTCAAGTTCAGAGAAGAATGTATAAAGTTGTTTCTACATGTGGTGAAGTCCCACAAGTAGAAAAGAAGGCCCATTATAGTAAACAGCTAGAAATCAGTAGTCATTCAGAGCAAATACTAATGAATATCACAGAAGAGTGAGAGAACAAGTGTAAAAGACATCAAAATGTAAGTCTCTAGTCTAGAAAGGATGTTGTACACGGCACAAATCCTTGAAATAGAGTTGGTTTACATGAAACCAGTGTTTGAAACCAACAGAATTCACTGAAAAGTAGTATTCAACTGTAAAACAGTTGAAAGACAAGTGTGTATAGCTTCTCAAGTTCAGAGAAAAGTGTGTAAAGTTGTTTCTACATGTGGTGAAGTCCCACAAGTAGAAAAGAAAGCCCATTATGGGAAACAGCTAGAAATCAGTAGTCATTCAGAGCAAATACTAATGAATATCACAGAACAGTGAGAGAACAAATGTAAAAGACATCAAAATGTAAGTCTCTAGTCTAGAAAGGATGTTGTACACTGCACAAATCCTTGAAATAGATTTAGTTCACATGAAACCAGTGTTTCAAACCAACAGAATTCACTGAAAAGTAGTATTCAACTGTAAAACAGTTGAAAGACAAGTTTATATAGCTTCACAACTCCAGAGAAGAGTACATAAAGTTGTTTCTACATGTGGTGAAGTCCCACAAGTAGAAAAGAATGCACATTATAGGAAACAGCTAGAAATCAGTAGTCATTCAGAGCAAATACTAAAGAATATCACAGAATAGTGAGAGAACAACTATAAAAGATATCAAAATGTAAGTCTCTAGTCTAGAAATGATGTTGTACACTGCAGAAATCCTTGAAATCGAGTTAGTTCACATGAAACCAGTGTTTCAAACCACCGGAATTCACTGAAAAGTAGTATTTAACTGTAAAACAGTTGAAAGACAAGTTTATATAGTTTCACAAGTATAGAGAAGAGTGTATAAAGTAGTTTCTACATGTGGTGAAGTCCCACAAGTATACCAGAAGGCTCATTATAGTACACTGCAAGAAAGCATTAGTAATTCAGAGCAAATACTAATGAATATCACAGAATAGTGAGAGAACAAGTGTAAAAGACATCAAAATGTAAGTCTCTAGTCTAGAAAGGATGTTGTACACTGCAGAACTCCTTGAAATAGAGTTAGTTCACATGAAACCAGTGTTTGAAACCACCAGAATTCACTGAAAAGTAGTATTCAACTGTAAAACAGTTGAAAGACAAGTGTGTATAGCTTCTCACGTTCAGAGAAGAGTGTATAAAGTTGTTTCTACATGTGGTGAAGTCCCAAAAGTAGAAAAGAAGGCCCATTATAGGAAACAGCTAGAAATCAGTAGTCATTCAGAGCAAATACTAATGAATATCACAGAATAGTGAGAGAACAAGTGTAAAAGACATCAAAATGTAAGTCTCTAGTCTAGAAAGGATGTTGTACACGGCACAAATCCTTGAAATAGAGTTGGTTTACATGAAACCAGTGTTTGAAACCAACAGAATTCACTGAAAAGTAGTATTTAACTGTAAAACAGTTGAAAGACAAGTTTATATAGCTTCGCAAGTCTAGAGAAGAGTGTATAAAGTAGTTTCTACATTTGGTGAAGTCCCACAAGTAGAAAAGAAGGCTCATTATAGGAAACAACTAGAAATCAGTAGTCATTCAGAGCAAATACTAATGAATATCACAGAATAGTGAGAGAACAAGTGTAAAAGACATCAAAATATAAGTCTCTAGTCTAGAAAGGATGTTGTACACGGCACAAATCCTTGAAATAGAGTTAGTTCACATGAAACCAGTGTTTGAAACCACCAGAATTCACTGAAAAGTAGTATTCAACTGTAAAACAGTTGAAAGACAAGTGTGTATAGCTTCTCAAGTTCAGAGAAAAGTGTGTAAAGTTGTTTCTACATGTGGTGAAGTCCCACAAGTAGAAAAGAAGGCCCATTATGGGAAACAGCTAGAAATCAGTAGTCATTCAGAGCAAATACTAATGAATATCACAGAATAGTGAGAGAACAAATGTAAAAGACATCAAAATGTAAGTCTCTAGTCTAGAAAGGATGTTGTACACTGCACAAATCCTTGAAATAGATTTAGTTCACATGAAACCAGTGTTTCAAACCAACAGAATTCACTGAAAAGTAGTATTCAACTGTAAAACAGTTGAAAGACAAGTTTATATAGCTTCACAACTCCAGAGAAGAGTACATAAAGTTGTTTCTACATGTGGTGAAGTCCCACAAGTAGAAAAGAATGCACATTATAGGAAACAGCTAGAAATCAGTAGTCATTCAGAGCAAATACTAATGAATATCACAGAATAGTGAGAGAACAACTATAAAAGATATCAAAATGTAAGTCTCTAGTCTAGAAATGATGTTGTACACTGCAGAAATCCTTGAAATCGAGTTAGTTCACATGAAACCAGTGTTTCAAACCACCGGAATTCACTGAAAAGTAGTATTTAACTGTAAAACAGTTGAAAGACAAGTTTATATAGTTTCGCAAGTATAGAGAAGAGTGTATAAAGTAGTTTCTACATGTGGTGAAGTCCCACAAGTAGAAAAGATGGCCCATTATAGGAAACAGCTAGAAATCAGTAGTAATTCAGAGGAAATACTAATGAATATCATACAATTTTGTGAGAACAAGTGGAAAACCATCAAAATGTAAGTTTCTAGGCTAGAAAGGATGTTGTACACTGAAGAAATCCTTGAAATAGAGTTAGTTCACATGAAACCAGTGTTTCAAACCATGGGAATTCACTGAAAAGTAGTATTCAACTGTAAAACAGTTGAAAGACAAGTTTATATAGATTCACAAGTTCAGAGAAGAGTATACAAAGTTGTTTCCACATGTGGTGAAGTCCCACAAGTATACCAGAAGGCCCATTATAGGACACTGCAAGAAAGCATTAGTAATTCAGAGCAAATACTAATGAATATCACAGAATAGTGAGAGAACAAGTGTAAAAGACATCAAAATGTAAGTCTCTAGTCTAGAAAGGATGTTGTACACTGCAGAACTCCTTGAAATAGAGTTAGTTCACATGAAACCAGTGTTTGAAACCACCAGAATTCACTGAAAAGTAGTATTCAACTGTAAAACAGTTGAAAGACAAGTGTGTATAGCTTCTCACGTTCAGAGAAGAGTGTATAAAGTTGTTTCTACATGTGGTGAAGTCCCACAAGTAGAAAAGAAGGCCCATTATGGGAAACAGCTAGAAATCAGTAGTCATTCAGAGCAAATACTAATGAATATAACAGAATAGTGAGAGAACAAATGTAAAAGACATCAAAATGTAAGTCTGTAGTCAGAAAGGATGTTTTACACAGCAGAAATCCTTGAAATAGAGTTAGTTCACATGAAACCAGTGTTTCAAACCAACTGAATTCACTGAAAAGTAGTATTTAACTGTAAAACAGTTGAAAGACAAGTTTACATAGTTTCGCAAGTCTAGAGAAGAGTGTATAAAGTAGTTTCTACATGTGGTGAAGTCCCACAAGTAGAAAAGAAGGCCCATTACAGGAAACAGCTAGAAATCAGTAGTAATTCAGAGGAAATACTAATGAATATCATAGAATTTTGTGAGAACAAGTGGAAAACCATCAAAATGTAAGTTTCTAGGCTAGAAAGGATGTTGTACACTGAAGAAATCCTTGAAATAGAGTTAGTTCACATGAAACCAGTGTTTCAAACCATGGGAATTCACTGAAAAGTAGTATTCAACTGTAAAACAGTTGAAAGACAAGTTTATATAGCTTCGCAAGTCCAGAGAAGAGTGTATAAAGTTGTTTCTACATGTGGTGAAGTCCCACAAGTAGAAAAGAAGGCCCATTATAGTAAACAGCTAGAAATCAGTAGTCATTCAGAGCAAATACTAATGAATATCACAGAATAGTGAGAGAACAAGTGTAAAAGACATCAAAATGTAAGTCTCTAGTCTAGAAAGGATGTTGTACACGGCACAAATCCTTGAAATAGAGTTGGTTCACATGAAACCAGTGTTTGAAACCAACAGAATTCACTGAAAAGTAGTATTTAACTGTAAAACAGTTGAAAGACAAGTTTACATAGTTTCGCAAGTCTAGAGAAGAGTGTATAAAGTAGTTTCTACATGTGGTGAAGTCCCACAAGTAGAAAAGAAGGCCCATTATAGGAAACAGCTAGAAATCAGTAGTAATTCAGAAGAAATACTAATGAATATCATAGAATTTTGTGAGAACAAGTGGAAAACCATCAAAATGTAAGTTTCTAGGCTAGAAAGGATGTTGTACACTGAAGAAATCCTTGAAATAGAGTTAGTTCACATGAAACCAGTGTTTCAAACCATGGGAATTCACTGAAAAGTAGTATTCAACTGTAAAACAGTTGAAAGACAAGTTTATATAGATTCACAAGTTCAGAGAAGAGTATACAAAGTTGTTTCCACATGTGGTGAAGTCCCACAAGTATACCAGAAGGCCCATTATGGTACACTGCAAGAAAGCATTAGTAATTCAGAGCAAATACTAATGAATATCACAGAATAGTGAGAGAACAAGTGTAAAAGACATCAAAATGTAAGTCTCTAGTCTAGAAAGGATGTTGTACACTGCAGAACTCCTTGAAATAGAGTTAGTTCACATGAAACCAGTGTTTGAAACCACCAGAATTCACTGAAAAGTAGTATTCAACTGTAAAACAGTTGAAAGACAAGTGTGTATAGCTTCTCACGTTCAGAGAAGAGTGTATAAAGTTGTTTCTACATGTGGTGAAGTCCCAAAAGTAGAAAAGAAGGCCCATTATAGGAAACAGCTAGAAATCAGTAGTCATTCAGAGCAAATACTAATGAATATCACAGAATAGTGAGAGAACAAGTGTAAAAGACATCAAAATGTAAGTCTCTACTCTAGAAATGATGTTGTACACTGCAGAAATCCTTGAAATAGAGTTAGTTCACATGAAACCAGTGTTTTAAACCACCGGAATTCACTGAAAAGTAGTATTTAATTATAAAACAGTTGAAAGACAAGTGTATATAGCTTCTCAAGTTCAGAGAAGAATGTATAAAGTTGTTTCTACATGTGGTGAAGTCCCACAAGTAGAAAAGAAGGCCCATTATAGTAAACAGCTAGAAATCAGTAGTCATTCAGAGCAAATACTAATGAATATCACAGAATAGTGAGAGAACAAGTGTAAAAGACATCAAAATGTAAGTCTCTAGTCTAGAAAGGATGTTGTACACGGCACAAATCCTTGAAATAGAGTTGGTTTACATGAAACCAGTGTTTGAAACCAACAGAATTCACTGAAAAGTAGTATTTAACTGTAAAACAGTTGAAAGACAAGTTTATATAGCTTCGCAAGTCTAGAGAAGAGTGTATAAAGTAGTTTCTACATTTGGTGAAGTCCCACAAGTAGAAAAGAAGGCTCATTATAGGAAACAACTAGAAATCAGTAGTCATTCAGAGCAAATACTAATGAATATCACAGAATAGTGAGAGAACAAGTGTAAAAGACATCAAAATGTAAGTCTCTAGTCTAGAAAGGATGTTGTACACGGCACAAATCCTTGAAATAGAGTTAGTTCACATGAAACCAGTGTTTGAAACCACCAGAATTCACTGAAAAGTAGTATTCAACTGTAAAACAGTTGAAAGACAAGTTTGTATAGCTTCTCAAGTTCAGAGAAAAGTGTGTAAAGTTGTTTCTACATGTGGTGAAGTCCCACAAGTAGAAAAGAAGGCCCATTATGGGAAACAGCTAGAAATCAGTAGTCATTCAGAGCAAATACTAATGAATATCACAGAATAGTGAGAGAACAAATGTAAAAGACATCAAAATGTAAGTCTCTAGTCTAGAAAGGATGTTGTACACTGCACAAATCCTTGAAATAGATTTAGTTCACGTGAAACCAGTGTTTCAAACCAACAGAATTCACTGAAAACTAGTATTCAACTGTAAAACAGTTGAAAGACAAGTTTATATAGCTTCACAACTCCAGAGAAGAGTACATAAAGTTGTTTCTACATGTGGTGAAGTCCCACAAGTAGAAAAGAAGGCCCATTATGGGAAACAGCTAGAAATCAGTAGTCATTCAGAGCAAATACTAATGAATATAACAGAATAGTGAGAGAACAAATGTAAAAGACATCAAAATGTAAGTCTGTAGTCTAGAAAGGATGTTTTACACAGCAGAAATCCTTGAAATAGAGTTAGTTCACATGAAACCAGTGTTTCAAACCAACTGAATTCACTGAAAAGTAGTATTTAACTGTAAAACAGTTGAAAGACAAGTTTACATAGTTTCGCAAGTCTAGAGAAGAGTGTATAAAGTAGTTTCTACATGTGGTGAAGTCCCACAAGTAGAAAAGAAGGCCCATTACAGGAAACAGCTAGAAATCAGTAGTAATTCAGAGGAAATACTAATGAATATCATAGAATTTTGTGAGAACAAGTGGAAAACCATCAAAATGTAAGTTTCTAGGCTAGAAAGGATGTTGTACACTGAAGAAATCCTTGAAATAGAGTTAGTTCACATGAAACCAGTGTTTCAAACCATGGGAATTCACTGAAAAGTAGTATTCAACTGTAAAACAGTTGAAAGACAAGTTTATATAGCTTCGCAAGTCCAGAGAAGAGTGTATAAAGTTGTTTCTACATGTGGTGAAGTCCCACAAGTAGAAAAGAAGGCCCATTATAGTAAACAGCTAGAAATCAGTAGTCATTCAGAGCAAATACTAATGAATATCACAGAATAGTGAGAGAACAAGTGTAAAAGACATCAAAATGTAAGTCTCTAGTCTAGAAAGGATGTTGTACACGGCACAAATCCTTGAAATAGAGTTGGTTCACATGAAACCAGTGTTTGAAACCAACAGAATTCACTGAAAAGTAGTATTTAACTGTAAAACAGTTGAAAGACAAGTTTACATAGTTTCGCAAGTCTAGAGAAGAGTGTATAAAGTAGTTTCTACATGTGGTGAAGTCCCACAAGTAGAAAAGAAGGCCCATTATAGGAAACAGCTAGAAATCAGTAGTAATTCAGAGGAAATACTAATGAATATCATAGAATTTTGTGAGAACAAGTGGAAAACCATGAAAATGTAAGTTTCTAGGCTAGAAAGGATGTTGTACACTGAAGAAATCCTTGAAATAGAGTTAGTTCACATGAAACCAGTGTTTCAAACCATGGGAATTCACTGAAAAGTAGTATTCAACTGTAAAACAGTTGAAAGACAAGTTTATATAGATTCACAAGTTCAGAGAAGAGTATACAAAGTTGTTTCCACATGTGGTGAAGTCCCACAAGTATACCAGAAGGCCCATTATGGTACACTGCAAGAAAGCATTAGTAATTCAGAGCAAATACTAATGAATATCACAGAATAGTGAGAGAACAAGTGTAAAAGACATCAAAATGTAAGTCTCTAGTCTAGAAAGGATGTTGTACACTGCAGAAATCCTTGAAATAGAGTTAGTTCACATGAAACCAGTGTTTCAAACCACCAGAATTCACTGAAAAGTAGTATTCAACTGTAAAACAGTTGAAAGACAAGTGTGTATAGCTTCTCACGTTCAGAGAAGAGTGTATAAAGTTGTTTCTACATGTGGTGCAGTCCCACAAGTAGAAAAGAAGGCCCATTATGGGAAACAGCTAGAAATCAGTAGTCATTCAGAGCAAATACTAATGAATATAACAGAATAGTGAGAGAACAAATGTAAAAGACATCAAAATGTAAGTCTGCAGTCTAGAAAGGATGTTTTACACAGCAGAAATCCTTGAAATAGAGTTAGTTCACATGAAACCAGTGTTTCAAACCAACTGAATTCACTGAAAAGTAGTATTTAACTGTAAAACAGTTGAAAGACAAGTTTACATAGTTTCGCAAGTCTAGAGAAGAGTGTATAAAGTAGTTTCTACATGTGGTGAAGTCCCACAAGTAGAAAAGAAGGCCCATTATAGGAAACAGCTAGAAATCAGTAGTAATTCAGAGGAAATACTAATGAATATCATAGAATTTTGTGAGAACAAGTGGAAAACCATCAAAATGTAAGTCTCTAGTCTAGAAAGGATGTTGTACACGGCACAAATCCTTGAAATAGAGTTGGTTTACATGAAACCAGTGTTTGAAACCAACAGAATTCACTGAAAAGTAGTATTTAACTGTAAAACAGTTGAAAGACAAGTTTATATAGCTTCGCAAGTCTAGAGAAGAGTGTATAAAGTAGTTTCTACATTTGGTGAAGTCCCACAAGTAGAAAAGAAGGCTCATTATAGGAAACAAGTAGAAATCAGTAGTCATTCAGAGAAAATACTAATGAATATCACAGAATAGTGAGAGAACAAGTGTAAAAGACATGAAAATGTAAGTCTCTAGTCTAGAAAGGATGTTGTACACGGCACAAATCCTTGAAATAGAGTTAGTTCACATGAAACCAGTGTTTGAAACCACCAGAATTCACTGAAAAGTAGTATTCAACTGTAAAACAGTTGAAAGACAAGTGTGTATAGCTTCTCAAGTTCAGAGAAAAGTGTGTAAAGTTGTTTCTACATGTGGTGAAGTCCCACAAGTAGAAAAGAAGGCCCATTATGGGAAACAGCTAGAAATCAGTAGTCATTCAGAGCAAATACTAATGAATATCACAGAATAGTGAGAGAACAAATGTAAAAGACATCAAAATGTAAGTCTCTAGTGTAGAAAGGATGTTGTACACTGCACAAATCCTTGAAATAGATTTAGTTCACATGAAACCAGTGTTTCAAACCAACAGAATTCACTGAAAAGTAGTATTCAAGTGTAAAACAGTTGAAAGACAAGTTTATATAGCTTCACAACTCCAGAGAAGAGTACATAAAGTTGTTTCTACATGTGGTGAAGTCCCACAAGTAGAAAAGAATGCACATTATAGGAAACAGCTAGAAATCAGTAGTCATTCAGAGCAAATACTAATGAATATCACAGAATAGTGAGAGAACAACTATAAAAGATATCAAAATGTAAGTCTCTAGTCTAGAAATGATGTTGTACACTGCAGAAATCCTTGAAATCGAGTTAGTTCACATGAAACCAGTGTTTCAAACCACCGGAATTCACTGAAAAGTAGTATTTAACTGTAAAACAGTTGAAAGACAAGTTTATATAGTTTCACAAGTATAGAGAAGAGTGTATAAAGTAGTTTCTACATGTGGTGAAGTCCCACAAGTAGAAAAGAAGGCCCATTACAGGAAACAGCTAGAAATCAGTAGTAATTCAGAGGAAATACTAATGAATATCATAGAATTTTGTGAGAACAAGTGGAAAACCATCAAAATGTAAGTTTCTAGGCTAGAAAGGATGTTGTACACTGAAGAAATCCTTGAAATAGAGTTAGTTCACATGAAACCAGTGTTTCAAACCATGGGAATTCACTGAAAAGTAGTATTCAACTGTAAAACAGTTGAAAGACAAGTTTATATAGCTTCGCAAGTCCAGAGAAGAGTGTATAAAGTTGTTTCTACATGTGGTGAAGTCCCACAAGTAGAAAAGAAGGCCCATTATAGTAAACAGCTAGAAATCAGTAGTCATTCAGAGCAAATACTAATGAATATCACAGAATAGTGAGAGAACAAGTGTAAAAGACATCAAAATGTAAGTCTCTAGTCTAGAAAGGATGTTGTACACGGCACAAATCCTTGAAATAGAGTTGGTTCACATGAAACCAGTGTTTGAAACCAACAGAATTCACTGAAAAGTAGTATTTAACTGTAAAACAGTTGAAAGACAAGTTTACATAGTTTCGCAAGTCTAGAGAAGAGTGTATAAAGTAGTTTCTACATGTGGTGAAGTCCCACAAGTAGAAAAGAAGGCCCATTATAGGAAACAGCTAGAAATCAGTAGTAATTCAGAGGAAATACTAATGAATATCATAGAATTTTGTGAGAACAAGTGGAAAACCATGAAAATGTAAGTTTCTAGGCTAGAAAGGATGTTGTACACTGAAGAAATCCTTGAAATAGAGTTAGTTCACATGAAACCAGTGTTTCAAACCATGGGAATTCACTGAAAAGTAGTATTCAACTGTAAAACAGTTGAAAGACAAGTTTATATAGATTCACAAGTTCAGAGAAGAGTATACAAAGTTGTTTCCACATGTGGTGAAGTCCCACAAGTATACCAGAAGGCCCATTATAGTACACTGCAAGAAAGCATTAGTAATTCAGAGCAAATACTAATGAATATCACAGAATAGTGAGAGAACAAGTGTAAAAGACATCAAAATGTAAGTCTCTAGTCTAGAAAGGATGTTGTACACTGCAGAAATCCTTGAAATAGAGTTAGTTCACATGAAACCAGTGTTTCAAACCACCAGAATTCACTGAAAAGTAGTATTCAACTGTAAAACAGTTGAAAGACAAGTGTGTATAGCTTCTCACGTTCAGAGAAGAGTGTATAAAGTTGTTTCTACATGTGGTGCAGTCCCACAAGTAGAAAAGAAGGCCCATTATGGGAAACAGCTAGAAATCAGTAGTCATTCAGAGCAAATACTAATGAATATAACAGAATAGTGAGAGAACAAATGTAAAAGACATCAAAATGTAAGTCTGCAGTCTAGAAAGGATGTTTTACACAGCAGAAATCCTTGAAATAGAGTTAGTTCATATGAAACCAGTGTTTCAAACCAACTGAATTCACTGAAAAGTAGTATTTAACTGTAAAACAGTTGAAAGACAAGTTTACATAGTTTCGCAAGTCTAGAGAAGAGTGTATAAAGTAGTTTCTACATGTGGTGAAGTCCCACAAGTAGAAAAGAAGGCCCATTATAGGAAACAGCTAGAAATCAGTAGTAATTCAGAGGAAATACTAATGAATATCATAGAATTTTGTGAGAACAAGTGGAAAACCATCAAAATGTAAGTCTCTAGTCTAGAAATGATGTTGTACACGGCACAAATCCTTGAAATAGAGTTGGTTTACATGAAACCAGTGTTTGAAACCAACAGAATTCACTGAAAAGTAGTATTTAACTGTAAAACAGTTGAAAGACAAGTTTATATAGCTTCGCAAGTCTAGAGAAGAGTGTATAAAGTAGTTTCTACATTTGGTGAAGTCCCACAAGTAGAAAAGAAGGCTCATTATAGGAAACAAGTAGAAATCAGTAGTCATTCAGAGAAAATACTAATGAATATCACAGAATAGTGAGAGAACAAGTGTAAAAGACATCAAAATGTAAGTCTCTAGTCTAGAAAGGATGTTGTACACGGCACAAATCCTTGAAATAGAGTTAGTTCACATGAAACCAGTGTTTGAAACCACCAGAATTCACTGAAAAGTAGTATTCAACTGTAAAACAGTTGAAAGACAAGTGTGTATAGCTTCTCAAGTTCAGAGAAAAGTGTGTAAAGTTGTTTCTACATGTGGTGAAGTCCCACAAGTAGAAAAGAAGGCCCATTATGGGAAACAGCTAGAAATCAGTAGTCATTCAGAGCAAATACTAATGAATATCACAGAATAGTGAGAGAACAAATGTAAAAGACATCAAAATGTAAGTCTCTAGTCTAGAAAGGATGTTGTACACTGCACAAATCCTTGAAATAGATTTAGTTCACATGAAACCAGTGTTTCAAACCAACAGAATTCACTGAAAAGTAGTATTCAACTGTAAAACAGTTGAAAGACAAGTTTATATAGCTTCACAACTCCAGAGAAGAGTACATAAAGTTGTTTCTACATGTGGTGAAGTCCCACAAGTAGAAAAGAATGCACATTATAGGAAACAGCTAGAAATCAGTAGTCATTCAGAGCAAATACTAATGAATATCACAGAATAGTGAGAGAACAACTATAAAAGATATCAAAATGTAAGTCTCTAGTCTAGAAATGATGTTGTACACTGCAGAAATCCTTGAAATCGAGTTAGTTCACATGAAACCAGTGTTTCAAACCACCGGAATTCACTGAAAAGTAGTATTTAACTGTAAAACAGTTGAAAGACAAGTTTATATAGTTTCGCAAGTATAGAGAAGAGTGTATAAAGTAGTTTCTACATGTGGTGAAGTCCCACAAGTATACCAGAAGGCCCATTATAGTACACTGCAAGAAAGCATTAGTAATTCAGAGCAAATACTAATGAATATCACAGAATAGTGAGAGAACAAGTGTAAAAGACATCAAAATGTAAGTCTCTAGTCTAGAAAGGATGTTGTACACTGCAGAACTCCTTGAAATAGAGTTAGTTCACATGAAACAAGTGTTTGAAACCACCAGAATTCACTGAAAAGTAGTATTCAACTGTAAAACAGTTGAAAGACAAGTGTGTATAGCTTCTCACGTTCAGAGAAGAGTGTATAAAGTTGTTTCTACATGTGGTGAAGTCCCAAAAGTAGAAAAGAAGGCCCATTATAGGAAACAGCTAGAAATCAGTAGTCATTCAGAGCAAATACTAATGAATATCACAGAATAGTGAGAGAACAAGTGTAAAAGACATCAAAATGTAAGTCTCTACTCTAGAAATGATGTTGTACACTGCAGAAATCCTTGAAATAGAGTTAGTTCACATGAAACCAGTGTTTTAAACCACCGGAATTCACTGAAAAGTAGTATTTAATTATAAAACAGTTGAAAGACAAGTGTATATAGCTTCTCAAGTTCAGAGAAGAATGTATAAAGTTGTTTCTACATGTGGTGAAGTCCCACAAGTAGAAAAGAAGGCCCATTATAGTAAACAGCTAGAAATCAGTAGTCATTCAGAGCAAATACTAATGAATATCACAGAAGAGTGAGAGAACAAGTGTAAAAGACATCAAAATGTAAGTCTCTAGTCTAGAAAGGATGTTGTACACGGCACAAATCCTTGAAATAGAGTTGGTTTACATGAAACCAGTGTTTGAAACCAACAGAATTCACTGAAAAGTAGTATTTAACTGTAAAACAGTTGAAAGACAAGTTTATATAGCTTCGCAAGTCTACAGAAGAGTGTATAAAGTAGTTTCTACATTTGGTGAAGTCCCACAAGTAGAAAAGAAGGCTCATTATAGGAAACAACTAGAAATCAGTAGTCATTCAGAGCAAATACTAATGAATATCACAGAATAGTGAGAGAACAAGTGTAAAAGACATCAAAATGTAAGTCTCTAGTCTAGAAAGGATGTTGTACACGGCACAAATCCTTGAAATAGAGTTAGTTCACATGAAACCAGTGTTTGAAACCACCAGAATTCACTGAAAAGTAGTATTCAACTGTAAAACAGTTGAAAGACAAGTTTGTATAGCTTCTCAAGTTCAGAGAAAAGTGTGTAAAGTTGTTTCTACATGTGGTGAAGTCCCACAAGTAGAAAAGAAGGCCCATTATGGGAAACAGCTAGAAATCAGTAGTCATTCAGAGCAAATACTAATGAATATCACAGAATAGTGAGAGAACAAATGTAAAAGACATCAAAATGTAAGTCTCTAGTCTAGAAAGGATGTTGTACACTGCACAAATCCTTGAAATAGATTTAGTTCACATGAAACCAGTGTTTCAAACCAACAGAATTCACTGAAAAGTAGTATTTAACTGTAAAACAGTTGAAAGACAAGTTTACATAGTTTCGCAAGTCTAGAGAAGAGTGTATAAAGTAGTTTCTACATGTGGTGAAGTCCCACAAGTAGAAAAGAAGGCCCATTACAGGAAACAGCTAGAAATCAGTAGTAATTCAGAGGAAATACTAATGAATATCATAGAATTTTGTGAGAACAAGTGGAAAACCATCAAAATGTAAGTTTCTAGGCTAGAAAGGATGTTGTACACTGAAGAAATCCTTGAAATAGAGTTAGTTCACATGAAACCAGTGTTTCAAACCATGGGAATTCACTGAAAAGTAGTATTCAACTGTAAAACAGTTGAAAGACAAGTTTATATAGCTTCGCAAGTCCAGAGAAGAGTGTATAAAGTTGTTTCTACATGTGGTGAAGTCCCACAAGTAGAAAAGAAGGCCCATTATAGTAAACAGCTAGAAATCAGTAGTCATTCAGAGCAAATACTAATGAATATCACAGAATAGTGAGAGAACAAGTGTAAAAGACATCAAAATGTAAGTCTCTAGTCTAGAAAGGATGTTGTACACGGCACAAATCCTTGAAATAGAGTTGGTTCACATGAAACCAGTGTTTGAAACCAACAGAATTCACTGAAAAGTAGTATTTAACTGTAAAACAGTTGAAAGACAAGTTTACATAGTTTCGCAAGTCTAGAGAAGAGTGTATAAAGTAGTTTCTACATGTGGTGAAGTCCCACAAGTAGAAAAGAAGGCCCATTATAGGAAACAGCTAGAAATCAGTAGTAATTCAGAGGAAATACTAATGAATATCATAGAATTTTGTGAGAACAAGTGGAAAACCATGAAAATGTAAGTTTCTAGGCTAGAAAGGATGTTGTACACTGAAGAAATCCTTGAAATAGAGTTAGTTCACATGAAACCAGTGTTTCAAACCATGGGAATTCACTGAAAAGTAGTATTCAACTGTAAAACAGTTGAAAGACAAGTTTATATAGATTCACAAGTTCAGAGAAGAGTATACAAAGTTGTTTCCACATGTGGTGAAGTCCCACAAGTATACCAGAAGGCCCATTATAGTACACTGCAAGAAAGCATTAGTAATTCAGAGCAAATACTAATGAATATCACAGAATAGTGAGAGAACAAGTGTAAAAGACATCAAAATGTAAGTCTCTAGTCTAGAAAGGATGTTGTACACTGCAGAAATCCTTGAAATAGAGTTAGTTCACATGAAACCAGTGTTTCAAACCACCAGAATTCACTGAAAAGTAGTATTCAACTGTAAAACAGTTGAAAGACAAGTGTGTATAGCTTCTCACGTTCAGAGAAGAGTGTATAAAGTTGTTTCTACATGTGGTGCAGTCCCACAAGTAGAAAAGAAGGCCCATTATGGGAAACAGCTAGAAATCAGTAGTCATTCAGAGCAAATACTAATGAATATAACAGAATAGTGAGAGAACAAATGTAAAAGACATCAAAATGTAAGTCTGCAGTCTAGAAAGGATGTTTTACACAGCAGAAATCCTTGAAATAGAGTTAGTTCATATGAAACCAGTGTTTCAAACCAACTGAATTCACTGAAAAGTAGTATTTAACTGTAAAACAGTTGAAAGACAAGTTTACATAGTTTCGCAAGTCTAGAGAAGAGTGTATAAAGTAGTTTCTACATGTGGTGAAGTCCCACAAGTAGAAAAGAAGGCCCATTATAGGAAACAGCTAGAAATCAGTAGTAATTCAGAGGAAATACTAATGAATATCATAGAATTTTGTGAGAACAAGTGGAAAACCATCAAAATGTAAGTCTCTAGTCTAGAAAGGATGTTGTACACGGCACAAATCCTTGAAATAGAGTTGGTTTACATGAAACCAGTGTTTGAAACCAACAGAATTCACTGAAAAGTAGTATTTAACTGTAAAACAGTTGAAAGACAAGTTTATATAGCTTCGCAAGTCTAGAGAAGAGTGTATAAAGTAGTTTCTACATTTGGTGAAGTCCCACAAGTAGAAAAGAAGGCTCATTATAGGAAACAAGTAGAAATCAGTAGTCATTCAGAGAAAATACTAATGAATATCACAGAATAGTGAGAGAACAAGTGTAAAAGACATCAAAATGTAAGTCTCTAGTCTAGAAAGGATGTTGTACACGGCACAAATCCTTGAAATAGAGTTAGTTCACATGAAACCAGTGTTTGAAACCACCAGAATTCACTGAAAAGTAGTATTCAACTGTAAAACAGTTGAAAGACAAGTGTGTATAGCTTCTCAAGTTCAGAGAAAAGTGTGTAAAGTTGTTTCTACATGTGGTGAAGTCCCACAAGTAGAAAAGAAGGCCCATTATGGGAAACAGCTAGAAATCAGTAGTCATTCAGAGCAAATACTAATGAATATCACAGAATAGTGAGAGAACAAATGTAAAAGACATCAAAATGTAAGTCTCTAGTCTAGAAAGGATGTTGTACACTGCACAAATCCTTGAAATAGATTTAGTTCACATGAAACCAGTGTTTCAAACCAACAGAATTCACTGAAAAGTAGTATTCAACTGTAAAACAGTTGAAAGACAAGTTTATATAGCTTCACAACTCCAGAGAAGAGTACATAAAGTTGTTTCTACATGTGGTGAAGTCCCACAAGTATACCAGAAGGCCCATTATAGTACACTGCAAGAAAGCATTAGTAATTCAGAGCAAATACTAATGAATATCACAGAATAGTGAGAGAACAAGTGTAAAAGACATCAAAATGTAAGTCTCTAGTCTAGAAAGGATGTTGTACACTGCAGAACTCCTTGAAATAGAGTTAGTTCACATGAAACCAGTGTTTGAAACCACCAGAATTCACTGAAAAGTAGTATTCAACTGTAAAACAGTTGAAAGACAAGTGTGTATAGCTTCTCACGTTCAGAGAAGAGTGTATAAAGTTGTTTCTACATGTGGTGAAGTCCCAAAAGTAGAAAAGAAGGCCCATTATAGGAAACAGCTAGAAATCAGTAGTCATTCAGAGCAAATACTAATGAATATCACAGAATAGTGAGAGAACAAGTGTAAAAGACATCAAAATGTAAGTCTCTACTCTAGAAATGATGTTGTACACTGCAGAAATCCTTGAAATAGAGTTAGTTCACATGAAACCAGTGTTTTAAACCACCGGAATTCACTGAAAAGTAGTATTTAATTATAAAACAGTTGAAAGACAAGTGTATATAGCTTCTCAAGTTCAGAGAAGAATGTATAAAGTTGTTTCTACATGTGGTGAAGTCCCACAAGTAGAAAAGAAGGCCCATTATAGTAAACAGCTAGAAATCAGTAGTCATTCAGAGCAAATACTAATGAATATCACAGAAGAGTGAGAGAACAAGTGTAAAAGACATCAAAATGTAAGTCTCTAGTCTAGAAAGGATGTTGTACACGGCACAAATCCTTGAAATAGAGTTGGTTTACATGAAACCAGTGTTTGAAACCAACAGAATTCACTGAAAAGTAGTATTTAACTGTAAAACAGTTGAAAGACAAGTTTATATAGCTTCGCAAGTCTACAGAAGAGTGTATAAAGTAGTTTCTACATTTGGTGAAGTCCCACAAGTAGAAAAGAAGGCTCATTATAGGAAACAACTAGAAATCAGTAGTCATTCAGAGCAAATACTAATGAATATCACAGAATAGTGAGAGAACAAGTGTAAAAGACATCAAAATGTAAGTCTCTAGTCTAGAAAGGATGTTGTACACGGCACAAATCCTTGAAATAGAGTTAGTTCACATGAAACCAGTGTTTGAAACCACCAGAATTCACTGAAAAGTAGTATTCAACTGTAAAACAGTTGAAAGACAAGTGTGTATAGCTTCTCAAGTTCAGAGAAAAGTGTGTAAAGTTGTTTCTACATGTGGTGAAGTCCCACAAGTAGAAAAGAAAGCCCATTATGGGAAACAGCTAGAAATCAGTAGTCATTCAGAGCAAATACTAATGAATATCACAGAACAGTGAGAGAACAAATGTAAAAGACATCAAAATGTAAGTCTCTAGTCTAGAAAGGATGTTGTACACTGCACAAATCCTTGAAATAGATTTAGTTCACATGAAACCAGTGTTTCAAACCAACAGAATTCACTGAAAAGTAGTATTCAACTGTAAAACAGTTGAAAGACAAGTTTATATAGCTTCACAACTCCAGAGAAGAGTACATAAAGTTGTTTCTACATGTGGTGAAGTCCCACAAGTAGAAAAGAATGCACATTATAGGAAACAGCTAGAAATCAGTAGTCATTCAGAGCAAATACTAAAGAATATCACAGAATAGTGAGAGAACAACTATAAAAGATATCAAAATGTAAGTCTCTAGTCTAGAAATGATGTTGTACACTGCAGAAATCCTTGAAATCGAGTTAGTTCACATGAAACCAGTGTTTCAAACCACCGGAATTCACTGAAAAGTAGTATTTAACTGTAAAACAGTTGAAAGACAAGTTTATATAGTTTCACAAGTATAGAGAAGAGTGTATAAAGTAGTTTCTACATGTGGTGAAGTCCCACAAGTATACCAGAAGGCTCATTATAGTACACTGCAAGAAAGCATTAGTAATTCAGAGCAAATACTAATGAATATCACAGAATAGTGAGAGAACAAGTGTAAAAGACATCAAAATGTAAGTCTCTAGTCTAGAAAGGATGTTGTACACTGCAGAACTCCTTGAAATAGAGTTAGTTCACATGAAACCAGTGTTTGAAACCACCAGAATTCACTGAAAAGTAGTATTCAACTGTAAAACAGTTGAAAGACAAGTGTGTATAGCTTCTCACGTTCAGAGAAGAGTGTATAAAGTTGTTTCTACATGTGGTGAAGTCCCAAAAGTAGAAAAGAAGGCCCATTATAGGAAACAGCTAGAAATCAGTAGTCATTCAGAGCAAATACTAATGAATATCACAGAATAGTGAGAGAACAAGTGTAAAAGACATCAAAATGTAAGTCTCTAGTCTAGAAAGGATGTTGTACACGGCACAAATCCTTGAAATAGAGTTGGTTTACATGAAACCAGTGTTTGAAACCAACAGAATTCACTGAAAAGTAGTATTTAACTGTAAAACAGTTGAAAGACAAGTTTATATAGCTTCGCAAGTCTAGAGAGGAGTGTATAAAGTAGTTTCTACATTTGGTGAAGTCCCACAAGTAGAAAAGAAGGCTCATTATAGGAAACAACTAGAAATCAGTAGTCATTCAGAGCAAATACTAATGAATATCACAGAATAGTGAGAGAACAAGTGTAAAAGACATCAAAATATAAGTCTCTAGTCTAGAAAGGATGTTGTACACGGCACAAATCCTTGAAATAGAGTTAGTTCACATGAAACCAGTGTTTGAAACCACCAGAATTCACTGAAAAGTAGTATTCAACTGTAAAACAGTTGAAAGACAAGTGTGTATAGCTTCTCAAGTTCAGAGAAAAGTGTGTAAAGTTGTTTCTACATGTGGTGAAGTCCCACAAGTAGAAAAGAAGGCCCATTATGGGAAACAGCTAGAAATCAGTAGTCATTCAGAGCAAATACTAATGAATATCACAGAATAGTGAGAGAACAAATGTAAAAGACATCAAAATGTAAGTCTCTAGTCTAGAAAGGATGTTGTACACTGCACAAATCCTTGAAATAGATTTAGTTCACATGAAACCAGTGTTTCAAACCAACAGAATTCACTGAAAAGTAGTATTCAACTGTAAAACAGTTGAAAGACAAGTTTATATAGCTTCACAACTCCAGAGAAGAGTACATAAAGTTGTTTCTACATGTGGTGAAGTCCCACAAGTAGAAAAGAATGCACATTATAGGAAACAGCTAGAAATCAGTAGTCATTCAGAGCAAATACTAATGAATATCACAGAATAGTGAGAGAACAACTATAAAAGATATCAAAATGTAAGTCTCTAGTCTAGAAATGATGTTGTACACTGCAGAAATCCTTGAAATCGAGTTAGTTCACATGAAACCAGTGTTTCAAACCACCGGAATTCACTGAAAAGTAGTATTTAACTGTAAAACAGTTGAAAGACAAGTTTATATAGTTTCGCAAGTATAGAGAAGAGTGTATAAAGTAGTTTCTACATGTGGTGAAGTCCCACAAGTAGAAAAGATGGCCCATTATAGGAAACAGCTAGAAATCAGTAGTAATTCAGAGGAAATACTAATGAATATCATACAATTTTGTGAGAACAAGTGGAAAACCATCAAAATGTAAGTTTCTAGGCTAGAAAGGATGTTGTACACTGAAGAAATCCTTGAAATAGAGTTAGTTCACATGAAACCAGTGTTTCAAACCATGGGAATTCACTGAAAAGTAGTATTCAACTGTAAAACAGTTGAAAGACAAGTTTATATAGATTCACAAGTTCAGAGAAGAGTATACAAAGTTGTTTCCACATGTGGTGAAGTCCCACAAGTATACCAGAAGGCCCATTATAGGACACTGCAAGAAAGCATTAGTAATTCAGAGCAAATACTAATGAATATCACAGAATAGTGAGAGAACAAGTGTAAAAGACATCAAAATGTAAGTCTCTAGTCTAGAAAGGATGTTGTACACTGCAGAACTCCTTGAAATAGAGTTAGTTCACATGAAACCAGTGTTTGAAACCACCAGAATTCACTGAAAAGTAGTATTCAACTGTAAAACAGTTGAAAGACAAGTGTGTATAGCTTCTCACGTTCAGAGAAGAGTGTATAAAGTTGTTTCTACATGTGGTGAAGTCCCACAAGTAGAAAAGAAGGCCCATTATGGGAAACAGCTAGAAATCAGTAGTCATTCAGAGCAAATACTAATGAATATAACAGAATAGTGAGAGAACAAATGTAAAAGACATCAAAATGTAAGTCTGTAGTCAGAAAGGATGTTTTACACAGCAGAAATCCTTGAAATAGAGTTAGTTCACATGAAACCAGTGTTTCAAACCAACTGAATTCACTGAAAAGTAGTATTTAACTGTAAAACAGTTGAAAGACAAGTTTACATAGTTTCGCAAGTCTAGAGAAGAGTGTATAAAGTAGTTTCTACATGTGGTGAAGTCCCACAAGTAGAAAAGAAGGCCCATTACAGGAAACAGCTAGAAATCAGTAGTAATTCAGAGGAAATACTAATGAATATCATAGAATTTTGTGAGAACAAGTGGAAAACCATCAAAATGTAAGTTTCTAGGCTAGAAAGGATGTTGTACACTGACGAAATCCTTGAAATAGAGTTAGTTCACATGAAACCAGTGTTTCAAACCATGGGAATTCACTGAAAAGTAGTATTCAACTGTAAAACAGTTGAAAGACAAGTTTATATAGCTTCGCAAGTCCAGAGAAGAGTGTATAAAGTTGTTTCTACATGTGGTGAAGTCCCACAAGTAGAAAAGAAGGCCCATTATAGTAAACAGCTAGAAATCAGTAGTCATTCAGAGCAAATACTAATGAATATCACAGAATAGTGAGAGAACAAGTGTAAAAGACATCAAAATGTAAGTCTCTAGTCTAGAAAGGATGTTGTACACGGCACAAATCCTTGAAATAGAGTTGGTTCACATGAAACCAGTGTTTGAAACCAACAGAATTCACTGAAAAGTAGTATTTAACTGTAAAACAGTTGAAAGACAAGTTTACATAGTTTCGCAAGTCTAGAGAAGAGTGTATAAAGTAGTTTCTACATGTGGTGAAGTCCCACAAGTAGAAAAGAAGGCCCATTATAGGAAACAGCTAGAAATCAGTAGTAATTCAGAAGAAATACTAATGAATATCATAGAATTTTGTGAGAACAAGTGGAAAACCATCAAAATGTAAGTTTCTAGGCTAGAAAGGATGTTGTACACTGAAGAAATCCTTGAAATAGAGTTAGTTCACATGAAACCAGTGTTTCAAACCATGGGAATTCACTGAAAAGTAGTATTCAACTGTAAAACAGTTGAAAGACAAGTTTATATAGATTCACAAGTTCAGAGAAGAGTATACAAAGTTGTTTCCACATGTGGTGAAGTCCCACAAGTATACCAGAAGGCCCATTATGGTACACTGCAAGAAAGCATTAGTAATTCAGAGCAAATACTAATGAATATCACAGAATAGTGAGAGAACAAGTGTAAAAGACATCAAAATGTAAGTCTCTAGTCTAGAAAGGATGTTGTACACTGCAGAACTCCTTGAAATAGAGTTAGTTCACATGAAACCAGTGTTTGAAACCACCAGAATTCACTGAAAAGTAGTATTCAACTGTAAAACAGTTGAAAGACAAGTGTGTATAGCTTCTCACGTTCAGAGAAGAGTGTATAAAGTTGTTTCTACATGTGGTGAAGTCCCAAAAGTAGAAAAGAAGGCCCATTATAGGAAACAGCTAGAAATCAGTAGTCATTCAGAGCAAATACTAATGAATATCACAGAATAGTGAGAGAACAAGTGTAAAAGACATCAAAATGTAAGTCTCTACTCTAGAAATGATGTTGTACACTGCAGAAATCCTTGAAATAGAGTTAGTTCACATGAAACCAGTGTTTTAAACCACCGGAATTCACTGAAAAGTAGTATTTAATTATAAAACAGTTGAAAGACAAGTGTATATAGCTTCTCAAGTTCAGAGAAGAATGTATAAAGTTGTTTCTACATGTGGTGAAGTCCCACAAGTAGAAAAGAAGGCCCATTATAGTAAACAGCTAGAAATCAGTAGTCATTCAGAGCAAATACTAATGAATATCACAGAATAGTGAGAGAACAAGTGTAAAAGACATCAAAATGTAAGTCTCTAGTCTAGAAAGGATGTTGTACACGGCACAAATCCTTGAAATAGAGTTGGTTTACATGAAACCAGTGTTTGAAACCAACAGAATTCACTGAAAAGTAGTATTTAACTGTAAAACAGTTGAAAGACAAGTTTATATAGCTTCGCAAGTCTAGAGAAGAGTGTATAAAGTAGTTTCTACATTTGGTGAAGTCCCACAAGTAGAAAAGAAGGCTCATTATAGGAAACAACTAGAAATCAGTAGTCATTCAGAGCAAATACTAATGAATATCACAGAATAGTGAGAGAACAAGTGTAAAAGACATCAAAATGTAAGTCTCTAGTCTAGAAAGGATGTTGTACACGGCACAAATCCTTGAAATAGAGTTAGTTCACATGAAACCAGTGTTTGAAACCACCAGAATTCACTGAAAAGTAGTATTCAACTGTAAAACAGTTGAAAGACAAGTTTGTATAGCTTCTCAAGTTCAGAGAAAAGTGTGTAAAGTTGTTTCTACATGTGGTGAAGTCCCACAAGTAGAAAAGAAGGCCCATTATGGGAAACAGCTAGAAATCAGTAGTCATTCAGAGCAAATACTAATGAATATCACAGAATAGTGAGAGAACAAATGTAAAAGACATCAAAATGTAAGTCTCTAGTCTAGAAAGGATGTTGTACACTGCACAAATCCTTGAAATAGATTTAGTTCACGTGAAACCAGTGTTTCAAACCAACAGAATTCACTGAAAACTAGTATTCAACTGTAAAACAGTTGAAAGACAAGTTTATATAGCTTCACAACTCCAGAGAAGAGTACATAAAGTTGTTTCTACATGTGGTGAAGTCCCACAAGTAGAAAAGAAGGCCCATTATGGGAAACAGCTAGAAATCAGTAGTCATTCAGAGCAAATACTAATGAATATAACAGAATAGTGAGAGAACAAATGTAAAAGACATCAAAATGTAAGTCTGTAGTCTAGAAAGGATGTTTTACACAGCAGAAATCCTTGAAATAGAGTTAGTTCACATGAAACCAGTGTTTCAAACCAACTGAATTCACTGAAAAGTAGTATTTAACTGTAAAACAGTTGAAAGACAAGTTTACATAGTTTCGCAAGTCTAGAGAAGAGTGTATAAAGTAGTTTCTACATGTGGTGAAGTCCCACAAGTAGAAAAGAAGGCCCATTACAGGAAACAGCTAGAAATCAGTAGTAATTCAGAGGAAATACTAATGAATATCATAGAATTTTGTGAGAACAAGTGGAAAACCATCAAAATGTAAGTTTCTAGGCTAGAAAGGATGTTGTACACTGAAGAAATCCTTGAAATAGAGTTAGTTCACATGAAACCAGTGTTTCAAACCATGGGAATTCACTGAAAAGTAGTATTCAACTGTAAAACAGTTGAAAGACAAGTTTATATAGCTTCGCAAGTCCAGAGAAGAGTGTATAAAGTTGTTTCTACATGTGGTGAAGTCCCACAAGTAGAAAAGAAGGCCCATTATAGTAAACAGCTAGAAATCAGTAGTCATTCAGAGCAAATACTAATGAATATCACAGAATAGTGAGAGAACAAGTGTAAAAGACATCAAAATGTAAGTCTCTAGTCTAGAAAGGATGTTGTACACGGCACAAATCCTTGAAATAGAGTTGGTTCACATGAAACCAGTGTTTGAAACCAACAGAATTCACTGAAAAGTAGTATTTAACTGTAAAACAGTTGAAAGACAAGTTTACATAGTTTCGCAAGTCTAGAGAAGAGTGTATAAAGTAGTTTCTACATGTGGTGAAGTCCCACAAGTAGAAAAGAAGGCCCATTATAGGAAACAGCTAGAAATCAGTAGTAATTCAGAGGAAATACTAATGAATATCATAGAATTTTGTGAGAACAAGTGGAAAACCATCAAAATGTAAGTTTCTAGGCTAGAAAGGATGTTGTACACTGAAGAAATCCTTGAAATAGAGTTAGTTCACATGAAACCAGTGTTTCAAACCATGGGAATTCACTGAAAAGTAGTATTCAACTGTAAAACAGTTGAAAGACAAGTTTATATAGATTCACAAGTTCAGAGAAGAGTATACAAAGTTGTTTCCACATGTGGTGAAGTCCCACAAGTATACCAGAAGGCCCATTATGGTACACTGCAAGAAAGCATTAGTAATTCAGAGCAAATACTAATGAATATCACAGAATAGTGAGAGAACAAGTGTAAAAGACATCAAAATGTAAGTCTCTAGTCTAGAAAGGATGTTGTACACTGCAGAACTCCTTGAAATAGAGTTAGTTCACATGAAACCAGTGTTTGAAACCACCAGAATTCACTGAAAAGTAGTATTCAACTGTAAAACAGTTGAAAGACAAGTGTGTATAGCTTCTCACGTTCAGAGAAGAGTGTATAAAGTTGTTTCTACATGTGGTGAAGTCCCAAAAGTAGAAAAGAAGGCCCATTATAGGAAACAGCTAGAAATCAGTAGTCATTCAGAGCAAATACTAATGAATATCACAGAATAGTGAGAGAACAAGTGTAAAAGACATCAAAATGTAAGTCTCTACTCTAGAAATGATGTTGTACACTGCAGAAATCCTTGAAATAGAGTTAGTTCACATGAAACCAGTGTTTTAAACCACCGGAATTCACTGAAAAGTAGTATTTAATTATAAAACAGTTGAAAGACAAGTGTATATAGCTTCTCAAGTTCAGAGAAGAATGTATAAAGTTGTTTCTACATGTGGTGAAGTCCCACAAGTAGAAAAGAAGGCCCATTATAGTAAACAGCTAGAAATCAGTAGTCATTCAGAGCAAATACTAATGAATATCACAGAATAGTGAGAGAACAAGTGTAAAAGACATCAAAATGTAAGTCTCTAGTCTAGAAAGGATGTTGTACACGGCACAAATCCTTGAAATAGAGTTGGTTCACATGAAACCAGTGTTTGAAACCACCAGAATTCACAGAAAAGTAGTATTCAACTGTAAAACAGTTGAAAGACAAGTGTGTATAGCTTCTCAAGTTCAGAGAAAAGTGTGTAAAGTTGTTTCTACATGTGGTGAAGTCCCACAAGTAGAAAAGAAGGCCCATTATGGGAAACAGCTAGAAATCAGTAGTCATTCAGAGCAAATACTAATGAATATCACAGAATAGTGAGAGAACAAATGTAAAAGACATCAAAATGTAAGTCTCTAGTCTAGAAAGGATGTTGTACACTGCACAAATCCTTGAAATAGATTTAGTTCACATGAAACCAGTGTTTCAAACCAACAGAATTCACTGAAAAGTAGTATTCAACTGTAAAACAGTTGAAAGACAAGTTTATATAGCTTCACAACTCCAGAGAAGAGTACATAAAGTTGTTTCTACATGTGGTGAAGTCCCACAAGTAGAAAAGAATGCACATTATAGGAAACAGCTAGAAATCAGTAGTCATTCAGAGCAAATACTAATGAATATCACAGAATAGTGAGAGAACAACTATAAAAGATATCAAAATGTAAGTCTCTAGTCTAGAAATGATGTTGTACACTGCAGAAATCCTTGAAATCGAGTTAGTTCACATGAAACCAGTGTTTCAAACCACCGGAATTCACTGAAAAGTAGTATTTAACTGTAAAACAGTTGAAAGACAAGTTTATATAGTTTCGCAAGTATAGAGAAGAGTGTATAAAGTAGTTTCTACATGTGGTGAAGTCCCACAAGTAGAAAAGATGGCCCATTATAGGAAACAGCTAGAAATCAGTAGTAATTCAGAGGAAATACTAATGAATATCATACAATTTTGTGAGAACAAGTGGAAAACCATCAAAATGTAAGTTTCTAGGCTAGAAAGGATGTTGTACACTGAAGAAATCCTTGAAATAGAGTTAGTTCACATGAAACCAGTGTTTCAAACCATGGGAATTCACTGAAAAGTAGTATTCAACTGTAAAACAGTTGAAAGACAAGTTTATATAGATTCACAAGTTCAGAGAAGAGTATACAAAGTTGTTTCCACATGTGGTGAAGTCCCACAAGTATACCAGAAGGCCCATTATAGGACACTGCAAGAAAGCATTAGTAATTCAGAGCAAATACTAATGAATATCACAGAATAGTGAGAGAACAAGTGTAAAAGACATCAAAATGTAAGTCTCTAGTCTAGAAAGGATGTTGTACACTGCAGAACTCCTTGAAATAGAGTTAGTTCACATGAAACCAGTGTTTGAAACCACCAGAATTCACTGAAAAGTAGTATTCAACTGTAAAACAGTTGAAAGACAAGTGTGTATAGCTTCTCACGTTCAGAGAAGAGTGTATAAAGTTGTTTCTACATGTGGTGAAGTCCCACAAGTAGAAAAGAAGGCCCATTATGGGAAACAGCTAGAAATCAGTAGTCATTCAGAGCAAATACTAATGAATATAACAGAATAGTGAGAGAACAAATGTAAAAGACATCAAAATGTAAGTCTGCAGTCTAGAAAGGATGTTTTACACAGCAGAAATCCTTGAAATAGAGTTAGTTCACATGAAACCAGTGTTTCAAACCAACTGAATTCACTGAAAAGTAGTATTTAACTGTAAAACAGTTGAAAGACAAGTTTACATAGTTTCGCAAGTCTAGAGAAGAGTGTATAAAGTAGTTTCTACATGTGGTGAAGTCCCACAAGTAGAAAAGAAGGCCCATTATAGGAAAGAGCTAGAAATCAGTAGTAATTCAGAGGAAATACTAATGAATATCATAGAATTTTGTGAGAACAAGTGGAAAACCATCAAAATGTAAGTTTATAGGCTAGAAAGGATGTTGTACACTGAAGAAATCCTTGAAATAGAGTTAGTTCACATGAAACCAGTGTTTCAAACCACCGGAATTCACTGAAAAGTAGTATTCAACTGTAAAACAGTTGAAAGACAAGTTTATATAGCTTCGCAAGTCCAGGGAAGAGTGTATAAAGTTGTTTCTACATGTGGTGAAGTCCCACAAGTAGAAAAGAAGGCCCATTATAGTAAACAGCTAGAAATCAGTAGTCATTCAGAGCAAATACTAATGAATATCACAGAATAGTGAGAGAACAAGTGTAAAAGACATCAAAATGTAAGTCTCTAGTCTAGAAAGGATGTTGTACACGGCACAAATCCTTGAAATAGAGTTGGTTCACATGAAACCAGTGTTTGAAACCAACAGAATTCACTGAAAAGTAGTATTTAACTATAAAACAGTTGAAAGACAAGTTTATATAGATTCACAAGTTCAGAGAAGAGTATACAAAGTTGTTTCCACATGTGGTGAAGTCCCACAAGTATACCAGAAGGCCCATTATAGTACACTGCAAGAAAGCATTAGTAATTCAGAGCAAATACTAATGAATATCACAGAATAGTGAGAGAACAAGTGTAAAAGACATCAAAATGTAAGTCTAGTCTAGAAAGGATGTTGTACATTGCAGAACTCCTTGAAATAGAGTTAGTTCACATGAAACCAGTGTTTGAAACCACCAGAATTCACTGAAAAGTAGTATTCAACTGTAAAACAGTTGAAAGACAAGTGTGTATAGCTTCTCACGTTCAGAGAAGAGTGTATAAAGTTGTTTCTACATGTGGTGAAGTCCCACAAGTAGAAAAGAAGGCCCATTATGGGAAACAGCTAGAAATCAGTAGTCATTCAGAGCAAATACTAATGAATATAACAGAATAGTGAGAGAACAAATGTAAAAGACATCAAAATGTAAGTCTGTAGTCAGAAAGGATGTTTTACACAGCAGAAATCCTTGAAATAGAGTTAGTTCACATGAAACCAGTGTTTCAAACCAACTGAATTCACTGAAAAGTAGTATTTAACTGTAAAACAGTTGAAAGACAAGTTTACATAGTTTCGCAAGTCTAGAGAAGAGTGTATAAAGTAGTTTCTACATGTGGTGAAGTCCCACAAGTAGAAAAGAAGGCCCATTACAGGAAACAGCTAGAAATCAGTAGTAATTCAGAGGAAATACTAATGAATATCATAGAATTTTGTGAGAACAAGTGGAAAACCATCAAAATGTAAGTTTCTAGGCTAGAAAGGATGTTGTACACTGAAGAAATCCTTGAAATAGAGTTAGTTCACATGAAACCAGTGTTTCAAACCATGGGAATTCACTGAAAAGTAGTATTCAACTGTAAAACAGTTGAAAGACAAGTTTATATAGCTTCGCAAGTCCAGAGAAGAGTGTATAAAGTTGTTTCTACATGTGGTGAAGTCCCACAAGTAGAAAAGAAGGCCCATTATAGTAAACAGCTAGAAATCAGTAGTCATTCAGAGCAAATACTAATGAATATCACAGAATAGTGAGAGAACAAGTGTAAAAGACATCAAAATGTAAGTCTCTAGTCTAGAAAGGATGTTGTACACGGCACAAATCCTTGAAATAGAGTTGGTTCACATGAAACCAGTGTTTGAAACCAACAGAATTCACTGAAAAGTAGTATTTAACTGTAAAACAGTTGAAAGACAAGTTTACATAGTTTCGCAAGTCTAGAGAAGAGTGTATAAAGTAGTTTCTACATGTGGTGAAGTCCCACAAGTAGAAAAGAAGGCCCATTATAGGAAACAGCTAGAAATCAGTAGTAATTCAGAAGAAATACTAATGAATATCATAGAATTTTGTGAGAACAAGTGGAAAACCATCAAAATGTAAGTTTCTAGGCTAGAAAGGATGTTGTACACTGAAGAAATCCTTGAAATAGAGTTAGTTCACATGAAACCAGTGTTTCAAACCATGGGAATTCACTGAAAAGTAGTATTCAACTGTAAAACAGTTGAAAGACAAGTTTATATAGATTCACAAGTTCAGAGAAGAGTATACAAAGTTGTTTCCACATGTGGTGAAGTCCCACAAGTATACCAGAAGGCCCATTATAGTACACTGCAAGAAAGCATTAGTAATTCAGAGCAAATACTAATGAATATCACAGAATAGTGAGAGAACAAGTGTAAAAGACATCAAAATGTAAGTCTCTAGTCTAGAAAGGATGTTGTACACTGCAGAACTCCTTGAAATAGAGTTAGTTCACATGAAACCAGTGTTTGAAACCACCAGAATTCACTGAAAAGTAGTATTCAACTGTAAAACAGTTGAAAGACAAGTGTGTATAGCTTCTCACGTTCAGAGAAGAGTGTATAAAGTTGTTTCTACATGTGGTGAAGTCCCAAAAGTAGAAAAGAAGGCCCATTATAGGAAACAGCTAGAAATCAGTAGTCATTCAGAGCAAATACTAATGAATATCACAGAATAGTGAGAGAACAAGTGTAAAAGACATCAAAATGTAAGTCTCTACTCTAGAAATGATGTTGAACACTGCAGAAATCCTTGAAATAGAGTTAGTTCACATGAAACCAGTGTTTTAAACCACCGGAATTCACTGAAAAGTAGTATTTAATTATAAAACAGTTGAAAGACAAGTGTATATAGCTTCTCAAGTTCAGAGAAGAATGTATAAAGTTGTTTCTACATGTGGTGAAGTCCCACAAGTAGAAAAGAAGGCCCATTATAGTAAACAGCTAGAAATCAGTAGTCATTCAGAGCAAATACTAATGAATATCACAGAATAGTGAGAGAACAAGTGTAAAAGACATCAAAATGTAAGTCTCTACTCTAGAAAGGATGTTGTACACGGCACAAATCCTTGAAATAGAGTTGGTTTACATGAAACCAGTGTTTGAAACCAACAGAATTCACTGAAAAGTAGTATTTAACTGTAAAACAGATGAAAGACAAGTTTATATAGCTTCGCAAGTCTAGAGAAGAGTGTATAAAGTAGTTTCTACATTTGGTGAAGTCCCACAAGTAGAAAAGAAGGCTCATTATAGGAAACAACTAGAAATCAGTAGTCATTCAGAGCAAATACTAATGAATATCACAGAATAGTGAGAGAACAAGTGTAAAAGACATCAAAATGTAAGTCTCTGGTCTAGAAAGGATGTTGTACACGGCACAAATCCTTGAAATAGATTTAGTTCACATGAAACCAGTGTTTCAAACCAACAGAATTCACTGAAAAGTAGTATTCAACTGTAAAACAGTTGAAAGACAAGTTTATATAGCTTCACAACTCCAGAGAAGAGTACATAAAGTTGTTTCTACATGTGGTGAAGTCCCACAAGTAGAAAAGAATGCACATTATAGGAAACAGCTAGAAATCAGTAGTCATTCAGAGCAAATACTAATGAATATCACAGAATAGTGAGAGAACAACTATAAAAGATATCAAAATGTAAGTCTCTAGTCTAGAAATGATGTTGTACACTGCAGAAATCCTTGAAATCGAGTTAGTTCACATGAAACCAGTGTTTTAAACCACCGGAATTCACTGAAAAGTAGTATTTAATTATAAAACAGTTGAAAGACCAGTTTATATAGATTCACAAGTTCAGAGAAGAGTATACAAAGTTGTTTCCACATGTGGTGAAGTCCCACAAGTATACCAGAAG
Organism: Cnephaeus nilssonii; assembly: GCF_951640355.1. Classification (NCBI taxonomy): domain Eukaryota; kingdom Metazoa; phylum Chordata; class Mammalia; order Chiroptera; family Vespertilionidae; genus Cnephaeus; species Cnephaeus nilssonii. Next base: position 282,598 of record NC_137076.1, on the reverse strand, counting down.
GCCCATTATAGGACACTGCAAGAAAGCATTAGTAATTCAGAGCAAATACTAATGAATATCACAGAATAGTGAGAGAACAAGTGTAAAAGACATCAAAATGTAAGTCTCTAGTCTAGAAAGGATGTTGTACACTGCAGAACTCCTTGAAATAGAGTTAGTTCACATGAAACCAGTGTTTGAAACCACCAGAATTCACTGAAAAGTAGTATTCAACTGTAAAACAGTTGAAAGACAAGTGTGTATAGCTTCTCACGTTCAGAGAAGAGTGTATAAAGTTGTTTCTACATGTGGTGAAGTCCCACAAGTAGAAAAGAAGGCCCATTATGGGAAACAGCTAGAAATCAGTAGTCATTCAGAGCAAATACTAATGAATATAACAGAATAGTGAGAGAACAAATGTAAAAGACATCAAAATGTAAGTCTGCAGTCTAGAAAGGATGTTTTACACAGCAGAAATCCTTGAAATAGAGTTAGTTCACATGAAACCAGTATTTCAAACCAACTGAATTCACTGAAAAGTAGTATTTAACTGTAAAACAGTTGAAAGACAAGTTTACATAGTTTCGCAAGTCTAGAGAAGAGTGTATAAAGTAGTTTCTACATGTGGTGAAGTCCCACAAGTAGAAAAGAAGGCCCATTATAGGAAAGAGCTAGAAATCAGTAGTAATTCAGAGGAAATACTAATGAATATCATAGAATTTTGTGAGAACAAGTGGAAAACCATCAAAATGTAAGTTTATAGGCTAGAAAGGATGTTGTACACTGAAGAAATCCTTGAAATAGAGTTAGTTCACATGAAACCAGTGTTTCAAACCATGGGAATTCACTGAAAAGTAGTATTCAACTGTAAAACAGTTGAAAGACAAGTTTATATAGCTTCGCAAGTCCAGAGAAGAGTGTATAAAGTTGTTTCTACATGTGGTGAAGTCCCACAAGTAGAAAAGAAGGCCCATTATAGTAAACAGCTAGAAATCAGTAGTCATTCAGAGCAAATACTAATGAATATCACAGAATAGTGAGAGAACAAGTGTAAAAGACATCAAAATGTAAGTCTCTAGTCTAGAAAGGATGTTGTACACGGCACAAATCCTTGAAATAGAGTTGGTTCACATGAAACCAGTGTTTGAAACCAACAGAATTCACTGAAAAGTAGTATTTAACTGTAAAACAGTTGAAAGACAAGTTTACATAGTTTCGCAAGTCTAGAGAAGAGTGTATAAAGTAGTTTCTACATGTGGTGAAGTCCCACAAGTAGAAAAGAAGGCCCATTATAGGAAACAGCTAGAAATCAGTAGTAATTCAGAGGAAATACTAATGAATATCATAGAATTTTGTGAGAACAAGTGGAAAACCATCAAAATGTAAGTTTCTAGGCTAGAAAGGATGTTGTACACTGAAGAAATCCTTGAAATAGAGTTAGTTCACATGAAACCAGTGTTTGAAACCATGGGAATTCACTGAAAAGTAGTATTCAACTGTAAAACAGTTGAAAGACAAGTTTATATAGATTCACAAGTTCAGAGAAGAGTATACAAAGTTGTTTCCACATGTGGTGAAGTCCCACAAGTATACCAGAAGGCCCATTATGGTACACTGCAAGAAAGCATTAGTAATTCAGAGCAAATACTAATGAATATCACAGAATAGTGAGAGAACAAGTGTAAAAGACATCAAAATGTAAGTCTCTAGTCTAGAAAGGATGTTGTACACTGCAGAACTCCTTGAAATAGAGTTAGTTCACATGAAACCAGTGTTTGAAACCACCAGAATTCACTGAAAAGTAGTATTCAACTGTAAAACAGTTGAAAGACAAGTGTGTATAGCTTCTCACGTTCAGAGAAGAGTGTATAAAGTTGTTTCTACATGTGGTGAAGTCCCAAAAGTAGAAAAGAAGGCCCATTATAGGAAACAGCTAGAAATCAGTAGTCATTCAGAGCAAATACTAATGAATATCACAGAATAGTGAGAGAACAAGTGTAAAAGACATCAAAATGTAAGTCTCTACTCTAGAAATGATGTTGTACACTGCAGAAATCCTTGAAATAGAGTTAGTTCACATGAAACCAGTGTTTTAAACCACCGGAATTCACTGAAAAGTAGTATTTAATTATAAAACAGTTGAAAGACAAGTGTATATAGCTTCTCAAGTTCAGAGAAGAATGTATAAAGTTGTTTCTACATGTGGTGAAGTCCCACAAGTAGAAAAGAAGGCCCATTATAGTAAACAGCTAGAAATCAGTAGTCATTCAGAGCAAATACTAATGAATATCACAGAATAGTGAGAGAACAAGTGTAAAAGACATCAAAATGTAAGTCTCTAGTCTAGAAAGGATGTTGTACACGGCACAAATCCTTGAAATAGAGTTGGTTTACATGAAACCAGTGTTTGAAACCAACAGAATTCACTGAAAAGTAGTATTTAACTGTAAAACAGTTGAAAGACAAGTTTATATAGCTTCGCAAGTCTAGAGAAGAGTGTATAAAGTAGTTTCTACATTTGGTGAAGTCCCACAAGTAGAAAAGAAGGCTCATTATAGGAAACAACTAGAAATCAGTAGTCATTCAGAGCAAATACTAATGAATATCACAGAATAGTGAGAGAACAAGTGTAAAAGACATCAAAATGTAAGTCTCTAGTCTAGAAAGGATGTTGTACACGGCACAAATCTTTGAAATAGAGTTAGTTCACATGAAACCAGTGTTTGAAACCACCAGAATTCACTGAAAAGTAGTATTCAACTGTAAAACAGTTGAAAGACAAGTTTGTATAGCTTCTCAAGTTCAGAGAAAAGTGTGTAAAGTTGTTTCTACATGTGGTGAAGTCCCACAAGTAGAAAAGAAGGCCCATTATGGGAAACAGCTAGAAATCAGTAGTCATTCAGAGCAAATACTAATGAATATCACAGAATAGTGAGAGAACAAATGTAAAAGACATCAAAATGTAAGTCTCTAGTCTAGAAAGGATGTTGTACACTGCACAAATCCTTGAAATAGATTTAGTTCACGTGAAACCAGTGTTTCAAACCAACAGAATTCACTGAAAACTAGTATTCAACTGTAAAACAGTTGAAAGACAAGTTTATATAGCTTCACAACTCCAGAGAAGAGTACATAAAGTTGTTTCTACATGTGGTGAAGTCCCACAAGTAGAAAAGAAGGCCCATTATGGGAAACAGCTAGAAATCAGTAGTCATTCAGAGCAAATACTAATGAATATAACAGAATAGTGAGAGAACAAATGTAAAAGACATCAAAATGTAAGTCTGTAGTCTAGAAAGGATGTTTTACACAGCAGAAATCCTTGAAATAGAGTTAGTTCACATGAAACCAGTGTTTCAAACCAACTGAATTCACTGAAAAGTAGTATTTAACTGTAAAACAGTTGAAAGACAAGTTTACATAGTTTCGCAAGTCTAGAGAAGAGTGTATAAAGTAGTTTCTACATGTGGTGAAGTCCCACAAGTAGAAAAGAAGGCCCATTACAGGAAACAGCTAGAAATCAGTAGTAATTCAGAGGAAATACTAATGAATATCATAGAATTTTGTGAGAACAAGTGGAAAACCATCAAAATGTAAGTTTCTAGGCTAGAAAGGATGTTGTACACTGAAGAAATCCTTGAAATAGAGTTAGTTCACATGAAACCAGTGTTTCAAACCATGGGAATTCACTGAAAAGTAGTATTCAACTGTAAAACAGTTGAAAGACAAGTTTATATAGCTTCGCAAGTCCAGAGAAGAGTGTATAAAGTTGTTTCTACATGTGGTGAAGTCCCACAAGTAGAAAAGAAGGCCCATTATAGTAAACAGCTAGAAATCAGTAGTCATTCAGAGCAAATACTAATGAATATCACAGAATAGTGAGAGAACAAGTGTAAAAGACATCAAAATGTAAGTCTCTAGTCTAGAAAGGATGTTGTACACGGCACAAATCCTTGAAATAGAGTTGGTTCACATGAAACCAGTGTTTGAAACCAACAGAATTCACTGAAAAGTAGTATTCAACTGTAAAACAGTTGAAAGACAAGTGTGTATAGCTTCGCAAGTCCAGAGAAGAGTGTATAAAGTTGTTTCTACATGTGGTGAAGTCCCACAAGTAGAAAAGAAGGCTCATTATAGGAAACAACTAGAAATCAGTAGTCATTCAGAGCAAATACTAATGAATATCACAGAATAGTGAGAGAACAAGTGTAAAAGACATCAAAATGTAAGTCTCTGGTCTAGAAAGGATGTTGTACACGGCACAAATCCTTGAAATAGATTTAGTTCACATGAAACCAGTGTTTCAAACCAACAGAATTCACTGAAAAGTAGTATTCAACTGTAAAACAGTTGAAAGACAAGTTTATATAGCTTCACAACTCCAGAGAAGAGTACATAAAGTTGTTTCTACATGTGGTGAAGTCCCACAAGTAGAAAAGAATGCACATTATAGGAAACAGCTAGAAATCAGTAGTCATTCAGAGCAAATACTAATGAATATCACAGAATAGTGAGAGAACAACTATAAAAGATATCAAAATGTAAGTCTCTAGTCTAGAAATGATGTTGTACACTGCAGAAATCCTTGAAATCGAGTTAGTTCACATGAAACCAGTGTTTTAAACCACCGGAATTCACTGAAAAGTAGTATTTAATTATAAAACAGTTGAAAGACCAGTTTATATAGATTCACAAGTTCAGAGAAGAGTATACAAAGTTGTTTCCACATGTGGTGAAGTCCCACAAGTATACCAGAAGGCCCATTATAGGACACTGCAAGAAAGCATTAGTAATTCAGAGCAAATACTAATGAATATCACAGAATAGTGAGAGAACAAGTGTAAAAGACATCAAAATGTAAGTCTCTAGTCTAGAAAGGATGTTGTACACTGCAGAACTCCTTGAAATAGAGTTAGTTCACATGAAACCAGTGTTTGAAACCACCAGAATTCACTGAAAAGTAGTATTCAACTGTAAAACAGTTGAAAGACAAGTGTGTATAGCTTCTCACGTTCAGAGAAGAGTGTATAAAGTTGTTTCTACATGTGGTGAAGTCCCACAAGTAGAAAAGAAGGCCCATTATGGGAAACAGCTAGAAATCAGTAGTCATTCAGAGCAAATACTAATGAATATAACAGAATAGTGAGAGAACAAATGTAAAAGACATCAAAATGTAAGTCTGCAGTCTAGAAAGGATGTTTTACACAGCAGAAATCCTTGAAATAGAGTTAGTTCACATGAAACCAGTATTTCAAACCAACTGAATTCACTGAAAAGTAGTATTTAACTGTAAAACAGTTGAAAGACAAGTTTACATAGTTTCGCAAGTCTAGAGAAGAGTGTATAAAGTAGTTTCTACATGTGGTGAAGTCCCACAAGTAGAAAAGAAGGCCCATTACAGGAAACAGCTAGAAATCAGTAGTAATTCAGAGGAAATACTAATGAATATCATAGAATTTTGTGAGAACAAGTGGAAAACCATCAAAATGTAAGTTTCTAGGCTAGAAAGGATGTTGTACACTGAAGAAATCCTTGAAATAGAGTTAGTTCACATGAAACCAGTGTTTCAAACCATGGGAATTCACTGAAAAGTAGTATTCAACTGTAAAACAGTTGAAAGACAAGTTTATATAGATTCACAAGTTCAGAGAAGAGTATACAAAGTTGTTTCCACATGTGGTGAAGTCCCACAAGTATACCAGAAGGCCCATTATGGTACACTGCAAGAAAGCATTAGTAATTCAGAGCAAATACTAATGAATATCACAGAATAGTGAGAGAACAAGTGTAAAAGACATCAAAATGTAAGTCTCTAGTCTAGAAAGGATGTTGTACACTGCAGAACTCCTTGAAATAGAGTTAGTTCACATGAAACCAGTGTTTGAAACCACCAGAATTCACTGAAAAGTAGTATTCAACTGTAAAACAGTTGAAAGACAAGTGTGTATAGCTTCTCACGTTCAGAGAAGAGTGTATAAAGTTGTTTCTACATGTGGTGAAGTCCCAAAAGTAGAAAAGAAGGCCCATTATAGGAAACAGCTAGAAATCAGTAGTCATTCAGAGCAAATACTAATGAATATCACAGAATAGTGAGAGAACAAGTGTAAAAGACATCAAAATGTAAGTCTCTACTCTAGAAATGATGTTGTACACTGCAGAAATCCTTGAAATAGAGTTAGTTCACATGAAACCAGTGTTTTAAACCACCGGAATTCACTGAAAAGTAGTATTTAATTATAAAACAGTTGAAAGACAAGTGTATATAGCTTCTCAAGTTCAGAGAAGAATGTATAAAGTTGTTTCTACATGTGGTGAAGTCCCACAAGTAGAAAAGAAGGCCCATTATAGTAAACAGCTAGAAATCAGTAGTCATTCAGAGCAAATACTAATGAATATCACAGAATAGTGAGAGAACAAGTGTAAAAGACATCAAAATGTAAGTCTCTAGTCTAGAAAGGATGTTGTACACGGCACAAATCCTTGAAATAGAGTTGGTTTACATGAAACCAGTGTTTGAAACCAACAGAATTCACTGAAAAGTAGTATTTAACTGTAAAACAGTTGAAAGACAAGTTTATATAGCTTCGCAAGTCTAGAGAAGAGTGTATAAAGTAGTTTCTACATTTGGTGAAGTCCCACAAGTAGAAAAGAAGGCTCATTATAGGAAACAACTAGAAATCAGTAGTCATTCAGAGCAAATACTAATGAATATCACAGAATAGTGAGAGAACAAGTGTAAAAGACATCAAAATGTAAGTCTCTAGTCTAGAAAGGATGTTGTACACGGCACAAATCCTTGAAATAGAGTTAGTTCACATGAAACCAGTGTTTGAAACCACCAGAATTCACTGAAAAGTAGTATTCAACTGTAAAACAGTTGAAAGACAAGTTTGTATAGCTTCTCAAGTTCAGAGAAAAGTGTGTAAAGTTGTTTCTACATGTGGTGAAGTCCCACAAGTAGAAAAGAAGGCCCATTATGGGAAACAGCTAGAAATCAGTAGTCATTCAGAGCAAATACTAATGAATATCACAGAATAGTGAGAGAACAAATGTAAAAGACATCAAAATGTAAGTCTCTAGTCTAGAAAGGATGTTGTACACTGCACAAATCCTTGAAATAGATTTAGTTCACGTGAAACCAGTGTTTCAAACCAACAGAATTCACTGAAAACTAGTATTCAACTGTAAAACAGTTGAAAGACAAGTTTATATAGCTTCACAACTCCAGAGAAGAGTACATAAAGTTGTTTCTACATGTGGTGAAGTCCCACAAGTAGAAAAGAAGGCCCATTATGGGAAACAGCTAGAAATCAGTAGTCATTCAGAGCAAATACTAATGAATATAACAGAATAGTGAGAGAACAAATGTAAAAGACATAAAAATGTAAGTCTGTAGTCTAGAAAGGATGTTTTACACAGCAGAAATCCTTGAAATAGAGTTAGTTCACATGAAACCAGTGTTTCAAACCAACTGAATTCACTGAAAAGTAGTATTTAACTGTAAAACAGTTGAAAGACAAGTTTACATAGTTTCGCAAGTCTAGAGAAGAGTGTATAAAGTAGTTTCTACATGTGGTGAAGTCCCACAAGTAGAAAAGAAGGCCCATTACAGGAAACAGCTAGAAATCAGTAGTAATTCAGAGGAAATACTAATGAATATCATAGAATTTTGTGAGAACAAGTGGAAAACCATCAAAATGTAAGTTTCTAGGCTAGAAAGGATGTTGTACACTGAAGAAATCCTTGAAATAGAGTTAGTTCACATGAAACCAGTGTTTCAAACCATGGGAATTCACTGAAAAGTAGTATTCAACTGTAAAACAGTTGAAAGACAAGTTTATATAGCTTCGCAAGTCCAGAGAAGAGTGTATAAAGTTGTTTCTACATGTGGTGAAGTCCCACAAGTAGAAAAGAAGGCCCATTATAGTAAACAGCTAGAAATCAGTAGTCATTCAGAGCAAATACTAATGAATATCACAGAATAGTGAGAGAACAAGTGTAAAAGACATCAAAATGTAAGTCTCTAGTCTAGAAAGGATGTTGTACACGGCACAAATCCTTGAAATAGAGTTGGTTCACATGAAACCAGTGTTTGAAACCAACAGAATTCACTGAAAAGTAGTATTCAACTGTAAAACAGTTGAAAGACAAGTGTGTATAGCTTCGCAAGTCCAGAGAAGAGTGTATAAAGTTGTTTCTACATGTGGTGAAGTCCCACAAGTAGAAAAGAAGGCTCATTATAGGAAACAACTAGAAATCAGTAGTCATTCAGAGCAAATACTAATGAATATCACAGAATAGTGAGAGAACAAGTGTAAAAGACATCAAAATGTAAGTCTCTGGTCTAGAAAGGATGTTGTACACGGCACAAATCCTTGAAATAGATTTAGTTCACATGAAACCAGTGTTTCAAACCAACAGAATTCACTGAAAAGTAGTATTCAACTGTAAAACAGTTGAAAGACAAGTTTATATAGCTTCACAACTCCAGAGAAGAGTACATAAAGTTGTTTCTACATGTGGTGAAGTCCCACAAGTAGAAAAGAATGCACATTATAGGAAACAGCTAGAAATCAGTAGTCATTCAGAGCAAATACTAATGAATATCACAGAATAGTGAGAGAACAACTATAAAAGATATCAAAATGTAAGTCTCTAGTCTAGAAATGATGTTGTACACTGCAGAAATCCTTGAAATCGAGTTAGTTCACATGAAACCAGTGTTTTAAACCACCGGAATTCACTGAAAAGTAGTATTTAATTATAAAACAGTTGAAAGACCAGTTTATATAGATTCACAAGTTCAGAGAAGAGTATACAAAGTTGTTTCCACATGTGGTGAAGTCCCACAAGTATACCAGAAGGCCCATTATAGGACACTGCAAGAAAGCATTAGTAATTCAGAGCAAATACTAATGAATATCACAGAATAGTGAGAGAACAAGTGTAAAAGACATCAAAATGTAAGTCTCTAGTCTAGAAAGGATGTTGTACACTGCAGAACTCCTTGAAATAGAGTTAGTTCACATGAAACCAGTGTTTGAAACCACCAGAATTCACTGAAAAGTAGTATTCAACTGTAAAACAGTTGAAAGACAAGTGTGTATAGCTTCTCACGTTCAGAGAAGAGTGTATAAAGTTGTTTCTACATGTGGTGAAGTCCCACAAGTAGAAAAGAAGGCCCATTATGGGAAACAGCTAGAAATCAGTAGTCATTCAGAGCAAATACTAATGAATATAACAGAATAGTGAGAGAACAAATGTAAAAGACATCAAAATGTAAGTCTGCAGTCTAGAAAGGATGTTTTACACAGCAGAAATCCTTGAAATAGAGTTAGTTCACATGAAACCAGTATTTCAAACCAACTGAATTCACTGAAAAGTAGTATTTAACTGTAAAACAGTTGAAAGACAAGTTTACATAGTTTCGCAAGTCTAGAGAAGAGTGTATAAAGTAGTTTCTACATGTGGTGAAGTCCCACAAGTAGAAAAGAAGGCCCATTATAGGAAAGAGCTAGAAATCAGTAGTAATTCAGAGGAAATACTAATGAATATCATAGAATTTTGTGAGAACAAGTGGAAAACCATCAAAATGTAAGTTTATAGGCTAGAAAGGATGTTGTACACTGAAGAAATCCTTGAAATAGAGTTAGTTCACATGAAACCAGTGTTTCAAACCACCGGAATTCACTGAAAAGTAGTATTCAACTGTAAAACAGTTGAAAGACAAGTTTATATAGCTTCGCAAGTCCAGGGAAGAGTGTATAAAGTTGTTTCTACATGTGGTGAAGTCCCACAAGTAGAAAAGAAGGCCCATTATAGTAAACAGCTAGAAATCAGTAGTCATTCAGAGCAAATACTAATGAATATCACAGAATAGTGAGAGAACAAGTGTAAAAGACATCAAAATGTAAGTCTCTAGTCTAGAAAGGATGTTGTACACGGCACAAATCCTTGAAATAGAGTTGGTTCACATGAAACCAGTGTTTGAAACCAACAGAATTCACTGAAAAGTAGTATTTAACTGTAAAACAGTTGAAAGACAAGTTTATATAGATTCACAAGTTCAGAGAAGAGTATACAAAGTTGTTTCCACATGTGGTGAAGTCCCACAAGTATACCAGAAGGCCCATTATAGTACACTGCAAGAAAGCATTAGTAATTCAGAGCAAATACTAATGAATATCACAGAATAGTGAGAGAACAAGTGTAAAAGACATCAAAATGTAAGTCTAGTCTAGAAAGGATGTTGTACATTGCAGAACTCCTTGAAATAGAGTTAGTTCACATGAAACCAGTGTTTGAAACCACCAGAATTCACTGAAAAGTAGTATTCAACTGTAAAACAGTTGAAAAACAAGTGTGTATAGCTTCTCACGTTCAGAGAAGAGTGTATAAAGTTGTTTCTACATGTGGTGAAGTCCCACAAGTAGAAAAGAAGGCCCATTATTGGAAACAGCTAGAAATCAGTAGTCATTCAGAGCAAATACTAATGAATATCACAGAATAGTGAGAGAACAAGTGTAAAAGACATCAAAATGTAAGTCTCTACTCTAGAAATGATGTTGTACACTGCAGAAATCCTTGAAATAGAGTTAGTTCACATGAAACCAGTGTTTTAAACCACCGGAATTCACTGAAAAGTAGTATTTAATTATAAAACAGTTGAAAGACAAGTGTATATAGCTTCTCAAGTTCAGAGAAGAATGTATAAAGTTGTTTCTACATGCGGTGAAGCCCCACAAGTAGAAAAGAAGGCCCATTATAGGAAACAGCTAGAAATCAGTAGAAATTCAGAGGAAATACTAATGAATATCATAGAATTTTGTGAGAACAAGTGGAAAACCATCAAAATGTAAGTTTCTAGGCTAGAAAGGATGTTGTACACTGAAGAAATCCTTGAAATAGAGTTAGTTCACATGAAACCAGTGTTTCAAACCATGGGAATTCACTGAAAAGTAGTATTCAACTGTAAAACAGTTGAAAGACAAGTTTATATAGCTTCGCAAGTCCAGGGAAGAGTGTATAAAGTTGTTTCTACATGTGGTGAAGTCCCACAAGTAGAAAAGAAGGCCCATTATAGTAAACAGCTAGAAATCAGTAGTCATTCAGAGCAAATACTAATGAATATCACAGAATAGTGAGAGAACAAGTGTAAAAGACATCAAAATGTAAGTCTCTAGTCTAGAAAGGATGTTGTACACGGCACAAATCCTTGAAATAGAGTTAGTTCACATGAAACCAGTGTTTGAAACCACCAGAATTCACTGAAAAGTAGTATTCAACTGTAAAACAGTTGAAAGACAAGTGTGTATAGCTTCTCAAGTTCAGAGAAAAGTGTGTAAAGTTGTTTCTACATGTGGTGAAGTCCCACAAGTAGAAAAGAAGGCCCATTATAGGAAACAGCTAGAAATCAGTAGTCATTCAGAGCAAATACTAATGAATATCACAGAATAGTGAGAGAACAAGTGTAAAAGACATCAAAATGTAAGTCTCTAGTCTAGGAAGGATGTTGTACACGGCACAAATCCTTGAAATAGAGTTGGTTCACATGAAACCAGTGTTTGAAACCAACAGAATTCACTGAAAAGTAGTATTTAACTGTAAAACAGTAGAAAGACAAGTTTACATAGTTTCGCAAGTCTAGAGAAGAGTGTATAAAGTAGTTTCTACATGTGGTGAAGTCCCACAAGTAGAAAAGAAGGCCCATTATAGGAAACAGCTAGAAATCAGTAGTAATTCAGAGGAAATACTAATGAATATCATAGAATTTTGTGAGAACAAGTGGAAAACCATCAAAATGTAAGTTTCTAGGCTAGAAAGGATGTTGTACACTGAAGAAATCCTTGAAATAGAGTTAGTTCACATGAAACCAGTGTTTCAAACCATGGGAATTCACTGAAAAGTAGTATTCAACTGTAAAACAGTTGAAAGACAAGTTTATATAGATTCACAAGTTCAGAGAAGAGTATACAAAGTTGTTTCCACATGTGGTGAAGTCCCACAAGTATACCAGAAGGCCCATTATAGGACACTGCAAGAAAGCATTAGTAATTCAGAGCAAATACTAATGAATATCACAGAATAGTGAGAGAACAAGTGTAAAAGACATCAAAATGTAAGTCTCTAGTCTAGAAAGGATGTTGTACACTGCAGAACTCCTTGAAATAGAGTTAGTTCACATGAAACCAGTGTTTGAAACCACCAGAATTCACTGAAAAGTAGTATTCAACTGTAAAACAGTTGAAAGACAAGTGTGTATAGCTTCTCACGTTCAGAGAAGAGTGTATAAAGTTGTTTCTACATGTGGTGAAGTCCCACAAGTAGAAAAGAAGGCCCATTACAGGAAACAGCTAGAAATCAGTAGTAATTCAGAGGAAATACTAATGAATATCATAGAATTTTGTGAGAACAAGTGGAAAACCATCAAAATGTAAATTTCTAGGCTAGAAAGGATGTTGTACACTGAAGAAATCCTTGAAATAGAGTTAGTTCACATGAAACCAGTGTTTCAAACCATGGGAATTCACTGAAAAGTAGTATTCAACTGTAAAACAGTTGAAAGACAAGTTTATATAGCTTCGCAAGTCCAGAGAAGAGTGTATAAAGTTGTTTCTACATGTGGTGAAGTCCCACAAGTAGAAAAGAAGGCCCATTATAGTAAACAGCTAGAAATCAGTAGTCATTCAGAGCAAATACTAATGAATATCACAGAATAGTGAGAGAACAAGTGTAAAAGACATCAAAATGTAAGTCTCTAGTCTAGAAAGGATGTTGTACACGGCACAAATCCTTGAAATAGAGTTGGTTCACATGAAACCAGTGTTTGAAACCAACAGAATTCACTGAAAAGTAGTATTTAACTGTAAAACAGTTGAAAGACAAGTTTACATAGTTTCGCAAGTCTAGAGAAGAGTGTATAAAGTAGTTTCTACATGTGGTGAAGTCCCACAAGTAGAAAAGAAGGCCCATTATAGGAAACAGCTAGAAATCAGTAGTAATTCAGAGGAAATACTAATGAATATCATAGAATTTTGTGAGAACAAGTGGAAAACCATCAAAATGTAAGTTTCTAGGCTAGAAAGGATGTTGTACACTGAAGAAATCCTTGAAATAGAGTTAGTTCACATGAAACCAGTGTTTCAAACCATGGGAATTCACTGAAAAGTAGTATTCAACTGTAAAACAGTTGAAAGACAAGTTTATATAGATTCACAAGTTCAGAGAAGAGTATACAAAGTTGTTTCCACATGTGGTGAAGTCCCACAAGTATACCAGAAGGCCCATTATGGTACACTGCAAGAAAGCATTAGTAATTCAGAGCAAATACTAATGAATATCACAGAATAGTGAGAGAACAAGTGTAAAAGACATCAAAATGTAAGTCTCTAGTCTAGAAAGGATGTTGTACACTGCAGAACTCCTTGAAATAGAGTTAGTTCACATGAAACCAGTGTTTGAAACCACCAGAATTCACTGAAAAGTAGTATTCAACTGTAAAACAGTTGAAAGACAAGTGTGTATAGCTTCTCACGTTCAGAGAAGAGTGTATAAAGTTGTTTCTACATGTGGTGAAGTCCCAAAAGTAGAAAAGAAGGCCCATTATAGGAAACAGCTAGAAATCAGTAGTCATTCAGAGCAAATACTAATGAATATCACAGAATAGTGAGAGAACAAGTGTAAAAGACATCAAAATGTAAGTCTCTACTCTAGAAATGATGTTGTACACTGCAGAAATCCTTGAAATAGAGTTAGTTCACATGAAACCAGTGTTTTAAACCACCGGAATTCACTGAAAAGTAGTATTTAATTATAAAACAGTTGAAAGACAAGTGTATATAGCTTCTCAAGTTCAGAGAAGAATGTATAAAGTTGTTTCTACATGTGGTGAAGTCCCACAAGTAGAAAAGAAGGCCCATTATAGTAAACAGCTAGAAATCAGTAGTCATTCAGAGCAAATACTAATGAATATCACAGAATAGTGAGAGAACAAGTGTAAAAGACATCAAAATGTAAGTCTCTAGTCTAGAAAGGATGTTGTACACGGCACAAATCCTTGAAATAGAGTTGGTTTACATGAAACCAGTGTTTGAAACCAACAGAATTCACTGAAAAGTAGTATTTAACTGTAAAACAGTTGAAAGACAAGTTTATATAGCTTCGCAAGTCTAGAGAAGAGTGTATAAAGTAGTTTCTACATTTGGTGAAGTCCCACAAGTAGAAAAGAAGGCTCATTATAGGAAACAACTAGAAATCAGTAGTCATTCAGAGCAAATACTAATGAATATCACAGAATAGTGAGAGAACAAGTGTAAAAGACATCAAAATGTAAGTCTCTAGTCTAGAAAGGATGTTGTACACGGCACAAATCCTTGAAATAGAGTTAGTTCACATGAAACCAGTGTTTGAAACCACCAGAATTCACTGAAAAGTAGTATTCAACTGTAAAACAGTTGAAAGACAAGTTTGTATAGCTTCTCAAGTTCAGAGAAAAGTGTGTAAAGTTGTTTCTACATGTGGTGAAGTCCCACAAGTAGAAAAGAAGGCCCATTATGGGAAACAGCTAGAAATCAGTAGTCATTCAGAGCAAATACTAATGAATATCACAGAATAGTGAGAGAACAAATGTAAAAGACATCAAAATGTAAGTCTCTAGTCTAGAAAGGATGTTGTACACTGCACAAATCCTTGAAATAGATTTAGTTCACGTGAAACCAGTGTTTCAAACCAACAGAATTCACTGAAAACTAGTATTCAACTGTAAAACAGTTGAAAGACAAGTTTATATAGCTTCACAACTCCAGAGAAGAGTACATAAAGTTGTTTCTACATGTGGTGAAGTCCCACAAGTAGAAAAGAAGGCCCATTATGGGAAACAGCTAGAAATCAGTAGTCATTCAGAGCAAATACTAATGAATATAACAGAATAGTGAGAGAACAAATGTAAAAGACATCAAAATGTAAGTCTGTAGTCTAGAAAGGATGTTTTACACAGCAGAAATCCTTGAAATAGAGTTAGTTCACATGAAACCAGTGTTTCAAACCAACTGAATTCACTGAAAAGTAGTATTTAACTGTAAAACAGTTGAAAGACAAGTTTACATAGTTTCGCAAGTCTAGAGAAGAGTGTATAAAGTAGTTTCTACATGTGGTGAAGTCCCACAAGTAGAAAAGAAGGCCCATTACAGGAAACAGCTAGAAATCAGTAGTAATTCAGAGGAAATACTAATGAATATCATAGAATTTTGTGAGAACAAGTGGAAAACCATCAAAATGTAAGTTTCTAGGCTAGAAAGGATGTTGTACACTGAAGAAATCCTTGAAATAGAGTTAGTTCACATGAAACCAGTGTTTCAAACCATGGGAATTCACTGAAAAGTAGTATTCAACTGTAAAACAGTTGAAAGACAAGTTTATATAGCTTCGCAAGTCCAGAGAAGAGTGTATAAAGTTGTTTCCACATGTGGTGAAGTCCCACAAGTATACCAGAAGGCCCATTATGGGACACTGCAAGAAAGCATTAGTAATTCAGAGCAAATACTAATGAATATCACAGAATAGTGAGAGAACAAGTGTAAAAGACATCAAAATGTAAGTCTCTAGTCTAGAAAGGATGTTGTACACTGCAGAACTCCTTGAAATAGAGTTAGTTCACATGAAACCAGTGTTTGAAACCACCAGAATTCACTGAAAAGTAGTATTCAACTGTAAAACAGTTGAAAGACAAGTGTGTATAGCTTCTCACGTTCAGAGAAGAGTGTATAAAGTTGTTTCTACATGTGGTGAAGTCCCAAAAGTAGAAAAGAAGGCCCATTATAGGAAACAGCTAGAAATCAGTAGTCATTCAGAGCAAATACTAATGAATATCACAGAATAGTGAGAGAACAAGTGTAAAAGACATCAAAATGTATGTCTCTACTCTAGAAATGATGTTGTACACTGCAGAAATCCTTGAAATAGAGTTAGTTCACATGAAACCAGTGTTTTAAACCACCGGAATTCACTGAAAAGTAGTATTTAATTATAAAACAGTTGAAAGACAAGTGTATATAGCTTCTCAAGTTCAGAGAAGAATGTATAAAGTTGTTTCTACATGTGGTGAAGCCCCACAAGTAGAAAAGAAGGCCCATTATAGGAAACAGCTAGAAATCAGTAGAAATGCAGAGGAAATACTAATGAATATCATAGAATTTTGTGAGAACAAGTGGAAAACCATCAAAATGTAAGTTTCTAGGCTAGAAAGGATGTTGTACACTGAAGAAATCCTTGAAATAGAGTTAGTTCACATGAAACCAGTGTTTCAAACCACCGGAATTCACTGAAAAGTAGTATTTAACTGTAAAACAGTTGAAAGACAAGTTTATATAGCTTCGCAAGTCCAGAGAAGAGTGTATAAAGTAGTTTCTACATTTGGTGAAGTCCCACAAGTAGAAAAGAAGGCCCATTATAGGAAACAACTAGAAATCAGTAGTCATTCAGAGCAAATACTAATGAATATCACAGAATAGTGAGAGAACAAGTGTAAAAGACATCAAAATGTAAGTCTCTAGTCTAGAAAGGATGTTGTACACGGCACAAATCCTTGAAATAGAGTTAGTTCACATGAAACCAGTGTTTGAAAACACCAGAATTCACTGAAAAGTAGTATTCAACTGTAAAACAGTTGAAAGACAAGTGTGTATAGCTTCTCAAGTTCAGAGAAGAATGTATAAAGTTGTTTCTACATGTGGTGAAGCCCCACAAGTAGAAAAGAAGGCCCATTATAGGAAACAGCTAGAAATCAGTAGAAATTCAGAGGAAATACTAATGAATATCATAGAATTTTGTGAGAACAAGTGGAAAACCATCAAAATGTAAGTTTCTAGGCTAGAATGGATGTTGTACACTGAAGAAATCCTTGAAATAGAGTTAGTTCCAATGAAACCAGTGTTTCAAACCACCGGAATTCACTGAAAAGTAGTATTTAACTGTAAAACAGTTGAAAGACAAGTTTATATAGCTTCGCAAGTCTAGAGAAGAGTGCATAAAGTTGTTTCTACATGTGCTGAAGTCCCACAAGTAGAAAAGAAGGCCCATTATAGGAAACAGCTAGAAATCAGTAGTCATTCAGAGCAAATACTAATGAATATCACAGAATAGTGAGAGAACAAGTGTAAAAGACATCAAAATGTAACTCTAGTCTAGAAAGGATGTTGTACACGGCACAAATCCTTGAAATAGAGTTGGTTCACATGAAACCAGTGTTTGAAACCAACAGAATTCACTGAAAAGTAGTATTTAACTGTAAAACAGTAGAAAGACAAGTTTAAATAGTTTCGCAAGTCTAGAGAAGAGTGTATAAAGTAGTTTCTACATGTGGTGAAGTCCCACAAGTAGAAAAGAAGGCCCATTATAGGAAACAGCTAGAAATCAGTAGTAATTCAGAGGAAATACTAATGAATATCATAGAATTTTGTGAGAACAAGTGGAAAACCATCAAAATGTAAGTTTCTAGGCTAGAAAGGATGTTGTACACTGAAGAAATCCTTGAAATAGAGTTAGTTCACATGAAACCAGTGTTTCAAACCATGGGAATTCACTGAAAAGTAGTATTCAACTGTAAAACAGTTGAAAGACAAGTTTATATAGCTTCGCAAGTCCAGAGAAGAGTGTATAAAGTTGTTTCTACATGTGGTGAAGTCCCACAAGTAGAAAAGAAGGCCCATTATAGTAAACAGCTAGAAATCAGTAGTCATTCAGAGCAAATACTAATGAATATCACAGAATAGTGAGAGAACAAGTGTAAAAGACATCAAAATGTAAGTCTCTAGTCTAGAAAGGATGTTGTACACGGCACAAATCCTTGAAATAGAGTTGGTTTACATGAAACCAGTGTTTGAAACCAACAGAATTCACTGAAAAGTAGTATTTAACTGTAAAACAGTTGAAAGACAAGTTTATATAGCTTCGCAAGTCTAGAGAAGAGTGTATAAAGTAGTTTCTACATTTGGTGAAGTCCCACAAGTAGAAAAGAAGGCTCATTATAGGAAGCAACTAGAAATCAGTAGTCATTCAGAGCAAATACTAATGAATATCACAGAATAGTGAGAGAACAAGTGTAAAAGACATCAAAATGTAAGTCTCTAGTCTAGAAAGGATGTTGTACACGGCACAAATCCTTGAAATAGAGTTAGTTCACATGAAACCAGTGTTTGAAACCATCAGAATTCACTGAAAAGTAGTATTCAACTGTAAAACAGTTGAAAGACAAGTGTGTATAGCTTCTCAAGTTCAGAGAAAAGTGTGTAAAGTTGTTTCTACATGTGGTGAAGTCCCACAAGTAGAAAAGAAGGCCCATTATGGGAAACAGCTAGAAATCAGTAGTCATTCAGAGCAAATACTAATGAATATCACAGAATAGTGAGAGAACAAATGTAAAAGACATCAAAATGTAAGTCTCTAGTCTAGAAAGGATGTTGTACACTGCACAAATCCTTGAAATAGATTTAGTTCACATGAAACCAGTGTTTCAAACCAACAGAATTCACTGAAAAGTAGTATTCAACTGTAAAACAGTTGAAAGACAAGTTTATATAGCTTCACAACTCCAGAGAAGAGTACATAAAGTTGTTTCTACATGTGGTGAAGTCCCACAAGTAGAAAAGAATGCACATTATAGGAAACAGCTAGAAATCAGTAGTCATTCAGAGCAAATACTAATGAATATCACAGAATAGTGAGAGAACAACTATAAAAGATATCAAAATGTAAGTCTCTAGTCTAGAAATGATGTTGTACACTGCAGAAATCCTTGAAATCGAGTTAGTTCACATGAAACCAGTGTTTCAAACCACCGGAATTCACTGAAAAGTAGTATTTAACTGTAAAACAGTTGAAAGACAAGTTTATATAGTTTCGCAAGTATAGAGAAGAGTGTATAAAGTAGTTTCTACATGTGGTGAAGTCCCACAAGTAGAAAAGAAGGCCCATTATAGGAAACAGCTAGAAATCAGTAGTAATTCAGAGGAAATACTAATGAATATCATAGAATTTTGTGAGAACAAGTGGAAAACCATCAAAATGTAAGTTTCTAGGCGAGAAAGGATGTTGTACACTGAAGAAATCCTTGAAATAGAGTTAGTTCACATGAAACCAGTGTTTCAAACCATGGGAATTCACTGAAAAGTAGTATTCAACTGTAAAACAGTTGAAAGACAAGTTTATATAGATTCACAAGTTCAGAGAAGAGTATACAAAGTTGTTTCCACATGTGGTGAAGTCCCACAAGTATACCAGAAGGCCCATTATAGGACACTGCAAGAAAGCATTAGTAATTCAGAGCAAATACTAATGAATATCACAGAATAGTGAGATAACACGTGTAAAAGACATCAAAATGTAAGTCTCTAGTCTAGAAAGGATGTTGTACACTGCAGAACTCCTTGAAATAGAGTTAGTTCACATGAAACCAGTGTTTGAAAACAACGGAATTCACTGAAAAGTAGTATTTAACTGTAAAACAGTTGAAAGACAAGTTTATATAGCTTCGCAAGTCCAGAGAAGAGTGTATAAAGTAGTTTCTACATTTGGTGAAGTCCCACAAGTAGAAAAGAAGGCCCATTATAGGAAACAACTAGAAATCAGTAGTCATTCAGAGCAAATACTAATGAATATCACAGAATAGTGAGAGAACAAGTGTAAAAGACATCAAAATGTAAGTCTCTAGTCTAGAAAGGATGTTGTACACGGCACAAATCCTTGAAATAGAGTTAGTTCACATGAAACCAGTGTTTGAAAACACCAGAATTCACTGAAAAGTAGTATTCAACTGTAAAATAGTTGAAAGACAAGTGTGTATAGCTTCTCACGTTCAGAGAAGAGTGTATAAAGTTGTTTCTACATGTGATGAAGTCCCACAAGTAGAAAAGAAGGCCCATTATGGGAAACAGCTAGAAATCAGTAGTCATTCAGAGCAAATACTAATGAATATCACAGAATAGTGAGAGAACAAGTGGAAAACCATCAAAATGTAAGTTTCTAGGCTAGAAAGGATGTTGTACACTGAAGAAATCCTTGAAATAGAGTTAGTTCACATGAAACCAGTGTTTCAAACCATGGGAATTCACTGAAAAGTAGTATTTAACTGTAAAACAGTTGAAAGACAAGTTTACATAGTTTCGCAAGTCTAGAGAAGAGTGTATAAAGTAGTTTCTACATGTGGTGAAGTCCCACAAGTAGAAAAGAAGGCCCATTATAGGACACTGCAAGAAAGCATTAGTAATTCAGAGCAAATACTAATGAATATCACAGAATAGTGAGAGAACAAATGTAAAAGACATCAAAATGTAAGTCTGTAGTCTAGAAAGGATGTTTTACACAGCAGTAATCCTTGAAATAGAGTTAGTTCACATGAAACCAGTGTTTTAAACCAACTGAATTCACTGAAAAGTAGTATTTAACTGTAAAACAGTTGAAAGACAAGTTTACATAGTTTCGCAAGTCTAGAGAAGAGTGTATAAAGTAGTTTCTACATGTGGTGAAGTCCCACAAGTAGAAAAGAAGGCCCATTATAGGAAACAGCTAGAAATCAGTAGTAATTCAGAGGAAATACTAATGAATATCATAGAATTTTGTGAGAACAAGTGGAAAACCATCAAAATGTAAGTTTCTAGGCTAGAAAGGATTTTGTACACTGAAGAAATCCTTGAAATAGAGTTAGTTCACATGAAACCAGTGTTTCAAACCATGGGAATTCACTGAAAAGTAGTATTCAACTGTAAAACAGTTGAAAGACAAGTTTATATAGATTCACAAGTTCAGAGAAGAGTATACAAAGTTCTTTCCACATGTGGTGAAGTCCCACAAGTATACCAGAAGGCCCATTATAGTACACTGCAAGAAAGCATTAGTAATTCAGAGCAAATACTAATGAATATCACAGAATAGTGAGAGAACAAGTGTAAAAGACATCAAAATGTAAGTCTCTAGTCTAGAAAGGATGTTGTACACTGCAGAACTCCTTGAAATAGAGTTAGTTCACATGAAACCAGTGTTTGAAACCACCAGAATTCACTGTAAAGTAGTATTCAACTGTAAAACAGTTGAAAGACAAGTGTGTATAGCTTCTCACGTTCAGAGAAGAGTGTATAAAGTTGTTTCTACATGTGGTGAAGTCCCAAAAGTAGAAAAGAAGGCCCATTATAGGAAACAGCTAGAAATCAGTAGTCATTCAGAGCAAATACTAATGAATATCACAGAATAGTGAGAGAACAAGTGTAAAAGACATCAAAATGTATGTCTCTACTCTAGAAATGATGTTGTACACTGCAGAAATCCTTGAAATAGAGTTAGTTCACATGAAACCAGTGTTTTAAACCACCGGAATTCACTGAAAAGTAGTATTTAACTGTAAAACAGTTGAAAGACAAGTTTATATAGCTTCGCAAGTCCAGAGAAGAGTGTATAAAGTAGTTTCTACATTTGGTGAAGTCCCACAAGTAGAAAAGAAGGCCCATTATAGGAAACAACTAGAAATCAGTAGTCATTCAGAGCAAATACTAATGAATATCACAGAATAGTGAGAGAACAAGTGTAAAAGACATCAAAATGTAAGTCTCTAGTCTAGAAAGGATGTTGTACACGGCACAAATCCTTGAAATAGAGTTAGTTCACATGAAACCAGTGTTTGAAAACACCAGAATTCACTGAAAAGTAGTATTCAACTGTAAAACAGTTGAAAGACAAGTGTGTATAGCTTCTCAAGTTCAGAGAAGAATGTATAAAGTTGTTTCTACATGTGGTGAAGCCCCAGAAGTAGAAAAGAAGGCCCATTATAGGAAACAGCTAGAAATCAGTAGAAATTCAGAGGAAATACTAATGAATATCATAGAATTTTGTGAGAACAAGTGGAAAACCATCAAAATGTAAGTTTCTAGGCTAGAATGGATGTTGTACACTGAAGAAATCCTTGAAATAGAGTTAGTTCCCATGAAACCAGTGTTTCAAACCACCGGAATTCACTGAAAAGTAGTATTTAACTGTAAAACAGTTGAAAGACAAGTTTATATAGCTTCGCAAGTCCAGAGAAGAGTGTATAAAGTTGTTTCTACATGTGGTGCAGTCCCACAAGTAGAAAAGAAGGCCCATTATAGTAAACAGCTAGAAATCAGTAGTCATTCAGAGCAAATACTAATGAATATCACAGAATAGTGAGAGAACAAGTGTAAAAGACATCAAAATGTAAGTCTCTAGTCTAGAAAGGATGTTGTACACGGCACAAATCCTTGAAATAGAGTTGGTTCACATGAAACCAGTGTTTGAAACCAACAGAATTCACTGAAAAGTAGTATTTAACTGTAAAACAGTTGAAAGACAAGTTTACATAGTTTCGCAAGTCTAGAGAAGAGTGTATAAAGTAGTTTCTACATGTGGTGAAGTCCCACAAGTAGAAAAGAAGGCCCATTATAGGAAACAGCTAGAAATCAGTAGTAATTCAGAGGAAATACTAATGAATATCATAGAATTTTGTGAGAACAAGTGGAAAACCATCAAAATGTAAGTTTCTAGGCTAGAATGGATGTTGTACACTGAAGAAATCCTTGAAATAGAGTTAGTTCACATGAAACCAGTGTTTCAAACCATGGGAATTCACTGAAAAGTAGTATTCAACTGTAAAACAGTTGAAAGACAAGTTTATATAGATTCACAAGTTCAGAGAAGAGTATACAAAGTTGTTTCCACATGTGGTGAAGTCCCACAAGTATACCAGAAGGCCCATTATAGGACACTGCAAGAAAGCATTAGTAATTCAGAGCAAATACTAATGAATATCACACAATAGTGAGAGAACAAGTGTAAAAGACATCAAAATGTAAGTCTCTAGTCTAGAAAGGATGTTGTACACTGCAGAACTCCTTGAAATAGAGTTAGTTCACATGAAACCAGTGTTTGAAACCACCAGAATTCACTGAAAATTAGTATTCAACTGTAAAACAGTTGAAAGACAAGTGTGTATAGCTTCTCACGTTCAGAGAAGAGTGTATAAAGTTGTTTCTACATGTGGTGAAGTCCCACAAGTAGAAAAGAAGGCCCATTATGGGAAACAGCTAGAAATCAGTAGTCATTCAGAGCAAATACTAATGAATATAACAGAATAGTGAGAGAACAAATGTAAAAGACATCAAAATGTAAGTCTGTAGTCTAGAAAGGATGTTTTACACAGCAGAAATCCTTGAAATAGAGTTTGTTCACATGAAACCAGTGTTTCAAACCAACTGAATTCACTGAAAAGTAGTATTTAACTGTAAAACAGTTGAAAGACAAGTTTACATAGTTTCGCAAGTCTAGAGAAGAGTGTATAAAGTAGTTTCTACATGTGGTGAAGTCCCACAAGTAGAAAAGAAGGCCCATTATAGGAAACAGCTAGAAATCAGTAGTAATTCAGAGGAAATACTAATGAATATCATAGAATTTTGTGAGAACAAGTGGAAAACCATCAAAATGTAAGTTTCTAGGCTAGAAAGGATGTTGTACACTGAAGAAATCCTTGAAATAGAGTTAGTTCACATGAAACCAGTGTTTCAAACCATGGGAATTCACTGAAAAGTAGTATTCAACTGTAAAACAGTTGAAAGACAAGTTTATATAGCTTCGCAAGTCCAGAGAAGAGTGTATAAAGTTGTTTCTACATGTGGTGAAGTCCCACAAGTAGAAAAGAAGGCCCATTATAGTAAACAGCTAGAAATCAGTAGTCATTCAGAGCAAATACTAATGAATATCACAGAATAGTGAGAGAACAAGTGTAAAAGACATCAAAATGTAAGTCTCTAGTCTAGAAAGGATGTTGTACACGGCACAAATCCTTGAAATAGAGTTGTTTCACATGAAACCAGTGTTTGAAACCAACAGAATTCACTGAAAAGTAGTATTTAACTGTAAAACAGTTGAAAGACAAGTTTACATAGTTTCGCAAGTCTAGAGAAGAGTGTATAAAGTAGTTTCTACATGTGGTGAAGTCCCACAAGTAGAAAAGAAGGCCCATTATAGGAAACAGCTAGAAATCAGTAGTAATTCAGAGGAAATACTAATGAATATCATAGAATTTTGTGAGAACAAGTGGAAAACCATCAAAATGTAAGTTTCTAGGCTAGAAAGGATGTTGTACACTGAAGAAATCCTTGAAATAGAGGTAGTTCACATGAAACCAGTGTTTCAAACCATGGGAATTCACTGAAAAGTAGTATTCAACTGTAAAACAGTTGAAAGACAAGTTTATATAGATTCACAAGTTCAGAGAAGAGTATACAAAGTTGTTTCCACATGTGGTGAAGTCCCACAAGTATACCAGAAGGCCCATTATAGGACACTGCAAGAAAGCATTAGTAATTCAGAGCAAATACTAATGAATATCACAGAATAGTGAGAGAACAAGTGTAAAAGACATCAAAATGTAAGTCTCTAGTCTAGAAAGGATGTTGTACACTGCAGAACTCCTTGAAATAGAGTTAGTTCACATGAAACCAGTGTTTGAAACCACCAGAATTCACTGAAAAGTAGTATTCAACTGTAAAACAGTTGAAAGACAAGTGTGTATAGCTTCTCACGTTCAGAGAAGAGTGTATAAAGTTGTTTCTACATGTGGTGAAGTCCCAAAAGTAGAAAAGAAGGCCCATTATAGGAAACAGCTAGAAATCAGTAGTCATTCAGAGCAAATACTAATGAATATCACAGAATAGTGAGAGAACAAGTGTAAAAGACATCAAAATGTATGTCTCTACTCTAGAAATGATGTTGTACACTGCAGAAATCCTTGAAATAGAGTTAGTTCACATGAAACCAGTGTTTTAAACCACCGGAATTCACTGAAAAGTAGTATTTAATTATAAAACAGTTGAAAGACAAGTGTATATAGCTTCTCAAGTTCAGAGAAGAATGTATAAAGTTGTTTCTACATGTGGTGAAGCCCCACAAGTAGAAAAGAAGGCCCATTATAGGAAACAGCTAGAAATCAGTAGAAATGCAGAGGAAATACTAATGAATATCATAGAATTTTGTGAGAACAAGTGGAAAACCATCAAAATGTAAGTTTCTAGGCTAGAAAGGATGTTGTACACTGAAGAAATCCTTGAAATAGAGTTAGTTCACATGAAACCAGTGTTTCAAACCACCGGAATTCACTGAAAAGTAGTATTTAACTGTAAAACAGTTGAAAGACAAGTTTATATAGCTTCGCAAGTCCAGAGAAGAGTGTATAAAGTAGTTTCTACATTTGGTGAAGTCCCACAAGTAGAAAAGAAGGCCCATTATAGGAAACAACTAGAAATCAGTAGTCATTCAGAGCAAATACTAATGAATATCACAGAATAGTGAGAGAACAAGTGTAAAAGACATCAAAATGTAAGTCTCTAGTCTAGAAAGGATGTTGTACACGGCACAAATCCTTGAAATAGAGTTAGTTCACATGAAACCAGTGTTTGAAAACACCAGAATTCACTGAAAAGTAGTATTCAACTGTAAAACAGTTGAAAGACAAGTGTGTATAGCTTCTCAAGTTCAGAGAAGAATGTATAAAGTTGTTTCTACATGTGGTGAAGCCCCACAAGTAGAAAAGAAGGCCCATTATAGGAAACAGCTAGAAATCAGTAGAAATTCAGAGGAAATACTAATGAATATCATAGAATTTTGTGAGAACAAGTGGAAAACCATCAAAATGTAAGTTTCTAGGCTAGAATGGATGTTGTACACTGAAGAAATCCTTGAAATAGAGTTAGTTCCAATGAAACCAGTGTTTCAAACCACCGGAATTCACTGAAAAGTAGTATTTAACTGTAAAACAGTTGAAAGACAAGTTTATATAGCTTCGCAAGTCTAGAGAAGAGTGCATAAAGTTGTTTCTACATGTGCTGAAGTCCCACAAGTAGAAAAGAAGGCCCATTATAGGAAACAGCTAGAAATCAGTAGTCATTCAGAGCAAATACTAATGAATATCACAGAATAGTGAGAGAACAAGTGTAAAAGACATCAAAATGTAAGTCTCTAGTCTAGAAAGGATGTTGTACACGGCACAAATCCTTGAAATAGAGTTGGTTCACATGAAACCAGTGTTTGAAACCAACAGAATTCACTGAAAAGTAGTATTTAACTGTAAAACAGTAGAAAGACAAGTTTAAATAGTTTCGCAAGTCTAGAGAAGAGTGTATAAAGTAGTTTCTACATGTGGTGAAGTCCCACAAGTAGAAAAGAAGGCCCATTATAGGAAACAGCTAGAAATCAGTAGTAATTCAGAGGAAATACTAATGAATATCATAGAATTTTGTGAGAACAAGTGGAAAACCATCAAAATGTAAGTTTCTAGGCTAGAAAGGATGTTGTACACTGAAGAAATCCTTGAAATAGAGTTAGTTCACATGAAACCAGTGTTTCAAACCATGGGAATTCACTGAAAAGTAGTATTCAACTGTAAAACAGTTGAAAGACAAGTTTATATAGCTTCGCAAGTCCAGAGAAGAGTGTATAAAGTTGTTTCTACATGTGGTGAAGTCCCACAAGTAGAAAAGAAGGCCCATTATAGTAAACAGCTAGAAATCAGTAGTCATTCAGAGCAAATACTAATGAATATCACAGAATAGTGAGAGAACAAGTGTAAAAGACATCAAAATGTAAGTCTCTAGTCTAGAAAGGATGTTGTACACGGCACAAATCCTTGAAATAGAGTTGGTTTACATGAAACCAGTGTTTGAAACCAACAGAATTCACTGAAAAGTAGTATTTAACTGTAAAACAGTTGAAAGACAAGTTTATATAGCTTCGCAAGTCTAGAGAAGAGTGTATAAAGTAGTTTCTACATTTGGTGAAGTCCCACAAGTAGAAAAGAAGGCTCATTATAGGAAGCAACTAGAAATCAGTAGTCATTCAGAGCAAATACTAATGAATATCACAGAATAGTGAGAGAACAAGTGTAAAAGACATCAAAATGTAAGTCTCTAGTCTAGAAAGGATGTTGTACACGGCACAAATCCTTGAAATAGAGTTAGTTCACATGAAACCAGTGTTTCAAACCATGGGAATTCACTGAAAAGTAGTATTCAACTGTAAAACAGTTGAAAGACAAGTTTATATAGATTCACAAGTTCAGAGAAGAGTATACAAAGTTGTTTCCACATGTGGTGAAGTCCCACAAGTATACCAGAAGGCCCATTATAGTACACTGCAAGAAAGCATTAGTAATTCAGAGCAAATACTAATGAATATCACAGAATAGTGAGAGAACAAGTGTAAAAGACATCAAAATGTAAGTCTCTAGTCTAGAAAGGATGTTGTACACTGCAGAAATCCTTGAAATAGAGTTAGTTCACATGAAACCAGTGTTTCAAACCACCAGAATTCACTGAAAAGTAGTATTCAACTGTAAAACAGTTGAAAGACAAGTTTATATAGCTTCACAACTCCAGAGAAGAGTACATAAAGTTGTTTCTACATGTGGTGAAGTCCCACAAGTAGAAAAGAATGCACATTATAGGAAACAGCTAGAAATCAGTAGTCATTCAGAGCAAATACTAATGAATATCACAGAATAGTGAGAGAACAACTATAAAAGATATCAAAATGTAAGTCTCTAGTCTAGAAATGATGTTGTACACTGCAGAAATCCTTGAAATCGAGTTAGTTCACATGAAACCAGTGTTTCAAACCACCGGAATTCACTGAAAAGTAGTATTTAACTGTAAAACAGTTGAAAGACAAGTTTATATAGTTTCGCAAGTATAGAGAAGAGTGTATAAAGTAGTTTCTACATGTGGTGAAGTCCCACAAGTAGAAAAGAAGGCCCATTATAGGAAACAGCTAGAAATCAGTAGTAATTCAGAGGAAATACTAATGAATATCATAGAATTTTGTGAGAACAAGTGGAAAACCATCAAAATGTAAGTTTCTAGGCGAGAAAGGATGTTGTACACTGAAGAAATCCTTGAAATAGAGTTAGTTCACATGAAACCAGTGTTTCAAACCATGGGAATTCACTGAAAAGTAGTATTCAACTGTAAAACAGTTGAAAGACAAGTTTATATAGATTCACAAGTTCAGAGAAGAGTATACAAAGTTGTTTCCACATGTGGTGAAGTCCCACAAGTATACCAGAAGGCCCATTATAGGACACTGCAAGAAAGCATTAGTAATTCAGAGCAAATACTAATGAATATCACAGAATAGTGAGATAACACGTGTAAAAGACATCAAAATGTAAGTCTCTAGTCTAGAAAGGATGTTGTACACTGCAGAACTCCTTGAAATAGAGTTAGTTCACATGAAACCAGTGTTTGAAAACAACGGAATTCACTGAAAAGTAGTATTTAACTGTAAAACAGTTGAAAGACAAGTTTATATAGCTTCGCAAGTCCAGAGAAGAGTGTATAAAGTAGTTTCTACATTTGGTGAAGTCCCACAAGTAGAAAAGAAGGCCCATTATAGGAAACAACTAGAAATCAGTAGTCATTCAGAGCAAATACTAATGAATATCACAGAATAGTGAGAGAACAAGTGTAAAAGACATCAAAATGTAAGTCTCTAGTCTAGAAAGGATGTTGTACACGGCACAAATCCTTGAAATAGAGTTAGTTCACATGAAACCAGTGTTTGAAAACACCAGAATTCACTGAAAAGTAGTATTCAACTGTAAAACAGTTGAAAGACAAGTGTGTATAGCTTCTCAAGTTCAGAGAAGAATGTATAAAGTTGTTTCTACATGTGGTGAAGCCCCACAAGTAGAAAAGAAGGCCCATTATAGGAAACAGCTAGAAATCAGTAGAAATTCAGAGGAAATACTAATGAATATCATAGAATTTTGTGAGAACAAGTGGAAAACCATCAAAATGTAAGTTTCTAGGCTAGAATGGATGTTGTACACTGAAGAAATCCTTGAAATAGAGTTAGTTCCAATGAAACCAGTGTTTCAAACCATGGGAATTCACTGAAAAGTAGTATTCAACTGTAAAACAGTTGAAAGACAAGTTTATATACATTCACAAGTTCAGAGAAGAGTATACAAAGTTGTTTCCACATGTGGTGAAGTCCCACAAGTATACCAGAAGGCCCATTATAGTACACTGCAAGAAAGCATTAGTAATTCAGAGCAAATACTAATGAATATCACAGAATAGTGAGAGAACAAGTGTAAAAGACATCAAAATGTAAGTCTCTAGTCTAGAAAGGATGTTGTACACTGCAGAACTCCTTGAAATAGAGTTAGTTCACATGAAACCAGTGTTTGAAACCACCAGAATTCACTGAAAAGTAGTATTCAACTGTAAAACAGTTGAAAGACAAGTGTGTATAGCTTCTCACGTTCAGAGAAGAGTGTATAAAGTTGTTTCTACATGTGATGAAGTCCCACAAGTAGAAAAGAAGGCCCATTATGGGAAACAGCTAGAAATCAGTAGTCATTCAGAGCAAATACTAATGAATATCACAGAATAGTGAGAGAACAAGTGGAAAACCATCAAAATGTAAGTTTCTAGGCTAGAAAGGATGTTGTACACTGAAGAAATCCTTGAAATAGAGTTAGTTCACATGAAACCAGTGTTTCAAACCATGGGAATTCACTGAAAAGTAGTATTCAACTGTAAAACAGTTGAAAGACAAGTTTATATAGCTTCGCAAGTCCAGGGAAGAGTGTATAAAGTTGTTTCTACATGTGGTGAAGTCCCACAAGTAGAAAAGAAGGCCCATTATAGTAAACAGCTAGAAATCAGTAGTCATTCAGAGCAAATACTAATGAATATCACAGAATAGTGAGAGAACAAGTGTAAAAGACATCAAAATGTAAGTCTCTAGTCTAGAAAGGATGTTGTACACGGCACAAATCCTTGAAATAGAGTTGGTTCACATGAAACCAGTGTTTGAAACCAACAGAATTCACTGAAAAGTAGTATTTAACTGTAAAACAGTTGAAAGACAAGTTTATATAGCTTCGCAAGTCTAGAGAAGAGTGTATAAAGTAGTTTCTACATGTGGTGAAGTCCCACAAGTAGAAAAGAAGGCTCATTATAGGAAACAACTAGAAATCAGTAGTCATTCAGAGCAAATACTAATGAATATAACAGAATAGTGAGAGAACAAATGTAAAAGACATCAAAATGTAAGTCTGTAGTCTAGAAAGGATGTTTTACACAGCAGAAATCCTTGAAATAGAGTTTGTTCACATGAAACCAGTGTTTCAAACCAACTGAATTCACTGAAAAGTAGTATTTAACTGTAAAACAGTTGAAAGACAAGTTTACATAGTTTCGCAAGTCTAGAGAAGAGTGTATAAAGTAGTTTCTACATGTGGTGAAGTCCCACAAGTAGAAAAGAAGGCCCATTATAGGAAACAGCTAGAAATCAGTAGTAATTCAGAGGAAATACTAATGAATATCATAGAATTTTGTGAGAACAAGTGGAAAACCATCAAAATGTAAGTTTCTAGGCTAGAAAGGATGTTGTACACTGAAGAAATCCTTGAAATAGAGTTAGTTCACATGAAACCAGTGTTTCAAACCATGGGAATTCACTGAAAAGTAGTATTCAACTGTAAAACAGTTGAAAGACAAGTTTATATAGCTTCGCAAGTCCAGAGAAGAGTGTATAAAGTTGTTTCTACATGTGGTGAAGTCCCACAAGTAGAAAAGAAGGCCCATTATAGTAAACAGCTAGAAATCAGTAGTCATTCAGAGCAAATACTAATGAATATCACAGAATAGTGAGAGAACAAGTGTAAAAGACATCAAAATGTAAGTCTCTAGTCTAGAAAGGATGTTGTACACGGCACAAATCCTTGAAATAGAGTTGTTTCACATGAAACCAGTGTTTGAAACCAACAGAATTCACTGAAAAGTAGTATTTAACTGTAAAACAGTTGAAAGACAAGTTTACATAGTTTCGCAAGTCTAGAGAAGAGTGTATAAAGTAGTTTCTACATGTGGTGAAGTCCCACAAGTAGAAAAGAAGGCCCATTATAGGAAACAGCTAGAAATCAGTAGTAATTCAGAGGAAATACTAATGAATATCATAGAATTTTGTGAGAACAAGTGGAAAACCATCAAAATGTAAGTTTCTAGGCTAGAAAGGATGTTGTACACTGAAGAAATCCTTGAAATAGAGGTAGTTCACATGAAACCAGTGTTTCAAACCATGGGAATTCACTGAAAAGTAGTATTCAACTGTAAAACAGTTGAAAGACAAGTTTATATAGATTCACAAGTTCAGAGAAGAGTATACAAAGTTGTTTCCACATGTGGTGAAGTCCCACAAGTATACCAGAAGGCCCATTATAGGACACTGCAAGAAAGCATTAGTAATTCAGAGCAAATACTAATGAATATCACAGAATAGTGAGAGAACAAGTGTAAAAGACATCAAAATGTAAGTCTCTAGTCTAGAAAGGATGTTGTACACTGCAGAACTCCTTGAAATAGAGTTAGTTCACATGAAACCAGTGTTTGAAACCACCAGAATTCACTGAAAAGTAGTATTCAACTGTAAAACAGTTGAAAGACAAGTGTGTATAGCTTCTCACGTTCAGAGAAGAGTGTATAAAGTTGTTTCTACATGTGGTGAAGTCCCAAAAGTAGAAAAGAAGGCCCATTATAGGAAACAGCTAGAAATCAGTAGTCATTCAGAGCAAATACTAATGAATATCACAGAATAGTGAGAGAACAAGTGTAAAAGACATCAAAATGTATGTCTCTACTCTAGAAATGATGTTGTACACTGCAGAAATCCTTGAAATAGAGTTAGTTCACATGAAACCAGTGTTTTAAACCACCGGAATTCACTGAAAAGTAGTATTTAATTATAAAACAGTTGAAAGACAAGTGTATATAGCTTCTCAAGTTCAGAGAAGAATGTATAAAGTTGTTTCTACATGTGGTGAAGCCCCACAAGTAGAAAAGAAGGCCCATTATAGGAAACAGCTAGAAATCAGTAGAAATGCAGAGGAAATACTAATGAATATCATAGAATTTTGTGAGAACAAGTGGAAAACCATCAAAATGTAAGTTTCTAGGCTAGAAAGGATGTTGTACACTGAAGAAATCCTTGAAATAGAGTTAGTTCACATGAAACCAGTGTTTCAAACCACCGGAATTCACTGAAAAGTAGTATTTAACTGTAAAACAGTTGAAAGACAAGTTTATATAGCTTCGCAAGTCCAGAGAAGAGTGTATAAAGTAGTTTCTACATTTGGTGAAGTCCCACAAGTAGAAAAGAAGGCCCATTATAGGAAACAACTAGAAATCAGTAGTCATTCAGAGCAAATACTAATGAATATCACAGAATAGTGAGAGAACAAGTGTAAAAGACATCAAAATGTAAGTCTCTAGTCTAGAAAGGATGTTGTACACGGCACAAATCCTTGAAATAGAGTTAGTTCACATGAAACCAGTGTTTGAAAACACCAGAATTCACTGAAAAGTAGTATTCAACTGTAAAACAGTTGAAAGACAAGTGTGTATAGCTTCTCAAGTTCAGAGAAGAATGTATAAAGTTGTTTCTACATGTGGTGAAGCCCCACAAGTAGAAAAGAAGGCCCATTATAGGAAACAGCTAGAAATCAGTAGAAATTCAGAGGAAATACTAATGAATATCATAGAATTTTGTGAGAACAAGTGGAAAACCATCAAAATGTAAGTTTCTAGGCTAGAATGGATGTTGTACACTGAAGAAATCCTTGAAATAGAGTTAGTTCCAATGAAACCAGTGTTTCAAACCACCGGAATTCACTGAAAAGTAGTATTTAACTGTAAAACAGTTGAAAGACAAGTTTATATAGCTTCGCAAGTCTAGAGAAGAGTGCATAAAGTTGTTTCTACATGTGCTGAAGTCCCACAAGTAGAAAAGAAGGCCCATTATAGGAAACAGCTAGAAATCAGTAGTCATTCAGAGCAAATACTAATGAATATCACAGAATAGTGAGAGAACAAGTGTAAAAGACATCAAAATGTAAGTCTCTAGTCTAGAAAGGATGTTGTACACGGCACAAATCCTTGAAATAGAGTTGGTTCACATGAAACCAGTGTTTGAAACCAACAGAATTCACTGAAAAGTAGTATTTAACTGTAAAACAGTAGAAAGACAAGTTTAAATAGTTTCGCAAGTCTAGAGAAGAGTGTATAAAGTAGTTTCTACATGTGGTGAAGTCCCACAAGTAGAAAAGAAGGCCCATTATAGGAAACAGCTAGAAATCAGTAGTAATTCAGAGGAAATACTAATGAATATCATAGAATTTTGTGAGAACAAGTGGAAAACCATCAAAATGTAAGTTTCTAGGCTAGAAAGGATGTTGTACACTGAAGAAATCCTTGAAATAGAGTTAGTTCACATGAAACCAGTGTTTCAAACCATGGGAATTCACTGAAAAGTAGTATTCAACTGTAAAACAGTTGAAAGACAAGTTTATATAGCTTCGCAAGTCCAGAGAAGAGTGTATAAAGTTGTTTCTACATGTGGTGAAGTCCCACAAGTAGAAAAGAAGGCCCATTATAGTAAACAGCTAGAAATCAGTAGTCATTCAGAGCAAATACTAATGAATATCACAGAATAGTGAGAGAACAAGTGTAAAAGACATCAAAATGTAAGTCTCTAGTCTAGAAAGGATGTTGTACACGGCACAAATCCTTGAAATAGAGTTGGTTTACATGAAACCAGTGTTTGAAACCAACAGAATTCACTGAAAAGTAGTATTTAACTGTAAAACAGTTGAAAGACAAGTTTATATAGCTTCGCAAGTCTAGAGAAGAGTGTATAAAGTAGTTTCTACATTTGGTGAAGTCCCACAAGTAGAAAAGAAGGCTCATTATAGGAAGCAACTAGAAATCAGTAGTCATTCAGAGCAAATACTAATGAATATCACAGAATAGTGAGAGAACAAGTGTAAAAGACATCAAAATGTAAGTCTCTAGTCTAGAAAGGATGTTGTACACGGCACAAATCCTTGAAATAGAGTTAGTTCACATGAAACCAGTGTTTCAAACCATGGGAATTCACTGAAAAGTAGTATTCAACTGTAAAACAGTTGAAAGACAAGTTTATATAGATTCACAAGTTCAGAGAAGAGTATACAAAGTTGTTTCCACATGTGGTGAAGTCCCACAAGTATACCAGAAGGCCCATTATAGTACACTGCAAGAAAGCATTAGTAATTCAGAGCAAATACTAATGAATATCACAGAATAGTGAGAGAACAAGTGTAAAAGACATCAAAATGTAAGTCTCTAGTCTAGAAAGGATGTTGTACACTGCAGAAATCCTTGAAATAGAGTTAGTTCACATGAAACCAGTGTTTCAAACCACCAGAATTCACTGAAAAGTAGTATTCAACTGTAAAACAGTTGAAAGACAAGTTTATATAGCTTCACAACTCCAGAGAAGAGTACATAAAGTTGTTTCTACATGTGGTGAAGTCCCACAAGTAGAAAAGAATGCACATTATAGGAAACAGCTAGAAATCAGTAGTCATTCAGAGCAAATACTAATGAATATCACAGAATAGTGAGAGAACAACTATAAAAGATATCAAAATGTAAGTCTCTAGTCTAGAAATGATGTTGTACACTGCAGAAATCCTTGAAATCGAGTTAGTTCACATGAAACCAGTGTTTCAAACCACCGGAAT
The DNA here is from genome assembly GCF_951640355.1 of Cnephaeus nilssonii. Lineage (NCBI taxonomy): Eukaryota > Metazoa > Chordata > Mammalia > Chiroptera > Vespertilionidae > Cnephaeus > Cnephaeus nilssonii. The sequence continues at coordinate 247,998 of NC_137076.1, read as the reverse complement.
TCACTGAAAAGTAGTATTTAACTGTAAAACAGTTGAAAGACAAGTTTATATAGTTTCGCAAGTATAGAGAAGAGTGTATAAAGTAGTTTCTACATGTGGTGAAGTCCCACAAGTAGAAAAGAAGGCCCATTATAGGAAACAGCTAGAAATCAGTAGTAATTCAGAGGAAATACTAATGAATATCATAGAATTTTGTGAGAACAAGTGGAAAACCATCAAAATGTAAGTTTCTAGGCGAGAAAGGATGTTGTACACTGAAGAAATCCTTGAAATAGAGTTAGTTCACATGAAACCAGTGTTTCAAACCATGGGAATTCACTGAAAAGTAGTATTCAACTGTAAAACAGTTGAAAGACAAGTTTATATAGATTCACAAGTTCAGAGAAGAGTATACAAAGTTGTTTCCACATGTGGTGAAGTCCCACAAGTATACCAGAAGGCCCATTATAGGACACTGCAAGAAAGCATTAGTAATTCAGAGCAAATACTAATGAATATCACAGAATAGTGAGATAACACGTGTAAAAGACATCAAAATGTAAGTCTCTAGTCTAGAAAGGATGTTGTACACTGCAGAACTCCTTGAAATAGAGTTAGTTCACATGAAACCAGTGTTTGAAAACAACGGAATTCACTGAAAAGTAGTATTTAACTGTAAAACAGTTGAAAGACAAGTTTATATAGCTTCGCAAGTCCAGAGAAGAGTGTATAAAGTAGTTTCTACATTTGGTGAAGTCCCACAAGTAGAAAAGAAGGCCCATTATAGGAAACAACTAGAAATCAGTAGTCATTCAGAGCAAATACTAATGAATATCACAGAATAGTGAGAGAACAAGTGTAAAAGACATCAAAATGTAAGTCTCTAGTCTAGAAAGGATGTTGTACACGGCACAAATCCTTGAAATAGAGTTAGTTCACATGAAACCAGTGTTTGAAAACACCAGAATTCACTGAAAAGTAGTATTCAACTGTAAAACAGTTGAAAGACAAGTGTGTATAGCTTCTCAAGTTCAGAGAAGAATGTATAAAGTTGTTTCTACATGTGGTGAAGCCCCACAAGTAGAAAAGAAGGCCCATTATAGGAAACAGCTAGAAATCAGTAGAAATTCAGAGGAAATACTAATGAATATCATAGAATTTTGTGAGAACAAGTGGAAAACCATCAAAATGTAAGTTTCTAGGCTAGAATGGATGTTGTACACTGAAGAAATCCTTGAAATAGAGTTAGTTCCAATGAAACCAGTGTTTCAAACCATGGGAATTCACTGAAAAGTAGTATTCAACTGTAAAACAGTTGAAAGACAAGTTTATATACATTCACAAGTTCAGAGAAGAGTATACAAAGTTGTTTCCACATGTGGTGAAGTCCCACAAGTATACCAGAAGGCCCATTATAGTACACTGCAAGAAAGCATTAGTAATTCAGAGCAAATACTAATGAATATCACAGAATAGTGAGAGAACAAGTGTAAAAGACATCAAAATGTAAGTCTCTAGTCTAGAAAGGATGTTGTACACTGCAGAACTCCTTGAAATAGAGTTAGTTCACATGAAACCAGTGTTTGAAACCACCAGAATTCACTGAAAAGTAGTATTCAACTGTAAAACAGTTGAAAGACAAGTGTGTATAGCTTCTCACGTTCAGAGAAGAGTGTATAAAGTTGTTTCTACATGTGATGAAGTCCCACAAGTAGAAAAGAAGGCCCATTATGGGAAACAGCTAGAAATCAGTAGTCATTCAGAGCAAATACTAATGAATATCACAGAATAGTGAGAGAACAAGTGGAAAACCATCAAAATGTAAGTTTCTAGGCTAGAAAGGATGTTGTACACTGAAGAAATCCTTGAAATAGAGTTAGTTCACATGAAACCAGTGTTTCAAACCATGGGAATTCACTGAAAAGTAGTATTCAACTGTAAAACAGTTGAAAGACAAGTTTATATAGCTTCGCAAGTCCAGGGAAGAGTGTATAAAGTTGTTTCTACATGTGGTGAAGTCCCACAAGTAGAAAAGAAGGCCCATTATAGTAAACAGCTAGAAATCAGTAGTCATTCAGAGCAAATACTAATGAATATCACAGAATAGTGAGAGAACAAGTGTAAAAGACATCAAAATGTAAGTCTCTAGTCTAGAAAGGATGTTGTACACGGCACAAATCCTTGAAATAGAGTTGGTTCACATGAAACCAGTGTTTGAAACCAACAGAATTCACTGAAAAGTAGTATTTAACTGTAAAACAGTAGAAAGACAAGTTTACATAGTTTCGCAAGTCTAGAGAAGAGTGTATAAAGTAGTTTCTACATGTGGTGAAGTCCCACAAGTAGAAAAGAAGGCCCATTATAGGAAACAGCTAGAAATCAGTAGTAATTCAGAGGAAATACTAATGAATATCATAGAATTTTGTGAGAACAAGTGGAAAACCATCAAAATGTAAGTTTCTAGGCTAGAAAGGATGTTGTACACTGAAGAAATCCTTGAAATAGAGTTAGTTCACATGAAACCAGTGTTTCAAACCATGGGAATTCACTGAAAAGTAGTATTCAACTGTAAAACAGTTGAAAGACAAGTTTATATAGCTTCGCAAGTCCAGAGAAGAGTGTATAAAGTTGTTTCTACATGTGGTGAAGTCCCACAAGTAGAAAAGAAGGCCCATTATAGTAAACAGCTAGAAATCAGTAGTCATTCAGAGCAAATACTAATGAATATCACAGAATAGTGAGAGAACAAGTGTAAAAGACATCAAAATGTAAGTCTCTAGTCTAGAAAGGATGTTGTACACGGCACAAATCCTTGAAATAGAGTTGTTTCACATGAAACCAGTGTTTGAAACCAACAGAATTCACTGAAAAGTAGTATTTAACTGTAAAACAGTTGAAAGACAAGTTTACATAGTTTCGCAAGTCTAGAGAAGAGTGTATAAAGTAGTTTCTACATGTGGTGAAGTCCCACAAGTAGAAAAGAAGGCCCATTATAGGAAACAGCTAGAAATCAGTAGTAATTCAGAGGAAATACTAATGAATATCATAGAATTTTGTGAGAACAAGTGGAAAACCATCAAAATGTAAGTTTCTAGGCTAGAAAGGATGTTGTACACTGAAGAAATCCTTGAAATAGAGGTAGTTCACATGAAACCAGTGTTTCAAACCATGGGAATTCACTGAAAAGTAGTATTCAACTGTAAAACAGTTGAAAGACAAGTTTATATAGATTCACAAGTTCAGAGAAGAGTATACAAAGTTGTTTCCACATGTGGTGAAGTCCCACAAGTATACCAGAAGGCCCATTATAGGACACTGCAAGAAAGCATTAGTAATTCAGAGCAAATACTAATGAATATCACAGAATAGTGAGAGAACAAGTGTAAAAGACATCAAAATGTAAGTCTCTAGTCTAGAAAGGATGTTGTACACTGCAGAACTCCTTGAAATAGAGTTAGTTCACATGAAACCAGTGTTTGAAACCACCAGAATTCACTGAAAAGTAGTATTCAACTGTAAAACAGTTGAAAGACAAGTGTGTATAGCTTCTCACGTTCAGAGAAGAGTGTATAAAGTTGTTTCTACATGTGGTGAAGTCCCAAAAGTAGAAAAGAAGGCCCATTATAGGAAACAGCTAGAAATCAGTAGTCATTCAGAGCAAATACTAATGAATATCACAGAATAGTGAGAGAACAAGTGTAAAAGACATCAAAATGTATGTCTCTACTCTAGAAATGATGTTGTACACTGCAGAAATCCTTGAAATAGAGTTAGTTCACATGAAACCAGTGTTTTAAACCACCGGAATTCACTGAAAAGTAGTATTTAATTATAAAACAGTTGAAAGACAAGTGTATATAGCTTCTCAAGTTCAGAGAAGAATGTATAAAGTTGTTTCTACATGTGGTGAAGCCCCACAAGTAGAAAAGAAGGCCCATTATAGGAAACAGCTAGAAATCAGTAGAAATGCAGAGGAAATACTAATGAATATCATAGAATTTTGTGAGAACAAGTGGAAAACCATCAAAATGTAAGTTTCTAGGCTAGAAAGGATGTTGTACACTGAAGAAATCCTTGAAATAGAGTTAGTTCACATGAAACCAGTGTTTCAAACCACCGGAATTCACTGAAAAGTAGTATTTAACTGTAAAACAGTTGAAAGACAAGTTTATATAGCTTCGCAAGTCCAGAGAAGAGTGTATAAAGTAGTTTCTACATTTGGTGAAGTCCCACAAGTAGAAAAGAAGGCCCATTATAGGAAACAACTAGAAATCAGTAGTCATTCAGAGCAAATACTAATGAATATCACAGAATAGTGAGAGAACAAGTGTAAAAGACATCAAAATGTAAGTCTCTAGTCTAGAAAGGATGTTGTACACGGCACAAATCCTTGAAATAGAGTTAGTTCACATGAAACCAGTGTTTGAAAACACCAGAATTCACTGAAAAGTAGTATTCAACTGTAAAACAGTTGAAAGACAAGTGTGTATAGCTTCTCAAGTTCAGAGAAGAATGTATAAAGTTGTTTCTACATGTGGTGAAGCCCCACAAGTAGAAAAGAAGGCCCATTATAGGAAACAGCTAGAAATCAGTAGAAATTCAGAGGAAATACTAATGAATATCATAGAATTTTGTGAGAACAAGTGGAAAACCATCAAAATGTAAGTTTCTAGGCTAGAATGGATGTTGTACACTGAAGAAATCCTTGAAATAGAGTTAGTTCCAATGAAACCAGTGTTTCAAACCACCGGAATTCACTGAAAAGTAGTATTTAACTGTAAAACAGTTGAAAGACAAGTTTATATAGCTTCGCAAGTCTAGAGAAGAGTGCATAAAGTTGTTTCTACATGTGCTGAAGTCCCACAAGTAGAAAAGAAGGCCCATTATAGGAAACAGCTAGAAATCAGTAGTCATTCAGAGCAAATACTAATGAATATCACAGAATAGTGAGAGAACAAGTGTAAAAGACATCAAAATGTAAGTCTCTAGTCTAGAAAGGATGTTGTACACGGCACAAATCCTTGAAATAGAGTTGGTTCACATGAAACCAGTGTTTGAAACCAACAGAATTCACTGAAAAGTAGTATTTAACTGTAAAACAGTAGAAAGACAAGTTTAAATAGTTTCGCAAGTCTAGAGAAGAGTGTATAAAGTAGTTTCTACATGTGGTGAAGTCCCACAAGTAGAAAAGAAGGCCCATTATAGGAAACAGCTAGAAATCAGTAGTAATTCAGAGGAAATACTAATGAATATCATAGAATTTTGTGAGAACAAGTGGAAAACCATCAAAATGTAAGTTTCTAGGCTAGAAAGGATGTTGTACACTGAAGAAATCCTTGAAATAGAGTTAGTTCACATGAAACCAGTGTTTCAAACCATGGGAATTCACTGAAAAGTAGTATTCAACTGTAAAACAGTTGAAAGACAAGTTTATATAGCTTCGCAAGTCCAGAGAAGAGTGTATAAAGTTGTTTCTACATGTGGTGAAGTCCCACAAGTAGAAAAGAAGGCCCATTATAGTAAACAGCTAGAAATCAGTAGTCATTCAGAGCAAATACTAATGAATATCACAGAATAGTGAGAGAACAAGTGTAAAAGACATCAAAATGTAAGTCTCTAGTCTAGAAAGGATGTTGTACACGGCACAAATCCTTGAAATAGAGTTGGTTTACATGAAACCAGTGTTTGAAACCAACAGAATTCACTGAAAAGTAGTATTTAACTGTAAAACAGTTGAAAGACAAGTTTATATAGCTTCGCAAGTCTAGAGAAGAGTGTATAAAGTAGTTTCTACATTTGGTGAAGTCCCACAAGTAGAAAAGAAGGCTCATTATAGGAAGCAACTAGAAATCAGTAGTCATTCAGAGCAAATACTAATGAATATCACAGAATAGTGAGAGAACAAGTGTAAAAGACATCAAAATGTAAGTCTCTAGTCTAGAAAGGATGTTGTACACGGCACAAATCCTTGAAATAGAGTTAGTTCACATGAAACCAGTGTTTCAAACCATGGGAATTCACTGAAAAGTAGTATTCAACTGTAAAACAGTTGAAAGACAAGTTTATATAGATTCACAAGTTCAGAGAAGAGTATACAAAGTTGTTTCCACATGTGGTGAAGTCCCACAAGTATACCAGAAGGCCCATTATAGTACACTGCAAGAAAGCATTAGTAATTCAGAGCAAATACTAATGAATATCACAGAATAGTGAGAGAACAAGTGTAAAAGACATCAAAATGTAAGTCTCTAGTCTAGAAAGGATGTTGTACACTGCAGAAATCCTTGAAATAGAGTTAGTTCACATGAAACCAGTGTTTCAAACCACCAGAATTCACTGAAAAGTAGTATTCAACTGTAAAACAGTTGAAAGACAAGTTTATATAGCTTCACAACTCCAGAGAAGAGTACATAAAGTTGTTTCTACATGTGGTGAAGTCCCACAAGTAGAAAAGAATGCACATTATAGGAAACAGCTAGAAATCAGTAGTCATTCAGAGCAAATACTAATGAATATCACAGAATAGTGAGAGAACAACTATAAAAGATATCAAAATGTAAGTCTCTAGTCTAGAAATGATGTTGTACACTGCAGAAATCCTTGAAATAGAGTTGGTTCACATGAAACCAGTGTTTGAAACCAACAGAATTCACTGAAAAGTAGTATTTAACTGTAAAACAGTTGAAAGACAAGTTTACATAGTTTCGCAAGTCTAGAGAAGAGTGTATAAAGTAGTTTCTACATGTGGTGAAGTCCCACAAGTAGAAAAGAAGGCCCATTATAGGAAACAGCTAGAAATCAGTAGTAATTCAGAGGAAATACTAATGAATATCATAGAATTTTGTGAGAACAAGTGGAAAACCATCAAAATGTAAGTTTCTAGGCGAGAAAGGATGTTGTACACTGAAGAAATCCTTGAAATAGAGTTAGTTCACATGAAACCAGTGTTTCAAACCATGGGAATTCACTGAAAAGTAGTATTCAACTGTAAAACAGTTGAAAGACAAGTTTATATAGATTCACAAGTTCAGAGAAGAGTATACAAAGTTGTTTCCACATGTGGTGAAGTCCCACAAGTATACCAGAAGGCCCATTATAGGACACTGCAAGAAAGCATTAGTAATTCAGAGCAAATACTAATGAATATCACAGAATAGTGAGATAACACGTGTAAAAGACATCAAAATGTAAGTCTCTAGTCTAGAAAGGATGTTGTACACTGCAGAACTCCTTGAAATAGAGTTAGTTCACATGAAACCAGTGTTTGAAAACAACGGAATTCACTGAAAAGTAGTATTCAACTGTAAAACAGTTGAAAGACAAGTGTGTATAGCTTCTCAAGTTCAGAGAAGAATGTATAAAGTTGTTTCTACATGTGGTGAAGCCCCACAAGTAGAAAAGAAGGCCCATTATAGGAAACAGCTAGAAATCAGTAGTCATTCAGAGCAAATACTAATGAATATCACAGAATAGTGAGAGAACAAGTGTAAAAGACATCAAAATGTAAGTCTCTAGTCTAGAAAGGATGTTGTACACGGCACAAATCCTTGAAATAGAGTTAGTTCACATGAAACCAGTGTTTGAAAACACCAGAATTCACTGAAAAGTAGTATTCAACTGTAAAACAGTTGAAAGACAAGTGTGTATAGCTTCTCAAGTTCAGAGAAGAATGTATAAAGTTGTTTCTACATGTGGTGAAGCCCCACAAGTAGAAAAGAAGCCCCATTATAGGAAACAGCTAGAAATCAGTAGAAATTCAGAGGAAATACTAATGAATATCATAGAATTTTGTGAGAACAAGTGGAAAACCATCAAAATGTAAGTTTCTAGGCTAGAAAGGATGTTGTACACTGAAGAAATCCTTGAAATAGAGTTAGTTCACATGAAACCAGTGTTTCAAACCATGGGAATTCACTGAAAAGTAGTATTCAACTGTAAAACAGTTGAAAGACAAGTTTATATAGATTCACAAGTTCAGAGAAGAGTATACAAAGTTGTTTCCACATGTGGTGAAGTCCCACAAGTATACCAGAAGGCCCATTATAGTACACTGCAAGAAAGCATTAGTAATTCAGAGCAAATACTAATGAATATCACAGAATAGTGAGAGAACAAGTGTAAAAGACATCAAAATGTAAGTCTCTAGTCTAGAAAGGATGTTGTACACTGCAGAACTCCTTGAAATAGAGTTAGTTCACATGAAACCAGTGTTTGAAACCACCAGAATTCACTGAAAAGTAGTATTCAACTGTAAAACAGTTGAAAGACAAGTGTGTATAGCTTCTCACGTTCAGAGAAGAGTGTATAAAGTTGTTTCTACATGTGATGAAGTCCCACAAGTAGAAAAGAAGGCCCATTATGGGAAACAGCTAGAAATCAGTAGTCATTCAGAGCAAATACTAATGAATATCACAGAATAGTGAGAGAACAAGTGGAAAACCATCAAAATGTAAGTTTCTAGGCTAGAAAGGATGTTGTACACTGAAGAAATCCTTGAAATAGAGTTAGTTCACATGAAACCAGTGTTTCAAACCATGGGAATTCACTGAAAAGTAGTATTCAACTGTAAAACAGTTGAAAGACAAGTTTATATAGCTTCGCAAGTCCAGGGAAGAGTGTATAAAGTTGTTTCTACATGTGGTGAAGTCCCACAAGTAGAAAAGAAGGCCCATTATAGTAAACAGCTAGAAATCAGTAGTCATTCAGAGCAAATACTAATGAATATCACAGAATAGTGAGAGAACAAGTGTAAAAGACATCAAAATGTAAGTCTCTAGTCTAGAAAGGATGTTGTACACGGCACAAATCCTTGAAATAGAGTTGGTTCACATGAAACCAGTGTTTGAAACCAACAGAATTCACTGAAAAGTAGTATTTAACTGTAAAACAGTTGAAAGACAAGTTTATATAGCTTCGCAAGTCTAGAGAAGAGTGTATAAAGTAGTTTCTACATGTGGTGAAGTCCCACAAGTAGAAAAGAAGGCTCATTATAGGAAACAACTAGAAATCAGTAGTCATTCAGAGCAAATACTAATGAATATCACAGAATAGTGAGAGAACAAGTGTAAAAGACATCAAAATGTAAGTCTCTAGTCTAGAAAGGATGTTGTACACGGCACAAATCCTTGAAATAGAGTTAGTTCACATGAAACCAGTGTTTGAAACCACCAGAATTCACTGAAAAGTAGTATTCAACTGTAAAACAGTTGAAAGACAAGTGTGTATAGCTTCTCAAGTTCAGAGAAAAGTGTGTAAAGTTGTTTCTACATGTGGTGAAGTCCCACAAGTAGAAAAGAAGGCCCATTATAGGAAACAGCTAGAAATCAGTAGTCATTCAGAGCAAATACTAATGAATATCACAGAATAGTGAGAGAACAAGTGTAAAAGACATCAAAATGTAAGTCTCTAGTCTAGGAAGGATGTTGTACACGGCACAAATCCTTGAAATAGAGTTGGTTCACATGAAACCAGTGTTTGAAACCAACAGAATTCACTGAAAAGTAGTATTTAACTGTAAAACAGTAGAAAGACAAGTTTACATAGTTTCGCAAGTCTAGAGAAGAGTGTATAAAGTAGTTTCTACATGTGGTGAAGTCCCACAAGTAGAAAAGAAGGCCCATTATAGGAAACAGCTAGAAATCAGTAGTAATTCAGAGGAAATACTAATGAATATCATAGAATTTTGTGAGAACAAGTGGAAAACCATCAAAATGTAAGTTTCTAGGCTAGAAAGGATGTTGTACACTGAAGAAATCCTTGAAATAGAGTTAGTTCACATGAAACCAGTGTTTCAAACCATGGGAATTCACTGAAAAGTAGTATTCAACTGTAAAACAGTTGAAAGACAAGTTTATATAGCTTCGCAAGTCCAGAGAAGAGTGTATAAAGTTGTTTCTACATGTGGTGAAGTCCCACAAGTAGAAAAGAAGGCCCATTATAGTAAACAGCTAGAAATCAGTAGTCATTCAGAGCAAATACTAATGAATATCACAGAATAGTGAGAGAACAAGTGTAAAAGACATCAAAATGTAAGTCTCTAGTCTAGAAAGGATGTTGTACACGGCACAAATCCTTGAAATAGAGTTGTTTCACATGAAACCAGTGTTTGAAACCAACAGAATTCACTGAAAAGTAGTATTTAACTGTAAAACAGTTGAAAGACAAGTTTACATAGTTTCGCAAGTCTAGAGAAGAGTGTATAAAGTAGTTTCTACATGTGGTGAAGTCCCACAAGTAGAAAAGAAGGCCCATTATAGGAAACAGCTAGAAATCAGTAGTAATTCAGAGGAAATACTAATGAATATCATAGAATTTTGTGAGAACAAGTGGAAAACCATCAAAATGTAAGTTTCTAGGCTAGAAAGGATGTTGTACACTGAAGAAATCCTTGAAATAGAGGTAGTTCACATGAAACCAGTGTTTCAAACCATGGGAATTCACTGAAAAGTAGTATTCAACTGTAAAACAGTTGAAAGACAAGTTTATATAGATTCACAAGTTCAGAGAAGAGTATACAAAGTTGTTTCCACATGTGGTGAAGTCCCACAAGTATACCAGAAGGCCCATTATAGGACACTGCAAGAAAGCATTAGTAATTCAGAGCAAATACTAATGAATATCACAGAATAGTGAGAGAACAAGTGTAAAAGACATCAAAATGTAAGTCTCTAGTCTAGAAAGGATGTTGTACACTGCAGAACTCCTTGAAATAGAGTTAGTTCACATGAAACCAGTGTTTGAAACCACCAGAATTCACTGAAAAGTAGTATTCAACTGTAAAACAGTTGAAAGACAAGTGTGTATAGCTTCTCACGTTCAGAGAAGAGTGTATAAAGTTGTTTCTACATGTGGTGAAGTCCCAAAAGTAGAAAAGAAGGCCCATTATAGGAAACAGCTAGAAATCAGTAGTCATTCAGAGCAAATACTAATGAATATCACAGAATAGTGAGAGAACAAGTGTAAAAGACATCAAAATGTATGTCTCTACTCTAGAAATGATGTTGTACACTGCAGAAATCCTTGAAATAGAGTTAGTTCACATGAAACCAGTGTTTTAAACCACCGGAATTCACTGAAAAGTAGTATTTAATTATAAAACAGTTGAAAGACAAGTGTATATAGCTTCTCAAGTTCAGAGAAGAATGTATAAAGTTGTTTCTACATGTGGTGAAGCCCCACAAGTAGAAAAGAAGGCCCATTATAGGAAACAGCTAGAAATCAGTAGAAATGCAGAGGAAATACTAATGAATATCATAGAATTTTGTGAGAACAAGTGGAAAACCATCAAAATGTAAGTTTCTAGGCTAGAAAGGATGTTGTACACTGAAGAAATCCTTGAAATAGAGTTAGTTCACATGAAACCAGTGTTTCAAACCACCGGAATTCACTGAAAAGTAGTATTTAACTGTAAAACAGTTGAAAGACAAGTTTATATAGCTTCGCAAGTCCAGAGAAGAGTGTATAAAGTAGTTTCTACATTTGGTGAAGTCCCACAAGTAGAAAAGAAGGCCCATTATAGGAAACAACTAGAAATCAGTAGTCATTCAGAGCAAATACTAATGAATATCACAGAATAGTGAGAGAACAAGTGTAAAAGACATCAAAATGTAAGTCTCTAGTCTAGAAAGGATGTTGTACACGGCACAAATCCTTGAAATAGAGTTAGTTCACATGAAACCAGTGTTTGAAAACACCAGAATTCACTGAAAAGTAGTATTCAACTGTAAAACAGTTGAAAGACAAGTGTGTATAGCTTCTCAAGTTCAGAGAAGAATGTATAAAGTTGTTTCTACATGTGGTGAAGCCCCACAAGTAGAAAAGAAGGCCCATTATAGGAAACAGCTAGAAATCAGTAGAAATTCAGAGGAAATACTAATGAATATCATAGAATTTTGTGAGAACAAGTGGAAAACCATCAAAATGTAAGTTTCTAGGCTAGAATGGATGTTGTACACTGAAGAAATCCTTGAAATAGAGTTAGTTCCAATGAAACCAGTGTTTCAAACCACCGGAATTCACTGAAAAGTAGTATTTAACTGTAAAACAGTTGAAAGACAAGTTTATATAGCTTCGCAAGTCTAGAGAAGAGTGCATAAAGTTGTTTCTACATGTGCTGAAGTCCCACAAGTAGAAAAGAAGGCCCATTATAGGAAACAGCTAGAAATCAGTAGTCATTCAGAGCAAATACTAATGAATATCACAGAATAGTGAGAGAACAAGTGTAAAAGACATCAAAATGTAAGTCTCTAGTCTAGAAAGGATGTTGTACACGGCACAAATCCTTGAAATAGAGTTGGTTCACATGAAACCAGTGTTTGAAACCAACAGAATTCACTGAAAAGTAGTATTTAACTGTAAAACAGTAGAAAGACAAGTTTAAATAGTTTCGCAAGTCTAGAGAAGAGTGTATAAAGTAGTTTCTACATGTGGTGAAGTCCCACAAGTAGAAAAGAAGGCCCATTATAGGAAACAGCTAGAAATCAGTAGTAATTCAGAGGAAATACTAATGAATATCATAGAATTTTGTGAGAACAAGTGGAAAACCATCAAAATGTAAGTTTCTAGGCTAGAAAGGATGTTGTACACTGAAGAAATCCTTGAAATAGAGTTAGTTCACATGAAACCAGTGTTTCAAACCATGGGAATTCACTGAAAAGTAGTATTCAACTGTAAAACAGTTGAAAGACAAGTTTATATAGCTTCGCAAGTCCAGAGAAGAGTGTATAAAGTTGTTTCTACATGTGGTGAAGTCCCACAAGTAGAAAAGAAGGCCCATTATAGGAAACAGCTAGAAATCAGTAGTAATTCAGAGGAAATACTAATGAATATCATAGAATTTTGTGAGAACAAGTGGAAAACCATCAAAATGTAAGTTTCTAGGCTAGAAAGGATGTTGTACACTGAAGAAATCCTTGAAATAGAGTTGGTTTACATGAAACCAGTGTTTGAAACCAACAGAATTCACTGAAAAGTAGTATTTAACTGTAAAACAGTTGAAAGACAAGTTTATATAGCTTCGCAAGTCTAGAGAAGAGTGTATAAAGTAGTTTCTACATTTGGTGAAGTCCCACAAGTAGAAAAGAAGGCTCATTATAGGAAGCAACTAGAAATCAGTAGTCATTCAGAGCAAATACTAATGAATATCACAGAATAGTGAGAGAACAAGTGTAAAAGACATCAAAATGTAAGTCTCTAGTCTAGAAAGGATGTTGTACACGGCACAAATCCTTGAAATAGAGTTAGTTCACATGAAACCAGTGTTTGAAACCATCAGAATTCACTGAAAAGTAGTATTCAACTGTAAAACAGTTGAAAGACAAGTGTGTATAGCTTCTCAAGTTCAGAGAAAAGTGTGTAAAGTTGTTTCTACATGTGGTGAAGTCCCACAAGTAGAAAAGAAGGCCCATTATGGGAAACAGCTAGAAATCAGTAGTCATTCAGAGCAAATACTAATGAATATCACAGAATAGTGAGAGAACAAATGTAAAAGACATCAAAATGTAAGTCTCTAGTCTAGAAAGGATGTTGTACACTGCACAAATCCTTGAAATAGATTTAGTTCACATGAAACCAGTGTTTCAAACCAACAGAATTCACTGAAAAGTAGTATTCAACTGTAAAACAGTTGAAAGACAAGTTTATATAGCTTCACAACTCCAGAGAAGAGTACATAAAGTTGTTTCTACATGTGGTGAAGTCCCACAAGTAGAAAAGAATGCACATTATAGGAAACAGCTAGAAATCAGTAGTCATTCAGAGCAAATACTAATGAATATCACAGAATAGTGAGAGAACAACTATAAAAGATATCAAAATGTAAGTCTCTAGTCTAGAAATGATGTTGTACACTGCAGAAATCCTTGAAATCGAGTTAGTTCACATGAAACCAGTGTTTCAAACCACCGGAATTCACTGAAAAGTAGTATTTAACTGTAAAACAGTTGAAAGACAAGTTTATATAGTTTCGCAAGTATAGAGAAGAGTGTATAAAGTAGTTTCTACATGTGGTGAAGTCCCACAAGTAGAAAAGAAGGCCCATTATAGGAAACAGCTAGAAATCAGTAGTAATTCAGAGGAAATACTAATGAATATCATAGAATTTTGTGAGAACAAGTGGAAAACCATCAAAATGTAAGTTTCTAGGCGAGAAAGGATGTTGTACACTGAAGAAATCCTTGAAATAGAGTTAGTTCACATGAAACCAGTGTTTCAAACCATGGGAATTCACTGAAAAGTAGTATTCAACTGTAAAACAGTTGAAAGACAAGTTTATATAGATTCACAAGTTCAGAGAAGAGTATACAAAGTTGTTTCCACATGTGGTGAAGTCCCACAAGTATACCAGAAGGCCCATTATAGGACACTGCAAGAAAGCATTAGTAATTCAGAGCAAATACTAATGAATATCACAGAATAGTGAGATAACACGTGTAAAAGACATCAAAATGTAAGTCTCTAGTCTAGAAAGGATGTTGTACACTGCAGAACTCCTTGAAATAGAGTTAGTTCACATGAAACCAGTGTTTGAAAACAACGGAATTCACTGAAAAGTAGTATTTAACTGTAAAACAGTTGAAAGACAAGTGTATATAGCTTCGCAAGTCCAGAGAAGAGTGTATAAAGTAGTTTCTACATTTGGTGAAGTCCCACAAGTAGAAAAGAAGGCCCATTATAGGAAACAACTAGAAATCAGTAGTCATTCAGAGCAAATACTAATGAATATCACAGAATAGTGAGAGAACAAGTGTAAAAGACATCAAAATGTAAGTCTCTAGTCTAGAAAGGATGTTGTACACGGCACAAATCCTTGAAATAGAGTTAGTTCACATGAAACCAGTGTTTGAAAACACCAGAATTCACTGAAAAGTAGTATTCAACTGTAAAACAGTTGAAAGACAAGTGTGTATAGCTTCTCAAGTTCAGAGAAGAATGTATAAAGTTGTTTCTACATGTGGTGAAGCCCCACAAGTAGAAAAGAAGCCCCATTATAGGAAACAGCTAGAAATCAGTAGAAATTCAGAGGAAATACTAATGAATATCATAGAATTTTGTGAGAACAAGTGGAAAACCATCAAAATGTAAGTTTCTAGGCTAGAAAGGATGTTGTACACTGAAGAAATCCTTGAAATAGAGTTAGTTCACATGAAACCAGTGTTTCAAACCATGGGAATTCACTGAAAAGTAGTATTCAACTGTAAAACAGTTGAAAGACAAGTTTATATAGATTCACAAGTTCAGAGAAGAGTATACAAAGTTGTTTCCACATGTGGTGAAGTCCCACAAGTATACCAGAAGGCCCATTATAGTACACTGCAAGAAAGCATTAGTAATTCAGAGCAAATACTAATGAATATCACAGAATAGTGAGAGAACAAGTGTAAAAGACATCAAAATGTAAGTCTCTAGTCTAGAAAGGATGTTGTACACTGCAGAACTCCTTGAAATAGAGTTAGTTCACATGAAACCAGTGTTTGAAACCACCAGAATTCACTGAAAAGTAGTATTCAACTGTAAAACAGTTGAAAGACAAGTGTGTATAGCTTCTCACGTTCAGAGAAGAGTGTATAAAGTTGTTTCTACATGTGATGAAGTCCCACAAGTAGAAAAGAAGGCCCATTATGGGAAACAGCTAGAAATCAGTAGTCATTCAGAGCAAATACTAATGAATATCACAGAATAGTGAGAGAACAAGTGGAAAACCATCAAAATGTAAGTTTCTAGGCTAGAAAGGATGTTGTACACTGAAGAAATCCTTGAAATAGAGTTAGTTCACATGAAACCAGTGTTTCAAACCATGGGAATTCACTGAAAAGTAGTATTCAACTGTAAAACAGTTGAAAGACAAGTTTATATAGCTTCGCAAGTCCAGGGAAGAGTGTATAAAGTTGTTTCTACATGTGGTGAAGTCCCACAAGTAGAAAAGAAGGCCCATTATAGTAAACAGCTAGAAATCAGTAGTCATTCAGAGCAAATACTAATGAATATCACAGAATAGTGAGAGAACAAGTGTAAAAGACATCAAAATGTAAGTCTCTAGTCTAGAAAGGATGTTGTACACGGCACAAATCCTTGAAATAGAGTTGGTTCACATGAAACCAGTGTTTGAAACCAACAGAATTCACTGAAAAGTAGTATTTAACTGTAAAACAGTTGAAAGACAAGTTTATATAGCTTCGCAAGTCTAGAGAAGAGTGTATAAAGTAGTTTCTACATGTGGTGAAGTCCCACAAGTAGAAAAGAAGGCTCATTATAGGAAACAACTAGAAATCAGTAGTCATTCAGAGCAAATACTAATGAATATCACAGAATAGTGAGAGAACAAGTGTAAAAGACATCAAAATGTAAGTCTCTAGTCTACAAAGGATGTTGTACACGGCACAAATCCTTGAAATAGAGTTAGTTCACATGAAACCAGTGTTTGAAACCACCAGAATTCACTGAAAAGTAGTATTCAACTGTAAAACAGTTGAAAGACAAGTGTGTATAGCTTCTCAAGTTCAGAGAAAAGTGTGTAAAGTTGTTTCTACATGTGGTGAAGTCCCACAAGTAGAAAAGAAGGCCCATTATAGGAAACAGCTAGAAATCAGTAGTCATTCAGAGCAAATACTAATGAATATCACAGAATAGTGAGAGAACAAGTGTAAAAGACATCAAAATGTAAGTCTCTAGTCTAGGAAGGATGTTGTACACGGCACAAATCCTTGAAATAGAGTTGGTTCACATGAAACCAGTGTTTGAAACCAACAGAATTCACTGAAAAGTAGTATTTAACTGTAAAACAGTAGAAAGACAAGTTTACATAGTTTCGCAAGTCTAGAGAAGAGTGTATAAAGTAGTTTCTACATGTGGTGAAGTCCCACAAGTAGAAAAGAAGGCCCATTATAGGAAACAGCTAGAAATCAGTAGTAATTCAGAGGAAATACTAATGAATATCATAGAATTTTGTGAGAACAAGTGGAAAACCATCAAAATGTAAGTTTCTAGGCTAGAAAGGATGTTGTACACTGAAGAAATCCTTGAAATAGAGTTAGTTCACATGAAACCAGTGTTTCAAACCATGGGAATTCACTGAAAAGTAGTATTCAACTGTAAAACAGTTGAAAGACAAGTTTATATAGATTCACAAGTTCAGAGAAGAGTATACAAAGTTGTTTCCACATGTGGTGAAGTCCCACAAGTATACCAGAAGGCCCATTATAGGACACTGCAAGAAAGCATTAGTAATTCAGAGCAAATACTAATGAATATCACAGAATAGTGAGAGAACAAGTGTAAAAGACATCAAAATGTAAGTCTCTAGTCTAGAAAGGATGTTGTACACTGCAGAACTCCTTGAAATAGAGTTAGTTCACATGAAACCAGTGTTTGAAACCACCAGAATTCACTGAAAAGTAGTATTCAACTGTAAAACAGTTGAAAGACAAGTGTGTATAGCTTCTCACGTTCAGAGAAGAGTGTATAAAGTTGTTTCTACATGTGGTGAAGTCCCACAAGTAGAAAAGAAGGCCCATTATAGGAAACAGCTAGAAATCAGTAGTAATTCAGAGGAAATACTAATGAATATCATAGAATTTTGTGAGAACAAGTGGAAAACCATCAAAATGTAAGTTTCTAGGCTAGAAAGGATGTTGTACACTGAAGAAATCCTTGAAATAGAGTTAGTTCACATGAAACCAGTGTTTCAAACCATGGGAATTCACTGAAAAGTAGTATTCAACTGTAAAACAGTTGAAAGACAAGTTTATATACCTTCGCAAGTCCTGAGAAGAGTGTATAAAGTTGTTTCTACATGTGGTGAAGTCCCACAAGTAGAAAAGAAGGCCCATTATAGTAAACAGCTAGAAATCAGTAGTCATTCAGAGCAAATACTAATGAATATCACAGAATAGTGAGAGAACAAGTGTAAAAGACCTCAAAATGTAAGTCTCTAGTCTAGAAAGGATGTTGTACACGGCACAAATCCTTGAAATAGAGTTGGTTCACATGAAACCAGTGTTTGAAACCAACAGAATTCACTGAAAAGTAGTATTTAACTGTAAAACATTTGAAAGACAAGTTTACATAGTTTCGCAAGTCTAGAGAAGAGTGTATAAAGTAGTTTCTACATGTGGTGAAGTCCCACAAGTAGAAAAGAAGGCCCATTATAGGAAACAGCTAGAAATCAGTAGTAATTCAGAGGAAATACTAATGAATATCATAGAATTTTGTGAGAACAAGTGGAAAACCATCAAAATGTAAGTTTCTAGGCGAGAAAGGATGTTGTACACTGAAGAAATCCTTGAAATAGAGTTAGTTCACATGAAACCAGTGTTTCAAACCATGGGAATTCACTGAAAAGTAGTATTCAACTGTAAAACAGTTGAAAGACAAGTTTATATAGATTCACAAGTTCAGAGAAGAGTATACAAAGTTGTTTCCACATGTGGTGAAGTCCCACAAGTATACCAGAAGGCCCATTATAGGACACTGCAAGAAAGCATTAGTAATTCAGAGCAAATACTAATGAATATCACAGAATAGTGAGATAACACGTGTAAAAGACATCAAAATGTAAGTCTCTAGTCTAGAAAGGATGTTGTACACTGCAGAACTCCTTGAAATAGAGTTAGTTCACATGAAACCAGTGTTTGAAAACAACGGAATTCACTGAAAAGTAGTATTTAACTGTAAAACAGTTGAAAGACAAGTTTATATAGCTTCGCAAGTCCAGAGAAGAGTGTATAAAGTAGTTTCTACATTTGGTGAAGTCCCACAAGTAGAAAAGAAGGCCCATTATAGGAAACAACTAGAAATCAGTAGTCATTCAGAGCAAATACTAATGAATATCACAGAATAGTGAGAGAACAAGTGTAAAAGACATCAAAATGTAAGTCTCTAGTCTAGAAAGGATGTTGTACACGGCACAAATCCTTGAAATAGAGTTAGTTCACATGAAACCAGTGTTTGAAAACACCAGAATTCACTGAAAAGTAGTATTCAACTGTAAAACAGTTGAAAGACAAGTGTGTATAGCTTCTCAAGTTCAGAGAAGAATGTATAAAGTTGTTTCTACATGTGGTGAAGCCCCACAAGTAGAAAAGAAGCCCCATTATAGGAAACAGCTAGAAATCAGTAGAAATTCAGAGGAAATACTAATGAATATCATAGAATTTTGTGAGAACAAGTGGAAAACCATCAAAATGTAAGTTTCTAGGCTAGAAAGGATGTTGTACACTGAAGAAATCCTTGAAATAGAGTTAGTTCACATGAAACCAGTGTTTCAAACATGGGAATTCACTGAAAAGTAGTATTCAACTGTAAAACAGTTGAAAGACAAGTTTATATAGATTCACAAGTTCAGAGAAGAGTATACAAAGTTGTTTCCACATGTGGTGAAGTCCCACAAGTATACCAGAAGGCCCATTATAGTACACTGCAAGAAAGCATTAGTAATTCAGAGCAAATACTAATGAATATCACAGAATAGTGAGAGAACAAGTGTAAAAGACATCAAAATGTAAGTCTCTAGTCTAGAAAGGATGTTGTACACTGCAGAACTCCTTGAAATAGAGTTAGTTCACATGAAACCAGTGTTTGAAACCACCAGAATTCACTGAAAAGTAGTATTCAACTGTAAAACAGTTGAAAGACAAGTGTGTATAGCTTCTCACGTTCAGAGAAGAGTGTATAAAGTTGTTTCTACATGTGATGAAGTCCCACAAGTAGAAAAGAAGGCCCATTATGGGAAACAGCTAGAAATCAGTAGTCATTCAGAGCAAATACTAATGAATATCACAGAATAGTGAGAGAACAAGTGGAAAACCATCAAAATGTAAGTTTCTAGGCTAGAAAGGATGTTGTACACTGAAGAAATCCTTGAAATAGAGTTAGTTCACATGAAACCAGTGTTTCAAACCATGGGAATTCACTGAAAAGTAGTATTCAACTGTAAAACAGTTGAAAGACAAGTTTATATAGCTTCGCAAGTCCAGGGAAGAGTGTATAAAGTTGTTTCTACATGTGGTGAAGTCCCACAAGTAGAAAAGAAGGCCCATTATAGTAAACAGCTAGAAATCAGTAGTCATTCAGAGCAAATACTAATGAATATCACAGAATAGTGAGAGAACAAGTGTAAAAGACATCAAAATGTAAGTCTCTAGTCTAGAAAGGATGTTGTACACGGCACAAATCCTTGAAATAGAGTTGGTTCACATGAAACCAGTGTTTGAAACCAACAGAATTCACTGAAAAGTAGTATTTAACTGTAAAACAGTTGAAAGACAAGTTTATATAGCTTCGCAAGTCTAGAGAAGAGTGTATAAAGTAGTTTCTACATGTGGTGAAGTCCCACAAGTAGAAAAGAAGGCTCATTATAGGAAACAACTAGAAATCAGTAGTCATTCAGAGCAAATACTAATGAATATCACAGAATAGTGAGAGAACAAGTGTAAAAGACATCAAAATGTAAGTCTCTAGTCTACAAAGGATGTTGTACACGGCACAAATCCTTGAAATAGAGTTAGTTCACATGAAACCAGTGTTTGAAACCACCAGAATTCACTGAAAAGTAGTATTCAACTGTAAAACAGTTGAAAGACAAGTGTGTATAGCTTCTCAAGTTCAGAGAAAAGTGTGTAAAGTTGTTTCTACATGTGGTGAAGTCCCACAAGTAGAAAAGAAGGCCCATTATAGGAAACAGCTAGAAATCAGTAGTCATTCAGAGCAAATACTAATGAATATCACAGAATAGTGAGAGAACAAGTGTAAAAGACATCAAAATGTAAGTCTCTAGTCTAGGAAGGATGTTGTACACGGCACAAATCCTTGAAATAGAGTTGGTTCACATGAAACCAGTGTTTGAAACCAACAGAATTCACTGAAAAGTAGTATTTAACTGTAAAACAGTAGAAAGACAAGTTTACATAGTTTCGCAAGTCTAGAGAAGAGTGTATAAAGTAGTTTCTACATGTGGTGAAGTCCCACAAGTAGAAAAGAAGGCCCATTATAGGAAACAGCTAGAAATCAGTAGTAATTCAGAGGAAATACTAATGAATATCATAGAATTTTGTGAGAACAAGTGGAAAACCATCAAAATGTAAGTTTCTAGGCTAGAAAGGATGTTGTACACTGAAGAAATCCTTGAAATAGAGTTAGTTCACATGAAACCAGTGTTTCAAACCATGGGAATTCACTGAAAAGTAGTATTCAACTGTAAAACAGTTGAAAGACAAGTTTATATAGATTCACAAGTTCAGAGAAGAGTATACAAAGTTGTTTCCACATGTGGTGAAGTCCCACAAGTATACCAGAAGGCCCATTATAGGACACTGCAAGAAAGCATTAGTAATTCAGAGCAAATACTAATGAATATCACAGAATAGTGAGAGAACAAGTGTAAAAGACATCAAAATGTAAGTCTCTAGTCTAGAAAGGATGTTGTACACTGCAGAACTCCTTGAAATAGAGTTAGTTCACATGAAACCAGTGTTTGAAACCACCAGAATTCACTGAAAAGTAGTATTCAACTGTAAAACAGTTGAAAGACAAGTGTGTATAGCTTCTCACGTTCAGAGAAGAGTGTATAAAGTTGTTTCTACATGTGGTGAAGTCCCACAAGTAGAAAAGAAGGCCCATTATAGGAAACAGCTAGAAATCAGTAGTAATTCAGAGGAAATACTAATGAATATCATAGAATTTTGTGAGAACAAGTGGAAAACCATCAAAATGTAAGTTTCTAGGCTAGAAAGGATGTTGTACACTGAAGAAATCCTTGAAATAGAGTTAGTTCACATGAAACCAGTGTTTCAAACCATGGGAATTCACTGAAAAGTAGTATTCAACTGTAAAACAGTTGAAAGACAAGTTTATATACCTTCGCAAGTCCTGAGAAGAGTGTATAAAGTTGTTTCTACATGTGGTGAAGTCCCACAAGTAGAAAAGAAGGCCCATTATAGTAAACAGCTAGAAATCAGTAGTCATTCAGAGCAAATACTAATGAATATCACAGAATAGTGAGAGAACAAGTGTAAAAGACCTCAAAATGTAAGTCTCTAGTCTAGAAAGGATGTTGTACACGGCACAAATCCTTGAAATAGAGTTGGTTCACATGAAACCAGTGTTTGAAACCAACAGAATTCACTGAAAAGTAGTATTTAACTGTAAAACATTTGAAAGACAAGTTTACATAGTTTCGCAAGTCTAGAGAAGAGTGTATAAAGTAGTTTCTACATGTGGTGAAGTCCCACAAGTAGAAAAGAAGGCCCATTATAGGAAACAGCTAGAAATCAGTAGTAATTCAGAGGAAATACTAATGAATATCATAGAATTTTGTGAGAACAAGTGGAAAACCATCAAAATGTAAGTTTCTAGGCGAGAAAGGATGTTGTACACTGAAGAAATCCTTGAAATAGAGTTAGTTCACATGAAACCAGTGTTTCAAACCATGGGAATTCACTGAAAAGTAGTATTCAACTGTAAAACAGTTGAAAGACAAGTTTATATAGATTCACAAGTTCAGAGAAGAGTATACAAAGTTGTTTCCACATGTGGTGAAGTCCCACAAGTATACCAGAAGGCCCATTATAGGACACTGCAAGAAAGCATTAGTAATTCAGAGCAAATACTAATGAATATCACAGAATAGTGAGATAACACGTGTAAAAGACATCAAAATGTAAGTCTCTAGTCTAGAAAGGATGTTGTACACTGCAGAACTCCTTGAAATAGAGTTAGTTCACATGAAACCAGTGTTTGAAAACAACGGAATTCACTGAAAAGTAGTATTTAACTGTAAAACAGTTGAAAGACAAGTTTATATAGCTTCGCAAGTCCAGAGAAGAGTGTATAAAGTAGTTTCTACATTTGGTGAAGTCCCACAAGTAGAAAAGAAGGCCCATTATAGGAAACAACTAGAAATCAGTAGTCATTCAGAGCAAATACTAATGAATATCACAGAATAGTGAGAGAACAAGTGTAAAAGACATCAAAATGTAAGTCTCTAGTCTAGAAAGGATGTTGTACACGGCACAAATCCTTGAAATAGAGTTAGTTCACATGAAACCAGTGTTTGAAAACACCAGAATTCACTGAAAAGTAGTATTCAACTGTAAAACAGTTGAAAGACAAGTGTGTATAGCTTCTCAAGTTCAGAGAAGAATGTATAAAGTTGTTTCTACATGTGGTGAAGCCCCACAAGTAGAAAAGAAGCCCCATTATAGGAAACAGCTAGAAATCAGTAGAAATTCAGAGGAAATACTAATGAATATCATAGAATTTTGTGAGAACAAGTGGAAAACCATCAAAATGTAAGTTTCTAGGCTAGAAAGGATGTTGTACACTGAAGAAATCCTTGAAATAGAGTTAGTTCACATGAAACCAGTGTTTCAAACATGGGAATTCACTGAAAAGTAGTATTCAACTGTAAAACAGTTGAAAGACAAGTTTATATAGATTCACAAGTTCAGAGAAGAGTATACAAAGTTGTTTCCACATGTGGTGAAGTCCCACAAGTATACCAGAAGGCCCATTATAGTACACTGCAAGAAAGCATTAGTAATTCAGAGCAAATACTAATGAATATCACAGAATAGTGAGAGAACAAGTGTAAAAGACATCAAAATGTAAGTCTCTAGTCTAGAAAGGATGTTGTACACTGCAGAACTCCTTGAAATAGAGTTAGTTCACATGAAACCAGTGTTTGAAACCACCAGAATTCACTGAAAAGTAGTATTCAACTGTAAAACAGTTGAAAGACAAGTGTGTATAGCTTCTCACGTTCAGAGAAGAGTGTATAAAGTTGTTTCTACATGTGATGAAGTCCCACAAGTAGAAAAGAAGGCCCATTATGGGAAACAGCTAGAAATCAGTAGTCATTCAGAGCAAATACTAATGAATATCACAGAATAGTGAGAGAACAAGTGGAAAACCATCAAAATGTAAGTTTCTAGGCTAGAAAGGATGTTGTACACTGAAGAAATCCTTGAAATAGAGTTAGTTCACATGAAACCAGTGTTTCAAACCATGGGAATTCACTGAAAAGTAGTATTCAACTGTAAAACAGTTGAAAGACAAGTTTATATAGCTTCGCAAGTCCAGGGAAGAGTGTATAAAGTTGTTTCTACATGTGGTGAAGTCCCACAAGTAGAAAAGAAGGCCCATTATAGTAAACAGCTAGAAATCAGTAGTCATTCAGAGCAAATACTAATGAATATCACAGAATAGTGAGAGAACAAGTGTAAAAGACATCAAAATGTAAGTCTCTAGTCTAGAAAGGATGTTGTACACGGCACAAATCCTTGAAATAGAGTTGGTTCACATGAAACCAGTGTTTGAAACCAACAGAATTCACTGAAAAGTAGTATTTAACTGTAAAACAGTTGAAAGACAAGTTTATATAGCTTCGCAAGTCTAGAGAAGAGTGTATAAAGTAGTTTCTACATGTGGTGAAGTCCCACAAGTAGAAAAGAAGGCTCATTATAGGAAACAACTAGAAATCAGTAGTCATTCAGAGCAAATACTAATGAATATCACAGAATAGTGAGAGAACAAGTGTAAAAGACATCAAAATGTAAGTCTCTAGTCTAGAAAGGATGTTGTACACGGCACAAATCCTTGAAATAGAGTTAGTTCACATGAAACCAGTGTTTGAAACCACCAGAATTCACTGAAAAGTAGTATTCAACTGTAAAACAGTTGAAAGACAAGTGTGTATAGCTTCTCAAGTTCAGAGAAAAGTGTGTAAAGTTGTTTCTACATGTGGTGAAGTCCCACAAGTAGAAAAGAAGGCCCATTATAGGAAACAGCTAGAAATCAGTAGTCATTCAGAGCAAATACTAATGAATATCACAGAATAGTGAGAGAACAAGTGTAAAAGACATCAAAATGTAAGTCTCTAGTCTAGGAAGGATGTTGTACACGGCACAAATCCTTGAAATAGAGTTGGTTCACATGAAACCAGTGTTTGAAACCAACAGAATTCACTGAAAAGTAGTATTTAACTGTAAAACAGTAGAAAGACAAGTTTACATAGTTTCGCAAGTCTAGAGAAGAGTGTATAAAGTAGTTTCTACATGTGGTGAAGTCCCACAAGTAGAAAAGAAGGCCCATTATAGGAAACAGCTAGAAATCAGTAGTAATTCAGAGGAAATACTAATGAATATCATAGAATTTTGTGAGAACAAGTGGAAAACCATCAAAATGTAAGTTTCTAGGCTAGAAAGGATGTTGTACACTGAAGAAATCCTTGAAATAGAGTTAGTTCACATGAAACCAGTGTTTCAAACCATGGGAATTCACTGAAAAGTAGTATTCAACTGTAAAACAGTTGAAAGACAAGTTTATATAGCTTCGCAAGTCCAGAGAAGAGTGTATAAAGTTGTTTCTACATGTGGTGAAGTCCCACAAGTAGAAAAGAAGGCCCATTATAGTAAACAGCTAGAAATCAGTAGTCATTCAGAGCAAATACTAATGAATATCACAGAATAGTGAGAGAACAAGTGTAAAAGACATCAAAATGTAAGTCTCTAGTCTAGAAAGGATGTTGTACACGGCACAAATCCTTGAAATAGAGTTGTTTCACATGAAACCAGTGTTTGAAACCAACAGAATTCACTGAAAAGTAGTATTTAACTGTAAAACAGTTGAAAGACAAGTTTACATAGTTTCGCAAGTCTAGAGAAGAGTGTATAAAGTAGTTTCTACATGTGGTGAAGTCCCACAAGTAGAAAAGAAGGCCCATTATAGGAAACAGCTAGAAATCAGTAGTAATTCAGAGGAAATACTAATGAATATCATAGAATTTTGTGAGAACAAGTGGAAAACCATCAAAATGTAAGTTTCTAGGCTAGAAAGGATGTTGTACACTGAAGAAATCCTTGAAATAGAGGTAGTTCACATGAAACCAGTGTTTCAAACCATGGGAATTCACTGAAAAGTAGTATTCAACTGTAAAACAGTTGAAAGACAAGTTTATATAGATTCACAAGTTCAGAGAAGAGTATACAAAGTTGTTTCCACATGTGGTGAAGTCCCACAAGTATACCAGAAGGCCCATTATAGGACACTGCAAGAAAGCATTAGTAATTCAGAGCAAATACTAATGAATATCACAGAATAGTGAGAGAACAAGTGTAAAAGACATCAAAATGTAAGTCTCTAGTCTAGAAAGGATGTTGTACACTGCAGAACTCCTTGAAATAGAGTTAGTTCACATGAAACCAGTGTTTGAAACCACCAGAATTCACTGAAAAGTAGTATTCAACTGTAAAACAGTTGAAAGACAAGTGTGTATAGCTTCTCACGTTCAGAGAAGAGTGTATAAAGTTGTTTCTACATGTGGTGAAGTCCCAAAAGTAGAAAAGAAGGCCCATTATAGGAAACAGCTAGAAATCAGTAGTCATTCAGAGCAAATACTAATGAATATCACAGAATAGTGAGAGAACAAGTGTAAAAGACATCAAAATGTATGTCTCTACTCTAGAAATGATGTTGTACACTGCAGAAATCCTTGAAATAGAGTTAGTTCACATGAAACCAGTGTTTTAAACCACCGGAATTCACTGAAAAGTAGTATTTAATTATAAAACAGTTGAAAGACAAGTGTATATAGCTTCTCAAGTTCAGAGAAGAATGTATAAAGTTGTTTCTACATGTGGTGAAGCCCCACAAGTAGAAAAGAAGGCCCATTATAGGAAACAGCTAGAAATCAGTAGAAATGCAGAGGAAATACTAATGAATATCATAGAATTTTGTGAGAACAAGTGGAAAACCATCAAAATGTAAGTTTCTAGGCTAGAAAGGATGTTGTACACTGAAGAAATCCTTGAAATAGAGTTAGTTCACATGAAACCAGTGTTTCAAACCACCGGAATTCACTGAAAAGTAGTATTTAACTGTAAAACAGTTGAAAGACAAGTTTATATAGCTTCGCAAGTCCAGAGAAGAGTGTATAAAGTAGTTTCTACATTTGGTGAAGTCCCACAAGTAGAAAAGAAGGCCCATTATAGGAAACAACTAGAAATCAGTAGTCATTCAGAGCAAATACTAATGAATATCACAGAATAGTGAGAGAACAAGTGTAAAAGACATCAAAATGTAAGTCTCTAGTCTAGAAAGGATGTTGTACACGGCACAAATCCTTGAAATAGAGTTAGTTCACATGAAACCAGTGTTTGAAAACACCAGAATTCACTGAAAAGTAGTATTCAACTGTAAAACAGTTGAAAGACAAGTGTGTATAGCTTCTCAAGTTCAGAGAAGAATGTATAAAGTTGTTTCTACATGTGGTGAAGCCCCACAAGTAGAAAAGAAGGCCCATTATAGGAAACAGCTAGAAATCAGTAGAAATTCAGAGGAAATACTAATGAATATCATAGAATTTTGTGAGAACAAGTGGAAAACCATCAAAATGTAAGTTTCTAGGCTAGAATGGATGTTGTACACTGAAGAAATCCTTGAAATAGAGTTAGTTCCAATGAAACCAGTGTTTCAAACCACCGGAATTCACTGAAAAGTAGTATTTAACTGTAAAACAGTTGAAAGACAAGTTTATATAGCTTCGCAAGTCTAGAGAAGAGTGCATAAAGTTGTTTCTACATGTGCTGAAGTCCCACAAGTAGAAAAGAAGGCCCATTATAGGAAACAGCTAGAAATCAGTAGTCATTCAGAGCAAATACTAATGAATATCACAGAATAGTGAGAGAACAAGTGTAAAAGACATCAAAATGTAAGTCTCTAGTCTAGAAAGGATGTTGTACACGGCACAAATCCTTGAAATAGAGTTGGTTCACATGAAACCAGTGTTTGAAACCAACAGAATTCACTGAAAAGTAGTATTTAACTGTAAAACAGTAGAAAGACAAGTTTAAATAGTTTCGCAAGTCTAGAGAAGAGTGTATAAAGTAGTTTCTACATGTGGTGAAGTCCCACAAGTAGAAAAGAAGGCCCATTATAGGAAACAGCTAGAAATCAGTAGTAATTCAGAGGAAATACTAATGAATATCATAGAATTTTGTGAGAACAAGTGGAAAACCATCAAAATGTAAGTTTCTAGGCTAGAAAGGATGTTGTACACTGAAGAAATCCTTGAAATAGAGTTAGTTCACATGAAACCAGTGTTTCAAACCATGGGAATTCACTGAAAAGTAGTATTCAACTGTAAAACAGTTGAAAGACAAGTTTATATAGCTTCGCAAGTCCAGAGAAGAGTGTATAAAGTTGTTTCTACATGTGGTGAAGTCCCACAAGTAGAAAAGAAGGCCCATTATAGGAAACAGCTAGAAATCAGTAGTAATTCAGAGGAAATACTAATGAATATCATAGAATTTTGTGAGAACAAGTGGAAAACCATCAAAATGTAAGTTTCTAGGCTAGAAAGGATGTTGTACACTGAAGAAATCCTTGAAATAGAGTTGGTTTACATGAAACCAGTGTTTGAAACCAACAGAATTCACTGAAAAGTAGTATTTAACTGTAAAACAGTTGAAAGACAAGTTTATATAGCTTCGCAAGTCTAGAGAAGAGTGTATAAAGTAGTTTCTACATTTGGTGAAGTCCCACAAGTAGAAAAGAAGGCTCATTATAGGAAGCAACTAGAAATCAGTAGTCATTCAGAGCAAATACTAATGAATATCACAGAATAGTGAGAGAACAAGTGTAAAAGACATCAAAATGTAAGTCTCTAGTCTAGAAAGGATGTTGTACACGGCACAAATCCTTGAAATAGAGTTAGTTCACATGAAACCAGTGTTTGAAACCAACAGAATTCACTGAAAAGTAGTATTTAACTGTAAAACAGTTGAAAGACAAGTTTACATAGTTTCGCAAGTCTAGAGAAGAGTGTATAAAGTAGTTTCTACATGTGGTGAAGTCCCACAAGTAGAAAAGAAGGCCCATTATAGGAAACAGCTAGAAATCAGTAGTAATTCAGAGGAAATACTAATGAATATCATAGAATTTTGTGAGAACAAGTGGAAAACCATCAAAATGTAAGTTTCTAGGCTAGAAAGGATGTTGTACACTGAAGAAATCCTTGAAATAGAGGTAGTTCACATGAAACCAGTGTTTCAAACCATGGGAATTCACTGAAAAGTAGTATTCAACTGTAAAACAGTTGAAAGACAAGTTTATATAGATTCACAAGTTCAGAGAAGAGTATACAAAGTTGTTTCCACATGTGGTGAAGTCCCACAAGTATACCAGAAGGCCCATTATAGGACACTGCAAGAAAGCATTAGTAATTCAGAGCAAATACTAATGAATATCACAGAATAGTGAGAGAACAAGTGTAAAAGACATCAAAATGTAAGTCTCTAGTCTAGAAAGGATGTTGTACACTGCAGAACTCCTTGAAATAGAGTTAGTTCACATGAAACCAGTGTTTGAAACCACCAGAATTCACTGAAAAGTAGTATTCAACTGTAAAACAGTTGAAAGACAAGTGTGTATAGCTTCTCACGTTCAGAGAAGAGTGTATAAAGTTGTTTCTACATGTGGTGAAGTCCCAAAAGTAGAAAAGAAGGCCCATTATAGGAAACAGCTAGAAATCAGTAGTCATTCAGAGCAAATACTAATGAATATCACAGAATAGTGAGAGAACAAGTGTAAAAGACATCAAAATGTATGTCTCTACTCTAGAAATGATGTTGTACACTGCAGAAATCCTTGAAATAGAGTTAGTTCACATGAAACCAGTGTTTTAAACCACCGGAATTCACTGAAAAGTAGTATTTAATTATAAAACAGTTGAAAGACAAGTGTATATAGCTTCTCAAGTTCAGAGAAGAATGTATAAAGTTGTTTCTACATGTGGTGAAGCCCCACAAGTAGAAAAGAAGGCCCATTATAGGAAACAGCTAGAAATCAGTAGAAATGCAGAGGAAATACTAATGAATATCATAGAATTTTGTGAGAACAAGTGGAAAACCATCAAAATGTAAGTTTCTAGGCTAGAAAGGATGTTGTACACTGAAGAAATCCTTGAAATAGAGTTAGTTCACATGAAACCAGTGTTTCAAACCACCGGAATTCACTGAAAAGTAGTATTTAACTGTAAAACAGTTGAAAGACAAGTTTATATAGCTTCGCAAGTCCAGAGAAGAGTGTATAAAGTAGTTTCTACATTTGGTGAAGTCCCACAAGTAGAAAAGAAGGCCCATTATAGGAAACAACTAGAAATCAGTAGTCATTCAGAGCAAATACTAATGAATATCACAGAATAGTGAGAGAACAAGTGTAAAAGACATCAAAATGTAAGTCTCTAGTCTAGAAAGGATGTTGTACACGGCACAAATCCTTGAAATAGAGTTAGTTCACATGAAACCAGTGTTTGAAAACACCAGAATTCACTGAAAAGTAGTATTCAACTGTAAAACAGTTGAAAGACAAGTGTGTATAGCTTCTCAAGTTCAGAGAAGAATGTATAAAGTTGTTTCTACATGTGGTGAAGCCCCACAAGTAGAAAAGAAGGCCCATTATAGGAAACAGCTAGAAATCAGTAGAAATTCAGAGGAAATACTAATGAATATCATAGAATTTTGTGAGAACAAGTGGAAAACCATCAAAATGTAAGTTTCTAGGCTAGAATGGATGTTGTACACTGAAGAAATCCTTGAAATAGAGTTAGTTCCAATGAAACCAGTGTTTCAAACCACCGGAATTCACTGAAAAGTAGTATTTAACTGTAAAACAGTTGAAAGACAAGTTTATATAGCTTCGCAAGTCTAGAGAAGAGTGCATAAAGTTGTTTCTACATGTGCTGAAGTCCCACAAGTAGAAAAGAAGGCCCATTATAGGAAACAGCTAGAAATCAGTAGTCATTCAGAGCAAATACTAATGAATATCACAGAATAGTGAGAGAACAAGTGTAAAAGACATCAAAATGTAAGTCTCTAGTCTAGAAAGGATGTTGTACACGGCACAAATCCTTGAAATAGAGTTGGTTCACATGAAACCAGTGTTTGAAACCAACAGAATTCACTGAAAAGTAGTATTTAACTGTAAAACAGTAGAAAGACAAGTTTAAATAGTTTCGCAAGTCTAGAGAAGAGTGTATAAAGTAGTTTCTACATGTGGTGAAGTCCCACAAGTAGAAAAGAAGGCCCATTATAGGAAACAGCTAGAAATCAGTAGTAATTCAGAGGAAATACTAATGAATATCATAGAATTTTGTGAGAACAAGTGGAAAACCATCAAAATGTAAGTTTCTAGGCTAGAAAGGATGTTGTACACTGAAGAAATCCTTGAAATAGAGTTAGTTCACATGAAACCAGTGTTTCAAACCATGGGAATTCACTGAAAAGTAGTATTCAACTGTAAAACAGTTGAAAGACAAGTTTATATAGCTTCGCAAGTCCAGAGAAGAGTGTATAAAGTTGTTTCTACATGTGGTGAAGTCCCACAAGTAGAAAAGAAGGCCCATTATAGGAAACAGCTAGAAATCAGTAGTAATTCAGAGGAAATACTAATGAATATCATAGAATTTTGTGAGAACAAGTGGAAAACCATCAAAATGTAAGTTTCTAGGCTAGAAAGGATGTTGTACACTGAAGAAATCCTTGAAATAGAGTTGGTTTACATGAAACCAGTGTTTGAAACCAACAGAATTCACTGAAAAGTAGAATTTAACTGTAAAACAGTTGAAAGACAAGTTTATATAGCTTCGCAAGTCTAGAGAAGAGTGTATAAAGTAGTTTCTACATTTGGTGAAGTCCCACAAGTAGAAAAGAAGGCTCATTATAGGAAGCAACTAGAAATCAGTAGTCATTCAGAGCAAATACTAATGAATATCACAGAATAGTGAGAGAACAAGTGTAAAAGACATCAAAATGTAAGTCTCTAGTCTAGAAAGGATGTTGTACACGGCACAAATCCTTGAAATAGAGTTAGTTCACATGAAACCAGTGTTTGAAACCATCAGAATTCACTGAAAAGTAGTATTCAACTGTAAAACAGTTGAAAGACAAGTGTGTATAGCTTCTCAAGTTCAGAGAAAAGTGTGTAAAGTTGTTTCTACATGTGGTGAAGTCCCACAAGTAGAAAAGAAGGCCCATTATGGGAAACAGCTAGAAATCAGTAGTCATTCAGAGCAAATACTAATGAATATCACAGAATAGTGAGAGAACAAATGTAAAAGACATCAAAATGTAAGTCTCTAGTCTAGAAAGGATGTTGTACACTGCACAAATCCTTGAAATAGATTTAGTTCACATGAAACCAGTGTTTCAAACCAACAGAATTCACTGAAAAGTAGTATTCAACTGTAAAACAGTTGAAAGACAAGTTTATATAGCTTCACAACTCCAGAGAAGAGTACATAAAGTTGTTTCTACATGTGGTGAAGTCCCACAAGTAGAAAAGAATGCACATTATAGGAAACAGCTAGAAATCAGTAGTCATTCAGAGCAAATACTAATGAATATCACAGAATAGTGAGAGAACAACTATAAAAGATATCAAAATGTAAGTCTCTAGTCTAGAAATGATGTTGTACACTGCAGAAATCCTTGAAATCGAGTTAGTTCACATGAAACCAGTGTTTCAAACCACCGGAATTCACTGAAAAGTAGTATTTAACTGTAAAACAGTTGAAAGACAAGTTTATATAGTTTCGCAAGTATAGAGAAGAGTGTATAAAGTAGTTTCTACATGTGGTGAAGTCCCACAAGTAGAAAAGAAGGCCCATTATAGGAAACAGCTAGAAATCAGTAGTAATTCAGAGGAAATACTAATGAATATCATAGAATTTTGTGAGAACAAGTGGAAAACCATCAAAATGTAAGTTTCTAGGCGAGAAAGGATGTTGTACACTGAAGAAATCCTTGAAATAGAGTTAGTTCACATGAAACCAGTGTTTCAAACCATGGGAATTCACTGAAAAGTAGTATTCAACTGTAAAACAGTTGAAAGACAAGTTTATATAGATTCACAAGTTCAGAGAAGAGTATACAAAGTTGTTTCCACATGTGGTGAAGTCCCACAAGTATACCAGAAGGCCCATTATAGGACACTGCAAGAAAGCATTAGTAATTCAGAGCAAATACTAATGAATATCACAGAATAGTGAGATAACACGTGTAAAAGACATCAAAATGTAAGTCTCTAGTCTAGAAAGGATGTTGTACACTGCAGAACTCCTTGAAATAGAGTTAGTTCACATGAAACCAGTGTTTGAAAACAACGGAATTCACTGAAAAGTAGTATTTAACTGTAAAACAGTTGAAAGACAAGTGTATATAGCTTCGCAAGTCCAGAGAAGAGTGTATAAAGTAGTTTCTACATTTGGTGAAGTCCCACAAGTAGAAAAGAAGGCCCATTATAGGAAACAACTAGAAATCAGTAGTCATTCAGAGCAAATACTAATGAATATCACAGAATAGTGAGAGAACAAGTGTAAAAGACATCAAAATGTAAGTCTCTAGTCTAGAAAGGATGTTGTACACGGCACAAATCCTTGAAATAGAGTTAGTTCACATGAAACCAGTGTTTGAAAACACCAGAATTCACTGAAAAGTAGTATTCAACTGTAAAACAGTTGAAAGACAAGTGTGTATAGCTTCTCAAGTTCAGAGAAGAATGTATAAAGTTGTTTCTACATGTGGTGAAGCCCCACAAGTAGAAAAGAAGCCCCATTATAGGAAACAGCTAGAAATCAGTAGAAATTCAGAGGAAATACTAATGAATATCATAGAATTTTGTGAGAACAAGTGGAAAACCATCAAAATGTAAGTTTCTAGGCTAGAAAGGATGTTGTACACTGAAGAAATCCTTGAAATAGAGTTAGTTCACATGAAACCAGTGTTTCAAACCATGGGAATTCACTGAAAAGTAGTATTCAACTGTAAAACAGTTGAAAGACAAGTTTATATAGATTCACAAGTTCAGAGAAGAGTATACAAAGTTGTTTCCACATGTGGTGAAGTCCCACAAGTATACCAGAAGGCCCATTATAGGACACTGCAAGAAAGCATTAGTAATTCAGAGCAAATACTAATGAATATCACAGAATAATGAGAGAACAAGTGTAAAAGACATCAAAATGTAAGTCTCTAGTCTAGAAAGGATGTTGTACACTGCAGAACTCCTTGAAATAGAGTTAGTTCACATGAAACCAGTGTTTGAAACCACCAGAATTCACTGAAAAGTAGTATTCAACTGTAAAACAGTTGAAAGACAAGTGTGTATAGCTTCTCACGTTCAGAGAAGAGTGTATAAAGTTGTTTCTACATGTGATGAAGTCCCACAAGTAGAAAAGAAGGCCCATTATGGGAAACAGCTAGAAATCAGTAGTCATTCAGAGCAAATACTAATGAATATCACAGAATAGTGAGAGAACAAGTGGAAAACCATCAAAATGTAAGTTTCTAGGCTAGAAAGGATGTTGTACACTGAAGAAATCCTTGAAATAGAGTTAGTTCACATGAAACCAGTGTTTCAAACCATGGGAATTCACTGAAAAGTAGTATTCAACTGTAAAACAGTTGAAAGACAAGTTTATATAGCTTCGCAAGTCCAGGGAAGAGTGTATAAAGTTGTTTCTACATGTGGTGAAGTCCCACAAGTAGAAAAGAAGGCCCATTATAGTAAACAGCTAGAAATCAGTAGTCATTCAGAGCAAATACTAATGAATATCACAGAATAGTGAGAGAACAAGTGTAAAAGACATCAAAATGTAAGTCTCTAGTCTAGAAAGGATGTTGTACACGGCACAAATCCTTGAAATAGAGTTGGTTCACATGAAACCAGTGTTTGAAACCAACAGAATTCACTGAAAAGTAGTATTTAACTGTAAAACAGTTGAAAGACAAGTTTATATAGCTTCGCAAGTCTAGAGAAGAGTGTATAAAGTAGTTTCTACATGTGGTGAAGTCCCACAAGTAGAAAAGAAGGCTCATTATAGGAAACAACTAGAAATCAGTAGTCATTCAGAGCAAATACTAATGAATATCACAGAATAGTGAGAGAACAAGTGTAAAAGACATCAAAATGTAAGTCTCTAGTCTAGAAAGGATGTTGTACACGGCACAAATCCTTGAAATAGAGTTAGTTCACATGAAACCAGTGTTTGAAACCACCAGAATTCACTGAAAAGTAGTATTCAACTGTAAAACAGTTGAAAGACAAGTGTGTATAGCTTCTCAAGTTCAGAGAAAAGTGTGTAAAGTTGTTTCTACATGTGGTGAAGTCCCACAAGTAGAAAAGAAGGCCCATTATAGGAAACAGCTAGAAATCAGTAGTCATTCAGAGCAAATACTAATGAATATCACAGAATAGTGAGAGAACAAGTGTAAAAGACATCAAAATGTAAGTCTCTAGTCTAGGAAGGATGTTGTACACGGCACAAATCCTTGAAATAGAGTTGGTTCACATGAAACCAGTGTTTGAAACCAACAGAATTCACTGAAAAGTAGTATTTAACTGTAAAACAGTAGAAAGACAAGTTTACATAGTTTCGCAAGTCTAGAGAAGAGTGTATAAAGTAGTTTCTACATGTGGTGAAGTCCCACAAGTAGAAAAGAAGGCCCATTATAGGAAACAGCTAGAAATCAGTAGTAATTCAGAGGAAATACTAATGAATATCATAGAATTTTGTGAGAACAAGTGGAAAACCATCAAAATGTAAGTTTCTAGGCTAGAAAGGATGTTGTACACTGAAGAAATCCTTGAAATAGAGTTAGTTCACATGAAACCAGTGTTTCAAACCATGGGAATTCACTGAAAAGTAGTATTCAACTGTAAAACAGTTGAAAGACAAGTTTATATAGATTCACAAGTTCAGAGAAGAGTATACAAAGTTGTTTCCACATGTGGTGAAGTCCCACAAGTATACCAGAAGGCCCATTATAGGACACTGCAAGAAAGCATTAGTAATTCAGAGCAAATACTAATGAATATCACAGAATAGTGAGAGAACAAGTGTAAAAGACATCAAAATGTAAGTCTCTAGTCTAGAAAGGATGTTGTACACTGCAGAACTCCTTGAAATAGAGTTAGTTCACATGAAACCAGTGTTTGAAACCACCAGAATTCACTGAAAAGTAGTATTCAACTGTAAAACAGTTGAAAGACAAGTGTGTATAGCTTCTCACGTTCAGAGAAGAGTGTATAAAGTTGTTTCTACATGTGGTGAAGTCCCACAAGTAGAAAAGAAGGCCCATTATAGGAAACAGCTAGAAATCAGTAGTAATTCAGAGGAAATACTAATGAATATCATAGAATTTTGTGAGAACAAGTGGAAAACCATCAAAATGTAAGTTTCTAGGCTAGAAAGGATGTTGTACACTGAAGAAATCCTTGAAATAGAGTTAGTTCACATGAAACCAGTGTTTCAAACCATGGGAATTCACTGAAAAGTAGTATTCAACTGTAAAACAGTTGAAAGACAAGTTTATATACCTTCGCAAGTCCTGAGAAGAGTGTATAAAGTTGTTTCTACATGTGGTGAAGTCCCACAAGTAGAAAAGAAGGCCCATTATAGTAAACAGCTAGAAATCAGTAGTCATTCAGAGCAAATACTAATGAATATCACAGAATAGTGAGAGAACAAGTGTAAAAGACATCAAAATGTAAGTCTCTAGTCTAGAAAGGATGTTGTACACGGCACAAATCCTTGAAATAGAGTTGGTTCACATGAAACCAGTGTTTGAAACCAACAGAATTCACTGAAAAGTAGTATTTAACTGTAAAACAGTTGAAAGACAAGTTTACATAGTTTCGCAAGTCTAGAGAAGAGTGTATAAAGTAGTTTCTACATGTGGTGAAGTCCCACAAGTAGAAAAGAAGGCCCATTATAGGAAACAGCTAGAAATCAGTAGTAATTCAGAGGAAATACTAATGAATATCATAGAATTTTGTGAGAACAAGTGGAAAACCATCAAAATGTAAGTTTCTAGGCTAGAAAGGATGTTGTACACTGAAGAAATCCTTGAAATAGAGTTAGTTCACATGAAACCAGTGTTTCAAACCATGGGAATTCACTGAAAAGTAGTATTCAACTGTAAAACAGTTGAAAGACAAGTTTATATAGATTCACAAGTTCAGAGAAGAGTATACAAAGTTGTTTCCACATGTGGTGAAGTCCCACAAGTATACCAGAAGGCCCATTATAGTACACTGCAAGAAAGCATTAGTAATTCAGAGCAAATACTAATGAATATCACAGAATAGTGAGAGAACAAGTGTAAAAGACATCAAAATGTAAGTCTCTAGTCTAGAAAGGATGTTGTACACTGCAGAACTCCTTGAAATAGAGTTAGTTCACATGAAACCAGTGTTTGAAACCACCAGAATTCACTGAAAAGTAGTATTCAACTGTAAAACAGTTGAAAGACAAGTGTGTATAGCTTCTCACGTTCAGAGAAGAGTGTATAAAGTTGTTTCTACATGTGGTGAAGTCCCAAAAGTAGAAAAGAAGGCCCATTATAGGAAACAGTTAGAAATCAGTAGTCATTCAGAGCAAATACTAATGAATATCACAGAATAGTGAGAGAACAAGTGTAAAAGACATCAAAATGTAAGTCTCTACTCTAGAAATGATGTTGTACACTGCAGAAATCCTTGAAATAGAGTTAGTTCACATGAAACCAGTGTTTTAAACCACCGGAATTCACTGAAAAGTAGTATTTAATTATAAAACAGTTGAAAGACAAGTGTATATAGCTTCTCAAGTTCAGAGAAGAATGTATAAAGTTGTTTCTACATGCGGTGAAGCCCCACAAGTAGAAAAGAAGGCCCATTATAGGAAACAGCTAGAAATCAGTAGAAATTCAGAGGAAATACTAATGAATATCATAGAATTTTGTGAGAACAAGTGGAAAACCATCAAAATGTAAGTTTCTAGGCTAGAAAGGATGTTGTACACTGAAGAAATCCTTGAAATAGAGTTAGTTCACATGAAACCAGTGTTTCAAACCATGGGAATTCACTGAAAAGTAGTATTCAACTGTAAAACAGTTGAAAGACAAGTTTATATAGCTTCACAAGTCCAGGGAAGAGTGTATAAAGTTGTTTCTACATGTGGTGAAGTCCCACAAGTAGAAAAGAAGGCCCATTATAGTAAACAGCTAGAAATCAGTAGTCATTCAGAGCAAATACTAATGAATATCACAGAATAGTGAGAGAACAAGTGTAAAAGACATCAAAATGTAAGTCTCTAGTCTAGAAAGGATGTTGTACACGGCACAAATCCTTGAAATAGAGTTGGTTCACATGAAACCAGTGTTTGAAACCAACAGAATTCACTGAAAAGTAGTATTTAACTGTAAAACAGTTGAAAGACAAGTTTATATAGCTTCGCAAGTCTAGAGAAGAGTGTATAAAGTAGTTTCTACATGTGGTGAAGTCCCACAAGTAGAAAAGAAGGCTCATTATAGGAAACAACTAGAAATCAGTAGTCATTCAGAGCAAATACTAATGAATATCACAGAATAGTGAGAGAACAAGTGTAAAAGACATCAAAATGTAAGTC
Organism: Cnephaeus nilssonii; assembly: GCF_951640355.1. Taxonomy (NCBI): domain Eukaryota; kingdom Metazoa; phylum Chordata; class Mammalia; order Chiroptera; family Vespertilionidae; genus Cnephaeus; species Cnephaeus nilssonii. Next base: position 209,582 of record NC_137076.1, on the reverse strand, counting down.
TCTAGTCTAGAAAGGATGTTGTACACGGCACAAATCCTTGAAATAGAGTTAGTTCACATGAAACCAGTGTTTGAAACCACCAGAATTCACTGAAAAGTAGTATTCAACTGTAAAACAGTTGAAAGACAAGTGTGTATAGCTTCTCAAGTTCAGAGAAAAGTGTGTAAAGTTGTTTCTACATGTGGTGAAGTCCCACAAGTAGAAAAGAAGGCCCATTATAGGAAACAGCTAGAAATCAGTAGTCATTCAGAGCAAATACTAATGAATATCACAGAATAGTGAGAGAACAAGTGTAAAAGACATCAAAATGTAAGTCTCTAGTCTAGGAAGGATGTTGTACACGGCACAAATCCTTGAAATAGAGTTGGTTCACATGAAACCAGTGTTTGAAACCAACAGGATTCACTGAAAAGTAGTATTTAACTGTAAAACAGTAGAAAGACAAGTTTACATAGTTTCGCAAGTCTAGAGAAGAGTGTATAAAGTAGTTTCTACATGTGGTGAAGTCCCACAAGTAGAAAAGAAGGCCCATTATAGGAAACAGCTAGAAATCAGTAGTAATTCAGAGGAAATACTAATGAATATCATAGAATTTTGTGAGAACAAGTGGAAAACCATCAAAATGTAAGTTTCTAGGCTAGAAAGGATGTTGTACACTGAAGAAATCCTTGAAATAGAGTTAGTTCACATGAAACCAGTGTTTCAAACCATGGGAATTCACTGAAAAGTAGTATTCAACTGTAAAACAGTTGAAAGACAAGTTTATATAGATTCACAAGTTCAGAGAAGAGTATACAAAGTTGTTTCCACATGTGGTGAAGTCCCACAAGTATACCAGAAGGCCCATTATAGGACACTGCAAGAAAGCATTAGTAATTCAGAGCAAATACTAATGAATATCACAGAATAGTGAGAGAACAAGTGTAAAAGACATCAAAATGTAAGTCTCTAGTCTAGAAAGGATGTTGTACACTGCAGAACTCCTTGAAATAGTTAGTTCACATGAAACCAGTGTTTGAAACCACCAGAATTCACTGAAAAGTAGTATTCAACTGTAAAACAGTTGAAAGACAAGTGTGTATAGCTTCTCACGTTCAGAGAAGAGTGTATAAAGTTGTTTCTACATGTGGTGAAGTCCCACAAGTAGAAAAGAAGGCCCATTATGGGAAACAGCTAGAAATCAGTAGTCATTCAGAGCAAATACTAATGAATATAACAGAATAGTGAGAGAACAAATGTAAAACACATCAAAATGTAAGTCTGTAGTCTAGAAAGGATGTTTTACACAGCAGAAATCCTTCAAATAGAGTTAGTTCACATGAAACCAGTGTTTCAAACCAACTGAATTCACTGAAAAGTAGTATTTAACTGTAAAACAGTTGAAAGACAAGTTTACATAGTTTCGCAAGTCTAGGGAAGAGTGTATAAAGTAGTTTCTACATGTGGTGAAGTCCCACAAGTAGAAAAGAAGGCCCATTATAGGAAACAGCTAGAAATCAGTAGTAATTCAGAGGAAATACTAATGAATATCATAGAATTTTGTGAGAACAAGTGGAAAACCATCAAAATGTAAGTTTCTAGGCTAGAAAGGATGTTGTACACTGAAGAAATCCTTGAAATAGAGTTAGTTCACATGAAACCAGTGTTTCAAACCATGGGAATTCACTGAAAAGTAGTATTCAACTGTAAAACAGTTGAAAGACAAGTTTATATAGCTTCGCAAGTCCAGAGAAGAGTGTATAAAGTTGTTTCTACATGTGGTGAAGTCCCACAAGTAGAAAAGAAGGCCCATTATAGTAAACAGCTAGAAATCAGTAGTCATTCAGAGCAAATACTAATGAATATCACAGAATAGTGAGAGAACAAGTGTAAAAGACATCAAAATGTAAGTCTCTAGTCTAGAAAGGATGTTGTACACGGCACAAATCCTTGAAATAGAGTTGGTTCACATGAAACCAGTGTTTGAAACCAACAGAATTCACTGAAAAGTAGTATTTAACTGTAAAACAGTAGAAAGACAAGTTTACATAGTTTCGCAAGTCTAGAGAAGAGTGTATAAAGTAGTTTCTACATGTGGTGAAGTCCCACAAGTAGAAAAGAAGGCCCATTATAGGAAACAGCTAGAAATCAGTAGTAATTCAGAGGAAATACTAATGAATATCATAGAATTTTGTGAGAACAAGTGGAAAACCATCAAAATGTAAGTTTCTAGGCTAGAAAGGATTTTGTACACTGAAGAAATCCTTGAAATAGAGTTAGTTCACATGAAACCAGTGTTTCAAACCATGGGAATTCACTGAAAAGTAGTATTCAACTGTAAAACAGTTGAAAGACAAGTTTATATAGATTCACAAGTTCAGAGAAGAGTATACAAAGTTCTTTCCACATGTGGTGAAGTCCCACAAGTATACCAGAAGGCCCATTATAGTACACTGCAAGAAAGCATTAGTAATTCAGAGCAAATACTAATGAATATCACAGAATAGTGAGAGAACAAGTGTAAAAGACATCAAAATGTAAGTCTCTAGTCTAGAAAGGATGTTGTACACTGCAGAACTCCTTGAAATAGAGTTAGTTCACATGAAACCAGTGTTTGAAACCACCAGAATTCACTGTAAAGTAGTATTCAACTGTAAAACAGTTGAAAGACAAGTGTGTATAGCTTCTCACGTTCAGAGAAGAGTGTATAAAGTTGTTTCTACATGTGGTGAAGTCCCAAAAGTAGAAAAGAAGGCCCATTATAGGAAACAGCTAGAAATCAGTAGTCATTCAGAGCAAATACTAATGAATATCACAGAATAGTGAGAGAACAAGTGTAAAAGACATCAAAATGTATGTCTCTACTCTAGAAATGATGTTGTACACTGCAGAAATCCTTGAAATAGAGTTAGTTCACATGAAACCAGTGTTTGAAAACACCAGAATTCACTGAAAAGTAGTATTCAACTGTAAAACAGTTGAAAGACAAGTGTGTATAGCTTCTCAAGTTCAGAGAAGAATGTATAAAGTTGTTTCTACATTTGGTGAAGCCCCACAAGTAGAAAAGAAGGCCCATTATAGGAAACAGCTAGAAATCAGTAGTCATTCAGAGCAAATACTAATGAATATCATAGAATTTTGTGAGAACAAGTGGAAAACCATCAAAATGTAAGTTTCTAGGCTAGAATGGATGTTGTACACTGAAGAAATCCTTGAAATAGAGTTAGTTCCCATGAAACCAGTGTTTCAAACCACCGGAATTCACTGAAAAGTAGTATTTAACTGTAAAACAGTTGAAAGACAAGTTTATATAGCTTCGCAAGTCCAGAGAAGAGTGTATAAAGTTGTTTCTACATGTGGTGCAGTCCCACAAGTAGAAAAGAAGGCCCATTATAGTAAACAGCTAGAAATCAGTAGTCATTCAGAGCAAATACTAATGAATATCACAGAATAGTGAGAGAACAAGTGTAAAAGACATCAAAATGTAAGTCTCTAGTCTAGAAAGGATGTTGTACACGGCACAAATCCTTGAAATAGAGTTGGTTCACATGAAACCAGTGTTTGAAACCAACAGAATTCACTGAAAAGTAGTATTTAACTGTAAAACAGTTGAAAGACAAGTTTACATAGTTTCGCAAGTCTAGAGAAGAGTGTATAAAGTAGTTTCTACATGTGGTGAAGTCCCACAAGTAGAAAAGAAGGCCCATTATAGGAAACAGCTAGAAATCAGTAGTAATTCAGAGGAAATACTAATGAATATCATAGAATTTTGTGAGAACAAGTGGAAAACCATCAAAATGTAAGTTTCTAGGCTAGAAAGGATGTTGTACACTGAAGAAATCCTTGAAATAGAGTTAGTTCACATGAAACCAGTGTTTCAAACCATGGGAATTCACTGAAAAGTAGTATTCAACTGTAAAACAGTTGAAAGACAAGTTTATATAGCTTCGCAAGTCCAGAGAAGAGTGTATAAAGTTGTTTCTACATGTGGTGAAGTCCCACAAGTAGAAAAGAAGGCCCATTATAGTAAACAGCTAGAAATCAGTAGTCATTCAGAGCAAATACTAATGAATATCACAGAATAGTGAGAGAACAAGTGTAAAAGACATCAAAATGTAAGTCTCTAGTCTAGAAAGGATGTTGTACACGGCACAAATCCTTGAAATAGAGTTGTTTCACATGAAACCAGTGTTTGAAACCAACAGAATTCACTGAAAAGTAGTATTTAACTGTAAAACAGTTGAAAGACAAGTTTACATAGTTTCGCAAGTCTAGAGAAGAGTGTATAAAGTAGTTTCTACATGTGGTGAAGTCCCACAAGTAGAAAAGAAGGCCCATTATAGGAAACAGCTAGAAATCAGTAGTAATTCAGAGGAAATACTAATGAATATCATAGAATTTTGTGAGAACAAGTGGAAAACCATCAAAATGTAAGTTTCTAGGCTAGAAAGGATGTTGTACACTGAAGAAATCCTTGAAATAGAGGTAGTTCACATGAAACCAGTGTTTCAAACCATGGGAATTCACTGAAAAGTAGTATTCAACTGTAAAACAGTTGAAAGACAAGTTTATATAGATTCACAAGTTCAGAGAAGAGTATACAAAGTTGTTTCCACATGTGGTGAAGTCCCACAAGTATACCAGAAGGCCCATTATAGTACACTGCAAGAAAGCATTAGTAATTCAGAGCAAATACTAATGAATATCACAGAATAGTGAGAGAACAAGTGTAAAAGACATCAAAATGTAAGTCTCTAGTCTAGAAAGGATGTTGTACACTGCAGAACTCCTTGAAATAGAGTTAGTTCACATGAAACCAGTGTTTGAAACCACCAGAATTCACTGAAAAGTAGTATTCAACTGTAAAACAGTTGAAAGACAAGTGTGTATAGCTTCTCACGTTCAGAGAAGAGTGTATAAAGTTGTTTCTACATGTGGTGAAGTCCCAAAAGTAGAAAAGAAGGCCCATTATAGGAAACAGCTAGAAATCAGTAGTCATTCAGAGCAAATACTAATGAATATCACAGAATAGTGAGAGAACAAGTGTAAAAGACATCAAAATGTAAGTCTCTACTCTAGAAATGATGTTGTACACTGCAGAAATCCTTGAAATAGAGTTAGTTCACATGAAACCAGTGTTTTAAACCACCGGAATTCACTGAAAAGTAGTATTTAATTATAAAACAGTTGAAAGACAAGTGTATATAGCTTCTCAAGTTCAGAGAAGAATGTATAAAGTTGTTTCTACATGCGGTGAAGCCCCACAAGTAGAAAAGAAGGCCCATTATAGGAAACAGCTAGAAATCAGTAGAAATTCAGAGGAAATACTAATGAATATCATAGAATTTTGTGAGAACAAGTGGAAAACCATCAAAATGTAAGTTTCTAGGCTAGAAAGGATGTTGTACACTGAAGAAATCCTTGAAATAGAGTTAGTTCACATGAAACCAGTGTTTCAAACCATGGGAATTCACTGAAAAGTAGTATTCAACTGTAAAACAGTTGAAAGACAAGTTTATATAGCTTCACAAGTCCAGGGAAGAGTGTATAAAGTTGTTTCTACATGTGGTGAAGTCCCACAAGTAGAAAAGAAGGCCCATTATAGTAAACAGCTAGAAATCAGTAGTCATTCAGAGCAAATACTAATGAATATCACAGAATAGTGAGAGAACAAGTGTAAAAGACATCAAAATGTAAGTCTCTAGTCTAGAAAGGATGTTGTACACGGCACAAATCCTTGAAATAGAGTTGGTTCACATGAAACCAGTGTTTGAAACCAACAGAATTCACTGAAAAGTAGTATTTAACTGTAAAACAGTTGAAAGACAAGTTTATATAGCTTCGCAAGTCTAGAGAAGAGTGTATAAAGTAGTTTCTACATGTGGTGAAGTCCCACAAGTAGAAAAGAAGGCTCATTATAGGAAACAACTAGAAATCAGTAGTCATTCAGAGCAAATACTAATGAATATCACAGAATAGTGAGAGAACAAGTGTAAAAGACATCAAAATGTAAGTCTCTAGTCTAGAAAGGATGTTGTACACGGCACAAATCCTTGAAATAGAGTTAGTTCACATGAAACCAGTGTTTGAAACCACCAGAATTCACTGAAAAGTAGTATTCAACTGTAAAACAGTTGAAAGACAAGTGTGTATAGCTTCTCAAGTTCAGAGAAAAGTGTGTAAAGTTGTTTCTACATGTGGTGAAGTCCCACAAGTAGAAAAGAAGGCCCATTATAGGAAACAGCTAGAAATCAGTAGTCATTCAGAGCAAATACTAATGAATATCACAGAATAGTGAGAGAACAAGTGTAAAAGACATCAAAATGTAAGTCTCTAGTCTAGGAAGGATGTTGTACACGGCACAAATCCTTGAAATAGAGTTGGTTCACATGAAACCAGTGTTTGAAACCAACAGGATTCACTGAAAAGTAGTATTTAACTGTAAAACAGTAGAAAGACAAGTTTACATAGTTTCGCAAGTCTAGAGAAGAGTGTATAAAGTAGTTTCTACATGTGGTGAAGTCCCACAAGTAGAAAAGAAGGCCCATTATAGGAAACAGCTAGAAATCAGTAGTAATTCAGAGGAAATACTAATGAATATCATAGAATTTTGTGAGAACAAGTGGAAAACCATCAAAATGTAAGTTTCTAGGCTAGAAAGGATGTTGTACACTGAAGAAATCCTTGAAATAGAGTTAGTTCACATGAAACCAGTGTTTCAAACCATGGGAATTCACTGAAAAGTAGTATTCAACTGTAAAACAGTTGAAAGACAAGTTTATATAGATTCACAAGTTCAGAGAAGAGTATACAAAGTTGTTTCCACATGTGGTGAAGTCCCACAAGTATACCAGAAGGCCCATTATAGGACACTGCAAGAAAGCATTAGTAATTCAGAGCAAATACTAATGAATATCACAGAATAGTGAGAGAACAAGTGTAAAAGACATCAAAATGTAAGTCTCTAGTCTAGAAAGGATGTTGTACACTGCAGAACTCCTTGAAATAGTTAGTTCACATGAAACCAGTGTTTGAAACCACCAGAATTCACTGAAAAGTAGTATTCAACTGTAAAACAGTTGAAAGACAAGTGTGTATAGCTTCTCACGTTCAGAGAAGAGTGTATAAAGTTGTTTCTACATGTGGTGAAGTCCCACAAGTAGAAAAGAAGGCCCATTATGGGAAACAGCTAGAAATCAGTAGTCATTCAGAGCAAATACTAATGAATATAACAGAATAGTGAGAGAACAAATGTAAAACACATCAAAATGTAAGTCTGTAGTCTAGAAAGGATGTTTTACACAGCAGAAATCCTTCAAATAGAGTTAGTTCACATGAAACCAGTGTTTCAAACCAACTGAATTCACTGAAAAGTAGTATTTAACTGTAAAACAGTTGAAAGACAAGTTTACATAGTTTCGCAAGTCTAGGGAAGAGTGTATAAAGTAGTTTCTACATGTGGTGAAGTCCCACAAGTAGAAAAGAAGGCCCATTATAGGAAACAGCTAGAAATCAGTAGTAATTCAGAGGAAATACTAATGAATATCATAGAATTTTGTGAGAACAAGTGGAAAACCATCAAAATGTAAGTTTCTAGGCTAGAAAGGATGTTGTACACTGAAGAAATCCTTGAAATAGAGTTAGTTCACATGAAACCAGTGTTTCAAACCATGGGAATTCACTGAAAAGTAGTATTCAACTGTAAAACAGTTGAAAGACAAGTTTATATAGCTTCGCAAGTCCAGAGAAGAGTGTATAAAGTTGTTTCTACATGTGGTGAAGTCCCACAAGTAGAAAAGAAGGCCCATTATAGTAAACAGCTAGAAATCAGTAGTCATTCAGAGCAAATACTAATGAATATCACAGAATAGTGAGAGAACAAGTGTAAAAGACATCAAAATGTAAGTCTCTAGTCTAGAAAGGATGTTGTACACGGCACAAATCCTTGAAATAGAGTTGGTTCACATGAAACCAGTGTTTGAAACCAACAGAATTCACTGAAAAGTAGTATTTAACTGTAAAACAGTAGAAAGACAAGTTTACATAGTTTCGCAAGTCTAGAGAAGAGTGTATAAAGTAGTTTCTACATGTGGTGAAGTCCCACAAGTAGAAAAGAAGGCCCATTATAGGAAACAGCTAGAAATCAGTAGTAATTCAGAGGAAATACTAATGAATATCATAGAATTTTGTGAGAACAAGTGGAAAACCATCAAAATGTAAGTTTCTAGGCTAGAAAGGATTTTGTACACTGAAGAAATCCTTGAAATAGAGTTAGTTCACATGAAACCAGTGTTTCAAACCATGGGAATTCACTGAAAAGTAGTATTCAACTGTAAAACAGTTGAAAGACAAGTTTATATAGATTCACAAGTTCAGAGAAGAGTATACAAAGTTCTTTCCACATGTGGTGAAGTCCCACAAGTATACCAGAAGGCCCATTATAGTACACTGCAAGAAAGCATTAGTAATTCAGAGCAAATACTAATGAATATCACAGAATAGTGAGAGAACAAGTGTAAAAGACATCAAAATGTAAGTCTCTAGTCTAGAAAGGATGTTGTACACTGCAGAACTCCTTGAAATAGAGTTAGTTCACATGAAACCAGTGTTTGAAACCACCAGAATTCACTGTAAAGTAGTATTCAACTGTAAAACAGTTGAAAGACAAGTGTGTATAGCTTCTCACGTTCAGAGAAGAGTGTATAAAGTTGTTTCTACATGTGGTGAAGTCCCAAAAGTAGAAAAGAAGGCCCATTATAGGAAACAGCTAGAAATCAGTAGTCATTCAGAGCAAATACTAATGAATATCACAGAATAGTGAGAGAACAAGTGTAAAAGACATCAAAATGTATGTCTCTACTCTAGAAATGATGTTGTACACTGCAGAAATCCTTGAAATAGAGTTAGTTCACATGAAACCAGTGTTTGAAAACACCAGAATTCACTGAAAAGTAGTATTCAACTGTAAAACAGTTGAAAGACAAGTGTGTATAGCTTCTCAAGTTCAGAGAAGAATGTATAAAGTTGTTTCTACATTTGGTGAAGCCCCACAAGTAGAAAAGAAGGCCCATTATAGGAAACAGCTAGAAATCAGTAGTCATTCAGAGCAAATACTAATGAATATCATAGAATTTTGTGAGAACAAGTGGAAAACCATCAAAATGTAAGTTTCTAGGCTAGAATGGATGTTGTACACTGAAGAAATCCTTGAAATAGAGTTAGTTCCCATGAAACCAGTGTTTCAAACCACCGGAATTCACTGAAAAGTAGTATTTAACTGTAAAACAGTTGAAAGACAAGTTTATATAGCTTCGCAAGTCCAGAGAAGAGTGTATAAAGTTGTTTCTACATGTGGTGCAGTCCCACAAGTAGAAAAGAAGGCCCATTATAGTAAACAGCTAGAAATCAGTAGTCATTCAGAGCAAATACTAATGAATATCACAGAATAGTGAGAGAACAAGTGTAAAAGACATCAAAATGTAAGTCTCTAGTCTAGAAAGGATGTTGTACACGGCACAAATCCTTGAAATAGAGTTGGTTCACATGAAACCAGTGTTTGAAACCAACAGAATTCACTGAAAAGTAGTATTTAACTGTAAAACAGTTGAAAGACAAGTTTACATAGTTTCGCAAGTCTAGAGAAGAGTGTATAAAGTAGTTTCTACATGTGGTGAAGTCCCACAAGTAGAAAAGAAGGCCCATTATAGGAAACAGCTAGAAATCAGTAGTAATTCAGAGGAAATACTAATGAATATCATAGAATTTTGTGAGAACAAGTGGAAAACCATCAAAATGTAAGTTTCTAGGCTAGAAAGGATGTTGTACACTGAAGAAATCCTTGAAATAGAGTTAGTTCACATGAAACCAGTGTTTCAAACCATGGGAATTCACTGAAAAGTAGTATTCAACTGTAAAACAGTTGAAAGACAAGTTTATATAGCTTCGCAAGTCCAGAGAAGAGTGTATAAAGTTGTTTCTACATGTGGTGAAGTCCCACAAGTAGAAAAGAAGGCCCATTATAGTAAACAGCTAGAAATCAGTAGTCATTCAGAGCAAATACTAATGAATATCACAGAATAGTGAGAGAACAAGTGTAAAAGACATCAAAATGTAAGTCTCTAGTCTAGAAAGGATGTTGTACACGGCACAAATCCTTGAAATAGAGTTGTTTCACATGAAACCAGTGTTTGAAACCAACAGAATTCACTGAAAAGTAGTATTTAACTGTAAAACAGTTGAAAGACAAGTTTACATAGTTTCGCAAGTCTAGAGAAGAGTGTATAAAGTAGTTTCTACATGTGGTGAAGTCCCACAAGTAGAAAAGAAGGCCCATTATAGGAAACAGCTAGAAATCAGTAGTAATTCAGAGGAAATACTAATGAATATCATAGAATTTTGTGAGAACAAGTGGAAAACCATCAAAATGTAAGTTTCTAGGCTAGAAAGGATGTTGTACACTGAAGAAATCCTTGAAATAGAGGTAGTTCACATGAAACCAGTGTTTCAAACCATGGGAATTCACTGAAAAGTAGTATTCAACTGTAAAACAGTTGAAAGACAAGTTTATATAGATTCACAAGTTCAGAGAAGAGTATACAAAGTTGTTTCCACATGTGGTGAAGTCCCACAAGTATACCAGAAGGCCCATTATAGGACACTGCAAGAAAGCATTAGTAATTCAGAGCAAATACTAATGAATATCACAGAATAGTGAGAGAACAAGTGTAAAAGACATCAAAATGTAAGTCTCTAGTCTAGAAAGGATGTTGTACACTGCAGAACTCCTTGAAATAGAGTTAGTTCACATGAAACCAGTGTTTGAAACCACCAGAATTCACTGAAAAGTAGTATTCAACTGTAAAACAGTTGAAAGACAAGTGTGTATAGCTTCTCACGTTCAGAGAAGAGTGTATAAAGTTGTTTCTACATGTGGTGAAGTCCCAAAAGTAGAAAAGAAGGCCCATTATAGGAAACAGCTAGAAATCAGTAGTCATTCAGAGCAAATACTAATGAATATCACAGAATAGTGAGAGAACAAGTGTAAAAGACATCAAAATGTATGTCTCTACTCTAGAAATGATGTTGTACACTGCAGAAATCCTTGAAATAGAGTTAGTTCACATGAAACCAGTGTTTTAAACCACCGGAATTCACTGAAAAGTAGTATTTAATTATAAAACAGTTGAAAGACAAGTGTATATAGCTTCTCAAGTTCAGAGAAGAATGTATAAAGTTGTTTCTACATGTGGTGAAGCCCCACAAGTAGAAAAGAAGGCCCATTATAGGAAACAGCTAGAAATCAGTAGAAATGCAGAGGAAATACTAATGAATATCATAGAATTTTGTGAGAACAAGTGGAAAACCATCAAAATGTAAGTTTCTAGGCTAGAAAGGATGTTGTACACTGAAGAAATCCTTGAAATAGAGTTAGTTCACATGAAACCAGTGTTTCAAACCACCGGAATTCACTGAAAAGTAGTATTTAACTGTAAAACAGTTGAAAGACAAGTTTATATAGCTTCGCAAGTCCAGAGAAGAGTGTATAAAGTAGTTTCTACATTTGGTGAAGTCCCACAAGTAGAAAAGAAGGCCCATTATAGGAAACAACTAGAAATCAGTAGTCATTCAGAGCAAATACTAATGAATATCACAGAATAGTGAGAGAACAAGTGTAAAAGACATCAAAATGTAAGTCTCTAGTCTAGAAAGGATGTTGTACACGGCACAAATCCTTGAAATAGAGTTAGTTCACATGAAACCAGTGTTTGAAAACACCAGAATTCACTGAAAAGTAGTATTCAACTGTAAAACAGTTGAAAGACAAGTGTGTATAGCTTCTCAAGTTCAGAGAAGAATGTATAAAGTTGTTTCTACATGTGGTGAAGCCCCACAAGTAGAAAAGAAGGCCCATTATAGGAAACAGCTAGAAATCAGTAGAAATTCAGAGGAAATACTAATGAATATCATAGAATTTTGTGAGAACAAGTGGAAAACCATCAAAATGTAAGTTTCTAGGCTAGAATGGATGTTGTACACTGAAGAAATCCTTGAAATAGAGTTAGTTCCAATGAAACCAGTGTTTCAAACCACCGGAATTCACTGAAAAGTAGTATTTAACTGTAAAACAGTTGAAAGACAAGTTTATATAGCTTCGCAAGTCTAGAGAAGAGTGCATAAAGTTGTTTCTACATGTGCTGAAGTCCCACAAGTAGAAAAGAAGGCCCATTATAGGAAACAGCTAGAAATCAGTAGTCATTCAGAGCAAATACTAATGAATATCACAGAATAGTGAGAGAACAAGTGTAAAAGACATCAAAATGTAAGTCTCTAGTCTAGAAAGGATGTTGTACACGGCACAAATCCTTGAAATAGAGTTGGTTCACATGAAACCAGTGTTTGAAACCAACAGAATTCACTGAAAAGTAGTATTTAACTGTAAAACAGTAGAAAGACAAGTTTAAATAGTTTCGCAAGTCTAGAGAAGAGTGTATAAAGTAGTTTCTACATGTGGTGAAGTCCCACAAGTAGAAAAGAAGGCCCATTATAGGAAACAGCTAGAAATCAGTAGTAATTCAGAGGAAATACTAATGAATATCATAGAATTTTGTGAGAACAAGTGGAAAACCATCAAAATGTAAGTTTCTAGGCTAGAAAGGATGTTGTACACTGAAGAAATCCTTGAAATAGAGTTAGTTCACATGAAACCAGTGTTTCAAACCATGGGAATTCACTGAAAAGTAGTATTCAACTGTAAAACAGTTGAAAGACAAGTTTATATAGCTTCGCAAGTCCAGAGAAGAGTGTATAAAGTTGTTTCTACATGTGGTGAAGTCCCACAAGTAGAAAAGAAGGCCCATTATAGTAAACAGCTAGAAATCAGTAGTCATTCAGAGCAAATACTAATGAATATCACAGAATAGTGAGAGAACAAGTGTAAAAGACATCAAAATGTAAGTCTCTAGTCTAGAAAGGATGTTGTACACGGCACAAATCCTTGAAATAGAGTTAGTTCACATGAAACCAGTGTTTGAAACCATCAGAATTCACTGAAAAGTAGTATTCAACTGTAAAACAGTTGAAAGACAAGTGTGTATAGCTTCTCAAGTTCAGAGAAAAGTGTGTAAAGTTGTTTCTACATGTGGTGAAGTCCCACAAGTAGAAAAGAAGGCCCATTATGGGAAACAGCTAGAAATCAGTAGTCATTCAGAGCAAATACTAATGAATATCACAGAATAGTGAGAGAACAAATGTAAAAGACATCAAAATGTAAGTCTCTAGTCTAGAAAGGATGTTGTACACTGCACAAATCCTTGAAATAGATTTAGTTCACATGAAACCAGTGTTTCAAACCAACAGAATTCACTGAAAAGTAGTATTCAACTGTAAAACAGTTGAAAGACAAGTTTATATAGCTTCACAACTCCAGAGAAGAGTACATAAAGTTGTTTCTACATGTGGTGAAGTCCCACAAGTAGAAAAGAATGCACATTATAGGAAACAGCTAGAAATCAGTAGTCATTCAGAGCAAATACTAATGAATATCACAGAATAGTGAGAGAACAACTATAAAAGATATCAAAATGTAAGTCTCTAGTCTAGAAATGATGTTGTACACTGCAGAAATCCTTGAAATCGAGTTAGTTCACATGAAACCAGTGTTTCAAACCACCGGAATTCACTGAAAAGTAGTATTTAACTGTAAAACAGTTGAAAGACAAGTTTATATAGTTTCGCAAGTATAGAGAAGAGTGTATAAAGTAGTTTCTACATGTGGTGAAGTCCCACAAGTAGAAAAGAAGGCCCATTATAGGAAACAGCTAGAAATCAGTAGTAATTCAGAGGAAATACTAATGAATATCATAGAATTTTGTGAGAACAAGTGGAAAACCATCAAAATGTAAGTTTCTAGGCGAGAAAGGATGTTGTACACTGAAGAAATCCTTGAAATAGAGTTAATTCACATGAAACCAGTGTTTCAAACCATGGGAATTCACTGAAAAGTAGTATTCAACTGTAAAACAGTTGAAAGACAAGTTTATATAGATTCACAAGTTCAGAGAAGAGTATACAAAGTTGTTTCCACATGTGGTGAAGTCCCACAAGTATACCAGAAGGCTCATTATAGGACACTGCAAGAAAGCATTAGTAATTCAGAGCAAATACTAATGAATATCACAGAATAGTGAGATAACACGTGTAAAAGACATCAAAATGTAAGTCTCTAGTCTAGAAAGGATGTTGTACACTGCAGAACTCCTTGAAATAGAGTTAGTTCACATGAAACCAGTGTTTGAAAACAACGGAATTCACTGAAAAGTAGTATTTAACTGTAAAACAGTTGAAAGACAAGTTTATATAGCTTCGCAAGTCCAGAGAAGAGTGTATAAAGTAGTTTCTACATTTGGTGAAGTCCCACAAGTAGAAAAGAAGGCCCATTATAGGAAACAACTAGAAATCAGTAGTCATTCAGAGCAAATACTAATGAATATCACAGAATAGTGAGAGAACAAGTGTAAAAGACATCAAAATGTAAGTCTCTAGTCTAGAAAGGATGTTGTACACGGCACAAATCCTTGAAATAGAGTTAGTTCACATGAAACCAGTGTTTGAAAACACCAGAATTCACTGAAAAGTAGTATTCAACTGTAAAACAGTTGAAAGACAAGTGTGTATAGCTTCTCAAGTTCAGAGAAGAATGTATAAAGTTGTTTCTACATGTGGTGAAGCCCCACAAGTAGAAAAGAAGCCCCATTATAGGAAACAGCTAGAAATCAGTAGAAATTCAGAGGAAATACTAATGAATATCATAGAATTTTGTGAGAACAAGTGGAAAACCATCAAAATGTAAGTTTCTAGGCTAGAAAGGATGTTGTACACTGAAGAAATCCTTGAAATAGAGTTAGTTCACATGAAACCAGTGTTTCAAACCATGGGAATTCACTGAAAAGTAGTATTCAACTGTAAAACAGTTGAAAGACAAGTTTATATAGATTCACAAGTTCAGAGAAGAGTATACAAAGTTGTTTCCACATGTGGTGAAGTCCCACAAGTATACCAGAAGGCCCATTATAGGACACTGCAAGAAAGCATTAGTAATTCAGAGCAAATACTAATGAATATCACACAATAGTGAGAGAACAAGTGTAAAAGACATCAAAATGTAAGTCTCTAGTCTAGAAAGGATGTTGTACACTGCAGAACTCCTTGAAATAGAGTTAGTTCACATGAAACCAGTGTTTGAAACCACCAGAATTCACTGAAAATTAGTATTCAACTGTAAAACAGTTGAAAGACAAGTGTGTATAGCTTCTCACGTTCAGAGAAGAGTGTATAAAGTTGTTTCTACATGTGGTGAAGTCCCACAAGTAGAAAAGAAGGCCCATTATGGGAAACAGCTAGAAATCAGTAGTCATTCAGAGCAAATACTAATGAATATAACAGAATAGTGAGAGAACAAATGTAAAAGACATCAAAATGTAAGTCTGTAGTCTAGAAAGGATGTTTTACACAGCAGAAATCCTTGAAATAGAGTTAGTTCACATGAAACCAGTGTTTCAAACCAACTGAATTCACTGAAAAGTAGTATTTAACTGTAAAACAGTTGAAAGACAAGTTTACATAGTTTCGCAAGTCTAGAGAAGAGTGTATAAAGTAGTTTCTACATGTGGTGAAGTCCCACAAGTAGAAAAGAAGGCCCATTATAGGAAACAGCTAGAAATCAGTAGTAATTCAGAGGAAATACTAATGAATATCATAGAATTTTGTGAGAACAAGTGGAAAACCATCAAAATGTAAGTTTCTAGGCTAGAAAGGATGTTGTACACTGAAGAAATCCTTGAAATAGAGTTAGTTCACATGAAACCAGTGTTTCAAACCATGGGAATTCACTGAAAAGTAGTATTCAACTGTAAAACAGTTGAAAGACAAGTTTATATAGCTTCGCAAGTCCAGAGAAGAGTGTATAAAGTTGTTTCTACATGTGGTGAAGTCCCACAAGTAGAAAAGAAGGCCCATTATAGTAAACAGCTAGAAATCAGTAGTCATTCAGAGCAAATACTAATGAATATCACAGAATAGTGAGAGAACAAGTGTAAAAGACATCAAAATGTAAGTCTCTAGTCTAGAAAGGATGTTGTACACGGCACAAATCCTTGAAATAGAGTTGTTTCACATGAAACCAGTGTTTGAAACCAACAGAATTCACTGAAAAGTAGTATTTAACTGTAAAACAGTTGAAAGACAAGTTTACATAGTTTCGCAAGTCTAGAGAAGAGTGTATAAAGTAGTTTCTACATGTGGTGAAGTCCCACAAGTAGAAAAGAAGGCCCATTATAGGAAACAGCTAGAAATCAGTAGTAATTCAGAGGAAATACTAATGAATATCATAGAATTTTGTGAGAACAAGTGGAAAACCATCAAAATGTAAGTTTCTAGGCTAGAAAGGATGTTGTACACTGAAGAAATCCTTGAAATAGAGGTAGTTCACATGAAACCAGTGTTTCAAACCATGGGAATTCACTGAAAAGTAGTATTCAACTGTAAAACAGTTGAAAGACAAGTTTATATAGATTCACAAGTTCAGAGAAGAGTATACAAAGTTGTTTCCACATGTGGTGAAGTCCCACAAGTATACCAGAAGGCCCATTATAGGACACTGCAAGAAAGCATTAGTAATTCAGAGCAAATACTAATGAATATCACAGAATAGTGAGAGAACAAGTGTAAAAGACATCAAAATGTAAGTCTCTAGTCTAGAAAGGATGTTGTACACTGCAGAACTCCTTGAAATAGAGTTAGTTCACATGAAACCAGTGTTTGAAACCACCAGAATTCACTGAAAAGTAGTATTCAACTGTAAAACAGTTGAAAGACAAGTGTGTATAGCTTCTCACGTTCAGAGAAGAGTGTATAAAGTTGTTTCTACATGTGGTGAAGTCCCAAAAGTAGAAAAGAAGGCCCATTATAGGAAACAGCTAGAAATCAGTAGTCATTCAGAGCAAATACTAATGAATATCACAGAATAGTGAGAGAACAAGTGTAAAAGACATCAAAATGTATGTCTCTACTCTAGAAATGATGTTGTACACTGCAGAAATCCTTGAAATAGAGTTAGTTCACATGAAACCAGTGTTTTAAACCACCGGAATTCACTGAAAAGTAGTATTTAATTATAAAACAGTTGAAAGACAAGTGTATATAGCTTCTCAAGTTCAGAGAAGAATGTATAAAGTTGTTTCTACATGTGGTGAAGCCCCACAAGTAGAAAAGAAGGCCCATTATAGGAAACAGCTAGAAATCAGTAGAAATGCAGAGGAAATACTAATGAATATCATAGAATTTTGTGAGAACAAGTGGAAAACCATCAAAATGTAAGTTTCTAGGCTAGAAAGGATGTTGTACACTGAAGAAATCCTTGAAATAGAGTTAGTTCACATGAAACCAGTGTTTCAAACCACCGGAATTCACTGAAAAGTAGTATTTAACTGTAAAACAGTTGAAAGACAAGTTTATATAGCTTCGCAAGTCCAGAGAAGAGTGTATAAAGTAGTTTCTACATTTGGTGAAGTCCCACAAGTAGAAAAGAAGGCCCATTATAGGAAACAACTAGAAATCAGTAGTCATTCAGAGCAAATACTAATGAATATCACAGAATAGTGAGAGAACAAGTGTAAAAGACATCAAAATGTAAGTCTCTAGTCTAGAAAGGATGTTGTACACGGCACAAATCCTTGAAATAGAGTTAGTTCACATGAAACCAGTGTTTGAAAACACCAGAATTCACTGAAAAGTAGTATTCAACTGTAAAACAGTTGAAAGACAAGTGTGTATAGCTTCTCAAGTTCAGAGAAGAATGTATAAAGTTGTTTCTACATGTGGTGAAGCCCCACAAGTAGAAAAGAAGGCCCATTATAGGAAACAGCTAGAAATCAGTAGAAATTCAGAGGAAATACTAATGAATATCATAGAATTTTGTGAGAACAAGTGGAAAACCATCAAAATGTAAGTTTCTAGGCTAGAATGGATGTTGTACACTGAAGAAATCCTTGAAATAGAGTTAGTTCCAATGAAACCAGTGTTTCAAACCACCGGAATTCACTGAAAAGTAGTATTTAACTGTAAAACAGTTGAAAGACAAGTTTATATAGCTTCGCAAGTCTAGAGAAGAGTGCATAAAGTTGTTTCTACATGTGCTGAAGTCCCACAAGTAGAAAAGAAGGCCCATTATAGGAAACAGCTAGAAATCAGTAGTCATTCAGAGCAAATACTAATGAATATCACAGAATAGTGAGAGAACAAGTGTAAAAGACATCAAAATGTAAGTCTCTAGTCTAGAAAGGATGTTGTACACGGCACAAATCCTTGAAATAGAGTTGGTTCACATGAAACCAGTGTTTGAAACCAACAGAATTCACTGAAAAGTAGTATTTAACTGTAAAACAGTAGAAAGACAAGTTTAAATAGTTTCGCAAGTCTAGAGAAGAGTGTATAAAGTAGTTTCTACATGTGGTGAAGTCCCACAAGTAGAAAAGAAGGCCCATTATAGGAAACAGCTAGAAATCAGTAGTAATTCAGAGGAAATACTAATGAATATCATAGAATTTTGTGAGAACAAGTGGAAAACCATCAAAATGTAAGTTTCTAGGCTAGAAAGGATGTTGTACACTGAAGAAATCCTTGAAATAGAGTTAGTTCACATGAAACCAGTGTTTCAAACCATGGGAATTCACTGAAAAGTAGTATTCAACTGTAAAACAGTTGAAAGACAAGTTTATATAGCTTCGCAAGTCCAGAGAAGAGTGTATAAAGTTGTTTCTACATGTGGTGAAGTCCCACAAGTAGAAAAGAAGGCCCATTATAGTAAACAGCTAGAAATCAGTAGTCATTCAGAGCAAATACTAATGAATATCACAGAATAGTGAGAGAACAAGTGTAAAAGACATCAAAATGTAAGTCTCTAGTCTAGAAAGGATGTTGTACACGGCACAAATCCTTGAAATAGAGTTGGTTTACATGAAACCAGTGTTTGAAACCAACAGAATTCACTGAAAAGTAGTATTTAACTGTAAAACAGTTGAAAGACAAGTTTATATAGCTTCGCAAGTCTAGAGAAGAGTGTATAAAGTAGTTTCTACATTTGGTGAAGTCCCACAAGTAGAAAAGAAGGCTCATTATAGGAAGCAACTAGAAATCAGTAGTCATTCAGAGGAAATACTAATGAATATCACAGAATAGTGAGAGAACAAGTGTAAAAGACATCAAAATGTAAGTCTCTAGTCTAGAAAGGATGTTGTACACGGCACAAATCCTTGAAATAGAGTTAGTTCACATGAAACCAGTGTTTGAAACCATCAGAATTCACTGAAAAGTAGTATTCAACTGTAAAACAGTTGAAAGACAAGTGTGTATAGCTTCTCAAGTTCAGAGAAAAGTGTGTAAAGTTGTTTCTACATGTGGTGAAGTCCCACAAGTAGAAAAGAAGGCCCATTATGGGAAACAGCTAGAAATCAGTAGTCATTCAGAGCAAATACTAATGAATATCACAGAATAGTGAGAGAACAAATGTAAAAGACATCAAAATGTAAGTCTCTAGTCTAGAAAGGATGTTGTACACTGCACAAATCCTTGAAATAGATTTAGTTCACATGAAACCAGTGTTTCAAACCAACAGAATTCACTGAAAAGTAGTATTCAACTGTAAAACAGTTGAAAGACAAGTTTATATAGCTTCACAACTCCAGAGAAGAGTACATAAAGTTGTTTCTACATGTGGTGAAGTCCCACAAGTAGAAAAGAATGCACATTATAGGAAACAGCTAGAAATCAGTAGTCATTCAGAGCAAATACTAATGAATATCACAGAATAGTGAGAGAACAACTATAAAAGATATCAAAATGTAAGTCTCTAGTCTAGAAATGATGTTGTACACTGCAGAAATCCTTGAAATCGAGTTAGTTCACATGAAACCAGTGTTTCAAACCACCGGAATTCACTGAAAAGTAGTATTTAACTGTAAAACAGTTGAAAGACAAGTTTATATAGTTTCGCAAGTATAGAGAAGAGTGTATAAAGTAGTTTCTACATGTGGTGAAGTCCCACAAGTAGAAAAGAAGGCCCATTATAGGAAACAGCTAGAAATCAGTAGTAATTCAGAGGAAATACTAATGAATATCATAGAATTTTGTGAGAACAAGTGGAAAACCATCAAAATGTAAGTTTCTAGGCGAGAAAGGATGTTGTACACTGAAGAAATCCTTGAAATAGAGTTAGTTCACATGAAACCAGTGTTTCAAACCATGGGAATTCACTGAAAAGTAGTATTCAACTGTAAAACAGTTGAAAGACAAGTTTATATAGATTCACAAGTTCAGAGAAGAGTATACAAAGTTGTTTCCACATGTGGTGAAGTCCCACAAGTATACCAGAAGGCCCATTATAGGACACTGCAAGAAAGCATTAGTAATTCAGAGCAAATACTAATGAATATCACAGAATAGTGAGATAACACGTGTAAAAGACATCAAAATGTAAGTCTCTAGTCTAGAAAGGATGTTGTACACTGCAGAACTCCTTGAAATAGAGTTAGTTCACATGAAACCAGTGTTTGAAAACAACGGAATTCACTGAAAAGTAGTATTTAACTGTAAAACAGTTGAAAGACAAGTTTATATAGCTTCGCAAGTCCAGAGAAGAGTGTATAAAGTAGTTTCTACATTTGGTGAAGTCCCACAAGTAGAAAAGAAGGCCCATTATAGGAAACAACTAGAAATCAGTAGTCATTCAGAGCAAATACTAATGAATATCACAGAATAGTGAGAGAACAAGTGTAAAAGACATCAAAATGTAAGTCTCTAGTCTAGAAAGGATGTTGTACACGGCACAAATCCTTGAAATAGAGTTAGTTCACATGAAACCAGTGTTTGAAAACACCAGAATTCACTGAAAAGTAGTATTCAACTGTAAAACAGTTGAAAGACAAGTGTGTATAGCTTCTCAAGTTCAGAGAAGAATGTATAAAGTTGTTTCTACATGTGGTGAAGCCCCACAAGTAGAAAAGAAGCCCCATTATAGGAAACAGCTAGAAATCAGTAGAAATTCAGAGGAAATACTAATGAATATCATAGAATTTTGTGAGAACAAGTGGAAAACCATCAAAATGTAAGTTTCTAGGCTAGAAAGGATGTTGTACACTGAAGAAATCCTTGAAATAGAGTTAGTTCACATGAAACCAGTGTTTCAAACCATGGGAATTCACTGAAAAGTAGTATTCAACTGTAAAACAGTTGAAAGACAAGTTTATATAGATTCACAAGTTCAGAGAAGAGTATACAAAGTTGTTTCCACATGTGGTGAAGTCCCACAAGTATACCAGAAGGCCCATTATAGTACACTGCAAGAAAGCATTAGTAATTCAGAGCAAATACTAATGAATATCACAGAATAGTGAGAGAACAAGTGTAAAAGACATCAAAATGTAAGTCTCTAGTCTAGAAAGGATGTTGTACACTGCAGAACTCCTTGAAATAGAGTTAGTTCACATGAAACCAGTGTTTGAAACCACCAGAATTCACTGAAAAGTAGTATTCAACTGTAAAACAGTTGAAAGACAAGTGTGTATAGCTTCTCACGTTCAGAGAAGAGTGTATAAAGTTGTTTCTACATGTGATGAAGTCCCACAAGTAGAAAAGAAGGCCCATTATGGGAAACAGCTAGAAATCAGTAGTCATTCAGAGCAAATACTAATGAATATCACAGAATAGTGAGAGAACAAGTGTAAAAGACATCAAAATGTAAGTCTCTAGTCTAGAAAGGATGTTGTACACGGCACAAATCCTTGAAATAGAGTTGGTTCACATGAAACCAGTGTTTGAAACCAACAGAATTCACTGAAAAGTAGTATTTAACTGTAAAACAGTTGAAAGACAAGTTTACATAGTTTCGCAAGTCTAGAGAAGAGTGTATAAAGTAGTTTCTACATGTGGTGAAGTCCCACAAGTAGAAAAGAAGGCCCATTATAGGAAACAGCTAGAAATCAGTAGTAATTCAGAGGAAATACTAATGAATATCATAGAATTTTGTGAGAACAAGTGGAAAACCATCAAAATGTAAGTTTCTAGGCTAGAAAGGATGTTGTACACTGAAGAAATCCTTGAAATAGAGTTAGTTCACATGAAACCAGTGTTTCAAACCATGGGAATTCACTGAAAAGTAGTATTCAACTGTAAAACAGTTGAAAGACAAGTTTATATAGATTCACAAGTTCAGAGAAGAGTATACAAAGTTGTTTCCACATGTGGTGAAGTCCCACAAGTATACCAGAAGGCCCATTATAGGACACTGCAAGAAAGCATTAGTAATTCAGAGCAAATACTAATGAATATCACAGAATAGTGAGAGAACAAATGTAAAAGACATCAAAATGTAAGTCTGTAGTCTAGAAAGGATGTTTTACACAGCAGAAATCCTTGAAATAGAGTTAGTTCACATGAAACCAGTGTTTCAAACCAACTGAATTCACTGAAAAGTAGTATTTAACTGTAAAACAGTTGAAAGACAAGTTTACATAGTTTCGCAAGTCTAGAGAAGAGTGTATAAAGTAGTTTCTACATGTGGTGAAGTCCCACAAGTAGAAAAGAAGGCCCATTATAGGAAACAGCTAGAAATCAGTAGTAATTCAGAGGAAATACTAATGAATATCATAGAATTTTGTGAGAACAAGTGGAAAACCATCAAAATGTAAGTTTCTAGGCTAGAAAGGATGTTGTACACTGAAGAAATCCTTGAAATAGAGTTAGTTCACATGAAACCAGTGTTTCAAACCATGGGAATTCACTGAAAAGTAGTATTCAACTGTAAAACAGTTGAAAGACAAGTTTATATAGCTTCGCAAGTCCAGAGAAGAGTGTATAAAGTTGTTTCTACATGTGGTGAAGTCCCACAAGTAGAAAAGAAGGCCCATTATAGTAAACAGCTAGAAATCAGTAGTCATTCAGAGCAAATACTAATGAATATCACAGAATAGTGAGAGAACAAGTGTAAAAGACATCAAAATGTAAGTCTCTAGTCTAGAAAGGATGTTGTACACGGCACAAATCCTTGAAATAGAGTTGTTTCACATGAAACCAGTGTTTGAAACCAACAGAATTCACTGAAAAGTAGTATTTAACTGTAAAACAGTTGAAAGACAAGTTTACATAGTTTCGCAAGTCTAGAGAAGAGTGTATAAAGTAGTTTCTACATGTGGTGAAGTCCCACAAGTAGAAAAGAAGGCCCATTATAGGAAACAGCTAGAAATCAGTAGTAATTCAGAGGAAATACTAATGAATATCATAGAATTTTGTGAGAACAAGTGGAAAACCATCAAAATGTAAGTTTCTAGGCTAGAAAGGATGTTGTACACTGAAGAAATCCTTGAAATAGAGGTAGTTCACATGAAACCAGTGTTTCAAACCATGGGAATTCACTGAAAAGTAGTATTCAACTGTAAAACAGTTGAAAGACAAGTTTATATAGATTCACAAGTTCAGAGAAGAGTATACAAAGTTGTTTCCACATGTGGTGAAGTCCCACAAGTATACCAGAAGGCCCATTATAGGACACTGCAAGAAAGCATTAGTAATTCAGAGCAAATACTAATGAATATCACAGAATAGTGAGAGAACAAGTGTAAAAGACATCAAAATGTAAGTCTCTAGTCTAGAAAGGATGTTGTACACTGCAGAACTCCTTGAAATAGAGTTAGTTCACATGAAACCAGTGTTTGAAACCACCAGAATTCACTGAAAAGTAGTATTCAACTGTAAAACAGTTGAAAGACAAGTGTGTATAGCTTCTCACGTTCAGAGAAGAGTGTATAAAGTTGTTTCTACATGTGGTGAAGTCCCAAAAGTAGAAAAGAAGGCCCATTATAGGAAACAGCTAGAAATCAGTAGTCATTCAGAGCAAATACTAATGAATATCACAGAATAGTGAGAGAACAAGTGTAAAAGACATCAAAATGTATGTCTCTACTCTAGAAATGATGTTGTACACTGCAGAAATCCTTGAAATAGAGTTAGTTCACATGAAACCAGTGTTTTAAACCACCGGAATTCACTGAAAAGTAGTATTTAATTATAAAACAGTTGAAAGACAAGTGTATATAGCTTCTCAAGTTCAGAGAAGAATGTATAAAGTTGTTTCTACATGTGGTGAAGCCCCACAAGTAGAAAAGAAGGCCCATTATAGGAAACAGCTAGAAATCAGTAGAAATGCAGAGGAAATACTAATGAATATCATAGAATTTTGTGAGAACAAGTGGAAAACCATCAAAATGTAAGTTTCTAGGCTAGAAAGGATGTTGTACACTGAAGAAATCCTTGAAATAGAGTTAGTTCACATGAAACCAGTGTTTCAAACCACCGGAATTCACTGAAAAGTAGTATTTAACTGTAAAACAGTTGAAAGACAAGTTTATATAGCTTCGCAAGTCCAGAGAAGAGTGTATAAAGTAGTTTCTACATTTGGTGAAGTCCCACAAGTAGAAAAGAAGGCCCATTATAGGAAACAACTAGAAATCAGTAGTCATTCAGAGCAAATACTAATGAATATCACAGAATAGTGAGAGAACAAGTGTAAAAGACATCAAAATGTAAGTCTCTAGTCTAGAAAGGATGTTGTACACGGCACAAATCCTTGAAATAGAGTTAGTTCACATGAAACCAGTGTTTGAAAACACCAGAATTCACTGAAAAGTAGTATTCAACTGTAAAACAGTTGAAAGACAAGTGTGTATAGCTTCTCAAGTTCAGAGAAGAATGTATAAAGTTGTTTCTACATGTGGTGAAGCCCCACAAGTAGAAAAGAAGGCCCATTATAGGAAACAGCTAGAAATCAGTAGAAATTCAGAGGAAATACTAATGAATATCATAGAATTTTGTGAGAACAAGTGGAAAACCATCAAAATGTAAGTTTCTAGGCTAGAATGGATGTTGTACACTGAAGAAATCCTTGAAATAGAGTTAGTTCCAATGAAACCAGTGTTTCAAACCACCGGAATTCACTGAAAAGTAGTATTTAACTGTAAAACAGTTGAAAGACAAGTTTATATAGCTTCGCAAGTCTAGAGAAGAGTGCATAAAGTTGTTTCTACATGTGCTGAAGTCCCACAAGTAGAAAAGAAGGCCCATTATAGGAAACAGCTAGAAATCAGTAGTCATTCAGAGCAAATACTAATGAATATCACAGAATAGTGAGAGAACAAGTGTAAAAGACATCAAAATGTAAGTCTCTAGTCTAGAAAGGATGTTGTACACGGCACAAATCCTTGAAATAGAGTTGGTTCACATGAAACCAGTGTTTGAAACCAACAGAATTCACTGAAAAGTAGTATTTAACTGTAAAACAGTAGAAAGACAAGTTTAAATAGTTTCGCAAGTCTAGAGAAGAGTGTATAAAGTAGTTTCTACATGTGGTGAAGTCCCACAAGTAGAAAAGAAGGCCCATTATAGGAAACAGCTAGAAATCAGTAGTAATTCAGAGGAAATACTAATGAATATCATAGAATTTTGTGAGAACAAGTGGAAAACCATCAAAATGTAAGTTTCTAGGCTAGAAAGGATGTTGTACACTGAAGAAATCCTTGAAATAGAGTTAGTTCACATGAAACCAGTGTTTCAAACCATGGGAATTCACTGAAAAGTAGTATTCAACTGTAAAACAGTTGAAAGACAAGTTTATATAGCTTCGCAAGTCCAGAGAAGAGTGTATAAAGTTGTTTCTACATGTGGTGAAGTCCCACAAGTAGAAAAGAAGGCCCATTATAGTAAACAGCTAGAAATCAGTAGTCATTCAGAGCAAATACTAATGAATATCACAGAATAGTGAGAGAACAAGTGTAAAAGACATCAAAATGTAAGTCTCTAGTCTAGAAAGGATGTTGTACACGGCACAAATCCTTGAAATAGAGTTGGTTTACATGAAACCAGTGTTTGAAACCAACAGAATTCACTGAAAAGTAGTATTTAACTGTAAAACAGTTGAAAGACAAGTTTATATAGCTTCGCAAGTCTAGAGAAGAGTGTATAAAGTAGTTTCTACATTTGGTGAAGTCCCACAAGTAGAAAAGAAGGCTCATTATAGGAAGCAACTAGAAATCAGTAGTCATTCAGAGCAAATACTAATGAATATCACAGAATAGTGAGAGAACAAGTGTAAAAGACATCAAAATGTAAGTCTCTAGTCTAGAAAGGATGTTGTACACGGCACAAATCCTTGAAATAGAGTTAGTTCACATGAAACCAGTGTTTGAAACCATCAGAATTCACTGAAAAGTAGTATTCAACTGTAAAACAGTTGAAAGACAAGTGTGTATAGCTTCTCAAGTTCAGAGAAAAGTGTGTAAAGTTGTTTCTACATGTGGTGAAGTCCCACAAGTAGAAAAGAAGGCCCATTATGGGAAACAGCTAGAAATCAGTAGTCATTCAGAGCAAATACTAATGAATATCACAGAATAGTGAGAGAACAAATGTAAAAGACATCAAAATGTAAGTCTCTAGTCTAGAAAGGATGTTGTACACTGCACAAATCCTTGAAATAGATTTAGTTCACATGAAACCAGTGTTTCAAACCAACAGAATTCACTGAAAAGTAGTATTCAACTGTAAAACAGTTGAAAGACAAGTTTATATAGCTTCACAACTCCAGAGAAGAGTACATAAAGTTGTTTCTACATGTGGTGAAGTCCCACAAGTAGAAAAGAATGCACATTATAGGAAACAGCTAGAAATCAGTAGTCATTCAGAGCAAATACTAATGAATATCACAGAATAGTGAGAGAACAACTATAAAAGATATCAAAATGTAAGTCTCTAGTCTAGAAATGATGTTGTACACTGCAGAAATCCTTGAAATCGAGTTAGTTCACATGAAACCAGTGTTTCAAACCACCGGAATTCACTGAAAAGTAGTATTTAACTGTAAAACAGTTGAAAGACAAGTTTATATAGTTTCGCAAGTATAGAGAAGAGTGTATAAAGTAGTTTCTACATGTGGTGAAGTCCCACAAGTAGAAAAGAAGGCCCATTATAGGAAACAGCTAGAAATCAGTAGTAATTCAGAGGAAATACTAATGAATATCATAGAATTTTGTGAGAACAAGTGGAAAACCATCAAAATGTAAGTTTCTAGGCGAGAAAGGATGTTGTACACTGAAGAAATCCTTGAAATAGAGTTAGTTCACATGAAACCAGTGTTTCAAACCATGGGAATTCACTGAAAAGTAGTATTCAACTGTAAAACAGTTGAAAGACAAGTTTATATAGATTCACAAGTTCAGAGAAGAGTATACAAAGTTGTTTCCACATGTGGTGAAGTCCCACAAGTATACCAGAAGGCCCATTATAGGACACTGCAAGAAAGCATTAGTAATTCAGAGCAAATACTAATGAATATCACAGAATAGTGAGATAACACGTGTAAAAGACATCAAAATGTAAGTCTCTAGTCTAGAAAGGATGTTGTACACTGCAGAACTCCTTGAAATAGAGTTAGTTCACATGAAACCAGTGTTTGAAAACAACGGAATTCACTGAAAAGTAGTATTTAACTGTAAAACAGTTGAAAGACAAGTTTATATAGCTTCGCAAGTCCAGAGAAGAGTGTATAAAGTAGTTTCTACATTTGGTGAAGTCCCACAAGTAGAAAAGAAGGCCCATTATAGGAAACAACTAGAAATCAGTAGTCATTCAGAGCAAATACTAATGAATATCACAGAATAGTGAGAGAACAAGTGTAAAAGACATCAAAATGTAAGTCTCTAGTCTAGAAAGGATGTTGTACACGGCACAAATCCTTGAAATAGAGTTAGTTCACATGAAACCAGTGTTTGAAAACACCAGAATTCACTGAAAAGTAGTATTCAACTGTAAAACAGTTGAAAGACAAGTGTGTATAGCTTCTCAAGTTCAGAGAAGAATGTATAAAGTTGTTTCTACATGTGGTGAAGCCCCACAAGTAGAAAAGAAGCCCCATTATAGGAAACAGCTAGAAATCAGTAGAAATTCAGAGGAAATACTAATGAATATCATAGAATTTTGTGAGAACAAGTGGAAAACCATCAAAATGTAAGTTTCTCGGCTAGAAAGGATGTTGTACACTGAAGAAATCCTTGAAATAGAGTTAGTTCACATGAAACCAGTGTTTCAAACCATGGGAATTCACTGAAAAGTAGTATTCAACTGTAAAACAGTTGAAAGACAAGTTTATATAGATTCACAAGTTCAGAGAAGAGTATACAAAGTTGTTTCCACATGTGGTGAAGTCCCACAAGTATACCAGAAGGCCCATTATAGTACACTGCAAGAAAGCATTAGTAATTCAGAGCAAATACTAATGAATATCACAGAATAGTGAGAGAACAAGTGTAAAAGACATCAAAATGTAAGTCTCTAGTCTAGAAAGGATGTTGTACACTGCAGAACTCCTTGAAATAGAGTTAGTTCACATGAAACCAGTGTTTGAAACCACCAGAATTCACTGAAAAGTAGTATTCAACTGTAAAACAGTTGAAAGACAAGTGTGTATAGCTTCTCACGTTCAGAGAAGAGTGTATAAAGTTGTTTCTACATGTGATGAAGTCCCACAAGTAGAAAAGAAGGCCCATTATGGGAAACAGCTAGAAATCAGTAGTCATTCAGAGCAAATACTAATGAATATCACAGAATAGTGAGAGAACAAGTGTAAAAGACATCAAAATGTAAGTCTCTAGTCTAGAAAGGATGTTGTACACGGCACAAATCCTTGAAATAGAGTTGGTTCACATGAAACCAGTGTTTGAAACCAACAGAATTCACTGAAAAGTAGTATTTAACTGTAAAACAGTTGAAAGACAAGTTTACATAGTTTCGCAAGTCTAGAGAAGAGTGTATAAAGTAGTTTCTACATGTGGTGAAGTCCCACAAGTAGAAAAGAAGGCCCATTATAGGAAACAGCTAGAAATCAGTAGTAATTCAGAGGAAATACTAATGAATATCATAGAATTTTGTGAGAACAAGTGGAAAACCATCAAAATGTAAGTTTCTAGGCTAGAAAGGATGTTGTACACTGAAGAAATCCTTGAAATAGAGTTAGTTCACATGAAACCAGTGTTTCAAACCATGGGAATTCACTGAAAAGTAGTATTCAACTGTAAAACAGTTGAAAGACAAGTTTATATAGATTCACAAGTTCAGAGAAGAGTATACAAAGTTGTTTCCACATGTGGTGAAGTCCCACAAGTATACCAGAAGGCCCATTATAGGACACTGCAAGAAAGCATTAGTAATTCAGAGCAAATACTAATGAATATCACAGAATAGTGAGAGAACAAGTGTAAAAGACATCAAAATGTAAGTCTCTAGTCTAGAAATGATGTTGTACACTGCAGAACTCCTTGAAATAGAGTTAGTTCACATGAAACCAGTGTTTCAAACCACCGGAATTCACTGAAAAGTAGTATTTAACTGTAAAACAGTTGAAAGACAAGTTTATATAGTTTCGCAAGTATAGAGAAGAGTGTATAAAGTAGTTTCTACATGTGGTGAAGTCCCACAAGTAGAAAAGAAGGCCCATTATAGGAAACAGCTAGAAATCAGTAGTAATTCAGAGGAAATACTAATGAATATCATAGAATTTTGTGAGAACAAGTGGAAAACCATCAAAATGTAAGTTTCTAGGCGAGAAAGGATGTTGTACACTGAAGAAATCCTTGAAATAGAGTTAGTTCACATGAAACCAGTGTTTCAAACCATGGGAATTCACTGAAAAGTAGTATTCAACTGTAAAACAGTTGAAAGACAAGTTTATATAGATTCACAAGTTCAGAGAAGAGTATACAAAGTTGTTTCCACATGTGGTGAAGTCCCACAAGTATACCAGAAGGCCCATTATAGGACACTGCAAGAAAGCATTAGTAATTCAGAGCAAATACTAATGAATATCACAGAATAGTGAGATAACACGTGTAAAAGACATCAAAATGTAAGTCTCTAGTCTAGAAAGGATGTTGTACACTGCAGAACTCCTTGAAATAGAGTTAGTTCACATGAAACCAGTGTTTGAAAACAACGGAATTCACTGAAAAGTAGTATTCAACTGTAAAACAGTTGAAAGACAAGTGTGTATAGCTTCTCACGTTCAGAGAAGAGTGTATAAAGTTGTTTCTACATGTGATGAAGTCCCACAAGTAGAAAAGAAGGCCCATTATGGGAAACAGCTAGAAATCAGTAGTCATTCAGAGCAAATACTAATGAATATCACAGAATAGTGAGAGAACAAGTGTAAAAGACATCAAAATGTAAGTCTCTAGTCTAGAAAGGATGTTGTACACGGCACAAATCCTTGAAATAGAGTTGGTTCACATGAAACCAGTGTTTGAAACCAACAGAATTCACTGAAAAGTAGTATTTAACTGTAAAACAGTTGAAAGACAAGTTTACATAGTTTCGCAAGTCTAGAGAAGAGTGTATAAAGTAGTTTCTACATGTGGTGAAGTCCCACAAGTAGAAAAGAAGGCCCATTATAGGAAACAGCTAGAAATCAGTAGTAATTCAGAGGAAATACTAATGAATATCATAGAATTTTGTGAGAACAAGTGGAAAACCATCAAAATGTAAGTTTCTAGGCTAGAAAGGATGTTGTACACTGAAGAAATCCTTGAAATAGAGTTAGTTCACATGAAACCAGTGTTTCAAACCATGGGAATTCACTGAAAAGTAGTATTCAACTGTAAAACAGTTGAAAGACAAGTTTATATAGATTCACAAGTTCAGAGAAGAGTATACAAAGTTGTTTCCACATGTGGTGAAGTCCCACAAGTATACCAGAAGGCCCATTATAGGACACTGCAAGAAAGCATTAGTAATTCAGAGCAAATACTAATGAATATCACAGAATAGTGAGAGAACAAGTGTAAAAGACATCAAAATGTAAGTCTCTAGTCTAGAAAGGATGTTGTACACTGCAGAACTACTTGAAATAGAGTTAGTTCACATGAAACCAGTGTTTAAAACCACCAGAATTCACTGAAAAGTAGTATTCAACTGTAAAACAGTTGAAAGACAAGTGTGTATAGCTTCCCACGTTCAGAGAAGAGTGTATAAAGTTGTTTCTACATGTGGTGAAGTCCCACAAGTAGAAAAGAAGGCCCATTATGGGAAACAGCTAGAAATCAGTAGTCATTCAGAGCAAATACTAATGAATATAACAGAATAGTGAGAGAACAAATGTAAAAGACATCAAAATGTAAGTCTGTAGTCTAGAAAGGATGTTTTACACAGCAGTAATCCTTGAAATAGAGTTAGTTCACATGAAACCAGTGTTTCAAACCAACTGAATTCACTGAAAAGTAGTATTTAACTGTAAAACAGTTGAAAGACAAGTTTACATAGTTTCGCAAGTCTAGAGAAGAGTGTATAAAGTAGTTTCTACATGTGGTGAAGTCCCACAAGTAGAAAAGAAGGCCCATTATAGGAAACAGCTAGAAATCAGTAGTAATTCAGAGGAAATACTAATGAATATCATAGAATTTTGTGAGAACAAGTGGAAAACCATCAAAATGTAAGTTTCTAGGCTAGAAAGGATGTTGTACACTGAAGAAATCCTTGAAATAGAGTTAGTTCACATGAAACCAGTGTTTCAAACCATGGGAATTCACTGAAAAGTAGTATTCAACTGTAAAACAGTTGAAAGACAAGTTTATATAGCTTCGCAAGTCCAGAGAAGAGTGTATAAAGTTGTTTCTACATGTGGTGAAGTCCCACAAGTAGAAAAGAAGGCCCATTATAGTAAACAGCTAGAAATCAGTAGTCATTCAGAGCAAATACTAATGAATATCACAGAATAGTGAGAGAACAAGTGTAAAAGACATCAAAATGTAAGTCTCTAGTCTAGAAAGGATGTTGTACACGGCACAAATCCTTGAAATAGAGTTAGTTCACATGAAACCAGTGTTTTAAACCACCGGAATTCACTGAAAAGTAGTATTTAATTATAAAACAGTTGAAAGACAAGTGTATATAGCTTCTCAAGTTCAGAGAAGAATGTATAAAGTTGTTTCTACATGTGGTGAAGCCCCACAAGTAGAAAAGAAGGCCCATTATAGGAAACAGCTAGAAATCAGTAGAAATTCAGAGGAAATACTAATGAATATCATAGAAGTTTGTGAGAAAAAGTGGAAAACCATCAAAATGTAAGTTTCTAGGCTAGAAAGGATGTTGTACACTGAAGAAATCCTTGAAATAGAGTTAGGTCATATGAAACCAGTGTTTCAAACCACCGGAATTCACTGAAAAGTAGTATTCAACTGTAAAACAGTTGAAAGACAAGTTTATATAGCTTCGCAAGTCCAGAGAAGAGTGTATAAAGTTGTTTCTACATGTGGTGAAGTCCCACAAGTAGAAAAGAAGGCCCATTATAGGAAACAGCTAGAAATCAGTAGTCATTCAGAGCAAATACTAATGAATATCACAGAATAGTGAGAGAACAAGTGTAAAAGACATCAAAATGTAAGTCTCTAGTCTAGAAAGGATGTTGTACACGGCACAAATCCTTGAAATAGAGTTGGTTCACATGAAACCAGTGTTTGAAACCTACAGAATTCACTGAAAAGTAGTATTTAACTGTAAAACAGTTGAAAGACAAGTTTACATAGTTTCGCAAGTCTAGAGAAGAGTGTATAAAGTAGTTTCTACATGTGGTGAAGTCCCACAAGTAGAAAAGAAGGCCCATTATAGGAAACAGCTAGAAATCAGTAGTAATTCAGAGGAAATACTAATGAATATCATAGAATTTTGTGAGAACAAGTGGAAAACCATCAAAATGTAAGTTTCTAGGCTAGAAAGGATGTTGTACACTGAAGAAATCCTTGAAATAGAGTTAGTTCACATGAAACCAGTGTTTCAAACCATGGGAATTCACTGAAAAGTAGTATTCAACTGTAAAACAGTTGAAAGACAAGTTTATATAGATTCACAAGTTCAGAGAAGAATATACAAAGTTGTTTCCACATGTGGTGAAGTCCCACAAGTATACCAGAAGGCCCATTATAGGACACTGCAAGAAAGCATTAGTAATTCAGAGCAAATACTAATGAATATCACAGAATAGTGAGAGAACAAGTGTAAAAGACATCAAAATGTAAGTCTCTAGTCTAGAAAGGATGTTGTACACTGCAGAACTCCTTGAAATAGAATTAGTTCACATGAAACCAGTGTTTGAAACCACCAGAATTCACTGAAAAGTAGTATTCAACTGTAAAACAGTTGAAAGACAAGTGTGTATAGCTTCTCACGTTCAGAGAAGAGTGTATAAAGTTGTTTCTACATGTGGTGAAGTCCCACAAGTAGAAAAGAAGGCCCATTATGGGAAACAGCTAGAAATCAGTAGTCATTCAGAGCAAATACTAATGAATATAACAGAATAGTGAGAGAACAAATGTAAAAGACATCAAAATGTAAGTCTGAAGTGTAGAAAGGATGTTTTACACAGCAGAAATCCTTGAAATAGAGTTAGTTCACATGAAACCAGTGTTTCAAACCAACTGAATTCACTGAAAAGTAGTATTTAACTGTAAAACAGTTGAAAGACAAGTTTACATAGTTTCGCAAGTCTAGAGAAGAGTGTATAAAGTAGTTTCTACATGTGGTGAAGTCCCACAAGTAGAAAAGAAGGCCCATTATAGGAAACAGCTAGAAATCAGTAGTAATTCAGAGGAAATACTAATGAATATCATAGAATTTTGTGAGAACAAGTGGAAAACCATCAAAATGTAAGTTTCTAGGCTAGAAAGGATGTTGTACACTGAAGAAATCCTTGAAATAGAGTTAGTTCACATGAAACCAGTGTTTCAAACCATGGGAATTCACTGAAAAGTAGTATTCAACTGTAAAACAGTTGAAAGACAAGTTTATATAGCTTCGCAAGTCCAGAGAAGAGTGTATAAAGTTGTTTCTACATGTGGTGAAGTCCCACAAGTAGAAAAGAAGGCCCATTATAGTAAACAGCTAGAAATCAGTAGTCATTCAGAGCAAATACTAATGAATATCACAGAATAGTGAGAGAACAAGTGTAAAAGACATCAAAATGTAAGTCTCTAGTCTAGAAAGGATGTTGTACACGGCACAAATCCTTGAAATAGAGTTGGTTCACATGAAACCAGTGTTTGAAACCAACAGAATTCACTGAAAAGTAGTATTTAACTGTAAAACAGTTGAAAGAAGTTTACATAGTTTCGCAAGTCTAGAGAAGAGTGTATAAAGTAGTTTCTACATGTGGTGAAGTCCCACAAGTAGAAAAGAAGGCCCATTATAGGAAACAGCTAGAAATCAGTAGTAATTCAGAGGAAATACTAATGAATATCATAGAATTTTGTGAGAACAAGTGGAAAACCATCAAAATGTAAGTTTCTAGGCTAGAAAGGATGTTGTACACTGAAGAAATCCTTGAAATAGAGTTAGTTCACATGAAACCAGTGTTTCAAACCATGGGAATTCACTGAAAAGTAGTATTCAACTGTAAAACAGTTGAAAGACAAGTTTATATAGATTCACAAGTTCAGAGAAGAGTATACAAAGTTGTTTCCACATGTGGTGAAGTCCCACAAGTATACCAGAAGGCCCATTATAGTACACTGCAAGAAAGCATTAGTAATTCAGAGCAAATACTAATGAATATCACAGAATAGTGAGAGAACAAGTGTAAAAGACATCAAAATGTAAGTCTCTAGTCTAGAAAGGATGTTGTACACTGCAGAACTCCTTGAAATAGAGTTAGTTCACATGAAACCAGTGTTTCAAACCATGGGAATTCACTGAAAAGTAGTATTCAACTGTAAAACAGTTGAAAGACAAGTTTATATAGATTCACAAGTTCAGAGAAGAGTATACAAAGTTGTTTCCACATGTGGTGAAGTCCCACAAGTATACCAGAAGGCCCATTATAGTACACTGCAAGAAAGCATTAGTAATTCAGAGCAAATACTAATGAATATCACAGAATAGTGAGAGAACAAGTGTAAAAGACATCAAAATGTAAGTCTCTACTCTAGAAATGATGTTGTACACTGCAGAAATCCTTGAAATAGAGTTAGTTCACATGAAACCAGTGTTTTAAACCACCGGAATTCACTGAAAAGTAGTATTTAATTATAAAACAGTTGAAAGACAAGTGTATATAGCTTCTCAAGTTCAGAGAAGAATGTATAAAGTTGTTTCTACATGTGGTGAAGCCCCAGAAGTAGAAAAGAAGGCCCATTATAGGAAACAGCTAGAAATCAGTAGAAATTCAGAGGAAATACTAATGAATATCATAGAATTTTGTGAGAAAAAGTGGAAAACCATCAAAATGTAAGTTTCTAGGCTAGAAAGGATGTTGTACACTGAAGAAATCCTTGAAATAGAGTTAGGTCATATGAAACCAGTGTTTCAAACCACCGGAATTCACTGAAAAGTAGTATTCAACTGTAAAACAGTTGAAAGACAAGTTTATATAGCTTCGCAAGTCCAGAGAAGAGTGTATAAAGTTGTTTCTACATGTGGTGAAGTCCCACAAGTAGAAAAGAAGGCCCATTATAGGAAACAGCTAGAAATCAGTAGTCATTCAGAGCAAATACTAATGAATATCACAGAATAGTGAGAGAACAAGTGTAAAAGACATCAAAATGTAAGTCTCTAGTCTAGAAAGGATGTTGTACACGGCACAAATCCTTGAAATAGAGTTGGTTCACATGAAACCAGTGTTTGAAACCTACAGAATTCACTGAAAAGTAGTATTTAACTGTAAAACAGTTGAAAGACAAGTTTACATAGTTTCGCAAGTCTAGAGAAGAGTGTATAAAGTAGTTTCTACATGTGGTGAAGTCCCACAAGTAGAAAAGAAGGCCCATTATAGGAAACAGCTAGAAATCAGTAGTAATTCAGAGGAAATACTAATGAATATCATAGAATTTTGTGAGAACAAGTGGAAAACCATCAAAATGTAAGTTTCTAGGCTAGAAAGGATGTTGTACACTGAAGAAATCCTTGAAATAGAGTTAGTTCACATGAAACCAGTGTTTCAAACCATGGGAATTCACTGAAAAGTAGTATTCAACTGTAAAACAGTTGAAAGACAAGTTTATATAGATTCACAAGTTCAGAGAAGAGTATACAAAGTTGTTTCCACATGTGGTGAAGTCCCACAAGTATACCAGAAGGCCCATTATAGGACACTGCAAGAAAGCATTAGTAATTCAGAGTAAATACTAATGAATATCACAGAATAGTGAGAGAACAAGTGTAAAAGACATCAAAATGTAAGTCTCTAGTCTAGAAAGGATGTTGTACACTGCAGAACTCCTTGAAATAGAATTAGTTCACATGAAACCAGTGTTTGAAACCACCAGAATTCACTGAAAAGTAGTATTCAACTGTAAAACAGTTGAAAGACAAGTGTGTATAGCTTCTCACGTTCAGAGAAGAGTGTATAAAGTTGTTTCTACATGTGGTGAAGTCCCACAAGTAGAAAAGAAGGCCCATTATGGGAAACAGCTAGAAATCAGTAGTCATTCAGAGCAAATACTAATGAATATAACAGAATAGTGAGAGAACAAATGTAAAAGACATCAAAATGTAAGTCTGAAGTGTAGAAAGGATGTTTTACACAGCAGAAATCCTTGAAATAGAGTTAGTTCACATGAAACCAGTGTTTCAAACCAACTGAATTCACTGAAAAGTAGTATTTAACTGTAAAACAGTTGAAAGACAAGTTTACATAGTTTCGCAAGTCTAGAGAAGAGTGTATAAAGTAGTTTCTACATGTGGTGAAGTCCCACAAGTAGAAAAGAAGGCCCATTATAGGAAACAGCTAGAAATCAGTAGTAATTCAGAGGAAATACTAATGAATATCATAGAATTTTGTGAGAACAAGTGGAAAACCATCAAAATGTAAGTTTCTAGGCTAGAAAGGATGTTGTACACTGAAGAAATCCTTGAAATAGAGTTAGTTCACATGAAACCAGTGTTTCAAACCATGGGAATTCACTGAAAAGTAGTATTCAACTGTAAAACAGTTGAAAGACAAGTTTATATAGCTTCGCAAGTCCAGAGAAGAGTGTATAAAGTTGTTTCTACATGTGGTGAAGTCCCACAAGTAGAAAAGAAGGCCCATTATAGTAAACAGCTAGAAATCAGTAGTCATTCAGAGCAAATACTAATGAATATCACAGAATAGTGAGAGAACAAGTGTAAAAGACATCAAAATGTAAGTCTCTAGTCTAGAAAGGATGTTGTACACGGCACAAATCCTTGAAATAGAGTTGGTTCACATGAAACCAGTGTTTGAAACCAACAGAATTCACTGAAAAGTAGTATTTAACTGTAAAACAGTTGAAAGAAGTTTACATAGTTTCGCAAGTCTAGAGAAGAGTGTATAAAGTAGTTTCTACATGTGGTGAAGTCCCACAAGTAGAAAAGAAGGCCCATTATAGGAAACAGCTAGAAATCAGTAGTAATTCAGAGGAAATACTAATGAATATCATAGAATTTTGTGAGAACAAGTGGAAAACCATCAAAATGTAAGTTTCTAGGCTAGAAAGGATGTTGTACACTGAAGAAATCCTTGAAATAGAGTTAGTTCACATGAAACCAGTGTTTCAAACCATGGGAATTCACTGAAAAGTAGTATTCAACTGTAAAACAGTTGAAAGACAAGTTTATATAGATTCACAAGTTCAGAGAAGAGTATACAAAGTTGTTTCCACATGTGGTGAAGTCCCAC
Organism: Cnephaeus nilssonii; assembly: GCF_951640355.1. Classification (NCBI taxonomy): domain Eukaryota; kingdom Metazoa; phylum Chordata; class Mammalia; order Chiroptera; family Vespertilionidae; genus Cnephaeus; species Cnephaeus nilssonii. The sequence continues at coordinate 171,835 of NC_137076.1, read as the reverse complement.
AAGTATACCAGAAGGCCCATTATAGTACACTGCAAGAAAGCATTAGTAATTCAGAGCAAATACTAATGAATATCACAGAATAGTGAGAGAACAAGTGTAAAAGACATCAAAATGTAAGTCTCTAGTCTAGAAAGGATGTTGTACACTGCAGAACTCCTTGAAATAGAGTTAGTTCACATGAAACCAGTGTTTCAAACCATGGGAATTCACTGAAAAGTAGTATTCAACTGTAAAACAGTTGAAAGACAAGTTTATATAGATTCACAAGTTCAGAGAAGAGTATACAAAGTTGTTTCCACATGTGGTGAAGTCCCACAAGTATACCAGAAGGCCCATTATAGTACACTGCAAGAAAGCATTAGTAATTCAGAGCAAATACTAATGAATATCACAGAATAGTGAGAGAACAAGTGTAAAAGACATCAAAATGTAAGTCTCTACTCTAGAAATGATGTTGTACACTGCAGAAATCCTTGAAATAGAGTTAGTTCACATGAAACCAGTGTTTTAAACCACCGGAATTCACTGAAAAGTAGTATTTAATTATAAAACAGTTGAAAGACAAGTGTATATAGCTTCTCAAGTTCAGAGAAGAATGTATAAAGTTGTTTCTACATGTGGTGAAGCCCCAGAAGTAGAAAAGAAGGCCCATTATAGGAAACAGCTAGAAATCAGTAGAAATTCAGAGGAAATACTAATGAATATCATAGAATTTTGTGAGAAAAAGTGGAAAACCATCAAAATGTAAGTTTCTAGGCTAGAAAGGATGTTGTACACTGAAGAAATCCTTGAAATAGAGTTAGGTCATATGAAACCAGTGTTTCAAACCACCGGAATTCACTGAAAAGTAGTATTCAACTGTAAAACAGTTGAAAGACAAGTTTATATAGCTTCGCAAGTCCAGAGAAGAGTGTATAAAGTTGTTTCTACATGTGGTGAAGTCCCACAAGTAGAAAAGAAGGCCCATTATAGGAAACAGCTAGAAATCAGTAGTCATTCAGAGCAAATACTAATGAATATCACAGAATAGTGAGAGAACAAGTGTAAAAGACATCAAAATGTAAGTCTCTAGTCTAGAAAGGATGTTGTACACGGCACAAATCCTTGAAATAGAGTTGGTTCACATGAAACCAGTGTTTGAAACCTACAGAATTCACTGAAAAGTAGTATTTAACTGTAAAACAGTTGAAAGACAAGTTTACATAGTTTCGCAAGTCTAGAGAAGAGTGTATAAAGTAGTTTCTACATGTGGTGAAGTCCCACAAGTAGAAAAGAAGGCCCATTATAGGAAACAGCTAGAAATCAGTAGTAATTCAGAGGAAATACTAATGAATATCATAGAATTTTGTGAGAACAAGTGGAAAACCATCAAAATGTAAGTTTCTAGGCTAGAAAGGATGTTGTACACTGAAGAAATCCTTGAAATAGAGTTAGTTCACATGAAACCAGTGTTTCAAACCATGGGAATTCACTGAAAAGTAGTATTCAACTGTAAAACAGTTGAAAGACAAGTTTATATAGATTCACAAGTTCAGAGAAGAGTATACAAAGTTGTTTCCACATGTGGTGAAGTCCCACAAGTATACCAGAAGGCCCATTATAGGACACTGCAAGAAAGCATTAGTAATTCAGAGTAAATACTAATGAATATCACAGAATAGTGAGAGAACAAGTGTAAAAGACATCAAAATGTAAGTCTCTAGTCTAGAAAGGATGTTGTACACTGCAGAACTCCTTGAAATAGAATTAGTTCACATGAAACCAGTGTTTGAAACCACCAGAATTCACTGAAAAGTAGTATTCAACTGTAAAACAGTTGAAAGACAAGTGTGTATAGCTTCTCACGTTCAGAGAAGAGTGTATAAAGTTGTTTCTACATGTGGTGAAGTCCCACAAGTAGAAAAGAAGGCCCATTATGGGAAACAGCTAGAAATCAGTAGTCATTCAGAGCAAATACTAATGAATATAACAGAATAGTGAGAGAACAAATGTAAAAGACATCAAAATGTAAGTCTGTAGTCTAGAAAGGATGTTTTACACAGCAGAAATCCTTGAAATAGAGTTAGTTCACATGAAACCAGTGTTTCAAACCAACTGAATTCACTGTAAAGTAGTATTTAACTGTAAAACAGTTGAAAGACAAGTTTACATAGTTTCGCAAGTCTAGAGAAGAGTGTATAAAGTAGTTTCTACATGTGGTGAAGTCCCACAAGTAGAAAAGAAGGCCCATTATAGGAAACAGCTAGAAATCAGTAGTAATTCAGAGGAAATACTAATGAATATCATAGAATTTTGTGAGAACAAGTGGAAAACCATCAAAATGTAAGTTTCTAGGCTAGAAAGGATGTTGTACACTGAAGAAATCCTTGAAATAGAGTTAGTTCACATGAAACCAGTGTTTCAAACCATGGGAATTCACTGAAAAGTAGTATTCAACTGTAAAACAGTTGAAAGACAAGTTTATATAGCTTCGCAAGTCCAGAGAAGAGTGTATAAAGTTGTTTCTACATGTGGTGAAGTCCCACAAGTAGAAAAGAAGGCCCATTATAGTAAACAGCTAGAAATCAGTAGTCATTCAGAGCAAATACTAATGAATATCACAGAATAGTGAGAGAACAAGTGTAAAAGACATCAAAATGTAAGTCTCTAGTCTAGAAAGGATGTTGTACACGGCACAAATCCTTGAAATAGAGTTGGTTCACATGAAACCAGTGTTTGAAACCAACAGAATTCACTGAAAAGTAGTATTTAACTGTAAAACAGTTGAAAGACAAGTTTACATAGTTTCGCAAGTCTAGAGAAGAGTGTATAAAGTAGTTTCTACATGTGGTGAAGTCCCACAAGTAGAAAAGAAGGCCCATTATAGGAAACAGCTAGAAATCAGTAGTAATTCAGAGGAAATACTAATGAATATCATAGAATTTTGTGAGAACAAGTGGAAAACCATCAAAATGTAAGTTTCTAGGCTAGAAAGGATGTTGTACACTGAAGAAATCCTTGAAATAGAGTTAGTTCACATGAAACCAGTGTTTCAAACCATGGGAATTCACTGAAAAGTAGTATTCAACTGTAAAACAGTTGAAAGACAAGTTTATATAGATTCACAAGTTCAGAGAAGAGTATACAAAGTTGTTTCCACATGTGGTGAAGTCCCACAAGTATACCAGAAGGCCCATTATAGTACACTGCAAGAAAGCATTAGTAATTCAGAGCAAATACTAATGAATATCACAGAATAGTGAGAGAACAAGTGTAAAAGACATCAAAATGTAAGTCTCTAGTCTAGAAAGGATGTTGTACACTGCAGAACTCCTTGAAATAGAGTTAGTTCACATGAAACCAGTGTTTGAAACCACCAGAATTCACTGAAAAGTAGTATTCAACTGTAAAACAGTTGAAAGACAAGTGTGTATAGCTTCTCACGTTCAGAGAAGAGTGTATAAAGTTGTTTCTACATGTGGTGAAGTCCCAAAAGTAGAAAAGAAGGCACATTATAGGAAACAGCTAGAAATCAGTAGTCATTCAGAGCAAATACTAATGAATATCACAGAATAGTGAGAGAACAAGTGTAAAAGACATCAAAATGTAAGTCTCTACTCTAGAAATGATGTTGTACACTGCAGAAATCCTTGAAATAGAGTTAGTTCACATGAAACCAGTGTTTTAAACCACCGGAATTCACTGAAAAGTAGTATTTAATTATAAAACAGTTCAAAGACAAGTGTATATAGCTTCTCAAGTTCAGAGAAGAATGTATAAAGTTGTTTCTACATGTGGTGAAGCCCCACAAGTAGAAAAGAAGGCCCATTATAGGAAACAGCTAGAAATCAGTAGAAATTCAGAGGAAATACTAATGAATATCATAGAATTTTGTGAGAAAAACTGGAAAACCATCAAAATATGTTTCTAGGCTAGAAAGGATGTTGTACACTGAAGAAATCCTTGAAATAGAGTTAGGTCATATGAAACCAGTGTTTCAAACCACCGGAATTCACTGAAAAGTAGTATTTAACTGTAAAACAGTTGAAAGACAAGTTTATATAGCTTCGCAAGTCCAGAGAAGAGTGTATAAAGTAGTTTCTACATTTGGTGAAGTCCCACAAGTAGAAAAGAAGGCCCATTATAGGAAACAACTAGAAATCAGTAGTCATTCAGAGCAAATACTAATGAATATCACAGAATAGTGAGAGAACAAGTGTAAAAGACATCAAAATGTAAGTCTCTAGTCTAGAAAGGATGTTGTACACGGCACAAATCCTTGAAATAGAGTTGGTTCACATGAAACCAGTGTTTGAAACCTACAGAATTCACTGAAAAGTAGTATTTAACTGTAAAACAGTTGAAAGACAAGTTTACATAGTTTCGCAAGTCTAGAGAAGAGTGTATAAAGTAGTTTCTACATGTGGTGAAGTCCCACAAGTAGAAAAGAAGGCCCATTATAGGAAACAGCTAGAAATCAGTAGTAATTCAGAGGAAATACTAATGAATATCATAGAATTTTGTGAGAACAAGTGGAAAACCATCAAAATGTAAGTTTCTAGGCTAGAAAGGATGTTGTACACTGAAGAAATCCTTGAAATAGAGTTAGTTCACATGAAACCAGTGTTTCAAACCATGGGAATTCACTGAAAAGTAGTATTCAACTGTAAAACAGTTGAAAGACAAGTTTATATAGATTCACAAGTTCAGAGAAGAGTATACAAAGTTGTTTCCACATGTGGTGAAGTCCCACAAGTATACCAGAAGGCCCATTATAGGACACTGCAAGAAAGCATTAGTAATTCAGAGCAAATACTAATGAATATCACAGAATAGTGAGAGAACAAGTGTAAAAGACATCAAAATGTAAGTCTCTAGTCTAGAAAGGATGTTGTACACTGCAGAACTCCTTGAAATAGAATTAGTTCACATGAAACCAGTGTTTGAAACCACCAGAATTCACTGAAAAGTAGTATTCAACTGTAAAACAGTTGAAAGACAAGTGTGTATAGCTTCTCACGTTCAGAGAAGAGTGTATAAAGTTGTTTCTACATGTGGTGAAGTCCCACAAGTAGAAAAGAAGGCCCATTATGGGAAACAGCTAGAAATCAGTAGTCATTCAGAGCAAATACTAATGAATATAACAGAATAGTGAGAGAACAAATGTAAAAGACATCAAAATGTAAGTCTGTAGTCTAGAAAGGATGTTTTACACAGCAGAAATCCTTGAAATAGAGTTAGTTCACATGAAACCAGTGTTTCAAACCAACTGAATTCACTGAAAAGTAGTATTTAACTGTAAAACAGTTGAAAGACAAGTTTACACAGTTTCGCAAGTCTAGAGAAGAGTGTATAAAGTAGTTTCTACATGTGGTGAAGTCCCACAAGTAGAAAAGAAGGCCCATTATAGGAAACAGCTAGAAATCAGTAGTAATTCAGAGGAAATACTAATGAATATCATAGAATTTTGTGAGAACAAGTGGAAAACCATCAAAATGTAAGTTTCTAGGCTAGAAAGGATGTTGTACACTGAAGAAATCCTTGAAATAGAGTTAGTTCACATGAAACCAGTGTTTCAAACCATGGGAATTCACTGAAAAGTAGTATTCAACTGTAAAACAGTTGAAAGACAAGTTTATATAGCTTCGCAAGTCCAGAGAAGAGTGTATAAAGTTGTTTCTACATGTGGTGAAGTCCCACAAGTAGAAAAGAAGGCCCATTATAGTAAACAGCTAGAAATCAGTAGTCATTCAGAGCAAATACTAATGAATATCACAGAATAGTGAGAGAACAAGTGTAAAAGACATCAAAATGTAAGTCTCTAGTCTAGAAAGGATGTTGTACACGGCACAAATCCTTGAAATAGAGTTGGTTCACATGAAACCAGTGTTTGAAACCAACAGAATTCACTGAAAAGTAGTATTTAACTGTAAAACAGTTGAAAGACAAGTTTACATAGTTTCGCAAGTCTAGAGAAGAGTGTATAAAGTAGTTTCTACATGTGGTGAAGTCCCACAAGTAGAAAAGAAGGCCCATTATAGGAAACAGCTAGAAATCAGTAGTAATTCAGAGGAAATACTAATGAATATCATAGAATTTTGTGAGAACAAGTGGAAAACCATCAAAATGTAAGTTTCTAGGCTAGAAAGGATGTTGTACACTGAAGAAATCCTTGAAATAGAGTTAGTTCACATGAAACCAGTGTTTCAAACCATGGGAATTCACTGAAAAGTAGTATTCAACTGTAAAACAGTTGAAAGACAAGTTTATATAGATTCACAAGTTCAGAGAAGAGTATACAAAGTTGTTTCCACATGTGGTGAAGTCCCACAAGTATACCAGAAGGCCCATTATAGGACACTGCAAGAAAGCATTAGTAATTCAGAGCAAATACTAATGAATATCACAGAATAGTGAGAGAACAAGTGTAAAAGACATCAAAATGTAAGTCTCTAGTCTAGAAAGGATGTTGTACACTGCAGAACTCCTTGAAATAGAGTTAGTTCACATGAAACCAGTGTTTGAAACCACCAGAATTCACTGAAAATTAGTATTCAACTGTAAAACAGTTGAAAGACAAGTGTGTATAGCTTCTCACGTTCAGAGAAGAGTGTATAAAGTTGTTTCTACATGTGGTGAAGTCCCACAAGTAGAAAAGAAGGCCCATTATGGGAAACAGCTAGAAATCAGTAGTCATTCAGAGCAAATACTAATGAATATAACAGAATAGTGAGAGAACAAATGTAAAAGACATCAAAATGTAAGTCTGTAGTCTAGAAAGGATGTTTTACACAGCAGAAATCCTTGAAATAGAGTTAGTTCACATGAAACCAGTGTTTCAAACCAACTGAATTCACTGAAAAGTAGTATTTAACTGTAAAACAGTTGAAAGACAAGTTTACATAGTTTCGCAAGTCTAGAGAAGAGTGTATAAAGTAGTTTCTACATGTGGTGAAGTCCCACAAGTAGAAAAGAAGGCCCATTATAGGAAACAGCTAGAAATCAGTAGTAATTCAGAGGAAATACTAATGAATATCATAGAATTTTGTGAGAACAAGTGGAAAACCATCAAAATGTAAGTTTCTAGGCTAGAAAGGATGTTGTACACTGAAGAAATCCTTGAAATAGAGTTAGTTCACATGAAACCAGTGTTTCAAACCATGGGAATTCACTGAAAAGTAGTATTCAACTGTAAAACAGTTGAAAGACAAGTTTATATAGATTCACAAGTTCAGAGAAGAGTATACAAAGTTGTTTCCACATGTGGTGAAGTCCCACAAGTATACCAGAAGGCCCATTATAGGACACTGCAAGAAAGCATTAGTAATTCAGAGCAAATACTAATGAATATCACAGAATAGTGAGAGAACAAGTGTAAAAGACATCAAAATGTAAGTCTCTAGTCTAGAAAGGATGTTGTACACGGCACAAATCCTTGAAATAGAGTTGGTTCACATGAAACCAGTGTTTGAAACCAACAGAATTCACTGAAAAGTAGTATTTAACTGTAAAACAGTTGAAAGACAAGTTTACATAGTTTCGCAAGTCTAGAGAAGAGTGTATAAAGTAGTTTCTACATGTGGTGAAGTCCCACAAGTAGAAAAGAAGGCCCATTATAGGAAACAGCTAGAAATCAGTAGTAATTCAGAGGAAATACTAATGAATATCATAGAATTTTGTGAGAACAAGTGGAAAACCATCAAAATGTAAGTTTCTAGGCTAGAAAGGATGTTGTACACTGAAGAAATCCTTGAAATAGAGTTAGTTCACATGAAACCAGTGTTTCAAACCATGGGAATTCACTGAAAAGTAGTATTCAACTGTAAAACAGTTGAAAGACAAGTTTATATAGATTCACAAGTTCAGAGAAGAGTATACAAAGTTGTTTCCACATGTGGTGAAGTCCCACAAGTATATTAGAAGGCCCATTATAGTACACTGCAAGAAAGCATTAGTAATTCAGAGCAAATACTAATGAATATCACAGAATAGTGAGAGAACAAGTGTAAAAGACATCAAAATGTAAGTCTCTAGTCTAGAAAGGATGTTGTACACTGCAGAACTCCTTGAAATAGAGTTAGTTCACATGAAACCAGTGTTTGAAACCACCAGAATTCACTGAAAATTAGTATTCAACTGTAAAACAGTTGAAAGACAAGTGTGTATAGCTTCTCACGTTCAGAGAAGAGTGTATAAAGTTGTTTCTACATGTGGTGAAGTCCCAAAAGTAGAAAAGAAGGCCCATTATAGGAAACAGCTAGAAATCAGTAGTCATTCAGAGCAAATACTAATGAATATCACAGAATAGTGAGAGAACAAGTGTAAAAGACATCAAAATGTAAGTCTCTAGTCTAGAAAGGATGTTGTACACTGCAGAACTCCTTGAAATAGAGTTAGTTCACATGAAACCAGTGTTTGAAACCACCAGAATTCACTGAAAATTAGTATTCAACTGTAAAACAGTTGATAGACAAGTGTGTATAGCTTCTCACGTTCAGAGAAGAGTGTATAAAGTTGTTTCTACATGTGGTGAAGTCCCACAAGTAGAAAAGAAGGCCCATTATGGGAAACAGCTAGAAATCAGTAGTCATTCAGAGCAAATACTAATGAATATAACAGAATAGTGAGAGAACAAGTGTAAAAGACATCAAAATGTAAGTCTCTAGTCTAGAAAGGATGTTGTACACGGCACAAATCCTTGAAATAGAGTTAGTTCACATGAAACCAGTGTTTCAAACCACCGGAATTCACTGAAAAGTAGTATTTAACTGTAAAACAGTTGAAAGACAAGTTTATATAGCTTCGCAAGTCCAGAGAAGAGTGTATAAAGTAGTTTCTACATTTGGTGAAGTCCCACAAGTAGAAAAGAAGGCCCATTATAGGAAACAACTAGAAATCAGTAGTCATTCAGAGCAAATACTAATGAATATCACAGAATAGTGAGAGAACAAGTGTAAAAGACATCAAAATGTAAGTCTCTAGTCTAGAAAGGATGTTGTACACGGCACAAATCCTTGAAATAGAGTTAGTTCACATGAAACCAGTGTTTGAAAACACCAGAATTCACTGAAAAGTAGTATTCAACTGTAAAACAGTTGAAAGACAAGTGTGTATAGCTTCTCAAGTTCAGAGAAGAATGTATAAAGTTGTTTCTACATGTGGTGAAGCCCCACAAGTAGAAAAGAAGGCCCATTATAGGAAACAGCTAGAAATCAGTAGAAATTCAGAGGAAATACTAATGAATATCATAGAATTTTGTGAGAACAAGTGGAAAACCATCAAAATGTAAGTTTCTAGGCTAGAATGGATGTTGTACACTGAAGAAATCCTTGAAATAGAGTTAGTTCCCATGAAACCAGTGTTTCAAACCACCGGAATTCACTGAAAAGTAGTATTTAACTGTAAAACAGTTGAAAGACAAGTTTATATAGCTTCGCAAGTCTAGAGAAGAGTGCATAAAGTTGTTTCTACATGTGGTGAAGTCCCACAAGTAGAAAAGAAGGCCCATTATAGGAAACAGCTAGAAATCAGTAGTCATTCAGAGCAAATACTAATGAATATCACAGAATAGTGAGAGAACAAGTGTAAAAGACATCAAAATGTAAGTCTCTAGTCTAGAAAGGATGTTGTACACGGCACAAATCCTTGAAATAGAGTTGGTTCACATGAAACCAGTGTTTGAAACCAACAGAATTCACTGAAAAGTAGTATTTAACTGTAAAACAGTAGAAAGACAAGTTTAGATAGTTTCGCAAGTCTAGAGAAGAGTGTATAAAGTAGTTTCTACATGTGGTGAAGTCCCACAAGTAGAAAAGAAGGCCCATTATAGGAAACAGCTAGAAATCAGTAGTAATTCAGAGGAAATACTAATGAATATCATAGAATTTTGTGAGAACAAGTGGAAAACCATCAAAATGTAAGTTTCTAGGCTAGAAAGGATGTTGTACACTGAAGAAATCCTTGAAATAGAGTTAGTTCACATGAAACCAGTGTTTCAAACCATGGGAATTCACTGAAAAGTAGTATTCAACTGTAAAACAGTTGAAAGACAAGTTTATATAGCTTCGCAAGTCCAGAGAAGAGTGTATAAAGTTGTTTCTACATGTGGTGAAGTCCCACAAGTAGAAAAGAAGGCCCATTATAGGAAACAGCTAGAAATCAGTAGTCATTCAGAGCAAATACTAATGAATATCACAGAATAGTGAGAGAACAAGTGTAAAAGACATCAAAATGTAAGTCTCTAGTCTAGAAAGGATGTTGTACACGGCACAAATCCTTGAAATAGAGTTGGTTCACATGAAACCAGTGTTTGAAACCAACAGAATTCACTGAAAAGTAGTATTTAACTGTAAAACAGTTGAAAGACAAGTTTACATAGTTTCGCAAGTCTAGAGAAGAGTGTATAAAGTAGTTTCTACATGTGGTGAAGTCCCACAAGTAGAAAAGAAGGCCCATTATAGGAAACAGCTAGAAATCAGTAGTAATTCAGAGGAAATACTAATGAATATCATAGAATTTTGTGAGAACAAGTGGAAAACCATCAAAATGTAAGTTTCTAGGCTAGAAAGGATGTTGTACACTGAAGAAATCCTTGAAATAGAGTTAGTTCACATGAAACCAGTGTTTCAAACCATGGGAATTCACTGAAAAGTAGTATTCAACTGTAAAACAGTTGAAAGACAAGTTTATATAGATTCACAAGTTCAGAGAAGAGTATACAAAGTTGTTTCCACATGTGGTGAAGTCCCACAAGTATACCAGAAGGCCCATTATAGGACACTGCAAGAAAGCATTAGTAATTCAGAGCAAATACTAATGAATATCACAGAATAGTGAGAGAACAAGTGTAAAAGACATCAAAATGTAAGTCTCTAGTCTAGAAAGGATGTTGTACACGGCACAAATCCTTGAAATAGAGTTGGTTCACATGAAACCAGTGTTTGAAACCACCAGAATTCACTGAAAATTAGTATTCAACTGTAAAACAGTTGAAAGACAAGTGTGTATAGCTTCTCACGTTCAGAGAAGAGTGTATAAAGTTGTTTCTACATGTGGTGAAGTCCCAAAAGTAGAAAAGAAGGCCCATTATAGGAAACAGCTAGAAATCAGTAGTCATTCAGAGCAAATACTAATGAATATCACAGAATAGTGAGAGAACAAGTGTAAAAGACATCAAAATGTAAGTCTCTAGTCTAGAAAGGATGTTGTACACTGCAGAACTCCTTGAAATAGAGTTAGTTCACATGAAACCAGTGTTTGAAACCACCAGAATTCACTGAAAATTAGTATTCAACTGTAAAACAGTTGAAAGACAAGTGTGTATAGCTTCTCACGTTCAGAGAAGAGTGTATAAAGTTGTTTCTACATGTGGTGAAGTCCCACAAGTAGAAAAGAAGGCCCATTATGGGAAACAGCTAGAAATCAGTAGTCATTCAGAGCAAATACTAATGAATATAACAGAATAGTGAGAGAACAAGTGTAAAAGACATCAAAATGTAAGTCTCTAGTCTAGAAAGGATGTTGTACACGGCACAAATCCTTGAAATAGAGTTGGTTTACATGAAACCAGTGTTTGAAACCAACAGAATTCACTGAAAAGTAGTATTTAACTGTAAAACAGTTGAAAGACAAGTTTATATAGCTTCGCAAGTCCAGAGAAGAGTGTATAAAGTAGTTTCTACATTTGGTGAAGTCCCACAAGTAGAAAAGAAGGCCCATTATAGGAAACAACTAGAAATCAGTAGTCATTCAGAGCAAATACTAATGAATATCACAGAATAGTGAGAGAACAAGTGTAAAAGACATCAAAATGTAAGTCTCTAGTCTAGAAAGGATGTTGTACACGGCACAAATCCTTGAAATAGAGTTAGTTCACATGAAACCAGTGTTTGAAACCACCAGAATTCACTGAAAAGTAGTATTCAACTGTAAAACAGTTGAAAGACAAGTGTGTATAGCTTCTCAAGTTCAGAGAAAAGTGTGTAAAGTTGTTTCTACATGTGGTGAAGTCCCACAAGTAGAAAAGAAGGCCCATTATAGGAAACAGCTAGAAATCAGTAGTAATTCAGAGGAAATACTAATGAATATCATAGAATTTTGTGAGAACAAGTGGAAAACCATCAAAATGTAAGTTTCTAGGCTAGAAAGGATGTTGTACACTGAAGAAATCCTTGAAATAGAGTTAGTTCACATGAAACCAGTGTTTCAAACCATGGGAATTCACTGAAAAGTAGTATTCAATTGTAAAACAGTTGAAAGACAAGTTTATATAGATTCACAAGTTCAGAGAAGAGTATACAAAGTTGTTTCCACATGTGGTGAAGTCCCACAAGTATACCAGAAGGCCCATTATAGGACACTGCAAGAAAGCATTAGTAATTCAGAGCAAATACTAATGAATATCACAGAATAGTGAGAGAACAAGTGTAAAAGACATCAAAATGTAAGTCTCTAGTCTAGAAAGGATGTTGTACACGGCACAAATCCTTGAAATAGAGTTGGTTCACATGAAACCAGTGTTTGAAACCAACAGAATTCACTGAAAAGTAGTATTTAACTGTAAAACAGTTGACAAACAAGTTTACATCGTTTCGCAAGTCTAGAGAAGAGTGTATAAAGTAGTTTCTACATGTGGTGAAGTCCCACAAGTAGAAAAGAAGGCCCATTATAGGAAACAGCTAGAAATCAGTAGTAATTCAGAGGAAATACTAATGAATATCATAGAATTTTGTGAGAACAAGTGGAAAACCATCAAAATGTAAGTTTCTAGGCTAGAAAGGATGTTGTACACTGAAGAAATCCTTGAAATAGAGTTAGTTCACATGAAACCAGTGTTTCAAACCATGGGAATTCACTGAAAAGTAGTATTCAACTGTAAAACAGTTGAAAGACAAGTTTATATAGATTCACAAGTTCAGAGAAGAGTATACAAAGTTGTTTCCACATGTGGTGAAGTCCCACAAGTATACCAGAAGGCCCATTATAGTACACTGCAAGAAAGCATTAGTAATTCAGAGCAAATACTAATGAATATCACAGAATAGTGAGAGAACAAGTGTAAAAGACATCAAAATGTAAGTCTCTAGTCTAGAAAGGATGTTGTACACTGCAGAACTCCTTGAAATAGAGTTAGTTCACATGAAACCAGTGTTTGAAACCACCAGAATTCACTGTAAAGTAGTATTCAACTGTAAAACAGTTGAAAGACAAGTGTGTATAGCTTCTCACGTTCAGAGAAGAGTGTATAAAGTTGTTTCTACATGTGGTGAAGTCCCAAAAGTAGAAAAGAAGGCCCATTATAGGAAACAGCTAGAAATCAGTAGTCATTCAGAGCAAATACTAATGAATATCACAGAATAGTGAGAGAACAAGTGTAAAAGACATCAAAATGTATGTCTCTATTCTAGAAATGATGTTGTACACTGCAGAAATCCTTGAAATAGAGTTAGTTCACATGAAACCAGTGTTTTAAACCACCGGAATTCACTGAAAAGTAGTATTTAATTATAAAACAGTTGAAAGACAAGTGTATATAGCTTCTCAAGTTCAGAGAAGAATGTATAAAGTTGTTTCTACATGTGGTGAAGCCCCACAAGTAGAAAAGAAGGCCCATTATAGGAAACAGCTAGAAATCAGTAGAAATGCAGAGGAAATACTAATGAATATCATAGAATTTTGTGAGAACAAGTGGAAAACCATCAAAATGTAAGTTTCTAGGCTAGAAAGGATGTTGTACACTGAAGAAATCCTTGAAATAGAGTTAGTTCACATGAAACCAGTGTTTCAAACCACCGGAATTCACTGAAAAGTAGTATTTAACTGTAAAACAGTTGAAAGACAAGTTTATATAGCTTCGCAAGTCCAGAGAAGAGTGTATAAAGTAGTTTCTACATTTGGTGAAGTCCCACAAGTAGAAAAGAAGGCCCATTATAGGAAACAACTAGAAATCAGTAGTCATTCAGAGCAAATACTAATGAATATCACAGAATAGTGAGAGAACAAGTGTAAAAGACATCAAAATGTAAGTCTCTAGTCTAGAAAGGATGTTGTACACGGCACAAATCCTTGAAATAGAGTTAGTTCACATGAAACCAGTGTTTGAAAACACCAGAATTCACTGAAAAGTAGTATTCAACTGTAAAACAGTTGAAAGACAAGTGTGTATAGCTTCTCAAGTTCAGAGAAGAATGTATAAAGTTGTTTCTACATGTGGTGAAGCCCCACAAGTAGAAAAGAAGGCCCATTATAGGAAACAGCTAGAAATCAGTAGAAATTCAGAGGAAATACTAATGAATATCATAGAATTTTGTGAGAACAAGTGGAAAACCATCAAAATGTAAGTTTCTAGGCTAGAATGGATGTTGTACACTGAAGAAATCCTTGAAATAGAGTTAGTTCCCATGAAACCAGTGTTTCAAACCACCGGAATTCACTGAAAAGTAGTATTTAACTGTAAAACAGTTGAAAGACAAGTTTATATAGCTTCGCAAGTCTAGAGAAGAGTGCATAAAGTTGTTTCTACATGTGGTGAAGTCCCACAAGTAGAAAAGAAGGCCCATTATAGGAAACAGCTAGAAATCAGTAGTCATTCAGAGCAAATACTAATGAATATCACAGAATAGTGAGAGAACAAGTGTAAAAGACATCAAAATGTAAGTCTCTAGTCTAGAAAGGATGTTGTACACGGCACAAATCCTTGAAATAGAGTTGGTTCACATGAAACCAGTGTTTGAAACCAACAGAATTCACTGAAAAGTAGTATTTAACTGTAAAACAGTAGAAAGACAAGTTTAGATAGTTTCGCAAGTCTAGAGAAGAGTGTATAAAGTAGTTTCTACATGTGGTGAAGTCCCACAAGTAGAAAAGAAGGCCCATTATAGGAAACAGCTAGAAATCAGTAGTAATTCAGAGGAAATACTAATGAATATCATAGAATTTTGTGAGAACAAGTGGAAAACCATCAAAATGTAAGTTTCTAGGCTAGAAAGGATGTTGTACACTGAAGAAATCCTTGAAATAGAGTTAGTTCACATGAAACCAGTGTTTCAAACCATGGGAATTCACTGAAAAGTAGTATTCAACTGTAAAACAGTTGAAAGACAAGTTTATATAGCTTCGCAAGTCCAGAGAAGAGTGTATAAAGTTGTTTCTACATGTGGTGAAGTCCCACAAGTAGAAAAGAAGGCCCATTATAGGAAACAGCTAGAAATCAGTAGTCATTCAGAGCAAATACTAATGAATATCACAGAATAGTGAGAGAACAAGTGTAAAAGACATCAAAATGTAAGTCTCTAGTCTAGAAAGGATGTTGTACACGGCACAAATCCTTGAAATAGAGTTGGTTCACATGAAACCAGTGTTTGAAACCAACAGAATTCACTGAAAAGTAGTATTTAACTGTAAAACAGTTGAAAGACAAGTTTACATAGTTTCGCAAGTCTAGAGAAGAGTGTATAAAGTAGTTTCTACATGTGGTGAAGTCCCACAAGTAGAAAAGAAGGCCCATTATAGGAAACAGCTAGAAATCAGTAGTAATTCAGAGGAAATACTAATGAATATCATAGAATTTTGTGAGAACAAGTGGAAAACCATCAAAATGTAAGTTTCTAGGCTAGAAAGGATGTTGTACACTGAAGAAATCCTTGAAATAGAGTTAGTTCACATGAAACCAGTGTTTCAAACCATGGGAATTCACTGAAAAGTAGTATTCAACTGTAAAACAGTTGAAAGACAAGTTTATATAGATTCACAAGTTCAGAGAAGAGTATACAAAGTTGTTTCCACATGTGGTGAAGTCCCACAAGTATACCAGAAGGCCCATTATAGGACACTGCAAGAAAGCATTAGTAATTCAGAGCAAATACTAATGAATATCACAGAATAGTGAGAGAACAAGTGTAAAAGACATCAAAATGTAAGTCTCTAGTCTAGAAAGGATGTTGTACACTGCAGAACTCCTTGAAATAGAGTTAGTTCACATGAAACCAGTGTTTGAAACCACCAGAATTCACTGAAAATTAGTATTCAACTGTAAAACAGTTGAAAGACAAGTGTGTATAGCTTCTCACGTTCAGAGAAGAGTGTATAAAGTTGTTTCTACATGTGGTGAAGTCCCAAAAGTAGAAAAGAAGGCCCATTATAGGAAACAGCTAGAAATCAGTAGTCATTCAGAGCAAATACTAATGAATATCACAGAATAGTGAGAGAACAAGTGTAAAAGACATCAAAATGTAAGTCTCTAGTCTAGAAAGGATGTTGTACACTGCAGAACTCCTTGAAATAGAGTTAGTTCACATGAAACCAGTGTTTGAAACCACCAGAATTCACTGAAAATTAGTATTCAACTGTAAAACAGTTGAAAGACAAGTGTGTATAGCTTCTCACGTTCAGAGAAGAGTGTATAAAGTTGTTTCTACATGTGGTGAAGTCCCACAAGTAGAAAAGAAGGCCCATTATGGGAAACAGCTAGAAATCAGTAGTCATTCAGAGCAAATACTAATGAATATAACAGAATAGTGAGAGAACAAGTGTAAAAGACATCAAAATGTAAGTCTCTAGTCTAGAAAGGATGTTGTACACGGCACAAATCCTTGAAATAGAGTTGGTTTACATGAAACCAGTGTTTGAAACCAACAGAATTCACTGAAAAGTAGTATTTAACTGT
This sequence comes from Cnephaeus nilssonii, assembly GCF_951640355.1. Classification (NCBI taxonomy): domain Eukaryota; kingdom Metazoa; phylum Chordata; class Mammalia; order Chiroptera; family Vespertilionidae; genus Cnephaeus; species Cnephaeus nilssonii. Next base: position 155,193 of record NC_137076.1, on the reverse strand, counting down.
AAAACAGTTGAAAGACAAGTTTATATAGCTTCGCAAGTCCAGAGAAGAGTGTATAAAGTAGTTTCTACATTTGGTGAAGTCCCACAAGTAGAAAAGAAGGCCCATTATAGGAAACAACTAGAAATCAGTAGTCATTCAGAGCAAATACTAATGAATATCACAGAATAGTGAGAGAACAAGTGTAAAAGACATCAAAATGTAAGTCTCTAGTCTAGAAAGGATGTTGTACACGGCACAAATCCTTGAAATAGAGTTAGTTCACATGAAACCAGTGTTTGAAACCACCAGAATTCACTGAAAAGTAGTATTCAACTGTAAAACAGTTGAAAGACAAGTGTGTATAGCTTCTCAAGTTCAGAGAAAAGTGTGTAAAGTTGTTTCTACATGTGGTGAAGTCCCACAAGTAGAAAAGAAGGCCCATTATAGGAAACAGCTAGAAATCAGTAGTAATTCAGAGGAAATACTAATGAATATCATAGAATTTTGTGAGAACAAGTGGAAAACCATCAAAATGTAAGTTTCTAGGCTAGAAAGGATGTTGTACACTGAAGAAATCCTTGAAATAGAGTTAGTTCACATGAAACCAGTGTTTCAAACCATGGGAATTCACTGAAAAGTAGTATTCAATTGTAAAACAGTTGAAAGACAAGTTTATATAGATTCACAAGTTCAGAGAAGAGTATACAAAGTTGTTTCCACATGTGGTGAAGTCCCACAAGTATACCAGAAGGCCCATTATAGGACACTGCAAGAAAGCATTAGTAATTCAGAGCAAATACTAATGAATATCACAGAATAGTGAGAGAACAAGTGTAAAAGACATCAAAATGTAAGTCTCTAGTCTAGAAAGGATGTTGTACACGGCACAAATCCTTGAAATAGAGTTGGTTCACATGAAACCAGTGTTTGAAACCAACAGAATTCACTGAAAAGTAGTATTTAACTGTAAAACAGTTGACAAACAAGTTTACATCGTTTCGCAAGTCTAGAGAAGAGTGTATAAAGTAGTTTCTACATGTGGTGAAGTCCCACAAGTAGAAAAGAAGGCCCATTATAGGAAACAGCTAGAAATCAGTAGTAATTCAGAGGAAATACTAATGAATATCATAGAATTTTGTGAGAACAAGTGGAAAACCATCAAAATGTAAGTTTCTAGGCTAGAAAGGATGTTGTACACTGAAGAAATCCTTGAAATAGAGTTAGTTCACATGAAACCAGTGTTTCAAACCATGGGAATTCACTGAAAAGTAGTATTCAACTGTAAAACAGTTGAAAGACAAGTTTATATAGATTCACAAGTTCAGAGAAGAGTATACAAAGTTGTTTCCACATGTGGTGAAGTCCCACAAGTATACCAGAAGGCCCATTATAGTACACTGCAAGAAAGCATTAGTAATTCAGAGCAAATACTAATGAATATCACAGAATAGTGAGAGAACAAGTGTAAAAGACATCAAAATGTAAGTCTCTAGTCTAGAAAGGATGTTGTACACTGCAGAACTCCTTGAAATAGAGTTAGTTCACATGAAACCAGTGTTTGAAACCACCAGAATTCACTGTAAAGTAGTATTCAACTGTAAAACAGTTGAAAGACAAGTGTGTATAGCTTCTCACGTTCAGAGAAGAGTGTATAAAGTTGTTTCTACATGTGGTGAAGTCCCAAAAGTAGAAAAGAAGGCCCATTATAGGAAACAGCTAGAAATCAGTAGTCATTCAGAGCAAATACTAATGAATATCACAGAATAGTGAGAGAACAAGTGTAAAAGACATCAAAATGTATGTCTCTATTCTAGAAATGATGTTGTACACTGCAGAAATCCTTGAAATAGAGTTAGTTCACATGAAACCAGTGTTTTAAACCACCGGAATTCACTGAAAAGTAGTATTTAATTATAAAACAGTTGAAAGACAAGTGTATATAGCTTCTCAAGTTCAGAGAAGAATGTATAAAGTTGTTTCTACATGTGGTGAAGCCCCACAAGTAGAAAAGAAGGCCCATTATAGGAAACAGCTAGAAATCAGTAGAAATGCAGAGGAAATACTAATGAATATCATAGAATTTTGTGAGAACAAGTGGAAAACCATCAAAATGTAAGTTTCTAGGCTAGAAAGGATGTTGTACACTGAAGAAATCCTTGAAATAGAGTTAGTTCACATGAAACCAGTGTTTCAAACCACCGGAATTCACTGAAAAGTAGTATTTAACTGTAAAACAGTTGAAAGACAAGTTTATATAGCTTCGCAAGTCCAGAGAAGAGTGTATAAAGTAGTTTCTACATTTGGTGAAGTCCCACAAGTAGAAAAGAAGGCCCATTATAGGAAACAACTAGAAATCAGTAGTCATTCAGAGCAAATACTAATGAATATCACAGAATAGTGAGAGAACAAGTGTAAAAGACATCAAAATGTAAGTCTCTAGTCTAGAAAGGATGTTGTACACGGCACAAATCCTTGAAATAGAGTTAGTTCACATGAAACCAGTGTTTGAAAACACCAGAATTCACTGAAAAGTAGTATTCAACTGTAAAACAGTTGAAAGACAAGTGTGTATAGCTTCTCAAGTTCAGAGAAGAATGTATAAAGTTGTTTCTACATGTGGTGAAGCCCCACAAGTAGAAAAGAAGGCCCATTATAGGAAACAGCTAGAAATCAGTAGAAATTCAGAGGAAATACTAATGAATATCATAGAATTTTGTGAGAACAAGTGGAAAACCATCAAAATGTAAGTTTCTAGGCTAGAATGGATGTTGTACACTGAAGAAATCCTTGAAATAGAGTTAGTTCCCATGAAACCAGTGTTTCAAACCACCGGAATTCACTGAAAAGTAGTATTTAACTGTAAAACAGTTGAAAGACAAGTTTATATAGCTTCGCAAGTCTAGAGAAGAGTGCATAAAGTTGTTTCTACATGTGGTGAAGTCCCACAAGTAGAAAAGAAGGCCCATTATAGGAAACAGCTAGAAATCAGTAGTCATTCAGAGCAAATACTAATGAATATCACAGAATAGTGAGAGAACAAGTGTAAAAGACATCAAAATGTAAGTCTCTAGTCTAGAAAGGATGTTGTACACGGCACAAATCCTTGAAATAGAGTTGGTTCACATGAAACCAGTGTTTGAAACCAACAGAATTCACTGAAAAGTAGTATTTAACTGTAAAACAGTAGAAAGACAAGTTTAAATAGTTTCGCAAGTCTAGAGAAGAGTGTATAAAGTAGTTTCTACATGTGGTGAAGTCCCACAAGTAGAAAAGAAGGCCCATTATAGGAAACAGCTAGAAATCAGTAGTAATTCAGAGGAAATACTAATGAATATCATAGAATTTTGTGAGAACAAGTGGAAAACCATCAAAATGTAAGTTTCTAGGCTAGAAAGGATGTTGTACACTGAAGAAATCCTTGAAATAGAGTTAGTTCACATGAAACCAGTGTTTCAAACCATGGGAATTCACTGAAAAGTAGTATTCAACTGTAAAACAGTTGAAAGACAAGTTTATATAGATTCACAAGTTCAGAGAAGAGTATACAAAGTTGTTTCCACATGTGGTGAAGTCCCACAAGTATACCAGAAGGCCCATTATAGTACACTGCAAGAAAGCATTAGTAATTCAGAGCAAATACTAATGAATATCACAGAATAGTGAGAGAACAAGTGTAAAAGACATCAAAATGTAAGTCTCTAGTCTAGAAAGGATGTTGTACACTGCAGAACTCCTTGAAATAGAGTTAGTTCACATGAAACCAGTGTTTGAAACCACCAGAATTCACTGTAAAGTAGTATTCAACTGTAAAACAGTTGAAAGACAAGTGTGTATAGCTTCTCACGTTCAGAGAAGAGTGTATAAAGTTGTTTCTACATGTGGTGAAGTCCCAAAAGTAGAAAAGAAGGCCCATTATAGGAAACAGCTAGAAATCAGTAGTCATTCAGAGCAAATACTAATGAATATCACAGAATAGTGAGAGAACAAGTGTAAAAGACATCAAAATGTATGTCTCTACTCTAGAAATGATGTTGTACACTGCAGAAATCCTTGAAATAGAGTTAGTTCACATGAAACCAGTGTTTTAAACCACCGGAATTCACTGAAAAGTAGTATTTAATTATAAAACAGTTGAAAGACAAGTGTATATAGCTTCTCAAGTTCAGAGAAGAATGTATAAAGTTGTTTCTACATGTGGTGAAGCCCCACAAGTAGAAAAGAAGGCCCATTATAGGAAACAGCTAGAAATCAGTAGAAATGCAGAGGAAATACTAATGAATATCATAGAATTTTGTGAGAACAAGTGGAAAACCATCAAAATGTAAGTTTCTAGGCTAGAAAGGATGTTGTACACTGAAGAAATCCTTGAAATAGAGTTAGTTCACATGAAACCAGTGTTTCAAACCACCGGAATTCACTGAAAAGTAGTATTTAACTGTAAAACAGTTGAAAGACAAGTTTATATAGCTTCGCAAGTCCAGAGAAGAGTGTATAAAGTAGTTTCTACATTTGGTGAAGTCCCACAAGTAGAAAAGAAGGCCCATTATAGGAAACAACTAGAAATCAGTAGTCATTCAGAGCAAATACTAATGAATATCACAGAATAGTGAGAGAACAAGTGTAAAAGACATCAAAATGTAAGTCTCTAGTCTAGAAAGGATGTTGTACACGGCACAAATCCTTGAAATAGAGTTAGTTCACATGAAACCAGTGTTTGAAAACACCAGAATTCACTGAAAAGTAGTATTCAACTGTAAAACAGTTGAAAGACAAGTGTGTATAGCTTCTCAAGTTCAGAGAAGAATGTATAAAGTTGTTTCTACATGTGGTGAAGCCCCACAAGTAGAAAAGAAGGCCCATTATAGGAAACAGCTAGAAATCAGTAGAAATTCAGAGGAAATACTAATGAATATCATAGAATTTTGTGAGAACAAGTGGAAAACCATCAAAATGTAAGTTTCTAGGCTAGAATGGATGTTGTACACTGTAGAAATCCTTGAAATAGAGTTAGTTCCCATGAAACCAGTGTTTCAAACCACCGGAATTCACTGAAAAGTAGTATTTAACTGTAAAACAGTTGAAAGACAAGTTTATATAGCTTCGCAAGTCTAGAGAAGAGTGCATAAAGTTGTTTCTACATGTGGTGAAGTCCCACAAGTAGAAAAGAAGGCCCATTATAGGAAACAGCTAGAAATCAGTAGTCATTCAGAGCAAATACTAATGAATATCACAGAATAGTGAGAGAACAAGTGTAAAAGACATCAAAATGTAAGTCTCTAGTCTAGAAAGGATGTTGTACACGGCACAAATCCTTGAAATAGAGTTGGTTCACATGAAACCAGTGTTTGAAACCAACAGAATTCACTGAAAAGTAGTATTTAACTGTAAAACAGTAGAAAGACAAGTTTAGATAGTTTCGCAAGTCTAGAGAAGAGTGTATAAAGTAGTTTCTACATGTGGTGAAGTCCCACAAGTAGAAAAGAAGGCCCATTATAGGAAACAGCTAGAAATCAGTAGTAATTCAGAGGAAATACTAATGAATATCATAGAATTTTGTGAGAACAAGTGGAAAACCATCAAAATGTAAGTTTCTAGGCTAGAAAGGATGTTGTACACTGAAGAAATCCTTGAAATAGAGTTAGTTCACATGAAACCAGTGTTTCAAACCATGGGAATTCACTGAAAAGTAGTATTCAACTGTAAAACAGTTGAAAGACAAGTTTATATAGCTTCGCAAGTCCAGAGAAGAGTGTATAAAGTTGTTTCTACATGTGGTGAAGTCCCACAAGTAGAAAAGAAGGCCCATTATAGTAAACAGCTAGAAATCAGTAGTCATTCAGAGCAAATACTAATGAATATCACAGAATAGTGAGAGAACAAGTGTAAAAGACATCAAAATGTAAGTCTCTAGTCTAGAAAGGATGTTGTACACGGCACAAATCCTTGAAATAGAGTTGGTTCACATGAAACCAGTGTTTGAAACCAACAGAATTCACTGAAAAGTAGTATTTAACTGTAAAACAGTTGAAAGACAAGTTTACATAGTTTCGCAAGTCTAGAGAAGAGTGTATAAAGTAGTTTCTACATGTGGTGAAGTCCCACAAGTAGAAAAGAAGGCCCATTATAGGAAACAGCTAGAAATCAGTAGTAATTCAGAGGAAATACTAATGAATATCATAGCATTTTGTGAGAACAAGTGGAAAACCATCAAAATGTAAGTTTCTAGGCTAGAATGGATGTTGTACACTGAAGAAATCCTTGAAATAGAGTTAGTTCACATGAAACCAGTGTTTCAAACCATGGGAATTCACTGAAAAGTAGTATTCAACTGTAAAACAGTTGAAAGACAAGTTTATATAGATTCACAAGTTCAGAGAAGAGTATACAAAGTTGTTTCCACATGTGGTGAAGTCCCACAAGTATACCAGAAGGCCCATTATAGGACACTGCAAGAAAGCATTAGTAATTCAGAGCAAATACTAATGAATATCACAGAATAGTGAGAGAACAAGTGTAAAAGACATCAAAATGTAAGTCTCTAGTCTAGAAAGGATGTTGTACACTGCAGAACTCCTTGAAATAGAGTTAGTTCACATGAAACCAGTGTTTGAAACCACCAGAATTCACTGAAAAGTAGTATTCAACTGTAAAACAGTTGAAAGACAAGTGTGTATAGCTTCTCACGTTCAGAGAAGAGTGTATAAAGTTGTTTCTACATGTGGTGAAGTCCCACAAGTAGAAAAGAAGGCCCATTATGGGAAACAGCTAGAAATCAGTAGTCATTCAGAGCAAATACTAATGAATATAACAGAATAGTGAGAGAACAAATGTAAAAGACATCAAAATGTAAGTCTGTAGTCTAGAAAGGATGTTTTACACAGCAGAAATCCTTGAAATAGAGTTAGTTCACATGAAACCAGTGTTTCAAACCAACTGAATTCACTGAAAAGTAGTATTTAACTGTAAAACAGTTGAAAGACAAGTTTACATAGTTTCGCAAGTCTAGAGAAGAGTGTATAAAGTAGTTTCTACATGTGGTGAAGTCCCACAAGTAGAAAAGAAGGCCCATTATAGGAAACAGCTAGAAATCAGTAGAAATGCAGAGGAAATACTAATGAATATCATAGAATTTTGTGAGAACAAGTGGAAAACCATCAAAATGTAAGTTTCTAGGCTAGAAAGGATGTTGTACACTGAAGAAATCCTTGAAATAGAGTTAGTTCACATGAAACCAGTGTTTCAAACCATGGGAATTCACTGAAAAGTAGTATTCAACTGTAAAACAGTTGAAAGACAAGTTTATATAGCTTCGCAAGTCCAGAGAAGAGTGTATAAAGTTGTTTCTACATGTGGTGAAGTCCCACAAGTAGAAAAGAAGGCCCATTATAGTAAACAGCTAGAAATCAGTAGTCATTCAGAGCAAATACTAATGAATATCACAGAATAGTGAGAGAACAAGTGTAAAAGACATCAAAATGTAAGTCTCTAGTATAGAAAGGATGTTGTACACGGCACAAATCCTTGAAATAGAGTTGGTTTACATGAAACCAGTGTTTGAAACCAACAGAATTCACTGAAAAGTAGTATTTAACTGTAAAACAGTTGAAAGACAAGTTTATATAGCTTCGCAAGTCTAGAGAAGAGTGTATAAAGTAGTTTCTACATTTGGTGAAGTCCCACAAGTAGAAAAGAAGGCTCATTATAGGAAGCAACTAGAAATCAGTAGTCATTCAGAGCAAATACTAATGAATATCACAGAATAGTGAGAGAACAAGTGTAAAAGACATCAAAATGTAAGTCTCTAGTCTAGAAAGGATGTTGTACACGGCACAAATCCTTGAAATAGAGTTAGTTCACATGAAACCAGTGTTTGAAACCACCAGAATTCACTGAAAAGTAGTATTCAACTGTAAAACAGTTGAAAGACAAGTGTGTATAGCTTCTCAAGTTCAGAGAAAAGTGTGTAAAGTTGTTTCTACATGTGGTGAAGTCCCACAAGTAGAAAAGAAGGCCCATTATGGGAAACAGCTAGAAATCAGTAGTCATTCAGAGCAAATACTAATGAATATCACAGAATAGTGAGAGAACAAATGTAAAAGACATCAAAATGTAAGTCTCTAGTCTAGAAAGGATGTTGTACACTGCACAAATCCTTGAAATAGATTTAGTTCTCATGAAACCAGTGTTTCAAACCAACAGAATTCACTGAAAAGTAGTATGAAACTGTAAAACAGTTTAAAGACAAGTTTATATAGCTTCACAACTCCAGAGAAGAGTACATAAAGTTGTTTCTACATGTGGTGAAGTCCCACAAGTAGAAAAGAATGCACATTATAGGAAACAGCTAGAAATCAGTAGTCATTCAGAGCAAATACTAATGAATATCACAGAATAGTTAGAGAACAACTATAAAAGATATCAAAATGTAAGTCTCTAGTCTAGAAATGATGTTGTACACTGCAGAAATCCTTGAAATAGAGTTAGTTCACATGAAACCAGTGTTTCAAACCAACTGAATTCACTGAAAAGTAGTATTTAACTGTAAAACAGTTGAAAGACAAGTTTACATAGTTTCGCAAGTCTAGAGAAGAGTGTATAAAGTAGTTTCTACATGTGGTGAAGTCCCACAAGTAGAAAAGAAGGCCCATTATAGGAAACAGCTAGAAATCAGTAGTAATTCAGAGGAAACACTAATGAATATCATAGAATTTTGTGAGAACAAGTGGAAAACCATCAAAATGTAAGTTTCTAGGCTAGAAAGGATGTTGTACACTGAAGAAATCCTTGAAATAGAGTTAGTTCACATGAAACCAGTGTTTCAAACCATGGGAATTCACTGAAAAGTAGTATTCAACTGTAAAACAGTTGAAAGACAAGTTTATATACCTTCGCAAGTCCAGAGAAGAGTGTATAAAGTTGTTTCTACATGTGGTGAAGTCCCACAAGTAGAAAAGAAGGCCCATTATAGTAAACAGCTAGAAATCAGTAGTCATTCAGAGCAAATACTAATGAATATCACAGAATAGTGAGAGAACAAGTGTAAAAGACATCAAAATGTAAGTCTCTAGTCTAGAAAGGATGTTGTACACGGCACAAATCCTTGAAATAGAGTTGGTTCACATGAAACCAGTGTTTGAAACCAACAGAATTCACTGAAAAGTAGTATTTAACTGTAAAACAGTTGAAAGACAAGTTTACATAGTTTCGCAAGTCTAGAGAAGAGTGTATAAAGTTGTTTCTACATGTGGTGAAGTCCCACAAGTAGAAAAGAAGGCCCATTATGGGAAACAGCTAGAAATCAGTAGAAATGCAGAGGAAATACTAATGAATATCATAGAATTTTGTGAGAACAAGTGGAAAACCATCAAAATGTAAGTTTCTAGGCTAGAAAGGATGTTGTACACTGAAGAAATCCTTGAAATAGAGTTAGTTCACATGAAACCAGTGTTTCAAACCACCGGAATTCACTGAAAAGTAGTATTTAACTGTAAAACAGTTGAAAGACAAGTTTATATAGCTTCGCAAGTCCAGAGAAGAGTGTATAAAGTAGTTTCTACATTTGGTGAAGTCCCACAAGTAGAAAAGAAGGCCCATTATAGGAAACAACTAGAAATCAGTAGTCATTCAGAGCAAATACTAATGAATATCACAGAATAGTGAGAGAACAAGTGTAAAAGACATCAAAATGTAAGTCTCTAGTCTAGAAAGGATGTTGTATACGGCACAAATCCTTGAAATAGAGTTAGTTCACATGAAACCAGTGTTTGAAAACACCAGAATTCACTGAAAAGTAGTATTCAACTGTAAAACAGTTGAAAGACAAGTGTGTATAGCTTCTCAAGTTCAGAGAAGAATGTATAAAGTTGTTTCTACATGTGGTGAAGCCCCACAAGTAGAAAAGAAGGCCCATTATAGGAAACAGCTAGAAATCAGTAGAAATTCAGAGGAAATACTAATGAATATCATAGAATTTTGTGAGAACAAGTGGAAAACCATCAAAATGTAAGTTTCTAGGCTAGAATGGATGTTGTACACTGAAGAAATTTTTGAAATAGAGTTAGTTCCCATGAAACCAGTGTTTCAAACCACCGGAATTCACTGAAAAGTAGTATTTAACTGTAAAACAGTTGAAAGACAAGTTTATATAGCTTCGCAAGTCTAGAGAAGAGTGCATAAAGTTGTTTCTACATGTGGTGAAGTCCCACAAGTAGAAAAGAAGGCCCATTATAGGAAACAGCTAGAAATCAGTAGTCATTCAGAGCAAATACTAATGAATATCACAGAATAGTGAGAGAACAAGTGTAAAAGACATCAAAATGTAAGTCTCTAGTCTAGAAAGGATGTTGTACACGGCACAAATCCTTGAAATAGAGTTGGTTCACATGAAACCAGTGTTTGAAACCAACAGAATTCACTGAAAAGTAGTATTTAACTGTAAAACAGTAGAAAGACAAGTTTAAATAGTTTCGCAAGTCTAGAGAAGAGTGTATAAAGTAGTTTCTACATGTGGTGAAGTCCCACAAGTAGAAAAGAAGGCCCATTATAGGAAACAGCTAGAAATCAGTAGTAATTCAGAGGAAATACTAATGAATATCATAGAATTTTGTGAGAACAAGTGGAAAACCATCAAAATGTAAGTTTCTAGGCTAGAAAGGATGTTGTACACTGAAGAAATCCTTGAAATAGAGTTAGTTCACATGAAACCAGTGTTTCAAACCATGGGAATTCACTGAAAAGTAGTATTCAACTGTAAAACAGTTGAAAGACAAGTTTATATAGCTTCGCAAGTCCAGAGAAGAGTGTATAAAGTTGTTTCTACATGTGGTGAAGTCCCACAAGTAGAAAAGAAGGCCCATTATAGTAAACAGCTAGAAATCAGTAGTCATTCAGAGCAAATACTAATGAATATCACAGAATAGTGAGAGAACAAGTGTAAAAGACATCAAAATGTAAGTCTCTAGTCTAGAAAGGATGTTGTACACGGCACAAATCCTTGAAATAGAGTTGGTTCACATGAAACCAGTGTTTGAAACCAACAGAATTCACTGAAAAGTAGTATTTAACTGTAAAACAGTTGAAAGACAAGTTTACATAGTTTCGCAAGTCTAGAGAAGAGTGTATAAAGTAGTTTCTACATGTGGTGAAGTCCCACAAGTAGAAAAGAAGGCCCATTATAGGAAACAGCTAGAAATCAGTAGTAATTCAGAGGAAATACTAATGAATATCATAGCATTTTGTGAGAACAAGTGGAAAACCATCAAAATGTAAGTTTCTAGGCTAGAATGGATGTTGTACACTGAAGAAATCCTTGAAATAGAGTTAGTTCACATGAAACCAGTGTTTCAAACCATGGGAATTCACTGAAAAGTAGTATTCAACTGTAAAACAGTTGAAAGACAAGTTTATATAGATTCACAAGTTCAGAGAAGAGTATACAAAGTTGTTTCCACATGTGGCGAAGTCCCACAAGTATACCAGAAGGCCCATTATAGGACACTGCAAGAAAGCATTAGTAATTCAGAGCAAATACTAATGAATATCACAGAATAGTGAGAGAACAAGTGTAAAAGACATCAAAATGTAAGTCTCTAGTCTAGAAAGGATGTTGTACACTGCAGAACTCCTTGAAATAGAGTTAGTTCACATGAAACCAGTGTTTGAAACCACCAGAATTCACTGAAAAGTAGTATTCAACTGTAAAACAGTTGAAAGAAAAGTGTGTATAGCTTCTCACGTTCAGAGAAGAGTGTATAAAGTTGTTTCTACATGTGGTGAAGTCCCACAAGTAGAAAAGAAGGCCCATTATGGGAAACAGCTAGAAATCAGTAGTCATTCAGAGCAAATACTAATGAATATAACAGAATAGTGAGAGAACAAATGTAAAAGACATCAAAATGTAAGTCTGTAGTCTAGAAAGGATGTTTTACACAGCAGAAATCCTTGAAATAGAGTTAGTTCACATGAAACCAGTGTTTCAAACCAACTGAATTCACTGAAAAGTAGTATTTAACTGTAAAACAGTTGAAAGACAAGTTTACATAGTTTCGCAAGTCTAGAGAAGAGTGTATAAAGTAGTTTCTACATGTGGTGAAGTCCCACAAGTAGAAAAGAAGGCCCATTATAGGAAACAGCTAGAAATCAGTAGTAATTCAGAGGAAATACTAATGAATATCATAGAATTTTGTGAGAACAAGTGGAAAACCATCAAAATGTAAGTTTCTAGGCTAGAAAGGATGTTGTACACTGAAGAAATCCTTGAAATAGAGTTAGTTCACATGAAACCAGTGTTTCAAACCATGGGAATTCACTGAAAAGTAGTATTCAACTGTAAAACAGTTGACAGACAAGTTTATATAGCTTCGCAAGTCCAGAGAAGAGTGTATAAAGTTGTTTCTACATGTGGTGAAGTCCCACAAGTAGAAAAGAAGGCCCATTATAGTAAACAGCTAGAAATCAGTAGTCATTCAGAGCAAATACGAATGAATATCACAGAATAGTGAGAGAACAAGTGTAAAAGACATCAAAATGTAAGTCTCTAGTATAGAAAGGATGTTGTACACGGCACAAATCCTTGAAATAGAGTTGGTTTACATGAAACCAGTGTTTGAAACCAACAGAATTCACTGAAAAGTAGTATTTAACTGTAAAACAGTTGAAAGACAAGTTTATATAGCTTCGCAAGTCTAGAGAAGAGTGTATAAAGTAGTTTCTACATTTGGTGAAGTCCCACAAGTAGAAAAGAAGGCTCATTATAGGAAGCAACTAGAAATCAGTAGTCATTCAGAGCAAATACTAATGAATATCACAGAATAGTGAGAGAACAAGTGTAAAAGACATCAAAATGTAAGTCTCTAGTCTAGAAAGGATGTTGTACACGGCACAAATCCTTGAAATAGAGTTAGTTCACATGAAACCAGTGTTTGAAACCACCAGAATTCACTGAAAAGTAGTATTCAACTGTAAAACAGTTGAAAGACAAGTGTGTATAGCTTCTCAAGTTCAGAGAAAAGTGTGTAAAGTTGTTTCTACATGTGGTGAAGTCCCACAAGTAGAAAAGAAGGCCCATTATGGGAAACAGCTAGAAATCAGTAGTCATTCAGAGCAAATACTAATGAATATCACAGAATAGTGAGAGAACAAATGTAAAAGACATCAAAATGTAAGTCTCTAGTCTAGAAAGGATGTTGTACACTGCACAAATCCTTGAAATAGATTTAGTTCTCATGAAACCAGTGTTTCAAACCAACAGAATTCACTGAAAAGTAGTATTCAACTGTAAAACAGTTGAAAGACAAGTTTATATAGCTTCACAACTCCAGAGAAGAGTACATAAAGTTGTTTCTACATGTGGTGAAGTCCCACAAGTAGAAAAGAATGCACATTATAGGAAACAGCTAGAAATCAGTAGTCATTCAGAGCAAATACTAATGAATATCACAGAATAGTGAGAGAACAACTATAAAAGATATCAAAATGTAAGTCTCTAGTCTAGAAATGATGTTGTACACTGCAGAAATCCTTGAAATAGAGTTAGTTCACATGAAACCAGTGTTTCAAACCAACTGAATTCACTGAAAAGTAGTATTTAACTGTAAAACAGTTGAAAGACAAGTTTACATAGTTTCGCAAGTCTAGAGAAGAGTGTATAAAGTAGTTTCTACATGTGGTGAAGTCCCACAAGTAGAAAAGAAGGCCCATTATAGGAAACAGCTAGAAATCAGTAGTAATTCAGAGGAAACACTAATGAATATCATAGAATTTTGTGAGAACAAGTGGAAAACCATCAAAATGTAAGTTTCTAGGCTAGAAAGGATGTTGTACACTGAAGAAATCCTTGAAATAGAGTTAGTTCACATGAAACCAGTGTTTCAAACCATGGGAATTCACTGAAAAGTAGTATTCAACTGTAAAACAGTTGAAAGACAAGTTTATATACCTTCGCAAGTCCAGAGAAGAGTGTATAAAGTTGTTTCTACATGTGGTGAAGTCCCACAAGTAGAAAAGAAGGCCCATTATAGTAAACAGCTAGAAATCAGTAGTCATTCAGAGCAAATACTAATGAATATCACAGAATAGTGAGAGAACAAGTGTAAAAGACATCAAAATGTAAGTCTCTAGTCTAGAAAGGATGTTGTACACGGCACAAATCCTTGAAATAGAGTTGGTTCACATGAAACCAGTGTTTGAAACCAACAGAATTCACTGAAAAGTAGTATTTAACTGTAAAACAGTTGAAAGACAAGTTTACATAGTTTCGCAAGTCTAGAGAAGAGTGTATAAAGTTGTTTCTACATGTGGTGAAGTCCCACAAGTAGAAAAGAAGGCCCATTATGGGAAACAGCTAGAAATCAGTAGTCATTCAGAGCAAATACTAATGAATATAACAGAATAGTGAGAGAACAAATGTAAAAGACATCAAAATGTAAGTCTCTAGTCTAGAAAGGTTGTTGTACACGGCACAAATCCTTGAAATAGATTTAGTTCACATGAAACCAGTGTTTCAAACCAACAGAATTCACTGAAAAGTAGTATTCAACTGTAAAACAGTTGAAAGACAAGTGTGTATAGCTTCACAACTCCAGAGAAGAGTACATAAAGTTGTTTCTACATGTGGTGAAGTCCCACAAGTAGAAAAGAATGCACATTATAGGAAACAGCTAGAAATCAGTAGTCATTCAGAGCAAATACTAATGAATATCACAGAATAGTGAGAGAACAAGTGTAAAAGACATCAAAATGTAAGTCTCTAGTCTAGAAAGGATGTTGTACACTGCAGAACTCCTTGAAATAGAGTTAGTTCACATGAAACCAGTGTTTCAAACCACCGGAATTCACTGAAAAGTAGTTTTTAACTGTAAAACAGTTGAAAGACAAGTTTATATAGCTTCCCAAGTCCAGAGAAGAGTGTATAAAGTTGTTTCTACATGTGGTGAAGTCCCACATGTAGAAAAGAAGGTCCATTATAGTAAACAGCTAGAAATCAGTAGTCATTCAGAGCAAATACTAATGAATATCACAGAATAGTGAGAGAACAAGTGTAAAAGACATCAAAATGTAAGTCTCTAGTCTAGAAAGGATGTTGTACACGGCACAAATCCTTGAAATAGAGTTAGTTCACATGAAACCAGTGTTTCAAACCAACAGAATTCACTGAAAAGTAGTATTCAACTGTAAAACAGTTGAAAGACAAGTTTATATAGCTTCACAACTCCAGAGAAGAGTACATAAAGTTGTTTCTACATGTGGTGAAGTCCCACAAGTAGAAAAGAATGCACATTACAGGAATCAGCTAGAAATCAGTAGTCATTCAGAGCAAATACTAATGAATATCACAGAATAGTGAGAGAACAACTATAAAAGATATCAAAATGTAAGTCTCTAGTCTAGAAATGATGTTGTACACTGCAGAAATCCTTGAAATAGAGTTAGTTCACATGAAACCAGTGTTTCAAACCACCGGAATTCACTGAAAAGTAGTATTTAACTGTAAAACAGTTGAAAGACAAGTTTATATAGTTTCGCAAGTATAGAGAAGAGTGTATAAAGTAGTTTCTACATGTGGTGAAGTCCCACAAGTAGAAAAGAAGGCCCATTATAGGAAACAGCTAGAAATCAGTAGTAATTCAGAGGAAATACTAATGAATATCATAGAATTTTGTGAGAACAAGTGGAAAACCATCAAAATGTAAGTTTCTAGGCTAGAAAGGATGTTGTACACTGAAGAAATCCTTGAAATAGAGTTAGTTCACATGAAACCAGTGTTTCAAACCATGGGAATTCACTGAAAAGTAGTATTCAACTGTAAAACAGTTGAAAGACAAGTTTATATAGATTCACAAGTTCAGAGAAGAGTATACAAAGTTGTTTCCACATGTGGTGAAGTCCCACAAGTATACCAGAAGGCCCATTATAGGACACTGCAAGAAAGCATTAGTAATTCAGAGCAAATACTAATGAATATCACAGAATAGTGAGAGAACAAGTGTAAAAGACATCAAAATGTAAGTCTCTAGTCTAGAAAGGATGTTGTACACTGCAGAACTCCTTGAAATAGAGTTAGTTCACATGAAACCAGTGTTTGAAACCACCAGAATTCACTGAAAAGTAGTATTCAACTGTAAAACAGTTGAAAGTCAAGAGTGTATAGCTTCTCACGTTCAGAGAAGAGTGTATAAAGTTGTTTCTACATGTGGTGAAGTCCCACAAGTAGAAAAGAAGGCCCATTATGGGAAACAGCTAGAAATCAGTAGTCATTCAGAGCAAATACTAATGAATATAACAGAATAGTGAGAGAACAAATGTAAAAGACATCAAAATGTAAGTCTCTAGTCTAGAAAGGATGTTTTACACAGCAGAAATCCTTGAAATAGAGTTAGTTCACATGAAACCAGTGTTTCAAACCAACTGAATTCACTGAAAAGTAGTATTTAACTGTAAAACAGTTGAAAGACAAGTTTATATAGCTTCGCAAGTCTAGAGAAGAGTGTATAAAGTAGTTTCTACATTTGGTGAAGTCCCACAAGTAGAAAAGAAGGCTCATTATAGGAAACAACTAGAAATCAGTAGTCATTCAGAGGAATTACTAATGAATATCACAGAATAGTGAGAGAACAAGTGTAAAAGACATCAAAATGTAAGTCTCTAGTCTAGAAAGGATGTTGTACACGGCACAAATCCTTGAAATAGAGTTAGTTCACATGAAACCAGTGTTTGAAACCACCAGAATTCACTGAAAAGTAGTATTCAACTGTAAAACAGTTGAAAGACAAGTGTGTATAGCTTCTCAAGTTCAGAGAAGAGTGTATAAAGTTGTTTCTACATGTAGTGAAGTCCCACAAGTAGAAAAGAAGGCCCATTATGGGAAACAGCTAGAAATCAGTAGTCATTCAGAGCAAATACTAATGAATATAACAGAATAGTGAGAGAACAAATGTAAAAGACATCAAAATGTAAGTCTCTAGTCTAGAAAGGTTGTTTTACACAGCAGAAAATCTTGAAATAGATTTAGTTCACATGAAACCAGTGTTTCAAACCAACAGAATTCACTGAAAAGTAGTATTTAACTGTAAAACAGTTGAAAGACAAGTTTATATAGCTTTGCAAGTCCAGAGAAGAGTGTATAAAGTTGTTTCTACATGTGGTGAAGTCCCACAAGTAGAAAAGAAGGCCCATTATAGTAAACAGCTAGAAATCAGTAGTCATTCAGAGCAAATACTAATGAATATCACAGAATAGTGAGAGAACAAGTGTAAAAGACATCAAAATGTAAGTCTCTAGTCTAGAAAGGATGTTGTACACGGCACAAATCCTTGAAATAGAGTTGGTTCACATGAAACCAGTGTTTGAAACTAACAGAATTCACTGAAAAGTAGTATTTAACTATAAAACAGTTGAAAGACAAGTTTACATAGTTTCGCAAGTCTAGAGAAGAGTGTATAAAGTAGTTTCTACATGTGGTGAAGTCCCACAAGTAGAAAAGAAGGCCCATTATAGGAAACAGTTAGAAATCAGTAGTAATTCAGAGGAAATACTAATGAATATCATAGAATTTTGTGAGAACAAGTGGAAAACCATCAAAATGTAAGTTTCTAGGCTAGAAAGGATGTTGTACACTGAAGAAATCCTTGAAATAGAGTTAGTTCACATGAAACCAGTGTTTCAAACCATGGGAATTCACTGAAAAGTAGTATTCAACTGTAAAACAGTTGAAAGACAAGTTTATATAGATTCACAAGTTCAGAGAAAAGTATACAAAGTTGTTTCCACATGTGGTGAAGTCCCACAAGTATACCAGAAGGCCCATTATGGGAAACAGCTAGAAATCAGTAGTCATTCAGAGCAAATACTAATGAATATCACAGAATAGTGAGAGAACAAGTGTAAAAGACATCAAAATGTAAGTCTCTAGTCTAGAAAGGATGTTGTACACTGCAGAACTCCTTGAAATAGAGTTAGTTCACATGAAACCAGTGTTTGAAACCACCAGAATTCACTGAAAAGTAGTATTCAACTGTAAAACAGTTGAAAGACAAGTGTGTATAGCTTCTCACGTTCAGAGAAGAGTGTATAAAGTTGTTTCTACATGTGGTGAAGTCCCACAAGTAGAAAAGAAGGCCCATTATGGGAAACAGCTAGAAATCAGTAGTCATTCAGAGGAAATACTAATGAATATCACAGAATAGTGAGAGAACAAGTGTAAAAGACATCAAAATGTAAGTCTCTAGTCTAGAAAGGATGTTGTACACGGCACAAATCCTTGAAATAGAGTTAGTTCACATGAAACCAGTGTTTGAAACCACCAGAATTCATTGAAAAGTAGTATTCAACTGTAAAACAGTTGAAAGACAAGTGTGTATAGCTTCTCAAGTTCAGAGAAGAGTGTATAAAGTTGTTTCTACATGTGGTGAAGTCCCACAAGTAGAAAAGAAGGCCCATTATGGGAAACAGCTAGAAATCAGTAGTCATTCAGAGCAAATACTAATGAATATAACAGAATAGTGAGAGAACAAATGTAAAGGACATCAAAATGTAAGTCTCTAGTCTAGAAAGGATGTTGTACACTGCAGAACTCCTTGAAATAGAGTTAGTTCACATGAAACCAGTGTTTGAAACCACCAGAATTCACTGAAAAGTAGTATTCAACTGTAAAACAGTTGAAAGAAAAGTGTGTATAGCTTCTCACGTTCAGAGAAGAGTGTATAAAGTTGTTTCTACATGTGGTGAAGTCCCACAAGTAGAAAAGAAGGCCCATTATGGGAAACAGCTAGAAATCAGTAGTCATTCAGAGCAAATACTAATGAATATAACAGAATAGTGAGAGAACAAATGTAAAGGACATCAAAATGTAAGTCTCTAGTCTAGAAAGGATGTTGTACACTGCAGAACTCCTTGAAATAGAGTTAGTTCACATGAAACCAGTGTTTGAAACCACCAGAATTCACTGAAAAGTAGTATTCAACTGTAAAACAGTTGAAAGAAAAGTGTGTATAGCTTCTCACGTTCAGAGAAGAGTGTATAAAGTTGTTTCTACATGTGGTGAAGTCCCACAAGTAGAAAAGAAGGCCCATTATGGGAAACAGCTAGAAATCAGTAGTCATTCAGAGCAAATACTAATGAATATAACAGAATAGTGAGAGAACAAATGTAAAAGACATCAAAATGTAAGTCTGTAGTCTAGAAAGGATGTTTTACACAGCAGAAATCCTTGAAATAGAGTTAGTTCACATGAAACCAGTGTTTCAAACCAACTGAATTCACTGAAAAGTAGTATTTAACTGTAAAACAGTTGAAAGACAAGTTTACATAGTTTCGCAAGTCTAGAGAAGAGTGTATAAAGTAGTTTCTACATGTGGTGAAGTCCCACAAGTAGAAAAGAAGGCCCATTATAGGAAACAGCTAGAAATCAGTAGTAATTCAGAGGAAATACTAATGAATATCATAGAATTTTGTGAGAACAAGTGGAAAACCATCAAAATGTAAGTTTCTAGGCTAGAAAGGATGTTGTACACTGAAGAAATCCTTGAAATAGAGTTAGTTCACATGAAACCAGTGTTTCAAACCATGGGAATTCACTGAAAAGTAGTATTCAACTGTAAAACAGTTGACAGACAAGTTTATATAGCTTCGCAAGTCCAGAGAAGAGTGTATAAAGTTGTTTCTACATGTGGTGAAGTCCCACAAGTAGAAAAGAAGGCCCATTATAGTAAACAGCTAGAAATCAGTAGTCATTCAGAGCAAATACTAATGAATATCACAGAATAGTGAGAGAACAAGTGTAAAAGACATCAAAATGTAAGTCTCTAGTATAGAAAGGATGTTGTACACGGCACAAATCCTTGAAATAGAGTTGGTTTACATGAAACCAGTGTTTGAAACCAACAGAATTCACTGAAAAGTAGTATTTAACTGTAAAACAGTTGAAAGACAAGTTTATATAGCTTCGCAAGTCTAGAGAAGAGTGTATAAAGTAGTTTCTACATTTGGTGAAGTCCCACAAGTAGAAAAGAAGGCTCATTATAGGAAGCAACTAGAAATCAGTAGTCATTCAGAGCAAATACTAATGAATATCACAGAATAGTGAGAGAACAAGTGTAAAAGACATCAAAATGTAAGTCTCTAGTCTAGAAAGGATGTTGTACACGGCACAAATCCTTGAAATAGAGTTAGTTCACATGAAACCAGTGTTTGAAACCACCAGAATTCACTGAAAAGTAGTATTCAACTGTAAAACAGTTGAAAGACAAGTGTGTATAGCTTCTCAAGTTCAGAGAAAAGTGTGTAAAGTTGTTTCTACATGTGGTGAAGTCCCACAAGTAGAAAAGAAGGCCCATTATGGGAAACAGCTAGAAATCAGTAGTCATTCAGAGCAAATACTAATGAATATCACAGAATAGTGAGAGAACAAATGTAAAAGACATCAAAATGTAAGTCTCTAGTCTAGAAAGGATGTTGTACACTGCACAAATCCTTGAAATAGATTTAGTTCTCATGAAACCAGTGTTTCAAACCAACAGAATTCACTGAAAAGTAGTATTCAACTGTAAAACAGTTGAAAGACAAGTTTATATAGCTTCACAACTCCAGAGAAGAGTACATAAAGTTGTTTCTACATGTGGTGAAGTCCCACAAGTAGAAAAGAATGCACATTATAGGAAACAGCTAGAAATCAGTAGTCATTCAGAGCAAATACTAATGAATATCACAGAATAGTGAGAGAACAACTATAAAAGATATCAAAATGTAAGTCTCTAGTCTAGAAATGATGTTGTACACTGCAGAAATCCTTGAAATAGAGTTAGTTCACATGAAACCAGTGTTTCAAACCAACTGAATTCACTGAAAAGTAGTATTTAACTGTAAAACAGTTGAAAGACAAGTTTACATAGTTTCGCAAGTCTAGAGAAGAGTGTATAAAGTAGTTTCTACATGTGGTGAAGTCCCACAAGTAGAAAAGAAGGCCCATTATAGGAAACAGCTAGAAATCAGTAGTAATTCAGAGGAAACACTAATGAATATCATAGAATTTTGTGAGAACAAGTGGAAAACCATCAAAATGTAAGTTTCTAGGCTAGAAAGGATGTTGTACACTGAAGAAATCCTTGAAATAGAGTTAGTTCACATGAAACCAGTGTTTCAAACCATGGGAATTCACTGAAAAGTAGTATTCAACTGTAAAACAGTTGAAAGACAAGTTTATATACCTTCGCAAGTCCAGAGAAGAGTGTATAAAGTTGTTTCTACATGTGGTGAAGTCCCACAAGTAGAAAAGAAGGCCCATTATAGTAAACAGCTAGAAATCAGTAGTCATTCAGAGCAAATACTAATGAATATCACAGAATAGTGAGAGAACAAGTGTAAAAGACATCAAAATGTAAGTCTCTAGTCTAGAAAGGATGTTGTACACGGCACAAATCCTTGAAATAGAGTTGGTTCACATGAAACCAGTGTTTGAAACCAACAGAATTCACTGAAAAGTAGTATTTAACTGTAAAACAGTTGAAAGACAAGTTTACATAGTTTCGCAAGTCTAGAGAAGAGTGTATAAAGTTGTTTCTACATGTGGTGAAGTCCCACAAGTAGAAAAGAAGGCCCATTATGGGAAACAGCTAGAAATCAGTAGTCATTCAGAGCAAATACTAATGAATATAACAGAATAGTGAGAGAACAAATGTAAAAGACATCAAAATGTAAGTCTCTAGTCTAGAAAGGTTGTTGTACACGGCACAAATCCTTGAAATAGATTTAGTTCACATGAAACCAGTGTTTCAAACCAACAGAATTCACTGAAAAGTAGTATTCAACTGTAAAACAGTTGAAAGACAAGTGTGTATAGCTTCACAACTCCAGAGAAGAGTACATAAAGTTGTTTCTACATGTGGTGAAGTCCCACAAGTAGAAAAGAATGCACATTATAGGAAACAGCTAGAAATCAGTAGTCATTCAGAGCAAATACTAATGAATATCACAGAATAGTGAGAGAACAAGTGTAAAAGACATCAAAATGTAAGTCTCTAGTCTAGAAAGGATGTTGTACACTGCAGAACTCCTTGAAATAGAGTTAGTTCACATGAAACCAGTGTTTCAAACCACCGGAATTCACTGAAAAGTAGTATTTAACTGTAAAACAGTTGAAAGACAAGTTTATATAGCTTCCCAAGTCCAGAGAAGAGTGTATAAAGTTGTTTCTACATGTGGTGAAGTCCCACATGTAGAAAAGAAGGTCCATTATAGTAAACAGCTAGAAATCAGTAGTCATTCAGAGCAAATACTAATGAATATCACAGAATAGTGAGAGAACAAGTGTAAAAGACATCAAAATGTAAGTCTCTAGTCTAGAAAGGATGTTGTACACGGCACAAATCCTTGAAATAGAGTTAGTTCACATGAAACCAGTGTTTCAAACCAACAGAATTCACTGAAAAGTAGTATTCAACTGTAAAACAGTTGAAAGACAAGTTTATATAGCTTCACAACTCCAGAGAAGAGTACATAAAGTTGTTTCTACATGTGGTGAAGTCCCACAAGTAGAAAAGAATGCACATTACAGGAATCAGCTAGAAATCAGTAGTCATTCAGAGCAAATACTAATGAATATCACAGAATAGTGAGAGAACAACTATAAAAGATATCAAAATGTAAGTCTCTAGTCTAGAAATGATGTTGTACACTGCAGAAATCCTTGAAATAGAGTTAGTTCACATGAAACCAGTGTTTCAAACCACCGGAATTCACTGAAAAGTAGTATTTAACTGTAAAACAGTTGAAAGACAAGTTTATATAGTTTCGCAAGTATAGAGAAGAGTGTATAAAGTAGTTTCTACATGTGGTGAAGTCCCACAAGTAGAAAAGAAGGCCCATTATAGGAAACAGCTAGAAATCAGTAGTAATTCAGAGGAAATACTAATGAATATCATAGAATTTTGTGAGAACAAGTGGAAAACCATCAAAATGTAAGTTTCTAGGCTAGAAAGGATGTTGTACACTGAAGAAATCCTTGAAATAGAGTTAGTTCACATGAAACCAGTGTTTCAAACCATGGGAATTCACTGAAAAGTAGTATTCAACTGTAAAACAGTTGAAAGACAAGTTTATATAGATTCACAAGTTCAGAGAAGAGTATACAAAGTTGTTTCCACATGTGGTGAAGTCCCACAAGTATACCAGAAGGCCCATTATAGGACACTGCAAGAAAGCATTAGTAATTCAGAGCAAATACTAATGAATATCACAGAATAGTGAGAGAACAAGTGTAAAAGACATCAAAATGTAAGTCTCTAGTCTAGAAAGGATGTTGTACACTGCAGAACTCCTTGAAATAGAGTTAGTTCACATGAAACCAGTGTTTGAAACCACCAGAATTCACTGAAAAGTAGTATTCAACTGTAAAACAGTTGAAAGTCAAGAGTGTATAGCTTCTCACGTTCAGAGAAGAGTGTATAAAGTTGTTTCTACATGTGGTGAAGTCCCACAAGTAGAAAAGAAGGCCCATTATGGGAAACAGCTAGAAATCAGTAGTCATTCAGAGCAAATACTAATGAATATAACAGAATAGTGAGAGAACAAATGTAAAAGACATCAAAATGTAAGTCTCTAGTCTAGAAAGGATGTTTTACACAGCAGAAATCCTTGAAATAGAGTTAGTTCACATGAAACCAGTGTTTCAAACCAACTGAATTCACTGAAAAGTAGTATTTAACTGTAAAACAGTTGAAAGACAAGTTTATATAGCTTCGCAAGTCTAGAGAAGAGTGTATAAAGTAGTTTCTACATTTGGTGAAGTCCCACAAGTAGAAAAGAAGGCTCATTATAGGAAACAACTAGAAATCAGTAGTCATTCAGAGGAATTACTAATGAATATCACAGAATAGTGAGAGAACAAGTGTAAAAGACATCAAAATGTAAGTCTCTAGTCTAGAAAGGATGTTGTACACGGCACAAATCCTTGAAATAGAGTTAGTTCACATGAAACCAGTGTTTGAAACCACCAGAATTCACTGAAAAGTAGTATTCAACTGTAAAACAGTTGAAAGACAAGTGTGTATAGCTTCTCAAGTTCAGAGAAGAGTGTATAAAGTTGTTTCTACATGTAGTGAAGTCCCACAAGTAGAAAAGAAGGCCCATTATGGGAAACAGCTAGAAATCAGTAGTCATTCAGAGCAAATACTAATGAATATAACAGAATAGTGAGAGAACAAATGTAAAAGACATCAAAATGTAAGTCTCTAGTCTAGAAAGGTTGTTTTACACAGCAGAAAATCTTGAAATAGATTTAGTTCACATGAAACCAGTGTTTCAAACCAACAGAATTCACTGAAAAGTAGTATTTAACTGTAAAACAGTTGAAAGACAAGTTTATATAGCTTTGCAAGTCCAGAGAAGAGTGTATAAAGTTGTTTCTACATGTGGTGAAGTCCCACAAGTAGAAAAGAAGGCCCATTATAGTAAACAGCTAGAAATCAGTAGTCATTCAGAGCAAATACTAATGAATATCACAGAATAGTGAGAGAACAAGTGTAAAAGACATCAAAATGTAAGTCTCTAGTCTAGAAAGGATGTTGTACACGGCACAAATCCTTGAAATAGAGTTGGTTCACATGAAACCAGTGTTTGAAACTAACAGAATTCACTGAAAAGTAGTATTTAACTGTAAAACAGTTGAAAGACAAGTTTACATAGTTTCGCAAGTCTAGAGAAGAGTGTATAAAGTAGTTTCTACATGTGGTGAAGTCCCACAAGTAGAAAAGAAGGCCCATTATAGGAAACAGTTAGAAATCAGTAGTAATTCAGAGGAAATACTAATGAATATCATAGAATTTTGTGAGAACAAGTGGAAAACCATCAAAATGTAAGTTTCTAGGCTAGAAAGGATGTTGTACACTGAAGAAATCCTTGAAATAGAGTTAGTTCACATGAAACCAGTGTTTCAAACCATGGGAATTCACTGAAAAGTAGTATTCAACTGTAAAACAGTTGAAAGACAAGTTTATATAGATTCACAAGTTCAGAGAAAAGTATACAAAGTTGTTTCCACATGTGGTGAAGTCCCACAAGTATACCAGAAGGCCCATTATGGGAAACAGCTAGAAATCAGTAGTCATTCAGAGCAAATACTAATGAATATCACAGAATAGTGAGAGAACAAGTGTAAAAGACATCAAAATGTAAGTCTCTAGTCTAGAAAGGATGTTGTACACTGCAGAACTCCTTGAAATAGAGTTAGTTCACATGAAACCAGTGTTTGAAACCACCAGAATTCACTGAAAAGTAGTATTCAACTGTAAAACAGTTGAAAGACAAGTGTGTATAGCTTCTCACGTTCAGAGAAGAGTGTATAAAGTTGTTTCTACATGTGGTGAAGTCCCACAAGTAGAAAAGAAGGCCCATTATGGGAAACAGCTAGAAATCAGTAGTCATTCAGAGGAAATACTAATGAATATCACAGAATAGTGAGAGAACAAGTGTAAAAGACATCAAAATGTAAGTCTCTAGTCTAGAAAGGATGTTGTACACGGCACAAATCCTTGAAATAGAGTTAGTTCACATGAAACCAGTGTTTGAAACCACCAGAATTCATTGAAAAGTAGTATTCAACTGTAAAACAGTTGAAAGACAAGTGTGTATAGCTTCTCAAGTTCAGAGAAGAGTGTATAAAGTTGTTTCTACATGTGGTGAAGTCCCACAAGTAGAAAAGAAGGCCCATTATGGGAAACAGCTAGAAATCAGTAGTCATTCAGAGCAAATACTAATGAATATAACAGAATAGTGAGAGAACAAATGTAAAAGACATCAAAATGTAAGTCCCTAGTCTAGAAAGGTTGTTGTACACTGCACAAATCCTTGAAATAGATTTAGTTCACATGAAACCAGTGTTTCAAACCAACAGAATTCACTGAAAAGTAGTATTCAACTGTAAAACAGTTGAAAGACAAGTTTATATAGCTTCACAACTCCAGAGAAGAGTACATAAAGTTGTTTCTACATGTGGTTAAGTCCCACAAGTAGAAAAGAATGCACATTATAGGAAACAGCTAGAAATCAGTAGTCATTCATAGGAAATACTAATGAATAATACAGAATAGTGAGAGAACAAGTGTAAAAGACACCAAAATGTAAGTCTCTAGTCTGGAAAGGATGTTTTACATTGCAGAAATCCTTGAAATAGAGTTAGTTCACATGAATCCAGTGTTTTAAACCAACAGAATTCACTGAAAAGTAGTATTTAACTGTAAAACAGTTGAAAGACAAGTCTACATAGTTTCGCAAGTCTAGAGAAGAGTGTATAAAGTAGTTTCTACATGTGGTGAAGTCCCACAAGTAGAAAAGAAGGCCCATTATAGGAAACAGCTAGAAATCAGTAGTAATTCAGAGGAAATACTAATGAATATCATAGAATTTTGTGAGAACAAGTGGAAAACCATCAAAATGTAAGTTTCTAGGCTAGAAAGGATGTTGTACACTGAAGAAATCCTTGAAATAGTGTTAGTTCACATGAAACCAGTGTTTCAAACCATGGGAATTCACTGAAAAGTAGTATTCAACTGTAAAACAGTTGAAAGACAAGTTTATATAGATTCACAAGTTCAGAGAAGAGTATACAAAGTTGTTTCCACATGTGGTGAAGTCCCACAAGTATACCAGAAGGCCCATTATAGGACACTGCAAGAAAGCATTAGTAATTCAGAGCAAATACTAATGAATATCACAGAATAGTGAGAGAACAAGTGTAAAAGACATCAAAATGTAAGTCTCTAGTCTAGAAAGGATGTTGTACACTGCAGAACTCCTTGAAATAGAGTTAGTTCACATGAAACCAGTGTTTGAAACCACCAGAATTCACTGAAAAGTAGTATTCAACAGTAAAACAGTTGAAAGACAAGTGTGTATAGCTTCTCACGTTCAGAGAAGAGTGTATAAAGTTGTTTCTACATGTGGTGAAGTCCCACAAGTAGAAAAGAAGGCCCATTATGGGAAACAGCTAGAAATCAGTAGTCATTCAGAGCAAATACTAATGAATATAACAGAATAGTGAGAGAACAAATGTAAAAGACATCAAAATGTAAGTTTCTAGGCTAGAAAGGATGTTGTACACTGAAGAAATCCTTGAAATAGAGTTAGTTCACATGAAACCAGTGTTTCAAACCATGGGAATTCACTGAAAAGTAGTATTCAACTGTAAAACAGTTGAAAGACAAGTTTATATAGCTTCACAACTCCAGAGAAGAGTACATAAAGTTGTTTCTACATGTGGTGAAGTCCCACAAGTAGAAAAGAATGCACATTATAGGAAACAGCTAGAAATCAGTAGTCATTCAGAGCAAATACTAATGAATATCACAGAATAGTGAGAGAACAAGTGTAAAAGACATCAAAATGTAAGTCTCAAGTCTAGAAAGGATGTTGTACACGGCACAAATCCTTGAAATATAGTTGGTTCACATGAAACCAGTGTTTGAAACCACCAGAATTCACTGAAAAGTAGTATTCAACTGTAAAACAGTTGAAAGACAAGTGTGTATAGCTTCTCAAGTTCAGAGAAGAGTGTATAAAGTTGTTTCTACATGTGGTGAAGTCCCACAAGTAGAAAAGAAGGCCTATTATGGGAAACAGCTAGAAATCAGTAGTCATTCAGAGCAAATACTAATGAATATAACAGAATAGTGAGAGAACAAATGTAAAAGACATCAAAATGTAAGTCTCTAGTCTAGAAAGGATGTTGTACACTGCACAAATCCTTGAAATAGAGTTAGTTCACATGAAACCAGTGTTTCAAACCAACAGAATTCACTGAAAAGTAGTATTCAACTGTAAAACAGTTGAAAGACAAGTTTATATAGCTTCACAACTCCAGAGAAGAGTACATAAAGTTGTTTCTACATGTGGTGAAGTCCCACAATAGAAAAGAATGCACATTACAGGAATCAGCTAGAAATCAGTAGTCATTCAGAGCAAATACTAATGAATATCACAGAATAGTGAGAGAACAACTATAAAAGATATCAAAATGTAAGTCTCTAGTCTAGAAATGATGTTGTACACTGCAGAAATCCTTGAAATAGAGTTAGTTCACATGAAACCAGTGTTTCAAACCACCGGAATTCACTGAAAAGTAGTATTTAACTGTAAAACAGTTGAAAGACAAGTTTATATAGTTTCGCAAGTATAGAGAAGAGTGTATAAAGTAGTTTCTACATGTGGTGAAGTCCCACAAGTAGAAAAGAAGGCCCATTATAGGAAACAGCTAGAAATCAGTAGTAATTCAGAGGAAATACTAATGAATATCATAGAATTTTGTGAGAACAAGTGGAAAACCATCAAAATGTAAGTTTCTAGGCTAGAAAGGATGTTGTACACTGAAGAAATCCTTGAAATAGAGTTAGTTCACATGAAACCAGTGTTTCAAACCATGGGAATTCACTGAAATGTAGTATTCAACTGTAAAACAGTTGAAAGACAAGTTTATATAGATTCACAAGTTCAGAGAAGAGTATACAAAGTTGTTTCCACATGTGGTGAAGTCCCACAAGTATACCAGAAGGCCCATTATAGGACACTGCAAGAAAGCATTAGTAATTCAGAGCAAATACTAATGAATATCACAGAATAGTGAGAGAACAAGTGTAAAAGACATCAAAATGTAAGTCTCTAGTCTAGAAAGGATGTTGTACACTGCAGAACTCCTTGAAATAGAGTTAGTTCACATGAAACCAGTGTTTGAAACCACCAGAATTCACTGAAAAGTAGTATTCAACTGTAAAACAGTTGAAAGTCAAGAGTGTATAGCTTCTCACGTTCAGAGAAGAGTGTATAAAGTTGTTTCTACATGTGGTGAAGTCCCACAAGTAGAAAAGAAGGCCCATTATGGGAAACAGCTAGAAATCAGTAGTCATTCAGAGCAAATACTAATGAATATAACAGAATAGTGAGAGAACAAATGTAAAAGACATCAAAATGTAAGTCTCTAGTCTAGAAAGGATGTTTTACACAGCAGAAATCCTTGAAATAGAGTTAGTTCACATGAAACCAGTGTTTCAAACCAACTGAATTCACTGAAAAGTAGTATTTAACTGTAAAACAGTTGAAAGACAAGTTTATATAGCTTCGCAAGTCTAGAGAAGAGTGTATAAAGTAGTTTCTACATTTGGTGAAGTCCCACAAGTAGAAAAGAAGGCTCATTATAGGAAACAACTAGAAATCAGTAGTCATTCAGAGGAATTACTAATGAATATCACAGAATAGTGAGAGAACAAGTGTAAAAGACATCAAAATGTAAGTCTCTAGTCTAGAAAGGATGTTGTACACGGCACAAATCCTTGAAATAGAGTTAGTTCACATGAAACCAGTGTTTGAAACCACCAGAATTCACTGAAAAGTAGTATTCAACTGTAAAACAGTTGAAAGACAAGTGTGTATAGCTTCTCAAGTTCAGAGAAGAGTGTATAAAGTTGTTTCTACATGTAGTGAAGTCCCACAAGTAGAAAAGAAGGCCCATTATGGGAAACAGCTAGAAATCAGTAGTCATTCAGAGCAAATACTAATGAATATAACAGAATAGTGAGAGAACAAATGTAAAAGACATCAAAATGTAAGTCTCTAGTCTAGAAAGGTTGTTTTACACAGCAGAAAATCTTGAAATAGATTTAGTTCACATGAAACCAGTGTTTCAAACCAACAGAATTCACTGAAAAGTAGTATTTAACTGTAAAACAGTTGAAAGACAAGTTTATATAGCTTTGCAAGTCCAGAGAAGAGTGTATAAAGTTGTTTCTACATGTGGTGAAGTCCCACAAGTAGAAAAGAAGGCCCATTATAGTAAACAGCTAGAAATCAGTAGTCATTCAGAGCAAATACTAATGAATATCACAGAATAGTGAGAGAACAAGTGTAAAAGACATCAAAATGTAAGTCTCTAGTCTAGAAAGGATGTTGTACACGGCACAAATCCTTGAAATAGAGTTGGTTCACATGAAACCAGTGTTTGAAACTAACAGAATTCACTGAAAAGTAGTATTTAACTGTAAAACAGTTGAAAGACAAGTTTACATAGTTTCGCAAGTCTAGAGAAGAGTGTATAAAGTAGTTTCTACATGTGGTGAAGTCCCACAAGTAGAAAAGAAGGCCCATTATAGGAAACAGCTAGAAATCAGTAGTAATTCAGAGGAAATACTAATGAATATCATAGAATTTTGTGAGAACAAGTGGAAAACCATCAAAATGTAAGTTTCTAGGCTAGAAAGGATGTTGTACACTGAAGAAATCCTTGAAATAGAGTTAGTTCACATGAAACCAGTGTTTCAAACCATGGGAATTCACTGAAAAGTAGTATTCAACTGTAAAACAGTTGAAAGACAAGTTTATATAGATTCACAAGTTCAGAGAAAAGTATACAAAGTTGTTTCCACATGTGTTGAAGTCCCACAAGTATACCAGAAGGCCCATTATAGGACACTGCAAGAAAGCATTAGTAATTCAGAGCAAATACTAATGAATATCACAGAATAGTGAGAGAACAAGTGTAAAAGACATCAAAATGTAAGTCTCTAGTCTAGAAAGGATGTTGTACACTGCAGAACTCCTTGAAATAGAGTTAGTTCACATGAAACCAGTGTTTGAAACCACCAGAATTCACTGAAAAGTAGTATTCAACTGTAAAACAGTTGAAAGACAAGTGTGTATAGCTTCTCACGTTCAGAGAAGAGTGTATAAAGTTGTTTCTACATGTGGTGAAGTCCCACAAGTAGAAAAGAAGGCCCATTATGGGAAACAGCTAGAAATCAGTAGTCATTCAGAGGAAATACTAATGAATATCACAGAATAGTGAGAGAACAAGTGTAAAAGACATCAAAATGTAAGTCTCTAGTCTAGAAAGGATGTTGTACACGGCACAAATCCTTGAAATAGAGTTAGTTCACATGAAACCAGTGTTTGAAACCACCAGAATTCATTGAAAAGTAGTATTCAACTGTAAAACAGTTGAAAGACAAGTGTGTATAGCTTCTCAAGTTCAGAGAAGAGTGTATAAAGTTGTTTCTACATGTGGTGAAGTCCCACAAGTAGAAAAGAAGGCCCATTATGGGAAACAGCTAGAAATCAGTAGTCATTCAGAGCAAATACTAATGAATATCACAGAATAGTGAGAGAACAAATGTAAAAGACATCAAAATGTAAGTCCCTAGTCTAGAAAGGTTGTTGTACACTGCACAAATCCTTGAAATAGATTTAGTTCACATGAAACCAGTGTTTCAAACCAACAGAATTCACTGAAAAGTAGTATTCAACTGTAAAACAGTTGAAAGACAAGTTTATATAGCTTCACAACTCCAGAGAAGAGTACATAAAGTTGTTTCTACATGTGGTTAAGTCCCACAAGTAGAAAAGAATGCACATTATAGGAAACAGCTAGAAATCAGTAGTCATTCATAGGAAATACTAATGAATAATACAGAATAGTGAGAGAACAAGTGTAAAAGACACCAAAATGTAAGTCTCTAGTCTGGAAAGGATGTTTTACATTGCAGAAATCCTTGAAATAGAGTTAGTTCACATGAAACCAGTGTTTTAAACCAACAGAATTCACTGAAAAGTAGTATTTAACTGTAAAACAGTTGAAAGACAAGTCTACATAGTTTCGCAAGTCTAGAGAAGAGTGTATAAAGTAGTTTCTACATGTGGTGAAGTCCCACAAGTAGAAAAGAAGGCCCATTATAGGAAACAGCTAGAAATCAGTAGTAATTCAGAGGAAATACTAATGAATATCATAGAATTTTGTGAGAACAAGTGGAAAACCATCAAAATGTAAGTTTCTAGGCTAGAAAGGATGTTGTACACTGAAGAAATCCTTGAAATAGTGTTAGTTCACATGAAACCAGTGTTTCAAACCATGGGAATTCACTGAAAAGTAGTATTCAACTGTAAAACAGTTGAAAGACAAGTTTATATAGATTCACAAGTTCAGAGAAGAGTATACAAAGTTGTTTCCACATGTGGTGAAGTCCCACAAGTATACCAGAAGGCCCATTATAGGACACTGCAAGAAAGCATTAGTAATTCAGAGCAAATACTAATGAATATCACAGAATAGTGAGAGAACAAGTGTAAAAGACATCAAAATGTAAGTCTCTAGTCTAGAAAGGATGTTGTACACTGCAGAACTCCTTGAAATAGAGTTAGTTCACATGAAACCAGTGTTTGAAACCACCAGAATTCACTGAAAAGTAGTATTCAACAGTAAAACAGTTGAAAGACAAGTGTGTATAGCTTCTCACGTTCAGAGAAGAGTGTATAAAGTTGTTTCTACATGTGGTGAAGTCCCACAAGTAGAAAAGAAGGCCCATTATGGGAAACAGCTAGAAATCAGTAGTCATTCAGAGCAAATACTAATGAATATAACAGAATAGTGAGAGAACAAATGTAAAAGACATCAAAATGTAAGTTTCTAGGCTAGAAAGGATGTTGTACACTGAAGAAATCCTTGAAATAGAGTTAGTTCACATGAAACCAGTGTTTCAAACCATGGGAATTCACTGAAAAGTAGTATTCAACTGTAAAACAGTTGAAAGACAAGTTTATATAGCTTCACAACTCCAGAGAAGAGTACATAAAGTTGTTTCTACATGTGGTGAAGTCCCACAAGTAGAAAAGAATGCACATTATAGGAAACAGCTAGAAATCAGTAGTCATTCAGAGCAAATACTAATGAATATCACAGAATAGTGAGAGAACAAGTGTAAAAGTCATCAAAATGTAAGTCTCTAGTCTAGAAAGGATGTTGTACACTGCAGAACTCCTTGAAATAGAGTTAGTTCACATGAAACCAGTGTTTCAAACCACCGGAATTCACTGAAAAGTAGTATTTAACTGTAAAACAGTTGAAAGACAAGTTTATATAGCTTCCCAAGTCCAGAGAAGAGTGTATAAAGTTGTTTCTACATGTGGTGAAGTCCCACAAGTAGAAAAGAAGGCCCATTATAGTAAACAGCTAGAAATCAGTAGTCATTCAGAGCAAATACTAATGAATATCACAGAATAGTGAGAGAACAAGTGTAAAAGACATCAAAATGTAAGTCTCAAGTCTAGAAAGGATGTTGTACACGGCACAAATCCTTGAAATATAGTTGGTTCACATGAAACCAGTGTTTGAAACCACCAGAATTCACTGAAAAGTAGTATTCAACTGTAAAACAGTTGAAAGACAAGTGTGTATAGCTTCTCAAGTTCAGAGAAGAGTGTATAAAGTTGTTTCTACATGTGGTGAAGTCCCACAAGTAGAAAAGAAGGCCTATTATGGGAAACAGCTAGAAATCAGTAGTCATTCAGAGCAAATACTAATGAATATAACAGAATAGTGAGAGAACAAATGTAAAAGACATCAAAATGTAAGTCTCTAGTCTAGAAAGGATGTTGTACACTGCACAAATCCTTGAAATAGAGTTAGTTCACATGAAACCAGTGTTTCAAACCAACAGAATTCACTGAAAAGTAGTATTCAACTGTAAAACAGTTGAAAGACAAGTTTATATAGCTTCACAACTCCAGAGAAGAGTACATAAAGTTGTTTCTACATGTGGTGAAGTCCCACAAGTAGAAAAGAATGCACATTATAGGAAACAGCTAGAAATCAGTAGTCATTCATAGGAAATACTAATGAATAATACAGAATAGTGAGAGAACAAGTGTAAAAGACACCAAAATGTAAGTTTCTAGTCTGGAAAGGATGTTTCACACTGCAGAAATCCTTGAAATAGAGTTAGTTCACATGAAACCAGTGTTTTAAACCAACAGAATTCACTGAAAAGTAGTATTTAACTGTAAAACAGTTGAAAGACAAGTCTACATAGTTTCGCAAGTCTAGAGAAGAGGGTATAAAGTAGTTTCTACATGTGGTGAAGTCCCACAAGTAGAAAAGAAGGCCCATTATAGGAAACAGCTAGAAATCAGTAGTAATTCAGAGGAAATACTAATGAATATCATAGAATTTTGTGAGAACAAGTGGAAAACCATCAAAATGTAAGTTTCTAGGCTAGAAAGGATGTTGTACACTGAAGAAATCCTTGAAATAGAGTTAGTTCACATGAAACCAGTGTTTCAAACCATGGGAATTCACTGAAAAGTAGTATTCAACTGTAAAACAGTTGAAAGACAAGTTTATATAGATTCACAAGTTCAGAGAAGAGTATACAAAGTTGTTTCCACATGTGGTGAAGTCCCACAAGTATACCAGAAGGCCCATTATAGGACACTGCAAGAAAGCATTAGTAATTCAGAGCAAATACTAATGAATATCACAGAATAGTGAGAGAACAAGTGTAAAAGACATCAAAATGTAAGTCTCTAGTCTAGAAAAGATGTTGTACACTGCAGAACTCCTTGAAATAGAGTTAGTTCACGTGAAACCAGTGTTTGAAACCACCAGAATTCACTGAAAAGTAGTATTCAACAGTACAACAGTTGAAAGACAAGTGTGTATAGCTTCTCACGTTCAGAGAAGAGTGTATAAAGTTGTTTCTACATGTGGTGAAGTCCCACAAGTAGAAAAGAAGGCCCATTATGGGAAACAGCTAGAAATCAGTAGTCATTCAGAGCAAATACTAATGAATATAACAGAATAGTGAGAGAACAAATGTAAAAGACATCAAAATGTAAGTTTCTAGGCTAGAAAGGATGTTGTACACTGAAGAAATCCTTGAAATAGAGTTAGTTCACATGAAACCAGTGTTTCAAACCATGGGAATTCACTGAAAAGTAGTATTCAACTGTAAAACAGTTGAAAGACAAGTTTATATAGCTTCACAACTCCAGAGAAGAGTACATAAAGTTGTTTCTACATGTGGTGAAGTCCCACAAGTAGAAAAGAATGCACATTATAGGAAACAGCTAGAAATCAGTAGTCATTCAGAGCAAATACTAATGAATATCACAGAATAGTGAGAGAACAAGTGTAAAAGTCATCAAAATGTAAGTCTCTAGTCTAGAAAGGATGTTGTACACTGCAGAACTCCTTGAAATAGAGTTAGTTCACATGAAACCAGTGTTTCAAACCACCGGAATTCACTGAAAAGTAGTATTTAACTGTAAAACAGTTGAAAGACAAGTTTATATAGCTTCCCAAGTCCAGAGAAGAGTGTATAAAGTTGTTTCTACATGTTGTGAAGTCCCACAAGTAGAAAAGAAGGCCCATTATAGTAAACAGCTAGAAATCAGTAGTCATTCAGAGCAAATACTAATGAATATCACAGAATAGTGAGAGAACAAGTGTAAAAGACATCAAAATGTAAGTCTCTAGTCTAGAAAGGATGTTGTACACGGCACAAATCCTTGAAATATAGTTGGTTCACATGAAACCAGTGTTTGAAACCACCAGAATTCACTGAAAAGTAGTATTCAACTGTAAAACAGTTGAAAGACAAGTGTGTATAGCTTCTCAAGTTCAGAGAAGAGTGTATAAAGTTGTTTCTACATGTGGTGAAGTCCCACAAGTAGAAAAGAAGGCCCATTATGGGAAACAGCTAGAAATCAGTAGTCATTCAGAGCAAATACTAATGAATATAACAGAATAGTGAGAGAACAAATGTAAAAGACATCAAAATGTAAGTCTCTAGTCTAGAAAGGATGTTGTACACTGCACAAATCCTTGAAATAGAGTTAGTTCACATGAAACCAGTGTTTCAAACCAACAGAATTCACTGAAAAGTAGTATTCAACTGTAAAACAGTTGAAAGACAAGTTTATATAGCTTCACAACTCCAGAGAAGAGTCCATAAAGTTGTTTCTACATGTGGTGAAGTCCCACAAGTAGAAAAGAATGCACATTATAGGAAACAGCTAGAAATCAGTAGTCATTCATAGGAAATACTAATGAATAATACAGAATAGTGAGAGAACAAGTGTAAAAGACACCAAAATGTAAGTTTCTAGTCTGGAAAGGATGTTTCACACTGCAGAAATCCTTGAAATAGAGTTAATTCACATGAAACCAGTGTTTTAAACCAACAGAATTCACTGAAAAGTAGTATTTAACTGTAAAACAGTTGAAAGACAAGTCTACATAGTTTCGCAAGTCTAGAGAAGAGGGTATAAAGTAGTTTCTACATGTGGTGAAGTCCCACAAGTAGAAAAGAAGGCCCATTATAGGAAACAGCTAGAAATCAGTAGTAATTCAGAGGAAATACTAATGAATATCATAGAATTTTGTGAGAACAAGTGGAAAACCATCAAAATGTAAGTTTCTAGGCTAGAAAGGATGTTGTACACTGAAGAAATCCTTGAAATAGAGTTAGTTCACATGAAACCAGTGTTTCAAACCATGGGAATTCACTGAAAAGTAGTATTCAACTGTAAAACAGTTGAAAGACAAGTTTATATAGATTCACAAGTTCAGAGAAGAGTATACAAAGTTGTTTCCACATGTGGTGAAGTCCCACAAGTATACCAGAAGGCCCATTATAGGACACTGCAAGAAAGCATTAGTAATTCAGAGCAAATACTAATGAATATCACAGAATAGTGAGAGAACAAGTGTAAAAGACATCAAAATGTAAGTCTCTAGTCTAGAAAAGATGTTGTACACTGCAGAACTCCTTGAAATAGAGTTAGTTCACGTGAAACCAGTGTTTGAAACCACCAGAATTCACTGAAAAGTAGTATTCAACAGTACAACAGTTGAAAGACAAGTGTGTATAGCTTCTCACGTTCAGAGAAGAGTGTATAAAGTTGTTTCTACATGTGGTGAAGTCCCACAAGTAGAAAAGAAGGCCCATTATGGGAAACAGCTAGAAATCAGTAGTCATTCAGAGCAAATACTAATGAATATAACAGAATAGTGAGAGAACAAATGTAAAAGACATCAAAATGTAAGTTTCTAGGCTAGAAAGGATGTTGTACACTGAAGAAATCCTTGAAATAGAGTTAGTTCACATGAAACCAGTGTTTCAAACCATGGGAATTCACTGAAAAGTAGTATTCAACTGTAAAACAGTTGAAAGACAAGTTTATATAGCTTCACAACTCCAGAGAAGAGTACATAAAGTTGTTTCTACATGTGGTGAAGTCCCACAAGTAGAAAAGAATGCACATTATAGGAAACAGCTAGAAATCAGTAGTCATTCAGAGCAAATACTAATGAATATCACAGAATAGTGAGAGAACAAGTGTAAAAGTCATCAAAATGTAAGTCTCTAGTCTAGAAAGGATGTTGTACACTGCAGAACTCCTTGAAATAGAGTTAGTTCACATGAAACCAGTGTTTCAAACCACCGGAATTCACTGAAAAGTAGTATTTAACTGTAAAACAGTTGAAAGACAAGTTTATATAGCTTCCCAAGTCCAGAGAAGAGTGTATAAAGTTGTTTCTACATGTTGTGAAGTCCCACAAGTAGAAAAGAAGGCCCATTATAGTAAACAGCTAGAAATCAGTAGTCATTCAGAGCAAATACTAATGAATATCACAGAATAGTGAGAGAACAAGTGTAAAAGACATCAAAATGTAAGTCTCTAGTCTAGAAAGGATGTTGTACACGGCACAAATCCTTGAAATATAGTTGGTTCACATGAAACCAGTGTTTGAAACCACCAGAATTCACTGAAAAGTAGTATTCAACTGTAAAACAGTTGAAAGACAAGTGTGTATAGCTTCTCAAGTTCAGAGAAGAGTGTATAAAGTTGTTTCTACATGTGGTGAAGTCCCACAAGTAGAAAAGAAGGCCCATTATGGGAAACAGCTAGAAATCAGTAGTCATTCAGAGCAAATACTAATGAATATAACAGAATAGTGAGAGAACAAATGTAAAAGACATCAAAATGTAAGTCTCTAGTCTAGAAAGGATGTTGTACACTGCACAAATCCTTGAAATAGAGTTAGTTCACATGAAACCAGTGTTTCAAACCAACAGAATTCACTGAAAAGTAGTATTCAACTGTAAAACAGTTGAAAGACAAGTTTATATAGCTTCACAACTCCAGAGAAGAGTCCATAAAGTTGTTTCTACATGTGGTGAAGTCCCACAAGTAGAAAAGAATGCACATTATAGGAAACAGCTAGAAATCAGTAGTCATTCATAGGAAATACTAATGAATAATACAGAATAGTGAGAGAACAAGTGTAAAAGACACCAAAATGTAAGTTTCTAGTCTGGAAAGGATGTTTCACACTGCAGAAATCCTTGAAATAGAGTTAATTCACATGAAACCAGTGTTTTAAACCAACAGAATTCACTGAAAAGTAGTATTTAACTGTAAAACAGTTGAAAGACAAGTCTACATAGTTTCGCAAGTCTAGAGAAGAGGGTATAAAGTAGTTTCTACATGTGGTGAAGTCCCACAAGTAGAAAAGAAGGCCCATTATAGGAAACAGCTAGAAATCAGTAGTAATTCAGAGGAAATACTAATGAATATCATAGAATTTTGTGAGAACAAGTGGAAAACCATCAAAATGTAAGTTTCTAGGCTAGAAAGGATGTTGTACACTGAAGAAATCCTTGAAATAGAGTTAGTTCACATGAAACCAGTGTTTCAAACCATGGGAATTCACTGAAAAGTAGTATTCAACTGTAAAACAGTTGAAAGACAAGTTTATATAGATTCACAAGTTCAGAGAAGAGTATACAAAGTTGTTTCCACATGTGGTGAAGTCCCACAAGTATACCAGAAGGCCCATTATAGGACACTGCAAGAAAGCATTAGTAATTCAGAGCAAATACTAATGAATATCACAGAATAGTGAGAGAACAAGTGTAAAAGACATCAAAATGTAAGTCTCTAGTCTAGAAAGGATGTTGTACACTGCAGAACTCCTTGAAATAGAGTTAGTTCACATGAAACCAGTGTTTGAAACCACCAGAATTCACTGAAAAGTAGTATTCAACAGTAAAACAGTTGAAAGACAAGTGTGTATAGCTTCTCACGTTCAGAGAAGAGTGTATAAAGTTGTTTCTACATGTGGTGAAGTCCCACAAGTAGAAAAGAAGGCCCATTATGGGAAACAGCTAGAAATCAGTAGTCATTCAGAGCAAATACTAATGAATATAACAGAATAGTGAGAGAACAAATGTAAAAGACATCAAAATGTAAGTTTCTAGGCTAGAAAGGATGTTGTACACTGAAGAAATCCTTGAAATAGAGTTAGTTCACATGAAACCAGTGTTTCAAACCATGGGAATTCACTGAAAAGTAGTATTCAACTGTAAAACAGTTGAAAGACAAGTTTATATAGCTTCACAACTCCAGAGAAGAGTACATAAAGTTGTTTCTACATGTGGTGAAGTCCCACAAGTAGAAAAGAATGCACATTATAGGAAACAGCTAGAAATCAGTAGTCATTCAGAGCAAATACTAATGAATATCACAGAATAGTGAGAGAACAAGTGTAAAAGTCATCAAAATGTAAGTCTCTAGTCTAGAAAGGATGTTGTACACTGCAGAACTCCTTGAAATAGAGTTAGTTCACATGAAACCAGTGTTTTAAACCACCGGAATTCACTGAGAAGTAGTATTTAATTGTAAAACAGTTGAAAGACAAGTGTGTATAGCTTCTCAAGTTCAGAGAAGAATGTATAAAGTTGTTTCTACATGTGGTGAAGTCCCACAAGTAGAAAAGAAGGCCCATTATAGGAAACAGCTAGAAATCAGTAGAAATTCAGAGGAAATACTAATGAATATCATAGAATTTTGTGAGAACAAGTGGAAAACCATTAAAATGTAAGTTTCTAGGCTAGAAAGGATGTTGTACACTGAAGAAATCCTTGAAATAGAGTTAGTTCACATGAAACCAGTGTTTCAAACCACCGGAATTCACTGAAAAGTAGTATTTAACTGTAAAACAGTTGAAAGACAAGTTTATATAGCTTCGCAAGTCCAGAGAAGAGTGTATAAAGTTGTTTCTACATGTGGTGAAGTCCCACAAGTAGAAAAGAAGGCCCATTATAGGAAACAGCTAGAAATCAGTAGTCATTCAGAGCAAATACTAATGAATATCACAGAATAGTGAGAGAACAAGTGTAAAAGACATCAAAATGTAAGTGTCTAGTCTAGAAAGGATGTTTTACACAGCAGAAATCCTTGAAATAGAGTTAGTTCACATGAAACCAGTGTTTCAAACCAACTGAATTCACTGAAAAGTAGTATTTAACTGTAAAATAGTTGAAAGACAAGTTTATATAGCTTCGCAAGTCTAGAGAAGAGTGTATAAAGTTGTTTCTACATGTGGTGAAGTCCCACAAGTAGAAAAGAAGGCCCATTATAGGAAACAGCTAGAAATCAGTAGTCATTCAGAGCAAATACTAATGAATATCACAGAATAGTGAGAGAACAAGTGTAAAAGACATCAAAATGTAAGTCTCTAGTCTGGAAAGGATGTTGTACACGACACAAATCCTTGAAATAGAGTTGGTTCACATGAAACCAGTGTTTGAAACCAACAGAATTCACTGAAAAGTAGTATTTAACTGTAAAACAGTTGAAAGACAAGTTTACATAGTTTCGCAAGTCTAGAGAAGAGTGTATAAAGTAGTTTCTACATGTGGTGAAGTCCCACAATTAGAAAAGAAGCCCCATTATAGGAAACAGCTAGAAATCAGTAGTCATTCAGAGCAAATACTAATGAATATCACAGAATAGTGAGAGAACAAGTGTAAAAGACATCAAAATGTAAGTCTCTAGTCTAGAAATGATGTTGTACACTGCAGAAATCCTTGAAATAGAGTTAGTTCACATGAAACCAGTGTTTTAAACCACCGGAATTCACTGAAAATTAGTATTTAATTGTAAAACAGTTGGAAGACAAGTGTATATAGCTTCTCAAGTTCAGAGAAGAATGTATAAAGTTGTTTCTACATGTGGTGAAGTCCCACAAGTAGAAAAGAAAGCCCATTATAGGAAACAGCTAGAAATCAGTAGAAATTCAGAGGAAATACTAATGAATATCATAGAATTTTGTGAGAACAAGTGGAAAACCATTAAAATGTAAGTTTCTAGGCTGGAAAGGATGTTGTACACTGAAGAAATCCTTGAAATAGAGTTAGTTCACATGAAACCAGTGTTTCAAACCACCGGAATTCACTGAAAAGTAGTATTTAACTGTAAAACAGTTGAAAGACAAGTTTATATAGCTTCGCAAGTCCAGAGAAGAGTGTATAAAGTTGTTTCTACATGTGGTGAAGTCCCACAGGTAGAAAAGAAGGCCCATTATAGGAAACAGCTAGAAATCAGTAGTCATTCAGAGCAAATACTAATGAATATCACAGAATAGTGAGAGAACAAGTGTAAAAGACATCAAAATGTAAGTCTCTAGTCTAGAAAGGATGTTTTACACAGCAGAAATCCTTGAAATAGAGTTAGTTCACATGAAAGCAGTGTTTCAAACCAACTGAATTCACTGAAAAGTAGTATTTAACTGTAAAACAGTTGAAAGACAAGTTTATATAGCTTCGCAAGTCTAGAGAAGAGTGTATAAAGTTGTTTCTACATGTGGTGAAGTCCCACAAGTAGAAAAGAAGGCCCATTATAGGAAACAGCTAGAAATCAGTAGTCATTCAGAGCAAATACTAATGAATATCACAGAATAGTGAGAGAACAAGTGTAAAAGACATCAAAATGTAAGTCTCTAGTCTAGAAAGGATGTTGTACACGGCACAAATCCTTGAAATAGAGTTGGTTCACATGAAACCAGTGTTTGAAACCAACAGAATTCACTGAAAAGTAGTATTTAACTGTAAAACAGTTGAAAGACAAGTTTACATAGTTTCGCAAGTCTAGAGAAGAGTGTATAAAGTAGTTTCTACATGTGGTGAAGTCCCACAATTAGAAAAGAAGC
Source organism: Cnephaeus nilssonii (assembly GCF_951640355.1). Taxonomy (NCBI): domain Eukaryota; kingdom Metazoa; phylum Chordata; class Mammalia; order Chiroptera; family Vespertilionidae; genus Cnephaeus; species Cnephaeus nilssonii. The sequence goes on along the minus strand of NC_137076.1, from coordinate 113,414 downwards.
CCCATTATAGGAAACAGCTAGAAATCAGTAGTCATTCAGAGCAAATACTAATGAATATTACAGAATAGTGAGAGAACAAGTGTAAAAGACATCAAAATGTAAGTCTCTAGTCTAGAAAGGATGTTGTACACTGCAGAAATCCTTGAAATAGAGTTAGTTCACATGAAACCAGTGTTTTAAACCACCGGAATTCACTGAAAATTAGTATTTAATTGTAAAACAGTTGAAAGACAAGTGTATATAGCTTCTCAAGTTCAGAGAAGAATGTATAAAGTTGTTTCTACATGTGGTGAAGTCCCACAAGTAGAAAAGAAGGCCCATTATAGGAAACAGCTAGAAATCAGTAGAAATTCAGAGGAAATACTAATGAATATCATAGAATTTTGTGAGAACAAGTGGAAAACCATTAAAATGTAAGTTTCTAGGCTAGAAAGGATGTTGTACACTGAAGAAATCCTTGAAATAGAGTTAGTTCACATGAAACCAGTGTTTCAAACCACCGGAATTCACTGAAAAGTAGTATTTAACTGTAAAACAGTTGAAAGACAAGTTTATATAGCTTCGCAAGTCCAGAGAAGAGTGTATAAAGTTGTTTCTACATGTGGTGAAGTCCCACAAGTAGAAAAGAAGGCCCATTATAGGAAACAGCTAGAAATCAGTAGTCATTCAGAGCAAATACTAATGAATATCACAGAATAGTGAGAGAACAAGTGTAAAAGACATCAAAATGTAAGTCTCTAGTCTAGAAAGGATGTTTTACACAGCAGAAATCCTTGAAATAGAGTTAGTTCACATGAAACCAGTGTTTCAAACCAACTGAATTCACTGAAAAGTAGTATTTAACTGTAAAACAGTTGAAAGACAAGTTTATATAGCTTCGCAAGTCTAGAGAAGAGTGTATAAAGTTGTTTCTACATGTGGTGAAGTCCCACAAGTAGAAAAGAAGGCCCATTATAGGAAACAGCTAGAAATCAGTAGTCATTCAGAGCAAATACTAATGAATATCACAGAATAGTGAGAGAACAAGTGTAAAAGACATCAAAATGTAAGTCTCTAGTCTACAAAGGATGTTGTACACGGCACAAATCCTTGAAATAGAGTTGGTTCACATGAAACCAGTGTTTGAAACCAACAGAATTCACTGAAAAGTAGTATTTAACTGTAAAACAGTTGAAAGACAAGTTTACATAGTTTCGCAAGTCTAGAGAAGAGTGTATAAAGTAGTTTCTACATGTGGTGAAGTCCCACAAGTAGAAAAGAAGGCCCATTATGGGAAACAGCTAGAAATCAGTAGTCATTCAGAGCAAATACTAATGAATATAACAGAATAGTGAGAGAACAAATGTAAAAGACATCAAAATGTAAGTCTCTAGTCTAGAAAGGATGTTTTACACAGCAGAAATCATTGAAATAGAGTTAGTTCACATGAAACCAGTGTTTCAAACCAACAGAATTCACTGAAAAGTAGTATTCAACTGTAAAACAGTTGAAAGACAAGTTTATATAGCTTCACAACTCCAGAGAAGAGTACATAAAGTTGTTTCTACATGTGGTGAAGTCGCACAAGTAGAAAAGAAGGCCCATTATGGGAAACAGCTAGAAATCAGTAGTCATTCAGAGAAAATACTAATGAATATAACAAAATAGTGAGAGAACAAATGTAAAAGACATCAAAATGTAAGTCTCTAGTCTAGAAAGGATGTTGTACACTGCACAAATCCTTGAAATAGAGTTAGTTCACATGAAACCAGGGTTTCAATTCAACAGAATTCACTGAAAAGTAGTATTCAACTGTAAAACAGTTGAAAGACAAGTGTGTATAGCTTCTGAAGTTCAGAGAAGAGTGTGTAAAGTAGTTTCTACATGTGGTGAAGTCCCACAAGTAGAAAAGAAGGCCCATTATAGGAAACAGCTAGAAATCAGTAGTCATTCAGAGCAAATACTAATGAATATCACAGAATAGTGAGAGAACACGTGTAAAAGACATCAAAATGTAAGTCTCTAGTCTAGAAATGATGTTGTACACTGCAGAAATCCTTGAAATAGAGTTAGTTCACATGAAACCAGTGTTTTAAACCACCGGAATTCACTGAAAAGTAGTATTTAATTGTAAAACAGTTGAAAGACAAGTGTATATAGCTTCTCAAGTTCAGAGAAGAATGTATAAAGTTGTTTCTACATGTGGTGAAGTCCCACAAGTAGAAAAGAAGGCCCATTATAGGAAACAGCTAGAAATCAGTAGAAATTCAGAGGAAATACTAATGAATATCATAGAATTTTTGAGAACAAGTGGAAAACCATCAAAATGTAAGTTTCTAGGCTAGAAAGGATGTTGTACACTGAAGAAATCCTTGAAATAGAGTTAGTTCACATGAAACCAGTGTTTCAAACCATGGGAATTCACTGAAAAGTAGTATTCAACTGTAAAACAGTTGAAAGACAAGTGTATATAGCTTCTCAAGTTCAGAGAAGAATGTATAAAGTTGTTTCTACATGTGGTGAAGCCCCACAAGTAGAAAAGAAGGCCCATTATAGGAAACAGCTAGAAATCAGTAGAAATTCAGAGGAAATACTAATGAATATCATAGAATTTTGTGAGAACAAGTGGAAAACCATCAAAATGTAAGTTTCTAGGCTAGAAAGGATGTTGTGCACTTTAGAAATCCTTGAAATAGAGTTAGTTCACATGAAACCAGTGTTTCAAACCACCGGAATTCACTGAAAAGTAGTATTTAATTGTAAAACAGTTGAAAGACAAGTGTATATAGCTTCTCAAGTTCAGAGAAGAATGTATAAAGTTGTTTCTACATGTGGTGAAGTCCCACAAGTAGAAAAGAAGGCCCATTATAGGAAACAGCTAGAAATCAGTAGTCATTCAGAGCAAATACTAATGAATATCACAGAATAGTGAGAGAACAAGTGTAAAAGACATCAAAATGTAAGTGTCTAGTCTAGAAAGGATGTTTTACACAGCAGAAATCCTTGAAATAGAGTTAGTTCACATGAAACCAGTGTTTCAAACCAACTGAATTCACTGAAAAGTAGTATTTAACTGTAAAATAGTTGAAAGACAAGTTTATATAGCTTCGCAAGTCTAGAGAAGAGTGTATAAAGTTGTTTCTACATGTGGTGAAGTCCCACAAGTAGAAAAGAAGGCCCATTATAGGAAACAGCTAGAAATCAGTAGTCATTCAGAGCAAATACTAATGAATATCACAGAATAGTGAGAGAACAAGTGTAAAAGACATCAAAATGTAAGTCTCTAGTCTGGAAAGGATGTTGTACACGACACAAATCCTTGAAATAGAGTTGGTTCACATGAAACCAGTGTTTGAAACCAACAGAATTCACTGAAAAGTAGTATTTAACTGTAAAACAGTTGAAAGACAAGTTTACATAGTTTCGCAAGTCTAGAGAAGAGTGTATAAAGTAGTTTCTACATGTGGTGAAGTCCCACAATTAGAAAAGAAGCCCCATTATAGGAAACAGCTAGAAATCAGTAGTCATTCAGAGCAAATACTAATGAATATCACAGAATAGTGAGAGAACAAGTGTAAAAGACATCAAAATGTAAGTCTCTAGTCTAGAAAGGTTGTTGTACACTGCAGAAATCCTTGAAATAGAGTTACTTCACAAGAAAACAGTGTTTCAACCCACTAGAATTCACTGAAAAGTAGTATTCAACTCTAAAACAGTTGAAAGACAAGTGTATATAGCTTCTCAAGTTCAGAGAAGAGTGTATAAAGTTGTTTCTACATGTGGTGATGTCCCACAAGTAGAAAAGAAGGCCCATTATGGGAAACGGCTAGAAATCAGTAGTCATTCAGAGCAAATACTAATGAATATCACAGAATAGTGAGAGAACAAGTGTAAAAGACATCAAAATGTAAGTCTCTAGTCTAGAAAGGATGTTGTACACTGCACAAATCCTTGCAATAGAGTTAGTTCACATGAAACCGGTGTTTGAAACGACCAGAATTCACTGAAAAGTAGTATTCAACTGTAAAACAGTTGAAAGACAAGTGTATATAGCCTCTCAAGTTCAGAGAAGAGTGTATAAAGTTGTTTCTACATGTGGGGAAGTCCCACAAGTAGAAAAGAAGGCCCATTATGGGAAACAGCTAGAAATCAGTAGTCATTCAGAGCAAATACTAATGAATATCACAGAATAGTGAGAGAACAAGTGTAAAAGACATCAAAATGTAAGTCTCTAGTCTAGAAAGGATGTTGTACCCTGCAGAAATCCTTGAAATAGAGTTAGTTCACATGAAACCAGTGTTTCAAACCACCAGAATTCACTGAAAAGTAGTACTCAACTGTAAAACAGTTGAAAGACAAGTTTATATAGCTTCGTAATTCCAGAGAAGAGTGTATAAAGTTGTTTCTACATGTGGGGAAGTCCCACAAGTAGAAAAGAAGGCCCATTATGGGAAACAGCTAGAAATCAGTAGTCATTCAGAGCAAATACTAATGAATATCACAGAATAGTGATAGAACAAGTGTAAAAGACATCAAAATGTAAGTCTCTAGTCTAGAAAGGATGTTGTACCCTGCACAAATCCTTGAAATAGAGTTAGTTCACATGAAACTAGTGTTTGAAACGACCAGAATTCACTGAAAAGTAGTATTCAACTGTAAAACAGTTGAAAGGCAAGTGTATATAGCTTCTCAAGTTCAGAGAAGAGTGTATAAAGTTGTTTCTACATGTGGGGAAGTCCCACAAGTAGAAAAGAAGGCCCATTATGGGAAACAGCTAGAAATCAGTAGTCATTCAGAGCAAATACTAATGAATATCACAGAATAGTGAGAGAACAAGTGTAAAAGACATCAAAATGTAAGTCTCTAGTCTAGAAAGGTTGTTGTACACTGCAGAAATCCTTGAAATAGAGTTACTTCACAAGAAAACAGTGTTTCAACCCACTAGAATTCACTGAAGAGTAGTATTCAACTCTAAAACAGTTGAAAGACAAGTGTATATAGCTTCTCAAGTTCAGAGAAGAGTGTATAAAGTTGTTTCTACATGTGGTGATGTCCCACAAGTAGAAAAGAAGGCCCATTATGGGAAACGGCTAGAAATCAGTAGTCATTCAGAGCAAATACTAATGAATATCACAGAATAGTGAGAGAACAAGTGTAAAAGACATCAAAATGTAAGTCTCTAGTCTAGAAAGGATGTTGTACACTGCACAAATCCTTGCAATAGAGTTAGTTCACATGAAACCGGTGTTTGAAACGACCAGAATTCACTGAAAAGTAGTATTCAACTGTAAAACAGTTGAAAGACAAGTGTATATAGCTTCTCAAGTTCAGAGAAGAGTGTATAAAGTTGTTTCTACATGTGGTGATGTCCCACAAGTAGAAAAGAAGGCCCATTATGGGAAACGGCTAGAAATCAGTAGTCTTTCAGAGCAAATACTAATGAATATCACAGAATTATGAGAGAACAAGTGTAAAAGACATCAAAATGTAAGTCTCTAGTCTAGAAAGGATGTTGTACACTGCAGAAATCTTTGAAATAGAGTTAGTTCACATGAAACCAGTGTTTGAAACCACCAGAATTCACTGAGGAGTAGTATTCAACTGTAAACCAGTTGAAAGACAAGTTTATATAGCTTCGTAAGTGCAGAGAAGAGTGTATAAAGTTGTTCCTACATGTGGGGAAGTCCCACAAGTAGAAAAGAAGGCCTATTATGGGAAACAGCTAGAAATCAGTAGTCATTCAGAGCAAATACTAATGAATATCACAGAATAGTGAGAGAACAAGTGTAAAGACAACAAAATGAAAGTGTCTAGTGTAGAAAGGATGTTGTACACTGCAGAAATACTTGAAATAGAGTTAGTTCACATGAAACCAGTGTTTCAAACCACCAGAATTCACTGAAAAGTAGTATTCAACTGTAAAACAGTTGAAAGACAAGTTTATATAGCTTCGCAATTCCAGAGAAGAGAGTATAAAGTTGTTTCTACATGTGGTGAAGTCCCACAAGTAGAAAAGAAGGCCCATTATAGGAAACAGCTAGAAATCAGTAGTCATTCAGGGCAAATACTAATGAATATCAAAGAATAGTGATAGAACAAGTGTAAAAGGCATCAAATGTAAGTCTTTAGTCTAGAAAGGATGTTGTACACTGCACAAATCCTTGAAATAGAGTTAGTTCACATGAAACTGGTGTTTGAAACGACCAGAATTCACTGAAAAGTAGTATTCAACTGCAAAACAGTTGAAAGACACGTGTATATAGCTTCTCAAGTTCAGAGAAGAGTGTGTAAAGTTGTTTCTACATGTGGTGAAGTCCCACAAGTAGAAAAGAAGGCCCATTATGGGAAACAGCTGGAAATCAGTAGTCATTCAGAGCAAATACTAATGAATATCACAGAATAGTGAGAGAACAAATGTAAAAGACTTCAAAATGTAAGTCTCTAGTCTAGAAAGGTTGTTGTACCCTGCAGAAATCCTTGAAATAGAGTTAGTTCACATGAAACCAGTGTTTCAAACCACCAGAATTCACTGAAAAGTAGTACTCAACTGTAAAACTGTTGAAAGACAAGTTTATATAGCTTCGAAATTCGAGAGAAGAGTGTATAAAGTTGTTTCTACATGTTGTGAAGTCCCACAAGTAGAAAAGAAGGCCCATTATGGGAAACAGCTAGAAATCAGTAGTCATTCAGAGCAAATACTAATGAATATCACAGAATAGTGATAGAACAAGTGTAAAAGGCATCAAATGTAAGTCTTTAGTCTAGAAAGGATATTGTACACTGCACAAATCCTTGAAATAGAGTTAGTTCACATGAAACTAGTGTTTGAAACGACCAGAATTCACTGAAAAGTTTTATTCAACTGAAAAACAGTTGAAAGGCAAGTGTATATAGCTTCTCAAGTTCAGAGAAGAGTGTATGAAGTTGTTTCTACATGTGGTGAAGTCCCACAAGTAGAAAAGAAGGCCCATTATGGGAAACAGCTAGAAATCAGTAGTCATTCAGAGCAAATACTAATGAATATCACAGAATAGTGAGAGAACAAGTGTAAAAGACATTAAAATGTAAGTTTCTAGTCTAGAAAGGATGCAATACACTGCAGAATTCCTTGAAATAAAGTTACTTCACAAGAAAACAGTGTTTCAACCCACTAGAATTCACTGAAAAGTAGTATTCAACTGTAAAACAGTTGAAAGACAAGTTTATATAGCTTCGCAAGTCTAGAGAAGAGTGTATAAAGTTGTTTCTACATGTGGTGAAGTCCCACAAGTAGAAAAGAAGGCCCATTATAGGAAACAGCTAGAAATCAGTAGTCATTCAGAGCAAATACTAATGAATATCACAGAATAGTGAGAGAACAAGTGTAAAAGACATCAAAATGTAAGTCTCTAGTCTGGAAAGGATGTTGTACACGACACAAATCCTTGAAATAGAGTTGGTTCACATGAAACCAGTGTTTGAAACCAACAGAATTCACTGAAAAGTAGTATTTAACTGTAAAACAGTTGAAAGACAAGTTTACATAGTTTCGCAAGTCTAGAGAAGAGTGTATAAAGTAGTTTCTACATGTGGTGAAGTCCCACAATTAGAAAAGAAGCCCCATTATAGGAAACAGCTAGAAATCAGTAGTCATTCAGAGCAAATACTAATGAATATCACAGAATAGTGAGAGAACAAGTGTAAAAGACATCAAAATGTAAGTCTCTAGTTTAGAAAGGTTGTTGTACACTGCAGAAATCCTTGAAATAGAGTTACTTCACAAGAAAACAGTGTTTCAACCCACTAGAATTCACTGAAAAGTAGTATTCAACTCTAAAACAGTTGAAAGACAAGTGTATATAGCTTCTCAAGTTCAGAGAAGAGTGTATAAAGTTGTTTCTACATGTGGTGATGTCCCACAAGTAGAAAAGAAGGCCCATTATGGGAAACGGCTAGAAATCAGTAGTCATTCAGAGCAAATACTAATGAATATCACAGAATAGTGAGAGAACAAGTGTAAAAGACATCAAAATGTAAGTCTCTAGTCTAGAAAGGATGTTGTACACTGCACAAATCCTTGCAATAGAGTTAGTTCACATGAAACCGGTGTTTGAAACGACCAGAATTCACTGAAAAGTAGTATTCAACTGTAAAACAGTTGAAAGACAAGTGTATATAGCCTCTCAAGTTCAGAGAAGAGTGTATAAAGTTGTTTCTACATGTGGGGAAGTCCCACAAGTAGAAAAGAAGGCCCATTATGGGAAACAGCTAGAAATCAGTAGTCATTCAGAGCAAATACTAATGAATATCACAGAATAGTGAGAGAACAAGTGTAAAAGACATCAAAATGTAAGTCTCTAGTCTAGAAAGGATGTTGTACCCTGCAGAAATCCTTGAAATAGAGTTAGTTCACATGAAACCAGTGTTTCAAACCACCAGAATTCACTGAAAAGTAGTACTCAACTGTAAAACAGTTGAAAGACAAGTTTATATAGCTTCGTAATTCCAGAGAAGAGTGTATAAAGTTGTTTCTACATGTGGGGAAGTCCCACAAGTAGAAAAGAAGGCCCATTATGGGAAACAGCTAGAAATCAGTAGTCATTCAGAGCAAATACTAATGAATATCACAGAATAGTGATAGAACAAGTGTAAAAGACATCAAAATGTAAGTCTCTAGTCTAGAAAGGATGTTGTACCCTGCACAAATCCTTGAAATAGAGTTAGTTCACATGAAACTAGTGTTTGAAACGACCAGAATTCACTGAAAAGTAGTATTCAACTGTAAAACAGTTGAAAGGCAAGTGTATATAGCTTCTCAAGTTCAGAGAAGAGTGTATAAAGTTGTTTCTACATGTGGGGAAGTCCCACAAGTAGAAAAGAAGGCCCATTATGGGAAACAGCTAGAAATCAGTAGTCATTCAGAGCAAATACTAATGAATATCACAGAATAGTGAGAGAACAAGTGTAAAAGACATCAAAATGTAAGTCTCTAGTCTAGAAAGGTTGTTGTACACTGCAGAAATCCTTGAAATAGAGTTACTTCACAAGAAAACAGTGTTTCAACCCACTAGAATTCACTGAAGAGTAGTATTCAACTCTAAAACAGTTGAAAGACAAGTGTATATAGCTTCTCAAGTTCAGAGAAGAGTGTATAAAGTTGTTTCTACATGTGGTGATGTCCCACAAGTAGAAAAGAAGGCCCATTATGGGAAACGGCTAGAAATCAGTAGTCATTCAGAGCAAATACTAATGAATATCACAGAATAGTGAGAGAACAAGTGTAAAAGACATCAAAATGTAAGTCTCTAGTCTAGAAAGGATGTTGTACACTGCACAAATCCTTGCAATAGAGTTAGTTCACATGAAACCGGTGTTTGAAACGACCAGAATTCACTGAAAAGTAGTATTCAACTGTAAAACAGTTGAAAGACAAGTGTATATAGCTTCTCAAGTTCAGAGAAGAGTGTATAAAGTTGTTTCTACATGTGGTGATGTCCCACAAGTAGAAAAGAAGGCCCATTATGGGAAACGGCTAGAAATCAGTAGTCTTTCAGAGCAAATACTAATGAATATCACAGAATTATGAGAGAACAAGTGTAAAAGACATCAAAATGTAAGTCTCTAGTCTAGAAAGGATGTTGTACACTGCAGAAATCTTTGAAATAGAGTTAGTTCACATGAAACCAGTGTTTGAAACCACCAGAATGCACTGAGGAGTAGTATTCAACTGTAAACCAGTTGAAAGACAAGTTTATATAGCTTCGTAAGTGCAGAGAAGAGTGTATAAAGTTGTTCCTACATGTGGGGAAGTCCCACAAGTAGAAAAGAAGGCCTATTATGGGAAACAGCTAGAAATCAGTAGTCATTCAGAGCAAATACTAATGAATATCACAGAATAGTGAGAGAACAAGTGTAAAGACAACAAAATGAAAGTGTCTAGTGTAGAAAGGATGTTGTACACTGCAGAAATACTTGAAATAGAGTTAGTTCACATGAAACCAGTGTTTCAAACCACCAGAATTCACTGAAAAGTAGTATTCAACTGTAAAACAGTTGAAAGACAAGTTTATATAGCTTCGCAATTCCAGAGAAGAGAGTATAAAGTTGTTTCTACATGTGGTGAAGTCCCACAAGTAGAAAAGAAGGCCCATTATAGGAAACAGCTAGAAATCAGTAGTCATTCAGGGCAAATACTAATGAATATCAAAGAATAGTGATAGAACAAGTGTAAAAGGCATCAAATGTAAGTCTTTAGTCTAGAAAGGATGTTGTACACTGCACAAATCCTTGAAATAGAGTTAGTTCACATGAAACTGGTGTTTGAAACGACCAGAATTCACTGAAAAGTAGTATTCAACTGCAAAACAGTTGAAAGACACGTGTATATAGCTTCTCAAGTTCAGAGAAGAGTGTGTAAAGTTGTTTCTACATGTGGTGAAGTCCCACAAGTAGAAAAGAAGGCCCATTATGGGAAACAGCTGGAAATCAGTAGTCATTCAGAGCAAATACTAATGAATATCACAGAATAGTGAGAGAACAAATGTAAAAGACATCAAAATGTAAGTCTCTAGTCTAGAAAGGTTGTTGTACCCTGCAGAAATCCTTGAAATAGAGTTAGTTCACATGAAACCAGTGTTTCAAACCACCAGAATTCACTGAAAAGTAGTACTCAACTGTAAAACTGTTGAAAGACAAGTTTATATAGCTTCGAAATTCGAGAGAAGAGTGTATAAAGTTGTTTCTACATGTTGTGAAGTCCCACAAGTAGAAAAGAAGGCCCATTATGGGAAACAGCTAGAAATCAGTAGTCATTCAGAGCAAATACTAATGAATATCACAGAATAGTGATAGAACAAGTGTAAAAGGCATCAAATGTAAGTCTTTAGTCTAGAAAGGATATTGTACACTGCACAAATCCTTGAAATAGAGTTAGTTCACATGAAACTAGTGTTTGAAACGACCAGAATTCACTGAAAAGTTTTATTCAACTGAAAAACAGTTGAAAGGCAAGTGTATATAGCTTCTCAAGTTCAGAGAAGAGTGTATGAAGTTGTTTCTACATGTGGTGAAGTCCCACAAGTAGAAAAGAAGGCCCATTATGGGAAACAGCTAGAAATCAGTAGTCATTCAGAGCAAATACTAATGAATATCACAGAATAGTGAGAGAACAAGTGTAAAAGACATTAAAATGTAAGTTTCTAGTCTAGAAAGGATGCAATACACTGCAGAATTCCTTGAAATAAAGTTACTTCACAAGAAAACAGTGTTTCAACCCACTAGAATTCACTGAAAAGTAGTATTCAACTGTAAAACAGTTGAAAGACAAGTGTATATAGCTTCTCAAGTTCAGAGAAGAGTGTATAAAGTTGTTTCTACATGTGGTGATGTCCCACAAGTAGAAAAGAAGGCCCATTATGGGAAACGGCTAGAAATCAGTAGTCATTCAGAGCAAATACTAATGAATATCACAGAATAGTGAGAGAACAAGTGTAAAAGACATCAAAATGTAAGTCTCTAGTCTAGAAAGGATGTTGTACCCTGCAGAAATCCTTGAAATAGAGTTAGTTCACATGAAACCAGTGTTTCAAACCACCAGAATTCACTGAAAAGTAGTACTCAACTGTAAAACAGTTGAAAGACAAGTTTATATAGCTTCGTAATTCCAGAGAAGAGTGTATAAAGTTGTTTCTACATGTGGGGAAGTCCCACAAGTAGAAAAGAAGGCCCATTATGGGAAACAGCTAGAAATCAGTAGTCATTCAGAGCAAATACTAATGAATATCACAGAATAGTGATAGAACAAGTGTAAAAGGCATCAAATGTAAGTCTTTAGTCTAGAAAGGATGTTGTACACTGCACAAATCCTTGAAATAGAGTTAGTTCACATGAAACTAGTGTTTGAAACCACCAGAATTCACTGTAAAGTAGTATTCAACTGTAAAACAGTTGAAAGACAAGTGTATATAGCTTCGTAAGTCCAGAGAAGAGTGTATAAAGTTGTTTCTACATGTGGGGAAGTCCCACAAGTAGAAAAGAAGGCCCATTATGGGAAACAGCTAGAAATCAGTAGTCATTCAGGGCAAATACTAATGAATATCACAGAATAGTGAGAGAAGAAGTGTAAAAGACATCAAAATGTAAGTCTCTAGTCTAGAAAGGTTGTTGTACACTGCAGAAATCCTTGAAATAGAGTTACTTCACAAGAAAACAGTGTTTCAACCCACTAGAATTCACTGAAAAGTAGTATTCAACTCTAAAACAGTTGAAAGACAAGTGTATATAGCTTCTCAAGTTCAGAGAAGAGTGTATAAAGTTGTTTCTACATGTGGTGATGTCCCACAAGTAGAAAAGAAGGCCCATTATGGGAAACGGCTAGAAATCAGTAGTCATTCAGAGCAAATACTAATGAATATCACAGAATAGTGAGAGAACAAGTGTAAAAGACATCAAAATGTAAGTCTCTAGTCTAGAAAGGATGTTGTACACTGCACAAATCCTTGCAATAGAGTTAGTTCACATGAAACCGGTGTTTGAAACGACCAGAATTCACTGAAAAGTAGTATTCAACTGTAAAACAGTTGAAAGACAAGTGTATATAGCCTCTCAAGTTCAGAGAAGAGTGTATAAAGTTGTTTCTACATGTGGGGAAGTCCCACAAGTAGAAAAGAAGGCCCATTATGGGAAACAGCTAGAAATCAGTAGTCATTCAGAGCAAATACTAATGAATATCACAGAATAGTGATAGAACAAGTGTAAAAGACATCAAAATGTAAGTCTCTAGTCTAGAAAGGATGTTGTACCCTGCACAAATCCTTGAAATAGAGTTAGTTCACATGAAACTAGTGTTTGAAACGACCAGAATTCACTGAAAAGTAGTATTCAACTGTAAAACAGTTGAAAGGCAAGTGTATATAGCTTCTCAAGTTCAGAGAAGAGTGTATAAAGTTGTTTCTACATGTGGGGAAGTCCCACAAGTAGAAAAGAAGGCCCATTATGGGAAACAGCTAGAAATCAGTAGTCATTCAGAGCAAATACTAATGAATATCACAGAATAGTGAGAGAACAAGTGTAAAAGACATCAAAATGTAAGTCTCTAGTCTAGAAAGGTTGTTGTACACTGCAGAAATCCTTGAAATAGAGTTACTTCACAAGAAAACAGTGTTTCAACCCACTAGAATTCACTGAAGAGTAGTATTCAACTCTAAAACAGTTGAAAGACAAGTGTATATAGCTTCTCAAGTTCAGAGAAGAGTGTATAAAGTTGTTTCTACATGTGGTGATGTCCCACAAGTAGAAAAGAAGGCCCATTATGGGAAACGGCTAGAAATCAGTAGTCATTCAGAGCAAATACTAATGAATATCACAGAATAGTGAGAGAACAAGTGTAAAAGACATCAAAATGTAAGTCTCTAGTCTAGAAAGGATGTTGTACACTGCACAAATCCTTGCAATAGAGTTAGTTCACATGAAACCGGTGTTTGAAACGACCAGAATTCACTGAAAAGTAGTATTCAACTGTAAAACAGTTGAAAGACAAGTGTATATAGCTTCTCAAGTTCAGAGAAGAGTGTATAAAGTTGTTTCTACATGTGGTGATGTCCCACAAGTAGAAAAGAAGGCCCATTATGGGAAACGGCTAGAAATCAGTAGTCTTTCAGAGCAAATACTAATGAATATCACAGAATTATGAGAGAACAAGTGTAAAAGACATCAAAATGTAAGTCTCTAGTCTAGAAAGGATGTTGTACACTGCAGAAATCTTTGAAATAGAGTTAGTTCACATGAAACCAGTGTTTGAAACCACCAGAATTCACTGAGGAGTAGTATTCAACTGTAAACCAGTTGAAAGACAAGTTTATATAGCTTCGTAAGTGCAGAGAAGAGTGTATAAAGTTGTTCCTACATGTGGGGAAGTCCCACAAGTAGAAAAGAAGGCCTATTATGGGAAACAGCTAGAAATCAGTAGTCATTCAGAGCAAATACTAATGAATATCACAGAATAGTGAGAGAACAAGTGTAAAGACAACAAAATGAAAGTGTCTAGTGTAGAAAGGATGTTGTACACTGCAGAAATACTTGAAATAGAGTTAGTTCACATGAAACCAGTGTTTCAAACCACCAGAATTCACTGAAAAGTAGTATTCAACTGTAAAACAGTTGAAAGACAAGTTTATATAGCTTCGCAATTCCAGAGAAGAGAGTATAAAGTTGTTTCTACATGTGGTGAAGTCCCACAAGTAGAAAAGAAGGCCCATTATAGGAAACAGCTAGAAATCAGTAGTCATTCAGGGCAAATACTAATGAATATCAAAGAATAGTGATAGAACAAGTGTAAAAGGCATCAAATGTAAGTCTTTAGTCTAGAAAGGATGTTGTACACTGCACAAATCCTTGAAATAGAGTTAGTTCACATGAAACTGGTGTTTGAAACGACCAGAATTCACTGAAAAGTAGTATTCAACTGCAAAACAGTTGAAAGACACGTGTATATAGCTTCTCAAGTTCAGAGAAGAGTGTGTAAAGTTGTTTCTACATGTGGTGAAGTCCCACAAGTAGAAAAGAAGGCCCATTATGGGAAACAGCTGGAAATCAGTAGTCATTCAGAGCAAATACTAATGAATATCACAGAATAGTGAGAGAACAAATGTAAAAGACATCAAAATGTAAGTCTCTAGTCTAGAAAGGTTGTTGTACCCTGCAGAAATCCTTGAAATAGAGTTAGTTCACATGAAACCAGTGTTTCAAACCACCAGAATTCACTGAAAAGTAGTACTCAACTGTAAAACTGTTGAAAGACAAGTTTATATAGCTTCGAAATTCGAGAGAAGAGTGTATAAAGTTGTTTCTACATGTTGTGAAGTCCCACAAGTAGAAAAGAAGGCCCATTATGGGAAACAGCTAGAAATCAGTAGTCATTCAGAGCAAATACTAATGAATATCACAGAATAGTGATAGAACAAGTGTAAAAGGCATCAAATGTAAGTCTTTAGTCTAGAAAGGATATTGTACACTGCACAAATCCTTGAAATAGAGTTAGTTCACATGAAACTAGTGTTTGAAACGACCAGAATTCACTGAAAAGTTTTATTCAACTGAAAAACAGTTGAAAGGCAAGTGTATATAGCTTCTCAAGTTCAGAGAAGAGTGTATGAAGTTGTTTCTACATGTGGTGAAGTCCCACAAGTAGAAAAGAAGGCCCATTATGGGAAACAGCTAGAAATCAGTAGTCATTCAGAGCAAATACTAATGAATATCACAGAATAGTGAGAGAACAAGTGTAAAAGACATTAAAATGTAAGTTTCTAGTCTAGAAAGGATGCAATACACTGCAGAATTCCTTGAAATAAAGTTACTTCACAAGAAAACAGTGTTTCAACCCACTAGAATTCACTGAAAAGTAGTATTCAACTGTAAAACAGTTGAAAGACAAGTGTATATAGCTTCTCAAGTTCAGAGAAGAGTGTATAAAGTTGTTTCTACATGTGGTGATGTCCCACAAGTAGAAAAGAAGGCCCATTATGGGAAACGGCTAGAAATCAGTAGTCATTCAGAGCAAATACTAATGAATATCACAGAATAGTGAGAGAACAAGTGTAAAAGACATCAAAATGTAAGTCTCTAGTCTAGAAAGGTTGTTGTACACTGCAGAAATCCTTGAAATAGAGTTACTTCACAAGAAAACAGTGTTTCAACCCACTAGAATCACTGAAAAGTAGTATTCAACTGTAAAACAGTTGAAAGACAAGTGTATATAGCTTCTCAAGTTCAGAGAAGAGTGTATAAAGTTGTTTCTACATGTGGTGATGTCCCACAAGTAGAAAAGAAGGCCCATTATGGGAAACGGCTAGAAATCAGTAGTCATTCAGAGCAAATACTAATGAATATCACAGAATAGTGAGAGAACAAGTGTAAAAGACATCAAAATGTAAGTCTCTAGTCTAGAAAGGATGTTGTACACTGCACAAATCCTTGCAATAGAGTTAGTTCACATGAAACCGGTGTTTGAAATGACCAGAATTCACTGAAAAGTAGTATTCAACCGTAAAACAGTTGAAAGACAAGTGTATATAGCTTCTCAAGTTCAGAGAAGAGTGTATAAAGTTGTTTCTACATGTGGGGAAGTCCCACAAGTAGAAAAGAAGGCCCATTATGGGAAACAGCTAGAAATCAGTAGTCATTCAGAGCAAATACTAATGAATATCACAGAATAGTGAGAGAACAAGTGTAAAAGACATCAAAATGTAAGTCTCTAGTCTAGAAAGGATGTTGTACCCTGCAGAAATCCTTGAAATAGAGTTAGTTCACATGAAACCAGTGTTTCAAACCACCAGAATTCACTGAGGAGTAGTACTCAACTGTAAAACAGTTGAAAGACAAGTTTATATAGCTTCGTAATTCCAGAGAAGAGTGTATAAAGTTGTTTCTACATGTGGGGAAGTCCCACAAGTAGAAAAGAAGGCCCATTATGGGAAACAGCTAGAAATCAGTAGTCATTCAGAGCAAATACTAATGAATATCACAGAATAGTGATAGAACAAGTGTAAAAGGCATCAAATGTAAGTCTTTAGTCTAGAAAGGATGTTGTACACTGCACAAATCCTTGAAATAGAGTTAGTTCACATGAAACTAGTGTTTGAAACGACCAGAATTCACTGAAAAGTAGTATTCAACTGTAAAACAGTTGAAAGGCAAGTGTATATAGCTTCTCAAGTTCAGAGAAGAGTGTATAAAGTTGTTTCTACATGTGGTGAAGTCCCACAAGTAGAAAAGAAGGCCCATTATGGGAATCAGCTAGAAATCAGTAGTCATTCAGAGCAAATACTAATGAATATCACAGAATAGTGAGAGAACAAGTGTAAAAGACATCAAAATGTAAGTCTCTAGTCTAGAAAGGTTGTTGTACACTGCAGAAATCCTTGAAATAGAGTTACTTCACAAGAAAACAGTGTTTCAACCCACTAGAATTCACTGAAAAGTAATATTCAACTCTAAAACAGTTGAAAGACAAGTGTATATAGCTTCTCAAGTTCAGAGAAGAGTGTATAAAGTTGTTTCTACATGTGGTGATTTCCCACAAGTAGAAAAGAAGGCCCATTATGGGAAATGGCTAGAAATCAGTAGTCATTCAGAGTAAATACTAATGAATATCACAGAATAGTGAGAGAACAAGTGTAAAAGACATCAAAATGTAAGTCTCTAGTCTAGAAAGGATGTTGTACACTGCACAAATCCTTGAAATAGAGTTAGTTCACATGAAACCAGTGTTTGAAACCACCAGAATTCACTGTAAAGTAGTATTCAACTGTAAAACAGTTGAAAGACAAGTGTATATAGCTTCGTAAGTCCAGAGAAGTGTGTATAAAGTTGTTTCTACATGTGGGGAAGTCCCACAAGTAGAAAAGAAGGCCCATTATGGGAAACAGCTAGAAATCAGTAGTCATTCAGGGCAAATACTAATGAATATCACAGAATAGTGAGAGAACAAGTGTAAAAGACATCAAAATGTAAGTCTCTAGTCTAGAAAGGTTGTTGTACAATGGAGAAATCCTTGAAATAGAGTTACTTCACAAGAAAACAGTGTTTCAACCCACTAGAATTCACTGAAAAGTAGTATTCAACTGTAAAACAGTTGAAAGACAAGTGTATATAGCTTCTCAAGTTCAGAGAAGATTGTATAAAGTTGTTTCTACATGTGGTGATGTCCCACAAGTAGAAAAGAAGGCCCATTATGGGAAACGGCTAGAAATCAGTAGTCATTCAGAGCAAATACTAATGAATATCACAGAATAGTGAGAGAACAAGTGTAAAAGACATCAAAATGTAAGTCTCTAGTCTAGAAAGGATGTTGTACACTGCACAAATCCTTGCAATAGAGTTAGTTCACATGAAACCGGTGTTTGAAACGACCACAATTCACTGAAAAGTAGTATTCAACTGTAAAACAGTTGAAAGACAAGTGTATATAGCTTCTCAAGTTCAGAGAAGAGTGTATAAAGTTGTTTCTACATGTGGTGATGTCCCACAAGTAGAAAAGAAGGCCCATTATGGGAAACGGCTAGAAATCAGTAGTCATTCAGAGCAAATACTAATGAATATCACAGAATTATGAGAGAACAAGTGTAAAAGACATCAAAATGTAAGTCTCTAGTCTAGAAAGGATGTTGTACACTGCAGAAATCTTTGAAATAGAGTTAGTTCACATGAAACCAGTGTTTGAAACCACCAGAATTCACTGAGGAGTAGTATTCAACTGTAAAACAGTTGAAAGACAAGTTTATATAGCTTCGTAAGTGCAGAGAAGAGTGTATAAAGTTGTTCCTACATGTGGGGAAGTCCCACAAGTAGAAAAGAAGGCCTATTATGGGAAACAGCTAGAAATCAGTAGTCATTCAGAGCAAATACTAATGAATATCACAGAATAGTGAGAGAACAAGTGTAAAGACATCAAAATGAAAGTGTCTAGTCTAGAAAGGATGTTGTACACTGCAGAAATACTTGAAATAGAGTTAGTTCACATGAAACCAGTGTTTCAAACCACCAGAATTCACTGAAAAGTAGTATTCAACTGTAAAACAGTTGAAAGACAAGTTTATATAGCTTCGCAATTCCAGAGAAGAGAGTATAAAGTTGTTTCTACATGTGGTGAAGTCCCACAAGTAGAAAAGAAGGCCCATTATAGGAAACAGCTAGAAATCAGTAGTCATTCAGGGCAAATACTAATGAATATCACAGAATAGTGATAGAACAAGTGTAAAAGGCATCAAATGTAAGTCTTTAGTCTAGAAAGGATGTTGTACACTGCACAAATCCTTGAAATAGAGTTAGTTCACATGAAACTAGTGTTTGAAACGACCAGAATTCACTGAAAAGTAGTATTCAACTGCAAAACAGTTGAAAGACACGTGTATATAGCTTCTCAAGTTCAGAGAAGAGTGTGTAAAGTTGTTTCTACATGTGGTGAAGTCCCACAAGTAGAAAAGAAGGCCCATTATGGGAAACAGCTGGAAATCAGTAGTCATTCAGAGCAAATACTAATGAATATCACAGAATAGTGAGAGAACAAGTGTAAAAGACAACAAAATGTAAGTCTCTATTCTAGAAAGGTTGTTGTACACTGCAGAAATCCTTGAAATAGAGTTAGTTCACAAGAAAACAGTGTTTCAACCCACTAGAATTCACTGAAAAGTAGTATTCAACTGTAAAACAGTTGAAAGACAAGTGTATATAGCTTCTCAAGTTCAGAGAAGAGTGTATAAAGTTGTTTCTACATGTGGTGATGTCCCACAAGTAGAAAAGAAGGCCCATTATGGGAAACGGCTAGAAATCAGTAGTCATTCAGAGCAAATACTAATGAATATCACAGAATAGTGAGAGAACAAGTGTAAAAGACATCAAAATGTAAGTCTCTAGTCTAGAAAGGATGTTGTACACTGCACAAATCCTTGAAATAGAGTTATTTCACATGAAACCAGTGTTTGAAAAGACCAGAATTCACTGAAAAGTAGTATTCAACTGTAAAACAGTTGAAAGACAAGTGTATATAGCTTCTCAAGTTCAGAGAAGAGTGTATAAAGTTGTTTCTACATGTGGTGATGTCCCACAAGTAGAAAAGAAGGCCCATTATGGGAAACGGCTAGAAATCAGTAGTCATTCAGAGCAAATACTAATGAATATCACAGAATTATGAGAGAACAGGTGTAAAAGACATCAAAATGTAAGTCTCTAGTCTAGAAAGGATGTTGTACACTGCAGAAATCCTTGAAATAGAGTTAGTTCACATGAAACCAGTGTTTGAAACCACCAGAATTCACTGAGGAGTAGTATTCAACTGTAAAACAGTTGAAAGACAAGTGTATATAGCTTCTCAAGTTCAGAGAAGAGTGTATAAAGTTGTTTCTACATGTGGTGATGTCCCACATGTAGAAAAGAAGGCCCATTATGGGAAACGGCTAGAAATCAGTAGTCATTCAGAGCAAATACTAATGAATATCACAGAATAGTGAGAGAACAAGTGTAAAAGCCATCAAAATGTAAGTCTCTAGTCTAGAAAGGATGTTGTACACTGCACAAATCCTTGAAATAGAGTTAGTTCACATGAAACCAGTGTTTGAAACGACCAGAATTCACTGAAAAGTAGTATTCAACTGAAAAACAGTTGAAAGGCAAGTGTATATAGCTTCTCAAGTTCAGAGAAGAGTGTATAAAGTTGTTTCTACATGTGGTGATGTCCCACAAGTAGAAAAGGAGGCCCATTATGGGAAACGGCTAGAAATCAGTAGTCATTCAGAGCAAATACTAATGAATATCACAGAATAGTGAGAGAACAAGTGTAAAAGACATCAAAATGTAAGTCTCTAGTCTAGAAAGGTTGTTGTACACTGCAGAAATCCTTGAAATAGAGTTACTTCACAAGAAAACAGTGTTTCAACCCACTAGAATTCACTGAAAAGTAGTATTCAACTGTAAAACAGTTGAAAGACAAGTGTATATAGCTTCTCAAGTTCAGAGAAGAGTGTATAAAGTTGTTTCTACATGTGGTGATGTCCCACAAGTAGAAAAGAAGGCCCATTATGGGAAACGGCTAGAAATCAGTAGTCATTCAGAGCAAATACTAATGAATATCACAGAATAGTGAGAGAACAAGTGTAAAAGACATCAAAATGTAAGTCTCTAGTCTAGAAAGGATGTTGTACACTGCACAAATCCTTGCAATAGAGTTAGTTCACATGAAACCGGTGTTTGAAATGACCAGAATTCACTGAAAAGTAGTATTCAACTGTAAAACAGTTGAAAGACAAGTGTATATAGCTTCTCAAGTTCAGAGAAGAGTGTATAAAGTTGTTTCTACATGTGGGGAAGTCCCACAAGTAGAAAAGAAGGCCCATTATGGGAAACAGCTAGAAATCAGTAGTCATTCAGAGCAAATACTAATGAATATCACAGAATAGTGAGAGACAAGTGTAAAAGACATCAAAATGTAAGTCTCTAGTCTAGAAAGGATGTTGTACCCTGCAGAAATCCTTGAAATAGAGTTAGTTCACATGAAACCAGTGTTTCAAACCACCAGAATTCACTGAGGAGTAGTACTCAACTGTAAAACAGTTGAAAGACAAGTTTATATAGCTTCGTAATTCCAGAGAAGAGTGTATAAAGTTGTTTCTACATGTGGGGAAGTCCCACAAGTAGAAAAGAAGGCCCATTATGGGAAACAGCTAGAAATCAGTAGTCATTCAGAGCAAATACTAATGAATATCACAGAATAGTGATAGAACAAGTGTAAAAGGCATCAAATGTAAGTCTTTAGTCTAGAAAGGATGTTGTACACTGCACAAATCCTTGAAATAGAGTTAGTTCACATGAAACCAGTGTTTGAAACCACCAGAATTCACTGTAAAGTAGTATTCAACTGTAAAACAGTTGAAAGACAAGTGTATATTGCTTCGTAAGTCCAGAGAAGAGTGTATAAAGTTGTTTCTACATGTGGGGAAGTCCCACAAGTAGAAAAGAAGGCCCATAATGGGAAACAGCTAGAAATCAGTAGTCATTCAGGGCAAATACTAATGAATATCACAGAATAGTGAGAGAACAAGTGTAAAAGACATCAAAATGTAAGTCTCTAGTCTAGAAAGGTTGTTGTACACTGCAGAAATCCTTGAAATAGAGTTACTTCACAAGAAAACAGTGTTTCAACCCACTAGAATTCACTGAAAAGTAGTATTCAACTGTAAAACAGTTGAAAGACAAGTGTATATAGCTTCTCAAGTTCAGAGAAGAGTGTATAAAGTTGTTTCTACATGTGGTGATGTCCCACAAGTAGAAAAGAAGGCCCATTATGGGAAACGGCTAGAAATCAGTAGTCATTCAGAGCAAATACTAATGAATATCACAGAATAGTGAGAGAACAAGTGTAAAAGACATCAAAATGTAAGTCTCTAATCTAGAAAGGATGTTGTACACTGCACAAATCCTTGAAATAGAGTTAGTTCACATGAAACCAGTGTTTGAAACGACCAGAATTCACTGAAAAGTAGTATTCAACTGTAAAACAGTTGAAAGACAAGTGTATATAGCTTCTCAAGTTCAGAGAAGAGTGTATAAAGTTGTTTCTACATGTGGTGATGTCCCACAAGTAGAAAAGAAGGCCCATTATGGGAAACGGCTAGAAATCAGTAGTCATTCAGAGCAAATACTAATGAATATCACAGAATTATGAGAGAACAAGTGTAAAAGACATCAAAATGTAAGTCTCTAGTCTAGAAAGGATGTTGTACACTGCAGAAATCTTTGAAATAGAGTTAGTTCACATGAAACCAGTGTTTGAAACCACCAGAATTCACTGAGGAGTAGTATTCAACTGTAAAACAGTTGAAAGACAAGTTTATATAGCTTCGTAAGTGCAGAGAAGAGTGTATAAAGTTGTTTCTACATGTGGGGAAGTCCCACAAGTAGAAAAGAAGGCCTATTATGGGAAACAGCTAGAAATCAGTAGTCATTCAGAGCAAATACTAATGAATATCACAGAATAGTGAGAGAACAAGTGTAAAGACATCAAAATGAAAGTGTCTAGTCTAGAAAGGATGTTGTACACTGCAGAAATACTTGAAATAGAGTTAGTTCACATGAAACCAGTGTTTCAAACCACCAGAATTCACTGAAAAGTAGTATTCAACTGTAAAACAGTTGAAAGACAAGTTTATATAGCTTCGCAAGTCCAGAGAAGAGTGTATAAAGTTGTTTCTACATGTGGTGAAGTCCCACAAGTAGAAAAGAAGGCCCATTATAGGAAACGGCTAGAAATCATTAGTCATTCAGAGCAAATACTAATGAATATCACAGAATAGTGAGAGTACAAGTGTAAAAGACATCAAAATTAAAGTGTCTACTCTAGAAAGGATGTCTTACACTGCAGAAATCCTTGAAATAGAGTTAGTTCACAAGAAAACAGTGTTTCAACCCACTAGAATTCACTGAAAAGTAGTATTCAACTGTAAAACAGTTGAAAGACAAGTGTATATAGCTTCGTAATTCCAGAGAAGAGTGTATAAAGTTGTTTCTACACGTGGGGAAGTCCCACAAGTAGAAAAGAAGGCCCATTATGGGAAACAGCTAGAAATCAGTAGTCATTCAGAGCAAATACTAATGAATATCACAGAATAGTGATAGAATAAGTGTAAAAGGCATCAAATGTAAGTCTTTAGTCTAGAAAGGATGTTGTACACTGCACAAATCCTTGAAATAGAGTTAGTTCACATGAAACCAGTGTTTGAAACGACCAGAATTCACTGAAAAGTAGTATTCAACTGTAAAACAGTTGAAAGGCAAGTGTATATAGCTTCTCAAGTTCAGAGAAGAGTGTATAAAGTTGTTTCTACATGTGGTGAAGTCCCACAAGTAGAAAAGAAGGCCCATTATGGGAAACAGCTAGAAATCAGTAGTCATTCAGAGCAAATACTAATGAATATCACAGAATAGTGAGAGAACAAGTGTAAAAGACATCAAAATGTAAGTTTCTAGTCTAGAAAGGATGCTATACACTGCAGAAATCCTTGAAATAAAGTTACTTCACAAGAAAACAGTGTTTCAACCCACTAGAATTCACTGAAAAGTAGTATTCAACTCTAAAACAGTTGAAAGACAAGTGTATATAGCTTCTCAAGTTCAGAGAAGAGTGTATAAAGTTGTTTCTACATGTGGTGATTTCCCACAAGTAGAAAAGAAGGCCCATTATGGGAAATGGCTAGAAATCAGTAGTCATTCAGAGCAAATACTAATGAATATCACAGAATAGTGAGAGAACAAGTGTAAAAGACATCAAAATATAAGTCTCTAGTCTAGAAAGGATGTTGTACACTGCACAAATCCTTGAAATAGAGTTAGTTCACATGAAACCAGTGTTTGAAACCACCAGAATTCACTGTAAAGTAGTATTCAACTGTAAAACAGTTGAAAGACAAGTGTATATAGCTTCTCAAGTTCAGAGAAGAGTGTATAAAGTTGTTTCTACATGTGGGGAAGTCCCACAAGTAGAAAAGAAGGCCTATTATGGGAAACAGCTATAAATCAGTAGTCATTCAGAGCAAATACTAATGAATATCACAGAATAGTGAGAGAACAAATGTAAAAGACATCAAAATGTAAGTCTCTAGTCTAGAAAGGTTGTTGTACCCTGCAGAAATCCTTGAAATAGAGTTAGTTCACATGAAACCAGTGTTTCAAACCACCAGAATTCACTGAAAAGTAGTACTCAACTGTA
Source organism: Cnephaeus nilssonii (assembly GCF_951640355.1). NCBI lineage: Eukaryota > Metazoa > Chordata > Mammalia > Chiroptera > Vespertilionidae > Cnephaeus > Cnephaeus nilssonii. The sequence continues at coordinate 89,203 of NC_137076.1, read as the reverse complement.
AAACAGTTGAAAGACACGTGTATATAGCTTCTCAAGTTCAGAGAAGAGTGTATAAAGTTGTTTCTACATGTGGGGAAGTCCCACAAGTAGAAAAGAAGGCCTATTATGGGAAACAGCTAGAAATCAGTAGTCATTCAGAGCAAATACTAATGAATATCACAGAATAGTGAGAGAACAAGTGTAAAAGACATCAAAATGTAAGTCTCTAGTCTAGAAAGGTTGTTGTACACTGCAGAAATCCTTGAAATAGAGTTAGTTCACAAGAAAACAGTGTTTCAACCCACTAGAATTCACTGAAAAGTAGTATTCAACTGTAAAACAGTTGAAAGACAAGTGTATATAGCTTCTCAAGTTCAGAGAAGAGTGTATAAAGTTGTTTCTACATGTGGTGAGGTCCCACAAGTAGAAAAGAAGGCCCATTATAGGAAACGGCTAGAAATCAGTAGTCATTCAGAGCAAATACTAATGAATATCACAGAATAGTGAGAGAACAAGTGTAAAAGACATCAAAATGTAAGTTTCTAGTCTAGAAAGGATGCTATACACTACAGAAATCCTTGAAATAGAGTTACTTCACAAGAAAACAGTGTTTCAACCCACTAGAATTCACTGAAAAGTAGTATTCAATTGTAAAACAGTTGAAAGACAAGTGTATATAGCTTCTCAAGTTCAGAGAAGAGTGTATAAAGTTGTTTCTACATGTGGTGAAGTCCCACAAGTAGAAAAGAAGGCCCATTATAGGAAACAGCTAGAAATCAGTAGTCATTCAGAGCAAATACTAATGAATATCACAGAATAGTGAGAGAACAAGTGTAAAAGACATCAAAATGAATGTGTCTTCTCTAGAAAGGATGTTGTACACTGCAGAAATCCTTGAAATAGAGTTAGTTCACATGAAACCAGTGCTTGAAACCACCAGAATTCACTGAAAAGTAGTACACAACTGTAAAACAGTTGAAAGACAAGTGTATATAGCTTCTCAAGTTCAGAGAAGAGTGTATAAAGTTGTTTCTACATGTGGTGAAGTCCCACAAGTAGAAAAGAAGGCCCTTTATGGGAAACAGCTAGAAATCAGTAGTCATTCAGAGCAAATACTAATGAATATCAGAGAATAATGAGAGAACAAGTGTAAAAGACATCAAAATGTAAGTCTCTAGTCTAGAAAGGTTGTTGTACACTGCAGAAATCCTTGAAATAGAGTTACTTCACAAGAAAACAGTGTTTCAACCCACTAGAATTCACTGAAAAGTAGTATTCAACTGTAAAACAGTTGAAAGACAAGTGTATATAGCTTCTCAAGTTCAGAGAAGAGTGTATAAAGTTGTTTCTACATGTGGTGATGTCCCACAAGTAGAAAAGAAGGCCCATTATGGGAAACGGCTAGAAATCAGTAGTCATTCAGAGCAAATACTAATGAATATCACAGAATAGTGAGAGAACAAGTGTAAAGACATCAAAATGAAAGTGTCTAGTCTAGAAAGGATGTTGTACACTGCAGAAATACTTGAAATAGAGTTACTTCACATGAAACCAGTGTTTGAAACGACCAGAATTCACTGAAAAGTAGTATTCAACTGTAAAACAGTTGAAAGACACGTGTATATAGCTTCTCAAGTTCAGAGAAGAGTGTGTAAAATTGTTTCTACATGTGGTGAAGTCCCACAAGTAGAAAAGAAGGCCCATTATGGGAAACAGCTAGAAATCAGTAGTCATTCAGAGCAAATACTAATGAATATCACAGAATAGTGAGAGAACAAGAGTAAAAGACATCAAAATGTAAGTCTCTTGTCTAGAAAGGTTGTTGTACACTGCAGAAATCCTTGAAATAGAGTTACTTCACAAGAAAACAGTGTTTCAACCCACTAGAATTCACTGAAAAGTAGTATTAAACTGTAAAACTGTTGAAAGACAAGTGTATATAGCTTCTCAAGTTCAGAGAAGAGTGTATAAAGTTGTTTCTACATGTGGTGAAGTCCCACAAGTAGAAAAGAAGGCCCATTATGGGAAACAGCTAGAAATCAGTAGTCATTTAGAGCAAATACTAATGAATATCACAGAATAGTGAGAGAACAAGTGTAAAAGACAACAAAATGTAAGTCTCTAGTCTAGAAAGGATGTTGTACACTGCACAAATCCTTGAAATAGAGTTACTTCACATGAAACCAGTGTTTGAAACCACCAGAATTTACTGAAAAGTAGTATTCAACTCTAAAACAGTTGAAAGGCAAGTGTATATAGCTTCTCAAGTTCAGAGAAGAGTGTATAAAGTTGTTTCTACATGTGGTGAAGTCCCACAAGTAGAAAAGAAGGCCCATTATGAAGAACAGCTAGAAATCAGTAGTCATTCAGAGCAAATACTAATGAATATCACAGAATAGTGAGAGAACAAGTGTAAAAGACATCAAAATGTAAGTTTCTTGTCTAGAAAGGATGCTATACACTACAGAAATCCTTGAAATAGAGTTACTTCACAAGAAAACAGTGTTTCAACCCACTAGAATTCACTGAAAAGTAGTATTCAACTGTAAAACTGTTGAAAGACAAGTGTATATAGCTTCTCAAGTTCAGAGAAGAGTGTATAAAGTTGTTTCTACATGTGGTGATTTCCCACAAGTAGAAAAGAAGGCCCATTATGGGAAACGGCTAGAAATCAGTAGTCATTCAGAGCAAATACTAATGAATATCACAGAATAGTGAGAGAACAAGTGTAAAAGACATCAAAATGAAAGTGTCTAGTCTAGAAAGGATGTTGTACACTGCACAAATCCTTGAAATAGAGTTAGTTCTCATGAAACCAGTGTTTGAAACACCAGAATTCACTGAAAAGTAGTATTCAACTGTAAAACAGTTGAAAGACAAGTGTATATAGCTTCTCAAGTTCAGAGTAGAGTGTGTAAAGTTGTTTCTTCATGTGGTGAAGTCCCACAAGTAGAAAAGAAGGCCCATTATGGGAAACAGCTAGAAATCAGTAGTCATTCATTGCAAATACTAATGAATATCACAGAATAGTGAGAGAACAAGTGTAAAAGACATCAAAATGTAAGTCTCTAGTCTAGAAAGGATGTTGTACACTGAAGAAATACTTGAAATAGAGCAAATGCACATGAAACCAGTGTTTGAAACCACTAGAATTCACTAAAAAGTAGCATTAAACTGTAAAACAGTAGAGAACCAAGTGTATATAGCTTCTCAAGTAAGCAGAAGACAATACAAAGTTGTTTGTACAGGATGGCAAGCCCCATAACTAGAGCAAAGGCCAATTATAGCACATTTCAAGTAACCAGTAGTAATCCAGAGCTAATAATAATGAATACATGAGAATTGTGAGAGATAAAGTAGAAAAGACATCAAAATGTAAGTGTATAGTATAGAAAGGATGTTGTACACAGCAGAAATCCTTGAAATAGAGCAAGTGAACATTAAACCAGTGTTTGAAATCACTAGAATTCACTGAAAAGTACCATTAAACTATAAAACATACTTAGAAGACAAGTGTTTATTGCTTCTCCACTTCAGAGAAGTGTGTAGAAAGCTGTTTGTACAATGCAGGTAAGTCCTGTAACTGCAGCACAAAGCCAATTGTAAGACATTGTAAGAAAGACTAGGAACTAAGGGTAAAATGGCAGTAAATTGAACAGAATAGTTAGACAATACAGGGAATATACATCACAATGTTAGGATATAGTAATTAAAGTGTTTCATACAATGAGGGAAATCCTGGAATAGAGCAAAGAGTACATTTAAGCAGCTTTAGAAACCACTAGAATTCACTACAAAGTAGCTTTAAACTGTGAAACCGTTGAGAGACAAATGTATATAGGTTCTCAAATTCAGAGAAGTGTGTATAAAGTTTTCTGTACATGTGGTGAAGTTTAACATGTAGAGCAGAGGGCCCATTAAGGGATATTGCAAGAAAGCAGTAGTAATTCAGAGCAAATACTAATGAATATCAGAGAATTGTGAGAGAACAAGTGGAAAAGACATTTAATGTAAGTCTCTAGTCTAGAAAGGATGTTGTACACTGCAGAAATCCTTTAAATAGAGTTAGTGATCATGAAACCAGCGTTTGAAACCACTGGAATTCACTGAAAAGTAGCATTAAACTGTAAAACAGTTGAGAGACAAGTGTATATAGCTTCTCAAGTTCAGAGAAGAGTGTATAAAGTTGTTTGTTCATGTGGTGAAGTTTCACGAGTAGAGCAGAGGGCCCATTATAGGACAATGCAGGAAAGCAGTAGTAATTCAGAGCAAATACTAATGAATATCACAGAATTGTGAGAGAACAAGTGAAAAAGACATCACAATGTAAGTCTCTAGTCTAGAAATGATGTTGTACACTGTAGAAATCCTTGAAATAGAGTTAGTGCTCATGAAACCAGTGTTTGAAACCACTAGAATTTACTGAAAAGTAACATTCAACTGTAAAACAGTTGAGAGACAAGTGTATATAGCTTCTCAAGTTCAGAGAAGAGTGTATAAAGTAGTTTTTACATGTGATGAAGTCCCATAAGGAGAGCAGAAGGCCCAGTATAGGACACTGCAAGAAAGCAGCAGTAATTAAGAGCAAATACTAATGAATATCACAGAATAGTGAGAGAACAAGTGTAAAAGACATCAAAATGTATGTCTCTAGTCTAGAAAGGATCTTGTACACTGAAGAAATACTTGAAATAGAGTTAGTGCACATGAAACCAGTGTTAGAAACCACTAGAATTCTCTGAAAAGTAACATTCAACTGTAAAATAGTTGAGAGTCAAATGTATATAGCTTCTCAAGTTCAGAGACGTGTGTATAAAGTATTTTGTACATGTGGTGAATTTTAACATGTAGTGCAGTGGGCCCATTATAGGACATTGCAAGAAAGCAGTAGTAATTCAGAGCATATACTAATGAATATCAGAGAATTGTGAGAGAACAAGTGGAAAATAAATTAAATGTAAGTCTCTAATCTAGAAAGGATGTTGTACACTGCAGAAATCCTTCATAGAGTTAGTGAACATGAAACCAGTGTTAGAAACCACTGGAATTCACTGAAAAGTAGCATTAAACTGTAAAACAGTTGAGAGACAAGTGTATATAGCTTCTCAAGTTCAGAGAAGAGTGTATAAAGTTGTTTGTTCATGTGGTGAAGTTTCACAAGTAGAGCAGAAGGCCCATTATAGGACACTGCAAGAAAGCAGTAGTAATTCTGAGCAAATACTAATGAATATCACAGAATTATGAGAGAACAAGTGGAAAAGATATCAAAATGAACTCTCTAGTCTAGAAAGGATCTTGTACACTGAAGAAATACTTGAAATAGAGTTAGGGAACATGAAACCAGTGTTTGAAACCACTAGAATTCACAGAAAAGTAGCTTTAAACTGTAAAACAGTTGAGAGACAAGTGTATATAGCTTCTCAAGTTCAGAGAAGAGTGTATAAAGTTGTTTGTTCATGTGGTGAAGTTTCACAAGTAGAGCAGAGGGCCCATTATAGGACACTGCAAAGAAGCATTAGTAATTCAGAGCAACTGCTAATGAATATCAGAGAATTGTGAGAGCACAAGTGAAAAGACATTAAATGTAAGTCTCTAGTCTAGAAATGATGTTGTACACTGCAGAAATCCTTTAAATAGAGTTAGTGAACATGAAACCAATGTTTGAAACCCCTGGAATTCACTGAAAAGTAGCATTAAACTGTAAAACAGTTGAGAGGCAAGTGTATATAGCTTCTCAAGTTCAGAGAAGAGTGTATAAAGTTGTTCATGTGGTGAAGTTTCACAAGTAGAGCAGAGGGCCCATTATAGGACACTGCAAAGAAGCATTAGTAATTCAGAGCAACTGCTAATGAATATCAGAGAATTGTGAGAGAACAAGTGGAAAAGACATTAAATGTAAGTCTCTAGTCTAGAAATGATGTTGTACACTGTAGAAATCCTTGAAATAGAGTTAGTGCTCATGAAACCAGTGTTTGAAACCACTAGAATTTACTGAAAAGTAACATTCAACTGTAAAACAGTTGAGAGACAAGTGTATATAGCTTCTCAAGTTCAGAGAAGAGTGTATAAAATTGTTTGTTCAAGTGGTGAAGTTTCACAAGTAGAGCAGAGGGCCCATTAAAGGACAATGCAGGAAAGCAGTCGTAATTCTGAGCAAATACTAATGAATATCAGAGAATTGTGAGAGAACAAGTGAAAAAGACATCACAATGTAAGTCTCTAGTCTAGAAATGATGTTGTACACTGTAGAAATCCTTGAAATAGAGTTAGTGCTCATGAAACCAGTGTTTGAAACCACTAGAATTTACTGAGAAGTAACATTCAACTGTAAAACAGTTGAGAGACAAGTGTATATAGCTTCTCAAGTTCAGAGAAAAGTGTATAAAGTAGTTTTTACATGTGGTGAAGTCCCATAAGTAGAGCAGAAGGCCCAGTATAGGACACTGCAAGAAAGCAGCAGTAATTAAGAGCAAATACTAATGAATATCACAGAATTGTGAGAGAACAAGTGGAAAAGATATCAATATGAAGTCTCTAGTGTAGAAAGGATCTTGTACACCAAAGAAATACTTGAAATAGAGGTAGTTCAAATGAAACCAGTTTTTGAAACCACTAGAATTCACTGAAAAGTAACATCCAACTGTAAAATAGTTGTGAGACAAGTGTATATAGATTCTCAAGTTCATAGACGAGTATATAAAGTAGTTTGTACATGTGGTGAATTTTCAGAAGTATAGCAGAGGGCCCATTATAGGACACTGCAAGAAAGCAGTAGTAATTCAGCCAAATACTAATGAATATCACAGAATTGTGAGAGAACAAGTGGAAAAGACATTAAATGTAAGTCTCTAGTCTAGAAAGGATGTTGTACACTGCAGAAATCCTTGAAATAGAGTTAGTCAACCTGAAACCAGAGTTTGGAACCACTAGAATTCACTGAAAATTAACATTCAACTGTTAAAAAGTTGAGAGACAAGTGTATATAGCTTCTCAAGTTCAGAGAAGAGTGTATAAAGTTGCTTGTACATGTGGTGAAGTTTTACAAGTATAGCAGAAGGCCCATTATAGGACACTGGACGAAAGCAGTAGTAATTCAGAGCAAATACTAATGAATATCAGAGAATTGTGAGAGAACAAGTGGAAAAGACATTAAATGTAAGTCTCTAATCTTGAAAGGATGTTGTACACTGCAGAAATCCTTTAAATAGAGTTAGTGAACATGAAACCAGTGTTTGAAACTACTGGAATTCACTGAAAAGTAACATTAAACTGTAAAACAGTTGAGAGACAAGTGTATATAGCTTCTCAAGTTCAGAGAAGAGTGTATAAAGTAGTTTTTACACGTGGTGCAGTCCCATAAGTAGAGCAGAAGGCCCATTATAGGACACTGCAAGAAAGCAGTAGTAATTAAGAACAAATACTAATGAATATCACAGAATTGTGAGAGATCAAGTGAAAAAGTGCCGGAAACAAATCAGTTTCACTAAAAGAGAGATGTTGACAGGAAGCCAGGAAGGCTGGTCAACAACCTTAATTGCTCTAACCACTCACCTTTTAGTTGAGATATTGTTAGCTGAAGCAGCTTCCACCTTGGTTTGTCCCATTAAGTTTTTGTTATTTCCTGCCTAAGGGCTACATGTATATTTCTGTTTATCTTGACTAAGATGTTTTCCCCAAAGCCTCAAATAAAAGGGATGGCAGAGCCAGAGCAGTTGTCAGTTCTCCCACTAGAGGTGGACTACCGCCTGGCCCCCCATTTCGCCAAATTGAATTTCTTCAAGTCTCCATTCATTTGTGTGCGGCCTTTCTCCAGAACTCGAACCCTGAACCGGAACCCTGGACCACGCGGGACGTGGAAAGGGATTGCTATAAAAAAGAATTCAAAATGTAAGTAGGTAGTCTAGAAAGGATCTTGTACACTGTAGAAATACTTGAAATAGAGTTAGTGCACATGAAATCATTGTTTGAAACCACTAGAATTCACAGAAAAGTAACATCAAACTGGAAAACAGTTGAGAGACAAGTGTATATAGCTTCTCAAATTCAGAGAAGAGTGTATAAAGTTGTTTGCATATGTAGTGAAGTTTCATAAGTAGAGCAGAAGGCCCATTGTAGGACACTGCAAGAAAGCAGTAGTAATTCAGAGCAAATACTATTGAATATCACAGAATTGTGAGACAACAAGTGGAATAGACATCAAAATGTAACTCTCTAGTCTAGAAAGGATCTTGTACACTGAAGAAATACCTGAGATAGAGTTAGTGCACATGAAACCAGTGTTTGAAACCACTAGAATTGATTGAAAAGAAACATTCAACTGTACAACAGTTGAGAGATAAGTGTATATACCTTCTCAAGTTAAGAGAAGAGTGTATAAAGTAGTTTGTACATGTGGTGAAGTTTCACAAGTAGAGCAGAAGGCCCATTTTGGACACTGCAAGAAAGCAGTAGTAATTCAGAGCAAATACTAATGAATATCACAGAATTGTGAGAGAACAAGTGGAAAAGACATCAAAATGTAAGTCTCTAGTCAAAAAAGGATCTTGTACACTGAAGAAATACCTGAGATAGAGTTAGTGCACATGAAAACAGTGTTTGAAACCAATAGAATTCATGGAAAATAACATTAAACTGTAAAACAGTTGAGGGATAAGTGTATATAGCATCTAAAGTTCAGAGAAGAGTGTATAAAGTAGTTTGTACATGTGGTGAAGTTTGAGAAGTAGAGCAGAAGGCCCATTGTAGGACACTGCAAGAAAGCAGTACTAATTCACAGGAAATACTAATGAATATCACAGAATTGTGAGAGATCAAGTGAAAAAGACATCAAAATGTAAGTAGCTAGTCTAGAAAGGATCTTGTACACATAGAAATCCTTGAAATAGAGTTAGTGCACATGATAAGAGTGTTGGAAACCACTAGAATTCAGTGAAAAGTAACATCAAACTGGAAAACAGTTGAGAGACAAGTGTATATAGCTTCTGAAATTCAGAGAAGAGTGTATAAAGTTGTTTGTACATGTAGTGAAGTTTCATAAGTAGAGCAGAAGGCCCATTTTGGACACTGCAAGAAAGCAGTAGTAATTCAGAGCAAATACTAATGAATATCACAGAAGTGTGAGAGAACAAGTGGAAAAGACATCAAAATGTAAGTATCTAGTCTAGAAAAAATATTGCACCTTGTAGAAATCCTAGAAATAGAGATAGTGCACATGAAACCAGTGTTTGAAACCACTACAATTGATTGAAAAGTATCATTCAACTGTACAACTGTTGAGAGACAAGTGTATATAGCTTCTCTAGTTCAGAGAAGAGTGTATAAATTTTTTTGTACATGTGGTGAAGTCCAACCAGTAGAGCAGAAGGCTCCTTATAGGTCACTGCTAGAAAGCAGAAGTAATTCAGAGCAAATAGTAATGAATATCACAGAATTGTGAGAGAACAAGTGGAAAAGACATCAAAATGTAAGTCTCTAGTCTAGAAAGAATCTTGTACACTGATGAAATACCTGAGATAGAGTTAGTGCACATGAAACCAGTGTTTGCAACCAGTAGAATTGATTGAAAAGTATCATTCAACTATATAACAGTTGAGAGACAAGTGTATATAGATTCTCAAGTTCAGAGAAGAGTGGATAAAGTAGTTTGTACATGTGGTAAAGTTTCAAAGTAGAGTAGAAGGCCCATTGTAGGACACTGCAAGAAAGCAGTAGTTATTAAGAGCAAATACTAATGAATATCACAGAATTGTGAGAGAACAAGGGGAAAAGACATCAAAATGTAAGTCTCTAGTCTAGAAAGTATCTTGTACACTGAAGAAATATCTGAGATAGAGTTAGTGCACATGAAAACAGTGTTTGAAACCACTAGAATTCATGGAAAATAACATTAAACAGTAAAACAGTTGAGAGACAAGTGTATATAGCTTCTAAAGTTAGACAAGAGTGTATAAAGTAGTTTGTACATGTGGTGAAGTTTGAGAAGTAGAGCAGAAGGCCCATTGTAGAACACTGCAAGAAAGCAGTAGTAATTCAGAGCAAATACTAATGAATATCACAGAATTGTGAGAGAACAAGTGGAAAAGACATCAAAATGTAAGTATCTAGTCTAGAAAAAATATTGTACTGTGTAGAAATCCTAGAAATAGGGATAGTGCACATGAAACCAGTGTTTGAAACCGCTACAATTGATTGAAAAGTAACATTCAACGGTACAACAGTTGAGAGACAAGTGTATATAGCTTCTCAACTTCAGAGAAGAGTGTATAAAGTAGTTTATACAAGTGGTGAAGTTTGAGAAGTAGAGCAGAAGTCCCATTGTAGGACACTGCAAGAAAGCAGTACTAATTCAGAGCAAATACTATTGAATATCACGGAATTGATAGAGATCAAGTGAAAAAGATATAAAAATGTAAGTAGCTAGTCTAGAAAGGATCTTGTACACTGTAGAAAAAGTTGAAATAGAGTTAGTGCACATGAAACCAGTGTTTGAAACCACTAGAATTCACTGAAAAGTAACATTCAACTGGAAAACAATTGAGAGACAAGTGTATATAGCTTCTCAAATTCAGAGAAGAGTGTATAAAGTTGTTTGCACATGTGGTGAAGTTTCACAAGTAGAGCAGAAGGCCCATTTTGGACACTGCAAGAAAGCAGTAGTAAATCAGAGTAAATACTAATGAATATCACAGAATTGTGAGAGAACAAGTGGAAAAGACATCAAAATGTAAGTATCTACTCTAGAAAAAATATTGCACTCTGTAGAAATCTTAGAAATAGAGATAGTGCACATGAAAACAGGGTTTGAAACCACTACAATTGATTGAAAAGTAACATTCAACTGTACAACAGTTGAGAGACAAGTGTATATAGCTTCTCTAGTTCAGAGAAGAGTGTATAAAGTAGTTTGTACATGTGGTGAAGTTTCACAAGTAGAGCAGAAGGCCCATTTTGGACACTGCAAGAAAGCAGTAGTAATTCAGAGCAAATACTAATGAATATCACAGAATTGTGAGAGAATAAGTGGAAAAGACATCAAAATGTAAGTCTCTAGTCAAGAAAGGATCTTGTACACTGAAGAAATACCTGAGATAGAGTTAGTGCACATGAAAACAGTGTTTGAAACCACTAGAATTCATGGAAAATAACATTAAACTGTAAAACAGTTGAGGGACAAGTGTATATAGCATCTAAAGGTCAGAGAAGAGTGTATAAAGTAGTTTGTACATGTGGTGAAGTTTGAGAAGTAGAGCAGAAGGCCCATTGTAGGACACTGCAAGAAAGCAGTTCTAATTCACAGGAAATACTAATGAATATCACAGAATTGTGAGAGATCAAGTGAAAAAGACATCAAAATGTAAGTAGCTAGTCTAGAAAGGATCTTGTACACTGTAGAAATCCTTGAAATAGAGTTAGTGCACATGATACCAGTGTTTGAAACCACTAGAATTCAGTGAAAAGTAACATCAACCTGGAAAACAGTTGAGAGACAAGTGTATATAGCTTCTGAAATTCAGAGAAGAGTGTATAAAGTTGTTTGCACATGTAGTGAAGTTTCATAAGTAGAGCAGAAGGCTCATTTTGGACACTGCAAGAAAGCAGTAGTAATTCAGAGCAAATACTATTGAATATCACAGAAGTGTGAGAGAACAAGTGGAAAAGACATCAAAATATAAGTATCTAGTCTAGAAAAAATATTGCACCTTGTAGAAATCCTAGAAATAGAGATAGTGCACATGAAACCAGTGTTTGAAACCACTACAATTGATTGAAAAGTATCATTCAACTGTACAACTGTTGAGAGACAAGTGTATATAGCTTTTCTAGTTCAGAGAAGAGTGTATAAATTTTTTTGTACATGTGGTGAAGTCCAACCAGTAGAGCAGAAGGCTCATTATAGGTCACTGCTAGAAAGCAGAAGTAATTCAGAGCAAATAGTAATGAACATCACAGAATTGTGAGAGAACAAGTAGAAAAGACATCAAAATGTAAGTCTCTAGTCTAGAAAGAATCTTGTACACTGAAGAAATACCTGAGATAGAGTTAGTGCACATGAAACCAGTGTTTGCAACCAGTAGAATTGATTGAAAAGTATCATTCAACTGTATAACAGTTGAGAGACAAGTGTATATAGATTCTCAAGTTCAGAGAAGAGTGGATAAAGTAGTTTGTACATGTGGTAAAGTTTCAAAGTAGAGTAGAAGGCCCATTGTAGGACACTGCAAGAAAGCAGTAGTTATTAAGAGCAAATACTAATGAATATCACAGAATTGTGAGAGAACAAGGGGAAAAGACATCAAAATGTAAGTCTCTAGTCTAGAAAGTATCTTGTACACTGAAGAAATACCTGAGATAGAGTTAGTGCACATGAAAACAGTGTTTGAAACCACTAGAATTCATGGAAAATAACATTAAACAGTAAAACAGTTGAGAGACAAGTGTATATAGCTTCTAAAGTTCAGACAAGAGTGTATAAAGTAGTTTGTACATGTGGTGAAGTTTGAGAATTAGAGCAGAAGGCCCATTGTAGGACACTGCAAGAAAGCAGTACTAATTCAGAGCAAATACTAATGAATATCACAGTATTGTGAGAGATCAAGTGAAAAAGACATCAAAATGTAAGTCTCTAGTCTAGAAAGGATCTTGTAAACTTAAGAATTACTTGAAATAGAGTTAGTGCACATGAAACCAGTGTTTGAAACCACTAGAATTAACTGAAAAGTAATATTCAAGTCTAAAACAGTTGAGAGTCAAGTGTATATAAATTCTCAAGTTCAGAGGATAGTGTATAAAGTTGTTTGCACATGTGTTGAAGTTTCACAAGTAGAGCAGAAGGCCCATTTTGGACACTGCAAGAAAGCAGTAGTAATTTAGAGCAAATACTAATGAATATCACAGAATTGGGAGAGAACAAGGGGAAAAGACATCAAAATGTAAGTCTCTAGTCTAGAAAGGATCTTGTATACTGAGGAAGTACCTGAGATAGAGTTAGTGCACATGAAAACAGTGTTTGAAACCACTAGAATTCATGGAAAATAACATTAAACAGTAAAACTGTTGAGAGACAAGTGTATATAGCTTCTCAAGTTCAGAGAAGAGTGTATAAAGTAGTTTATACAAGTGGTGAAGTTTGAGAAGTAGAGCAGAAGGCCCATTGTAGGACACTGCAAGAAAGCAGTACTAATTCAGAGCAAATACTATTGAATATCACAGAATTGTGAGAGATCAAGTGAAAAAGACATCAAAATGTAAGTAGCTAGTCTAGAAAGGATCTTGTACAGTGTAGAAAAAGTTGAAATAGAGTTAGTGCACATGAAACTAGTGTTTGAAACCACTAGAATTCACTGAAAAGTAACATTCAACTGGAAAACAGTTGAGAGACAAGTGTATATAGCTTCTCAAATTCAGAGAAGAGTGTATAAAGTTGTTTGCACATGTGGTAAAGTTTCACAAGTAGAGCAGAAGGCCCATTTTGGACACTGCAAGAAAGCAGTAGTAAATCAGAGTAAATACTAATGAATATGACAGAATTGTGAGAGAACAAGTGGAAAAGACATCAAAATGTAAGTATCTACTCTAGAAAAAATATTGCACTCTGTAGAAATCTTAGAAATAGAGATAGTGCACATGAAAACAGGATTTTAAACCACTACAATTGATTGAAAAGTAACATTCAACTGTATAACAGTTGAGAGACAAGTGTATATAGCTTCTCTAGTTCAGAGAAGAGTGTATAAATTTTTTTGTACATGTGGTGAAGTCCAACCAGTAGAGCAGAAGGCTCATTATAGGTCACTGCTAGAAAGCAGAAGTAATTCAGAGCAAATAGTAATGAATATCACAGAATTGTGAGAGAATAAGTAGAAAAGACATCAAAATGTAAGTCTCTAGTCTAGAAAAAATCTTGTACACTGAAGAAATACCTGAGATAGAGTTAGTGCACATGAAACCAGTGTTTGCAACCAGTAGAATTGATTGAAAAGTATCATTCAACTGTATAACAGTTGAGAGACAAGTGTATATAGATTCTCAAGTTCAGAGAAGAGTGGATAAAGTAGTTTGTATATGTGGTAAAGTTTCAAAGTAGAGTAGAAGGCCCATTGTAGGACACTGCAAGAAAGCAGTAGTTATTAAGAGCAAATACTAATGAATATCACAGAATTGTGAGAGAACAAGGGGAAAAGACATCAAAATGTAAGTCTCTAGTCTAGAAAGTATCTTGTACACTGAAGAAATATCTGAGATAGAGTTAGTGCACATGAAAACAGTGTTTGAAACCACTAGAATTCATGGAAAATAACATTAAACAGTAAAACAGTTGAGAGACAAGTGTATATAGCTTCTAAAGTTAGACAAGAGTGTATAAAGTAGTTTGTACATGTGGTGAAGTTTGAGAAGTAGAGCAGAAGGCCCATTGTAGAACACTGCAAGAAAGCAGTAGTAATTCAGAGCAAATACTAATGAATATCACAGAATTGTGAGAGAACAAGTGGAAAAGACATCAAAATGTAAGTATCTAGTCTAGAAAAAATATTGTACTGTGTAGAAATCCTAGAAATAGGGATAGTGCACATGAAACCAGTGTTTGAAACCGCTACAATTGATTGAAAAGTAACATTCAACGGTACAACAGTTGAGAGACAAGTGTATATAGCTTCTCAACTTCAGAGAAGAGTGTATAAAGTAGTTTATACAAGTGGTGAAGTTTGAGAAGTAGAGCAGAAGTCCCATTGTAGGACACTGCAAGAAAGCAGTACTAATTCAGAGCAAATACTATTGAATATCACGGAATTGATAGAGATCAAGTGAAAAAGATATAAAAATGTAAGTAGCTAGTCTAGAAAGGATCTTGTACACTGTAGAAAAAGTTGAAATAGAGTTAGTGCACATGAAACCAGTGTTTGAAACCACTAGAATTCACTGAAAAGTAACATTCAACTGGAAAACAATTGAGAGACAAGTGTATATAGCTTCTCAAATTCAGAGAAGAGTGTATAAAGTTGTTTGCACATGTGGTGAAGTTTCACAAGTAGAGCAGAAGGCCCATTTTGGACACTGCAAGAAAGCAGTAGTAAATCAGAGTAAATACTAATGAATATCACAGAATTGTGAGAGAACAAGTGGAAAAGACATCAAAATGTAAGTATCTACTCTAGAAAAAATATTGCACTCTGTAGAAATCTTAGAAATAGAGATAGTGCACATGAAAACAGGGTTTGAAACCACTACAATTGATTGAAAAGTAACATTCAACTGTACAACAGTTGAGAGACAAGTGTATATAGCTTCTCTAGTTCAGAGAAGAGTGTATAAAGTAGTTTGTACATGTGGTGAAGTTTCACAAGTAGAGCAGAAGGCCCATTTTGGACACTGCAAGAAAGCAGTAGTAATTCAGAGCAAATACTAATGAATATCACAGAATTGTGAGAGAATAAGTGGAAAAGACATCAAAATGTAAGTCTCTAGTCAAGAAAGGATCTTGTACACTGAAGAAATACCTGAGATAGAGTTAGTGCACATGAAAACAGTGTTTGAAACCACTAGAATTCATGGAAAATAACATTAAACTGTAAAACAGTTGAGGGACAAGTGTATATAGCATCTAAAGGTCAGAGAAGAGTGTATAAAGTAGTTTGTACATGTGGTGAAGTTTGAGAAGTAGAGCAGAAGGCCCATTGTAGGACACTGCAAGAAAGCAGTTCTAATTCACAGGAAATACTAATGAATATCACAGAATTGTGAGAGATCAAGTGAAAAAGACATCAAAATGTAAGTAGCTAGTCTAGAAAGGATCTTGTACACTGTAGAAATCCTTGAAATAGAGTTAGTGCACATGATACCAGTGTTTGAAACCACTAGAATTCAGTGAAAAGTAACATCAACCTGGAAAACAGTTGAGACACAAGTGTATATAGCTTCTGAAATTCAGAGAAGAGTTTATAAAGTTGTTTGCACATGTAGTGAAGTTTCATAAGTAGAGCAGAAGGCTCATTTTGGACACTGCAAGAAAGCAGTAGTAATTCAGAGCAAATACTATTGAATATCACAGAAGTGTGAGAGAACAAGTGGAAAAGACATCAAAATATAAGTATCTAGTCTAGAAAAAATATTGCACCTTGTAGAAATCCTAGAAATAGAGATAGTGCACATGAAACCAGTGTTTGAAACCACTACAATTGATTGAAAAGTATCATTCAACTGTACAACTGTTGAGAGACAAGTGTATATAGCTTTTCTAGTTCAGAGAAGAGTGTATAAATTTTTTTGTACATGTGGTGAAGTCCAACCAGTAGAGCAGAAGGCTCATTATAGGTCACTGCTAGAAAGCAGAAGTAATTCAGAGCAAATAGTAATGAACATCACAGAATTGTGAGAGAACAAGTAGAAAAGACATCAAAATGTAAGTCTCTAGTCTAGAAAGAATCTTGTACACTGAAGAAATACCTGAGATAGAGTTAGTGCACATGAAACCAGTGTTTGCAACCAGTAGAATTGATTGAAAAGTATCATTCAACTGTATAACAGTTGAGAGACAAGTGTATATAGATTCTCAAGTTCAGAGAAGAGTGGATAAAGTAGTTTGTACATGTGGTAAAGTTTCAAAGTAGAGTAGAAGGCCCATTGTAGGACACTGCAAGAAAGCAGTAGTTATTAAGAGCAAATACTAATGAATATCACAGAATTGTGAGAGAACAAGGGGAAAAGACATCAAAATGTAAGTCTCTAGTCTAGAAAGTATCTTGTACACTGAAGAAATACCTGAGATAGAGTTAGTGCACATGAAAACAGTGTTTGAAACCACTAGAATTCATGGAAAATAACATTAAACAGTAAAACAGTTGAGAGACAAGTGTATATAGCTTCTAAAGTTCAGACAAGAGTGTATAAAGTAGTTTGTACATGTGGTGAAGTTTGAGAATTAGAGCAGAAGGCCCATTGTAGGACACTGCAAGAAAGCAGTACTAATTCAGAGCAAATACTAATGAATATCACAGTATTGTGAGAGATCAAGTGAAAAAGACATCAAAATGTAAGTCTCTAGTCTAGAAAGGATCTTGTAAACTTAAGAATTACTTGAAATAGAGTTAGTGCACATGAAACCAGTGTTTGAAACCACTAGAATTAACTGAAAAGTAATATTCAAGTCTAAAACAGTTGAGAGTCAAGTGTATATAAATTCTCAAGTTCAGAGGATAGTGTATAAAGTTGTTTGCACATGTGTTGAAGTTTCACAAGTAGAGCAGAAGGCCCATTTTGGACACTGCAAGAAAGCAGTAGTAATTTAGAGCAAATACTAATGAATATCACAGAATTGGGAGAGAACAAGGGGAAAAGACATCAAAATGTAAGTCTCTAGTCTAGAAAGGATCTTGTATACTGAGGAAGTACCTGAGATAGAGTTAGTGCACATGAAAACAGTGTTTGAAACCACTAGAATTCATGGAAAATAACATTAAACAGTAAAACTGTTGAGAGACAAGTGTATATAGCTTCTAAAGTTAGACAAGAGTGTATAAAGTAGTTTGTACATGTGGTGAAGTTTGAGAAGTAGAGCAGAAGGCCCATTGTAGGACACTGCATGAAAGCAGTACTAATTCAGAGCAAACACTAATAAATATCACAGAATTGTGAGAGATCAAGTGAAAAAGACCTCAAAATGTAAGTAGCTAATCTAGAAAGGATCTTGTACACTGTAGAAATCCTTGAAATAGAGTTAGTGCACATGAAACCAGTGTTTGAAACCACTAGAATTCAGTGAAAAGTAACATTCAACTGTAAAACAGTTGAGAGACAAGTGTATATAGTTTCTCAAATTAAGAGAAGAGTGTATAAAGTTGTTTGCACATGTGGTGAAGTTTCACAAGTAGAGCAGAAGGCCCATTGTAGAACACTGCAAGAAAGCAGTAGTAATTCAGAGCAAATACTAATGAATATCACAGAATTGTGAGAGAACAAGTGGAAAAGACATCAAAATGTAAGTATCTAGTCTAGAAAAAATATTGTACTCTGTAGAAATCCTAGAAATAGTGATAGTGCACATGAAACCAGTGTTTGAAAAAGCTACAATTGATTGAAAAGTAACATTCAATGGTACTACATTTGAGAGACAAGTGTATATAGCTTCTCAAGTTCAGAGAAGAGTGTATAAAGTAGTTTATACAAGTGGTGAAGTTTGAGAAGTAGAGCAGAAGGCCCATTGTAGGACACTGCAAGAAAGCAGTACTAATTCAGAGCAAATACTATTGAATATCACAGAATTGTGAGAGATCAAGTGAAAAAGACATCAAAATGTAAGTAGCTAGTCTAGAAAGGATCTTGTACAGTGTAGAAAAAGTTGAAATAGAGTTAGTGCACATGAAACTAGTGTTTGAAACCACTAGAATTCACTGAAAAGTAACATTCAACTGGAAAACAGTTGAGAGACAAGTGTATATAGCTTCTCAAATTCAGAGAAGAGTGTATAAAGTTGTTTGCACATGTGGTAAAGTTTCACAAGTAGAGCAGAAGGCCCATTTTGGACACTGCAAGAAAGCAGTAGTAAATCAGAGTAAATACTAATGAATATGACAGAATTGTGAGAGAACAAGTGGAAAAGACATCAAAATGTAAGTATCTACTCTAGAAAAAATATTGCACTCTGTAGAAATCTTAGAAATAGAGATAGTGCACATGAAAACAGGATTTTAAACCACTACAATTGATTGAAAAGTAACATTCAACTGTATAACAGTTGAGAGACAAGTGTATATAGCTTCTCTAGTTCAGAGAAGAGTGTATAAATTTTTTTGTACATGTGGTGAAGTCCAACCAGTAGAGCAGAAGGCTCATTATAGGTCACTGCTAGAAAGCAGAAGTAATTCAGAGCAAATAGTAATGAATATCACAGAATTGTGAGAGAATAAGTAGAAAAGACATCAAAATGTAAGTCTCTAGTCTAGAAAAAATCTTGTACACTGAAGAAATACCTGAGATAGAGTTAGTGCACATGAAACCAGTGTTTGCAACCAGTAGAATTGATTGAAAAGTATCATTCAACTGTATAACAGTTGAGAGACAAGTGTATATAGATTCTCAAGTTCAGAGAAGAGTGGATAAAGTAGTTTGTATATGTGGTAAAGTTTCAAAGTAGAGTAGAAGGCCCATTGTAGGACACTGCAAGAAAGCAGTAGTTATTAAGAGCAAATACTAATGAATATCACAGAATTGTGAGAGAACAAGGGGAAAAGACATCAAAATGTAAGTCTCTAGTCTAGAAAGTATCTTGTACACTGAAGAAATACCTGAGATAGAGTTAGTGCACATGAAAACAGTGTTTGAAACCACTAGAATTCATGGAAAATAACATTAAACAGTAAAACAGTTGAGAGACAAGTGTATATAGCTTCTAAAGTTAGACAAGAGTGTATAAAGTAGTTTGTACATGTGGTGAAGTTTGAGAAGTAGAGCAGAAGGCCCATTGTAGGACACTGCATGAAAGCAGTACTAATTCAGAGTAAATACTAATGAATATCACAGAATTGTGAGAGAACAAGTGGAAAAGACATCAAAATGTAAGTCTCTAGTCAAGAAAGGATCTTGTACACTGAAGAAATACCTGAGATAGAGTTAGTGCACATGAAAACAGTGTTTGAAACCACTAGAATTCATGGAAAATAACATTAAACTGTAAAACAGTTGAGGGACAAGTGTATATAGCATCTAAAGGTCAGAGAAGAGTGTATAAAGTAGTTTGTACATGTGGTGAAGTTTGAGAAGTAGAGCAGAAGTCCCATTGTAGGACACTGCAAGAAAGCAGTACTAATTCACAGGAAATACTAATGAATATCACAGAATTGTGAGAGATCAAGTGAAAAAGACATCCAAATGTAAGTAGCTAGTCTAGAAAGGATCTTGTACACTGTAGAAATCCTTGAAATAGAGTTAGTGCACATGATACCAGTGTTTGAAACCACTAGAATTCAGTGAAAAGTAACATCAACCTGGAAAACAGTTGAGAGACAAGTGTATATAGCTTCTGAAATTCAGAGAAGAGTGTATAAAGTTGTTTGCACATGTAGTGAAGTTTCATAAGTAGAGCAGAAGGCTCATTTTGGACACTGCAAGAAAGCAGTAGTAATTCAGAGCAAATACTAATGAATATCACAGAAGTGTGAGAGAACAAGTGGAAAAGACATCAAAATATAAGTATCTAGTCTAGAAAAAATATTGCACCTTGTAGAAATCCTAGAAATAGAGATAGTTCACATGAAACCAGTGTTTGAAACCACTACAATTGATTGAAAAGTATCATTCAACTGTACAACTGTTGAGAGACAAGTTTATATAGCTTTTCTAGTTCAGAGAAGAGTGTATAAATTTTTTTGTACATGTGGTGAAGTCCAACCAGTAGAGCAGAAGGCTCATTATAGGTCACTGCTAGAAAGCAGAAGTAATTCAGAACAAATAGTAATGAATATCACAGAATTGTGAGAGAACAAGTAGAAAAGACATCAAAATGTAAGTCTCTAGTCTAGAAAGAATCTTGTACACTGAAGAAATACCTGAGATAGAGTTAGTGCACATGAAACCAGTGTTTGCAACCAGTAGAATTGATTGAAAAGTATCATTCAACTGTATAACAGTTGAGAGACAAGTGTATATAGATTCTCAAGTTCAGAGAAGAGTGGATAAAGTTGTTTGCACATGTGTTGAAGTTTCACAAGTAGAGCAGAAGGCCCATTTTGGACACTGCAAGAAAGCAGTAGTAATGTAGAGCAAATACTAATGAATATCACAGAATTGGGAGAGAACAAGGGGAAAAGACATCAAAATGTAAGTCTCTAGTCTAGAAAGGATCTTATATACTGATGAAGTACCTGAGATAGAGTTAGTGCACATGAAAACAGTGTTTGAAACCACTAGAATTCATGGAAAATAACATTAAACAGTAAAACAGTTGAGAGACAAGTGTATATAGTTTCTCAAATTAAGAGAAGAGTGTATAAAGTTGTTTGCACATGTGGTGAAGTTTCACAAGTAGAGCAGAAGGCCCATTGTAGAACACTGCAAGAAAGCAGTAGTAATTCAGAGCAAATACTAATGAATATCACAGAATTGTGAGAGAACAAGTGGAAAAGACATCAAAATGTAAGTCCCTAGTCTAGAAAAAATATTGTACTCTGTAGAAATCCTAGAAATAGTGATAGTGCACATGAAACCAGTTTTTGAAAAAGCTACAATTGATTGAAAAGTAACATTCAACGGTACAACATTTGAGAGACAAGTGTATATAGCTTCTCAAGTTCAGAGAAGAGTGTATAAAGTAGTTTATACAAGTGGTGAAGTTTGAGAAGTAGAGCAGAAGGCCCATTGTAGGACACTGCAAGAAAGCAGTACTAATTCAGAGCAAATACTATTGAATATCACAGAATTGTGAGAGATCAAGTGAAAAAGACATAAAAATGTAAGTAGCTAGTCTAGAAAGGATCTTGTACAGTGTAGAAAAAGTTGAAATAGAGTTAGTGCACATGAAACTAGTGTTTGAAACCACTAGAATTGATTATAAGGTAACGTTCCACTGTACAACATTTGAGAGACAAGTGTCTATAGTTCTCAAGTTCAGAGAAGAGTGTATAAAGTAGTTTGTACATGTGGTGAAGTTTTACAAGTAGAGCAGAAGGCCCATTTTGGACACTGCAAGAAAGCAGTAGTATTTCAGAGCAAATACTAATGAATATCACAGAATTGTGAGAGAACAAGTGGAAAAGACATCAAAATGTAAGTATCTAGTCTAGAAAAAATATTGCACTCTGTAGAAATCCTAGAAATAGAGATAGTGCACATGAAACCAGTGTTTGAAACCACAACAATTGATTGAAAAGTAACATTCAACTGTAAAACAGTTGAGAGACAAGTGTATATAGCTTCTCAAGTTCAGAGAAGAGTGTATAAAGTTGTTTGCACATGTGGTGAAGTTTCACAAGAAAAGCAGAAGGCCCATTTTGGACACTGCAAAAAGCAGAAGTAATTCAGAGCAAATACTAATGAATATCACAGAATTGTGAGAGAAAAAGGGGAAAAGCATTCACAATGTAAGTCTCTAGTCTAGAAAGTATCTTGTACACTAAAGAAATACCTGAGATAGAGTTAGTGTACATGAAAACAGTGTTTGAAACCACTAGAATTCATGGAAAATAACATTAAACAGTAAAACAGTTGAGAGACAAGTGTATATAGCTTCTCAAGTTCAGAGAAGAGTGTATAAAGTAATTTGTACATGTGCTGAAGTCCCACAAGTAGAGCAGATGGCCCATTATAGGACACAATTTGAAAGCAGTAGTAATTCAGAGCAAATACTAATGAATATCACAGAATTGTGAGAGACCAAGTGAAAAAGACATCAAAATGTAAGTCTCTAGTCTAGAAAGGATCTTGTAAACTTAAGAAATACTTGAAGTAGAGTTAGTGCACATGAAACCAGTGTTTGAAACCACTAGAATGAAATGAAAAGTAACATTAAAGTCTAAAACAGTTGAGAGACAAGTGTATAGATCTTGTACACTGTAGAAATCCTTGAAATAGAGTTAGTGCACATGAAACCAGTGTTTGAAACCACTATAATTCACTTAAAAATAAATTGAAGTGTAAAAGAGTTGAGAGACAAGTGTATATAGCTTCTCAAGTTCAGAGAAGCGTGTTTAAAATTGTTTACACATATGGTGAAGTTTCACAAGTAGAGCAGAAGGCCCATTGTAGGACATTGCAAGAAAGCAGTAGTAATTCAGAGAAATACTAATGAATATCACAGAATAGTGAGAGAACAAGTGGAAAAGACATCAAAAAGTAAGTATCTAGTCTAGAAAGGATCTTGTATACTGAAGAAATACCTGATATAGATTTAGTGCACATGAAACCAGTGTTTGAAACCACTAGAATTGATTGAAAAGTAACATTCAACTGTACAACAGTTGAGAGACAAGTGTATATAGCTTCTCAAGTTCAGAGAAGTGTGTATAAAGTAGTTTATACAAGTGGTGAAGTTTGAGAAGTAGAACAGAAGGCCTATTGTAGGACACTGCAAGAAAGCAGTACTAATTCATAGCAAATACTAATGAATATCACAGAATTGTGAGAGATCAAGTGAAAAAGACATAAAAATGTAAGTAGCAAGTCTTGAAAGGATCTTGTACACTGTAGAAATTCTTGAAATAGAGTTAGTGCACATGAAACAAGTGTTTGAAACCAATATAATTCACTGAAAAATAAATTGAAGTGTAAAACAGTTGAGAGACATGTGTATATAGCTTCTCAAGTTCAGAGAGGAGTGTATAAAGTTGTTTGAACATGTGGTGAATTCCCACATGTAGAGCAGAAGGCCCATTATAGGACACTGCAAGAAAGCAGCAGTAATTCATAGCAAATACTAATGAATATCACAGAATTGTGAGAAAACAAGTGGAAAAGACATGAAAATGTAAGACTCTAGTCTAGAACGGATCTTGTACACTGAAGAAATACTTGAAATAGAGTTAGTGCACATGAAACCAGTGTTTGAAACCACCAGAATTGATTGAAAAGTAACATTCAACTGTAAAACAGTTGAGAGACAAGTGTATATAGCTTCTGTAGTTCAGAGAAGAGTGTATAAAGTTGTTTGTACATGTGGTGAAGTCCAACCAGTAGAGCAGAAGGCTCATTATAGGACACTGCTAGAAAGAAGAAGTAATTCAGCAAATAGTAATGAATATCACAGAATTGTGAGAGAACAAGTGAAAAAGACATCAAAATGTAAGTCTCCAGTCTAGAAAGGATCTTGTAAATTTAAGAAATACTTGAAATAGAGTTAGTGCACATGAAACCAGTGTTTGAAACCACTAGAATTGATTGAAAAGTAACATTCAACTGTACAACAGTTGAGAGACAAGTGTATATAGCTTCTCAAGTTCAGAGAAGAGTGTATAAAGTAGTTTGTACATGTGGTGAATTTTCACAAGTAGAGCAGAAGGCCCATTGTAGGACACTGCAAGAAAGCAGTAGTTATTCCGAGCAAATACTAATGAATATCACAGAATTGTGAGAGAACAAGTGAAAAAGACAACAAAATGAAAGTCTCCAGTCTAGAAAAAATATTGCATTCTGTAGAAATCCTTGAAATAGAGATAGAGCACATGAAACCAGTGTTTGAAACCACTACAATTGATTGAAAAGTAATATTCAACTATACAACAGTTGAGAGACAAGTGTATATAGCTTCTCAAGTTCAGAGAAGAGTGTATAAAATTGTTTGACATGTGGTGAAGTTTCAGATGTAGAGCAGAAGGCCCATTTTGAACACTGCAAGAAAGCAGTAGTAATTCAGAGCAAATACTAATGAATATCACAGAATTGTGAGAGAACAAGGGGAAAAGACATCAAAATGTAAGTCTCTAGTCTAGAAAGGATCTTGTACACTGAAGAAATACCTGAGATAGAGTTAGTGCACATGAAAACAGTGATTGAAACCACTAGAATTCATGGAAAATAACATTAAACAGTAAAACAGGTGAGAGACAAGTGTATATAGCTTCTAAAGTTCAGACAAGTGTGTATAAAGTAGTTTGTACATGTCGTGAAGTTTGAGAAGTAGAGCAGAAGGCCCATTGTAGCACACTGCAAGAAAGCAGTACTAAGTCAGAGCAAATACTAATGAATATCACAGAATTGTGAGAGATCAAGTGAAAAATACATAAAAAGGTAAGTCTCTAGTCTAGAAAGGATCTTGTACACTGTAGAAATCCTTGAAATAGAGTTAGTGCACATGAAACAAGTGTTTGAAACCACTATAATTCACTGAAATATAAATTGAAGTGTAAAACAGTTGAGAGACATGTGTATATAGCTTCTCAAGTTCATAAAAGAGGGTATAAAGTTGTTTGAACATGTGGTGAATTCTCACATGTAGAGCAGAAGGCCCATTATAGTACACTGCAAGAAAGCAGCAGTAATTCAGAGCAAATACTAATGAATATCACAGAATTGTGAGAAAACAAGTGGAAAAGACATCAAAATCTAAGTCTCTAGTTTAGAAAGGATGTTGTACACTGAAGTAATACTTGAAATAGAGGTAGTGCACATGAAACAAGTGTTTTAAACCACTATAATTCACTGAAAAATAAATTGAAGTATAAAACAGTTGAGAAACAAGTGTATATAGCTTCTCAAGTTCAGAGAAGCGTGTATAAAGTTGTTTACACATGTGGTGAAGTTTCACAAGTAGAGCAGAAGGCCCATTGTAGGACACTGCAAGAAAGCAGTAGTAATTTAGAGCAAATACTAATGAATATCACAGAATTGTGAGAGAACAAGTGGAAAAGACATCAAAATGTAAATATCTAGTCTAGAAAGGATCTTGTATACTGAAGAAGTACCTGAGATAGAGTTAGTGCACATGAAACCAGTGTTTGAAACCACTAGAATTGATTGAAAAGTAACATTCAACTGTACAACAGTTGAGAGACAAGTGTATATCGCTTCTCAAGTTCAGAGAAGAGTGTATAAAGTAGTTTATACAAGTGGTGAAGTTTGAGAAGTAGAGCAGAAGGCCTATTGTAGGACACTGCAAGAAAGCAGTACTAATACAGAGCAAATACTAATGAATATCACAGAATTGTGAGAGATCAAGTGAAAAAGACATAAAAATGTAAGTAGCTAGTCTTGAAAGGATCTTGTACACTGTAGAAATCATTGAAATAGAGTTAGTGCACATGAAACAAGTGTTTGAAACCACTAGAATTGATTGAAAAGTAACATTCAACTGCACAACTGTTGAGAGACAAGTGTATATAGCTTCTCAAGTTCAGAGAAGAGTGTATAAAGTAGTTTGTACATGTGGTGAATTTTCACAAGTAGAGCAGAAGGCCCATTGTAGGACACTGCAAGAAAGCAGTAGTTATTCCGAGCAAATACTAATGAATATGACAGAATTGTGAGAGAACAAGTGAAAAAGACATCAAAATGTATGTCTCCAGTCTAGAAAAAATATTGCATTCTGTAGAAATCCTTGAAATAGAGATAGAGCACATGAAACCAGTGTTTGAAACCACTAGAATTCATGGAAAATAACATTAAACAGTAAAACAGTTGAGAGACAAGTGTATATAGCTTCTAAAGTTCAGAGAAGAGTGTATAAAGTAGTTTGTACATGTGCTGATGTCCCACAAGTAGAGCAGAAGGCCCATTATAGTACAAAACTTGAAAGCAGTAGTAATTCAGAGCAAATACTAATGAATATCACAGAATTGTGAGAGAACAAGTGAAAAAGACATCAAAATGTAAGTCTCTAGTCTAGAAAGGATCTTGTAAACTTAAGAAATACTTGAAATAGAGTTAGTGCACATGAAACCAGTGTTTGAAACCACTATAATTAACTGAAATGTAACATACAAGTCTAAAACTGTTGAGAGACAAGTGTATATAACTTCTCAAGTTCAGATAATAGTGTATAAAATTGTTTGCACATGTGGTGAAGTTTCACAAGTAGAGTAGAAGGCCCATTTTGGACACTGCAAGAAAGCAGTAGTAATTCAGAGCAAATACTAATGAATATCACAGAATTGTGAGAGAACAAGTGAAAAAGACATCAAAATGTAAGGCTCTAGTCTAGAAAGTATCTTGTACACTGAAGAAATACCTTAGATAGAGTTAGTGCACATGAAAACAATGATTGAAACCACTAGAATTCATGGAAAATAACATTAAACAGTAAAACAGTTGAGAGACAAGTGTATATAGCTTCTAAAGTTCAGACAAGAGTGTATAAAGTAGTTTGTACATGTGGTGAAGTTTGAGAAGTAGAGCAGAAGGCCCATTGTAGGACACTGCAAGAAAGCAGTAGTAATTCAGAGCAAATACTAATGAATATCACAGAATTGTGAGAGATCAAGTGAAAAAGACATCAAAATGTACGTCTCTAGTGTAGAAAGGATGTTGTACACTGCAGAAATTCTTGAAATAGAGCAGGTGCACATGAAACCAGTGTTTGAAACCACTAGAATTCACTGAAAAGTAGCATTCAACTGTAATACAGTTGAGAGAAAAGGGTATATAGCTTCTCAAGTTCAGAGAAGAGTGTATAAAGTTTTTTGTACATGTGGTGAAGTCCCACAAGTAGACCAGAAGGCCCATTATAGGACACGGTAAGAAACCAGTAGTAGGGGAGGAAAGATGGCGACCAGCAGGTAGGTAGGAAGGGTTAGCGTGTGATCGAGTGAAGGAGTGACAGAGGTATGTGTGGATCTTTGTGGGTGTTTGTGTGAAAGAAATAGGGACAGTTAGATCCTGCAGTTCTTTCAGGGGGCATCCAATCCAGGCAGTCTTGGTTGGCAAAACCCCGCGGCCACTGCAAACACTTCCAGGAGGACACCAGGGTCACAGAGACCCCGCCATCTTTAAGAACGGAACTGCTAGAGACTAGAATCCTAACCTTACCACTACCTAGTCTGGTCTCAGAAGTAAACCTGGTCACTACAGCCACTCTGGTAGACCTGCCACTCCAGCTGCAGAAGCGCGAACCCTGAGACCTCCATCTCCAAAAGTGCGCCACTGAAATCAGTAAGTACAACCTCCCCCTCCCCAGCGCCAGAACTCAGGACTCGCCGCGTCCCCAGCCCATAGGCACCCGGGCACTCCACTACCCATGCAGTGCTTGGGAACCACTGAGAGCCCCTGAGGGGGTGATTCTGCACAGTCTAGGTTGCACGGCCCTACAGTAGAATCTCTGAACTGCCTCTTCCTAAATAACTGCCCAGGGACACCCCTGCGGTGCAACTTCAGTGCCAGGGGGCTTCAGAGCTTTGCGCCAGCGGACGCGCCACCAGTTCGCGCACACTTAAGGGCTGGCAAACTCACGGCCACAGCAAGGGAAGGCACCCTGAGTACATATATCCACAGGGTTCTCTGGAAAGCTGCTCTGAGCCCCTGCTGGGTGTGATTCTGTAAGGGCAAGGGCGCGCTGCCCCACAGCAGAAAATCTGAACTCCTTTCTCCTGAATAACTTCCCACATACACCCTAGCTGTTTAACTTCAGTGCCAGAGTCTCTCAAATTGCGTCAGAGGTGTGCGCCGGCGGGTGCGCCACCAGTTCGAGCACACTCCAGAGCTGGCAAACTCACAGCCACAACAAGGGAAGGCGCCCCAAACCCATATATCCACAGTGTTCTCTGGGGAGCTGCTGTGAGCCTCTGCTGGGAGTTATTCTGTACAGCCAAGGATTCGCTGCCCCACAGCAAAAACTCTGAACTCCTTTCTCCTGAATAACTTCCCACATACACCCTAGCTGTTTAACTTCAGTGCCAGAGTCCCTCAAAGTGCGTCAGAGCTGTGCACCTGCAAACACACCTCCACAGAAGGGAATTTACAACAGGCAGGCACCCTGAGCCCATCTACACACAGGGTGCTAGTGGGAGCCACTGGGAGCTCTTCCAACAGACGGTTCCTGGGTGCCACTGTGAGTTCCCACTGGACACGCGCGATTTCAACTAAGGGTGCAAGACAGCAAAAACTGGGACACCCCACTCCATAGCTGCTGACTTTTAGACACCATAGTTGTGCCTCTCAAGCTTCCAGGCCTACATCAAGAGAACCCAAGTAGCTCAAGTAGGGAGCTACACTAGATTGCCAAGCCCAGGAGAACTGAGAGATTATACCAGTAGCACCATCACCAAAAGATCCTGGATAGCAAAGCAATTGGAACTACAATTAAAACATTACAAGGAAACATGGGAAGACAGAAAGGAAATTCTCAAAGGAAGGAACAGGAAGAATCACCAGAAAGGGAGTTAAATGAACTTGAGGCTAGCAGCTTAACAGAGAAAGAAGTCAGAGTATTTGTTATAAGGATGTTTAAACGGATGGATGACAAATACACACAACTCAATGAGAGCTATAAGGAGCTGAATGAAAATGTCACCAACATGAAAAGAAACCAAGAGGAGATGAAGAACGACATAGCTGAAATAAAGAACACAATGGAAGGCTTAAAGAGTAGAGTAGAAGAGGCTGAGGACCGCATCAGCGAATTAGAAGACAAGGTAGGAAAAAAACACACAAACACAGCAGCAACTGGAAAGAAGACTTAAAAAGCAAGAGGAGAGCCTAAGGGAGCTTCGGCACAACGCAAAACGAAACAACCTTCGAATAATAGGGATAAAAGAAGGAGAGGAAGAGAAGCAAGGAATAGAAAACCTGTTAGAAGAAATAATGACAGAAAACTTCCCTGATATTGGCAAGAAAAAAACTATCCAAGTCCAAGAAGTACACAGAGTCCCAAACAAGTTGAACCCCAAAAGACCGACACCAAGACACATCATAATTAAATTGACGAACACCAATGACAAAGCAAGAATCTTAAAGGCTGCCAGAGAGAAACAGAAAGTTACCTACAAGGGATCTCCTATCAGAATATCAACTGATTTCTCAACAGAAACACACCAGGCCAGAAGGGAATGGAATGAAATATACAAAGTGATGCAAAACAAGGGACTGAATCCAAGAATACTATACCCAGCAAGGCTATCATTCAAAATTGAAGGTGGAATCAGAAGCTTCACAGACAAAAAAGGGCTAAGAGAGTTCATCACTACCAAACCAGCAATGCAAGAAATGCTAAAGGGGATGCTGTAAAAAGAAGAAACAGAAAGGCAAGAAGAAACACAAACACTAAGGAAAAATATGTCAACAAACAGATACTTATCAATAATAACAGTAAACGTAAATGGATTAAATGCACCAATCAAAAGACATAGGGTAGCTGAATGGATAAGAAAACATGACCCATATATTTGCTGTCTACAAGAGACCCACCTTAGAGCAAAAGACTCACACAGACTGAGAGTGAAGGGATGGAAAAACATTTTTCAGGCAAATGGAAATGAGAAAAAAACTGGGGTTGCAATACTTATATCAGATAAAATAGACTTCAATGTAAAGGCTTTAATAAGAGATAAGGAAGGCCACTACATAATACTAAAGGGAGCAATCCAGCAAGAAGATATAACTCTGGTAAACGTATATGCACCCAACACAGGAGCGCCCAAATACATAAAAAATCTGCTGGAAGATATCAAAGGAGAGATCGACATCAATACAATCATAGTAGGGGACTTTAATACACCACTGACATCAATGGATAAATCCTCTGGACAAAAAATCAGCAAAGAAACAGCAATTCTAAATGACACACTAGATCAGATGGACCTAATTGACATCTTCAGAGTATTTCACCCCAAAGCCATGGGATATACGTTCTTCTCAAGTGCACATGGGACATTCTCAAAAATAGACCACGTATTGGGTAACAAGCAAAGTCTCCCCAAATTCAAAAAGATTGAAATCATATCAAGCATTTTCTCAGACCACAAGGGCATAATATTAGAAATAAACTACAATAAAAACATTCCAAAAAACTCAAACACTTGGAAACTGAATAGCATGCTACTAAACAATGATTGGGTTATCAATGAGATCAAAGAAGAAATTAAAAACATCCTGGAGACTAATGACAATAAAAACACAACATTGCAAATCCTATGGGACACAATGAAAGCAGTCCTGAGAGGCAAATGTATAGCTCTACAGGCCTACCTCAAAAAACAAGAAAAAATGGTAATAGATCATCTATCTCAACAACTCAAAGAATTAGAAAGGGAGCAACAAGAAAAGCCCACAGTGAGCAGAAGAAAGGAAATAATAAAGATCAGAGCAGAAATAAATGACATAGAGACCAAAAAAACAATACACAAGATCAACAAAACCAAGAGCTGGTTCTTTGAAAGGATAAACAAGATTGATGAACCTCTAGCCAGGCTCACCAAGAAACAAAGAGAGAGGACCCAAATAAACAAAATCAGAAATGAAAGAGGTGAAATAACAACAGACCCCACAGAAATACAAAGGATTGTCAAAAAATACTATGAACAACTCTACTCCAACAAACTAGACAACCTGGAGGAAATGGACTCATTCCTAGAAAAACACAACCTTCCAAAACTTACTCAGGAAGAGACTAAAAATCTCAATAGGCTGATAACTATGGAAGAAATTGAAGAAGTTATCAAAAAGCTTCCAGCAAAAAAAAGCCCGGGGCCAGATGGCTTCACAGGGGAGTTTTATAAAACATTCAAGGAAGAGCTAAAACCTATCCTCCTCAGACTATTCCAGAAAATTCAAGAAGAAGGAACACTTCCAAGCTCCTTCTATGGAGCCAGCATCGCCCTAATACCAAAACCAGGTAAAGATAACACAATGAAGGAGAATTACAGGCCAATATCCCTCATGAACATAGATGCCAAAATCCTCAACAAAATTCTAGCAAATCGAATCCAGCAATACATCAGAAAGATCATACACCACAACCAAGTAGCATTTATCCCTGGGATGCAAGGATGGTACAATATTCGCAAATCAATAAACGTGATACATCACATAAACAAATTGAGAGATAAAAACCGTATAGTCATATCAATTGATGCAGAAAAAGCATTTGACAAAATCCAACACCCTTTCTTGATATAAACTCTCAGCAAGCTGGGAATAGAAGGATCATACCTCAACATAATAAAAGCCATATATGACAAACCCACAGCCATCATCATACTCAATGGGCAAAAACTAAAACCATTTCCCCTAAGAACAGGAACAAGACAGGGAGGCATGAACATACAATGGAGTCAAGACAGTCTCTTCAACAAATGGTGTTGGGAAAATTGGACAGATACATGCAAAAAAATGAAACTAGACCACCATCTTACACCATACACAAAAATAAACTCAAAATGGATCAAGGACTTAAACATAAGACAGGAAACCATAAAAATACTAGAGGAATCTACAGGCAAAAAAAATCTCTGACATATGCCAAAAGAACTTCTTCGCTGATACTGCTCCTAGGGCAATGGAAGCTAAAGAGAAAATAAACAAATGGGACTACATCAAAATAAAAAGCTTTTGCACAGCAAAGGAAACCATCAATAAAACAACAAGAAAGCCCACCACATGGGAGAACATATTTGCCAATGATATCAATGATAAGGGTTTAATCTCCAACATTTACAGGGAACTCATACAGCTTAACAAAAAGAAGATAAACAACCCAATCAAAAAATGGGCAACTGATCTAAATAGACACTTTTCGAAAGAAGACAGAAGGAAGGCCAAGAGACATAGGAAAACCTGCTCTAAATCACTAATCATTAGAGAGATGCAAATCAAAACAACAATGCGGTGCCATCTCACACCTGTCAGAATGGCCATTATCAACAAGTCAACAAATGACAAGTGCTGGAGAGGATGTGGAGAAAAAGGAACCCTCGTGCACTGCTGGTGGGAATGCAGACTGGTGCTGCCACTGTGGAGAACAGTATGGAGTTTCCTTAAAAAACTAAAAATAGAACTCCCATTTGACCCAGTGATCCCACTTCTAGGAATATGTCCCAAGAAACTGGAAACATCAATCAGAAAGGACATATGCACCCCTATGTTCATAGCAGCACAATTCACCATAGCTAAGATTTGGAAACAGCCTAAGTGCCCATCAGCAGATGAGTGGATTAAAAAAACTGTGGTACATCTACACAATGGAATACTACGCTGCGGTAAAAAAGAAGGAGCTCTTACCATTTGCAACAATATGGATGGAGATGGAGAACATTATGCATAGTGAAATAAGCCAGGCAGAGAAAGATAAATATCAGATGATCTCACTCATTTGTGGAATATAATGAACAACATAAACTGATGGGGGGAAAATAGATCAAGAAACAGAGAAACATCAATCAGAACATCAAACCGCAGGGAAGAAATTGTGAGGTAACCAGAAACCCAAGAATGGCTGAGAACGCCTTTCTAGCCACGCTAGCAATCATCAGATGTATGGTAATTTTACCGGGGACAAGAGGGTAAGTATTTTGATCTTATGCTCCTGACCCTTCATGGGTAAGACCCATTACGTGGGCTGATCCTCTGACTAATGTAGTTACCAATAATACCAAACACCCTGGACATCTAGGAGGTCCATGGGTGAGGCAAGAAAGTATAAATACATAGGGGTCTCCACCCAGCTTCCCTTTTGTATGATACGAAATCAAAACAATGCCCCTTTGTGTGTACAATTAAAGAGAGGTTTCTGGCTTGTGTGGACACCAAAGAAAGGGTGTCACTACTATCACTACGTGCCCCCGGTGGAGGTGCAGAAAATGTAACTAAGACCTTGTCTATATAAAAAGAAATGGACAGCCAGTCTGAAAGGGAATTCCCATGGACTAGAACAAAGAATATCCTTACATGATATTATCCTACACTGTCATTAAAAATTATTCCCAGATTTGGATCACCCCCAGTACTTATAATAGTTCCTCGCACCCTTGGGGATAAAAAATAAATAAAATAAAAAAAGTCATCTGTTTGGTGCTTGGAGACAAACTTAACACATCTCTTGATACTTTAGAATTACTACAGCATAATATACAATTATCCCAAGCAAACATACAAACTAATTCTTTGAATGTCTGGCAGCAATTTAAAAAGGACATGTAAAGATTTAACCCTTTTCATTGGGTAGAGGGCCTCCTGGGAGGGCACCTGAGCATTCTATATGGGTCCCTCTTACCCTTTAGGCCAAGAGAGACCCTCTTCTCACAATTCAATTGCTCACAGCTGTTGCATGAGCTCTCTGTTCATGTCGAGGTTGAAGTCTCGTGATGACTGGTGCCATGGATCTGTCTCTCACCCAGTAGGGCGAACTGAGCCCTCCCTGGAGAAGAAACCCGGGTTCCAAAAGATATGTGATCAGTGCTGGGGCCCCGCCAGCAGGCGAGGGGATCCCAAGGCAGGTGCTGGGCATGGAGGCCACAGGGGCATAGGCTACCAAGGAGACAAAACTGAACCTCACGTCACCCTGCTTGGCCCCGGAGGATGGCTGGTTAGCCAGAGACGGGTAAGATTCCTCAAGGAAGGAACAACCTAAGACAGGCACAGTCGCAGAGGGGCCATCAAGAGAGAATTTGGGGATCAACAGAGGTGGGGCACAGACCCTCACCCCCCCCAACATTGCAGGGGCCTGAATCCTAGCCCCTTCTGAGGGAGGTCTCCTGCCCCCATGGCTGCTTTGTGCTTCCCATGCCCAGCTCAGATCAGGACCCAGGTGACCGACAGAGACTTGGCCGACAGCAGCTGCCCTCTCACTCCAACAAGAATTGTTTGAGTTGCCTTGTACCCATGGTGTGGGGAAGGGGGTTTACAATATCTAAATCCAGCCTACCACCAGGAATGCTCAGGACCTACTCAAGAAGGCAAATAATCCCTTCCACCAATATTTACAGGGTAAAACAAGATTATTGTTAGAGTAATAAATTTGACAGTAAAATAGTAGTCAAGTTTTCAGTCAAATTTAAATTGGCTAGTTGAAACAAGTGAATATTCTAGAAAAATTAATTGTACCAGACAAAAAGGTGTTCCTAAAGAGTCAACTAAAATTTTTATTGGTACTTCATCTCATGATAAAAGTGTGCACCATACAATGAACCTAAAACAGTAATATTATAGTGCAAAAAATTAAAATTTAAAACCCATCAAGAATACATTATAAAATTTTCAAAAGCCTCCTATCATTTAAATCAAAAAAGGAGGGGATAGTAGAGGAATATCATGTAAGGAAAAATATCTTGTAAGTAAATTACATCTAGAAAATTAATACTTTAGAAAATTAATTGTAAGGCTAAAAGCAAGACACCCATGAAAAACACACAAGGTGACAAAACAAGCCAGAGGAAAATCATTTGGGCAGAAATTAAAAAAGGATCCCCAGTCAAATTTATAGAAAATATTCCTTTATTAACCTTTGGTCGAGAATATGTTTGTATATTTTCAGAAAACAACTCCGAGACCATGTGGATTCCAGCAAGAGAGGAATCGACAGGACTACTCCAGCCATGAAGACAGAAAAGAAGCAGTCCAGAGACGGAAGACGCTGATGTGGCCTTCCCATACTAGCAGTTAGCAGCTGTGCATCACTGCAGATTGCCCAGGACCAAACCGGACAGAGTCAGACCTGCATTACCACCATTTGTCCAACATCCAGAACTGAAATGTCAGTGCTGACATGTACACATAAGGAACTGTTGGACATTGAAATTGGGTCTCAAAAGAACTGTTGGCCCAGAAAGAAACTCACTACACACTGATTCATTTGCCTGTCACCATAACCATTATTGCTTGTCTCATTTTCGGTTCTTATAAGTGTATTTCTAATAGCACATGATCTCACTCATCTAGGGGAAATAATGAACAACATAGACTGATGAACAAGATCAGACCCAGAAACAAGGAGGCATGGATCAGACTGTCGGGCCTCAGGGGGAGGGTAGGGAAGAGTGGGGGTAAAGAGGGAGATCAAACAAAGGACTTGCGTGCAGGCATATGAGCCTAACCAGCGGTTAAGGAAAACAGGGGGGTGGGGGCATGTGTGGTGAGGGGTGTGGGATGGGAATGGGGGGACGAGGACAAATATGTGATACCTTAATCAATAAATTTAAAAAAATAAATAAATAATAAAAAAGAAACCACTAGAATTCACTGAAAAGTAACATTCAACTGTACAACAGTTGAGAGACAAGTGTATATAGCTTCTCAAGTTCAGAGAAGAGTGTATAAAGTTTGTACATGTGGTGAATTCCCACAAGAAGAGCAGAAGGCCCATTGTAGGACACTGCAAGAAAGCAGTACTAATTCAGAGCAAATACTAATGAATATCACAGAATTGTGAGAGATCAAGTGAAAAAGACATCAAAATGTACGTCTCTAGTCTAGAAAGGATCTTGTACACTGAAGAAATACTTCAAATAGAGTTAGTGCACATGAAACCAGTGTTTGAAACCACTAGAATTCACTGAAAAGTAACATTCAAGTGTAAAACAGTTGAGAGACAACTGTATATAGCTTCTCAAGTTCAGAGAAGCGTGTATAAAGTTGTTTACACATGTGGGGAAGTTTCACAAGTAGAGTAGAAGGCCCATTGTAGGACACTGCAAGAAAGCAGTAGTAATTCAGAGCAAATACTAATGAATATCACAGAATTGTGAGAGAACAAGTGGAAAAGACATCAAAATGTAAGTCTCTAGTCTAGAAAGGATATTGTACACTGAAGAAATACCTGAGATAGAGTTAGTGCACATGAAACCAGTGTTTGAAACCACTAGAATTGATTGAAAAGTAACATTTAACTGTACAACAGTTGAGAGACAAGTGTATATAGCTTCTCAAGTTCAGAGAAGAGTGTATAAAGTAGTTTGTACATGTGGTGAAGTTTTACAAGTAGAGCAGAAGGCCCATTGTAGGACACTGCAAGAAAGTAATAGTAATTCAGAGTAAAATACTAATGATTATCACAGAATTGTGAGAGAACAAGTGAAACAGACATCCAAAGGTAAGTCTCTAGTCTAGAAAAAATATTGTACTCTGTAGAAATCCTTGAAATAGAGTTAGTGCACATGAAACAAGTGTTTGAAATGATTAGAATTTACTGAAAAATAACATTCAATTGTAAAACAGTTGAGAGACAAGTGTATATAGCTTCTCAAGTTCAGAGAAGAGTGTATAAAGTGGTTTGTACATGACCTGAAGTCACACAAGTAGAGCAGAAGGCCCATTATAGGACACTGCAAGAAAGCAGCAGTAATTCAGAGCAAATACTAATGAATATCACAGAATTTTGAGAGAACAAGTGAAAAAGACATCAAAATGTAAGTCTCTACTCTAGAAAGGATCTTGTACACTGAAGAAAT
The DNA here is from genome assembly GCF_951640355.1 of Cnephaeus nilssonii. Taxonomy (NCBI): domain Eukaryota; kingdom Metazoa; phylum Chordata; class Mammalia; order Chiroptera; family Vespertilionidae; genus Cnephaeus; species Cnephaeus nilssonii. The sequence goes on along the minus strand of NC_137076.1, from coordinate 52,436 downwards.
ACCTGAAATAGAGGTAGTGCACATGAAACCAGTGTTTGAAACCACTAGAATTCACTGAAAAGTAACATTATACTGTAAAACAGTTGAGAGACAAGTATATATAGCTTCTCAAGTTCAGAGAAGCATGTATAAAGTTGTTTACACATGTGGTGAAGTTTCTCAAGTAGAGCAGAAGGCCCATTGTAGGAAACAACTAGAAAGCAGTAGTAATTCATAGCAAATACTAATGAATATCACAGTATTGTGAGAGAACAAGTGGAAAAGACATCAAAATGTAAGTCTCTAGTGGAGAAAGGATCTTGGACACTGAAGAAATACCTGAGATAGAGTTAGTGCACATGAAACCTGTGTTTGCAACAACTAGAATTGATTGAAAAGTAACATTTAACTGTACAACAGTTGGGAGACAAGTGTATATAGCTTCTCAAGTTCAGAAAAGAGTGTATAAAGTAGTTTGTACATGTGGTGAAGTTTCAGAAGTAGAGCAGAAGGCCCATGGTAGGACACTGAAAGAAAGCAGTACTAATTCAGAGCAAATACTAATGAATATCACAGAATTGAGAGAGAACAAGTGAAAAAGACATCAAAATGTAAGTCTCTAGTGGAGAAAGGATCTTGTACACTGAAGAAATACCTGATATAGAGTTAGTGCACATGAAAACAGTGTTTGATACCACTAGAATTCAATGAAAAGTAACATTCAACTGTAAAACAGTTGAGAGACAAGTGTATATAGCTTCTCAAGTTCAGAGAAGAGTGTATAAAGTTGTTTGTACATGTGGTGAAGTTTCACAAGTAGAGCAGAAGGCCCATTGTAGGACACTGCAAGAAAGCAGTAGTAATTCAAAGCAAATACTAATGAATATCACAGAATTGTGAGAGAACAAGTGGAAAAGACATCAAAATGTAAGTCTCAGGTCTAGAAAGGATCTTGTACACTGAAGAAATACCTGAAATAGAGTTAGTGCACATGAAACCAGTGTTTGAAACCACTAGAATTCATTGAAAAGTAGCATTCAACTGTAAACCAGTTGAGAGACAAGTGTATATAGCTTCTCAAGTTCAGAGAAGAGTGCAAAAAGTTGTTTATACATGTGGGGAAGTCCCATATGTAGAGTAGAAAGCCCATTCTAGGACACTGCTAGGAACCACTAGTAATTCAGTGCAAATAATAATGAATTTAATAGAATTGTGAGAGAAAAAGTGGTAAAGACATCAAAATGTAAGTGTATAGTATAGAAAGCATTTTGTACACTGCAGAAATCCTTGAAATAGAGCAAGTGCACATTAATCCAGTGTTTGAAACCACTAGACTTCACTGAAAAGTACCATTAAACTGTAAAACAGTAGAGAACCAAGTGTATATAGCTTCTCAAGTTCAGAGAAGACAGTACAAAGTTGTTTGTACATGTGTGTAAGCCCCATAAGTAGACCAAAAGGCCAATTATAGCACATTTGAAGTAACCAGTAGTAATCCAGAGCTAATAATAATGAATACAACAGAATTGTGAGAGAAAAAGTGGAAAAGACATCAAAATGTATGTGTATAATTTAAGGGGAAGGTTAGGGAGAGGTGGGGGAGATAAGAGATCAATCAAAGGACTTGTATGCATCCATATGAGCATAACCAATGGATGAAAAACTCTGGGGGTGAGGGCATATATGGGAGTGTGGTGGGGGAGCAATGGTAAGATATGTACACATATAATACCTTAATAAAAAAATGGGAAAAAAACATTAAAAAAATGTAAGAGTATAGTATAGAAAGGATGTTGTACACAGCAGAAATCCTTGAAATAGAGCAAGTGCTCATTAAACCAGTGTGTAAAACCACTAGAATTCACTGAAAAGTACCATTAAAATGTAAAACATACTTGGAAGACAAGTGTTTATTGCTTCTCCACTTCAGAGAAGAGTGTAGAAAGCTGTTTGTACAATGCAGGTAAGTCCAGTAACTGCAGCAGAAAGCCAATTGTAAGACATTGTAAGAAAGACTAGGAACTAAGGGCAAAATAGCAGTAAATTGAACAGAATAGTTAGAGAATACAGGGAAAATACATCACAATGTTAGGATATAGTAATGAAAGTGTTTCATACAATGAGGGAAATCCTGGAATAGAGCAAAGAGCACATTTAAGCAGCTTTAGAAACCACTAGAAGTCACCACATAGTAGCATTAAACTGTAAAACATACTTAGAAGACAGGTGTTTATTGCTTCTCCACTTTAGCGAACAGTGTAGAAAGCTGTGTTTACAATGCACGTAAGTCCGGTAACTGCAGCAGAAATCCAATTGTAAGACATTGTGAGAAAGACTAGGAACTAAGGGCAAAATAGCAGTAAATTGATCAGATTAGTTAGAGAATACAGGGAAAATACACCACAATGTTAGGATATAGTAAAGAAAGTGTTTCATACAATGCGGGAAATCCTGGAATAGAGCAAAGAGCACATATAAGCAGATTTAGAAACCACTAGAATTCACTACAAAGTAGCTTTAAACTGTGAAACAGTTGAGAAAAGAGTGTATATAGCTTCTCTAGTTCAGAGAAGAGTGTCCAACGTTGTTTATACATGTGGGGAAGTCCCATAAGTAGAGTAGAAAGCCCATTCTAGGACAGTGCAAGGAACCACTAGTAATTCAGTGCAAATAACAATGAATTTAACAGAATTGTGAGAGAAAAAGTGGAAAAGACATCAAAATGTAAGTGTGTAGTCTAGAAAGTATGTTGTACACTGCAGAAATCCTTGAAATAGAGCAAGTGCACATTAAACCAGTCTGTGAAAGCACTAGAATTCACCGAAAAGTAGCATTAAACTGTAAAACAGTTGAGAGACAAGTGCATATAGCTTCTCAAGTTCAGGGATGAGTGTACAAAGTTGTTTATACATGTGGGGAAGTCCCGTAATTAGAACAAAAGGCCAATTATAGAACACTGTAAGGAACTGCTAGTAATTCAGAGCAAATAATAGTGAATAGAACAGAATTGTGAAAATACAAGTAGAAAAGACAACAAAATATAAATATATAGTATAGAAAGGTCTTTGTACACTGCAGAAAACCCTTTAAATACCGCAAAGTGCACATTAAGGCAGTCTTTGAAACCACTAAAATTCACTGAATGGTATCATTAAACTGTAAAACAGTTGAGAGGCAAGTGTATATAGCTTCTCAAGTTCAGAGAAGAGTGTACAAAGTTGTTTGTACATGTGGTGAAGTCCCATAAGTAGAGCCGAAGGCCCATTATAGGACACTGAAGAAACCAGTAGCAATTCAGAGCAAATAATAGTGAATAGAACGCATTGTGAGAATACAAGTGTAAAAGACAAGAAAATATAAGTCTATAGTATAGAAAGGTCTTTGTACACTGCAGAAATCCTTGATATAGAGCAAGTGCACATTAAGCCAGTCTTTGAACCCACTAAAATTCACTGAAAGGTATCATGAAACTGTAAAACAGTTGAGAGACAAGTGTATATAGCTTCTCAAGTTCACAGAAGAGTGTATAAAGTTGTTTTTACATGTGGTGAAGTCCCATAAGTAGAGCAAAAGGGCAATTATAGGACACTGCAAGAAACCAGTAGTAATTCAGAGCAAATAATAATGAATAGAACAGAATTGTGAGAATACACGTAGAAAAGACAACAAAATATAAGTCTATAGTATAGAAAGGTCTTTGTACACTACAGAAAACCCTTTAAATAGAGCAAAGTGCACATTAAACCAGTCTTTGAAACCCCTAGAATTCACTTAAAACTAGCATTAAACTGTAAAACCGTTGAGAGACAAGTGTATATAGCTTCTCAATTTCAGAGAAGAGTGTATAAAGTTGTTTGTACATGTGGGGAAGTCCCATAATTAGAGCAGAAGGCCAATTATAGGACACTGCAAGGAACCAGTAGTAATTCAGAGCAAATAATCCTATCTAATGAAACAGTAATATGCAAATCATCACTCTGCTAAACTCACAAGCCACGCCCACCAGGCACGCCCACGAGCCATTCAGAAGTCGAATATGCAAATATACTTAACCAAGATGTCTGCAACCTCAGAGAGCCTTGGTTGTTGGAACTGGGCTATTGGAGTGGAAGATCAGAGGGGAAGATCGGAGCCAGCGGGGGTCCCCCACAGGTGATCAGAGCCTGCTGGGGTCCCCTGTAGGCGATCGGAGACAGCTGGGGGTCCCTGGCAAGGGTCTGAACCTCACCCAGAGGCTTGAGGCATTGACTGGGGGCAGAGCTGGGCCATTGGAACCAGCTGGGGTCCCCTGAGGTGATTGGAGCCAGCTGGGGTTCCCTGACCAGGGCCCAAGCCTCAGCCAGAGGCTTGCAGCCTTGGCTGGGGGTGGAGCCCCTCGATGGGAGACAGCTGGGGGTCCCTGCCCAGAGCCGGAGCCTCAAACAGAAGCTTGAGGCCTTGGCCTTGGATGGAGCGGGGGATAGTGCCAGCTGGGTGTCCCTGCCCAGGGCCCAAGCCTCAAACAGAGGCTTATGGCATTGGCTGGAGGCAGAGCTGGGCATACAGGGCCAGCTGGGAGGTCCTGCCCAGATCCCAAGCCTTGGCCAGAGGCTTGCAGCCTTGGCCATTGGGGTAGAGCCTGGTGATAGGAGCCAGCTGGGGTCCCCTGAAGGCGATTGGAGCCAGCTGGGGGTCCCTGCCCAGGGCCAGAGCCTCAAACAGAGGCTTGAGGCCTTGGCCAGGGGCTGAGCCTGGCGATCCAGCCAGCTGGGGTCCCCTGCCAAGGGCTGGAGGCTTTAGACCTTGGCAGGGGCGGAATCGGAGATCACAGGAGATAGGTGTGAACTACAGAGGAGATACCTCTTCTGACCGCTCATTGGTTAAGCTCCCTGTATGCCACTGGTAATATTATTAGCAAATTGGGTATTAGAATCCAAAAAGTGATCTAGGGCTTTTCCACCACACTCCTGGAGAAAAAAACGAAGGTCCGCTGCTGGAGGGCTAAGAAATGTCACAACCTGCCCTACACGGTTTGGCTCAGAGGATAATGTCTAGGTTTGCCAACCGCAGAGTCCAGGTTAGATTCTGATCAAGGGCATGTACCTAAGTTACAGACTGCTCCCAGGCTGGGGCCAAGGTCAGGGCTCATGAAGGAGGCAAGCAATCTAAGTATTCCTCTCACTTTGATGTTTCTCTCTGTCTTTCCCTTTCTCTTTCACATTCCCTAATAGTCAATGGAAACATATATTCAGGTGAGGATAAAAAAAAAAAAAAAAACAAGAAGCAAATGTCATATTCTATGAAAGAAACAACTTGAAAATGCCTAAAGTAAGTTGTCATTTTTTCTAGGTGAAGGGACTGGAGTCCGTGTTGATGAAAACACCATGGTGGCTGCGGTGACTTGCAGTAGCTCCAGCAGCAGGGTGATGGTGTTAGTGCCTTTCCCTGATCAGCCAGGTTGTCTCTAACAAAGGGAGGCCAGACTTCCCCTGAGGGCTCCTAGTATGTGAGAGGGGGCAGGCTGGGCTGGGGAGACCCCATCCCAGTGAATGAATTTGGTGCACCGGGCCCCTAGTAATGAATATAACAGAATTGTTAGAGAACAAATGGAAAAGACATCAAAATGTAACTCTATAGTCTAGAAAGGATGTTGTACACCGCAGAAATCCTTGAAATAGAGCAAGTGTACATTATACCAGTCTGTGAAACCACTAGAATTCACTGAAAAGTAGCATTCAACTGTAAAACAGTTGAGAGACAAGTGTATATAGCTTCTCAAGTTCAGAGAAGAGTGTATAAAGTTGTTTGTACATGTGGTGAAGTCGCACATGTAGAGCAGAAAGCCAATTATAGCACACTGCAAGAAACCAGTAGTAATTCAGAGCAAATAAAAATGAATATAACAGAACTGTGAGAGAACAAGTGGAAAAGACATCAAAATGTATGTCTTTAGACTAGAAAGGATGTTGTACACAGCAGAAATCCTTAAAATAGAGCAATTGCACATTAAAGCAGTTTTTGAAACCAGTAGAATTCACTGAAAAGTAGCATTAAACTGTAAAACAGTTGAGAGAGAAGTGTATATAGCTTCTCAAGTTCAGAGAAGAGTGTATAAAGTTTTAAGTACATGTGGTGAAATCCCAGAAGTAGAGCAGAAGGCCAATTATAGGACACTGCAAGGAACCATTAGTAATTCAGAGCAAATAATAATGAAATAACTGAATTGTTAGAGAACAAGTGGAAAAGACATCAAAATGTAAGTGTGTAGTCTAGAAAGGATGTTGTACACTGCAGAAATCCTTGAAATAGAGCAAGTGCACATTAAACCAGTGTTAGAAACCATTAGAATTCACTGAAAAGTAGCATTAAAGTGTAAAACAGTTGAGAGACAAGTGTATATGGCTTCTCAAGTTCAGGGATGAGTGTACAAAGTTGTTTATACATGTGGGGAAGTCCCATAATTAGAACAAGATGCCAATTATAGGACACTGTAAGGAACTGCTAGTAATTCAGAGCAAATAATAGTGAATAGAACAGAATTGTGAGAATACAAGTGGAAAAGACAACAAAATATAAGTATATAGTATAGAAAGGTCTTTGTACACTGTAGAAAACCCTTTAAATACCGCAAAGTGCACATTAAACCAGTCTTTGAAAACACTAGAATTCACTGAAAGGTAGCATTGAACTGCTAAACAGTTGAGAGACAAGTGTATATAGCTTCTCAAGTTCAGAGAAGAGTGTATAAAGTTGTTCGTACATGTGGTGAAATCCCATAAGTAGAGCAGAAAGCCAATTATAGAACAGTGCCAGAAACCAGTAGTAATTGAGAGCAAATAATAATGAATATACAGAATTGTGAGAGAAGAAGTGGAAAAGACATTAAAATATAAGTCTTTAGTGCAGAAAGGATGTTGTACACTGCAAAAATCCTTAAAATATAGTAAGTACACATTAAACCAGTTTTTGAAACCTATAGAATTCACTGCAAAGTACCATTCAACTGTATAACAGTTGAGAGACAAGTGTATATAGCTTATCAATTTCAGAGAAGAGTGTACAAAGTTGTTTGTACATGTGGGGAAGACCCATAATTACAGGAGAAGGCCAATTATAGGACACTGTAAGAAACCACTAATAATTCAGAGTAAGTAATAGTGAATAGAACAAAATTGTGAGAATACAAGTGGAAAAGACAACAAAATATAAGTATATAGTATAGAAACGACTTTGTACACTGCAGAAAACCGTTTAAATACAGCAAAGTGCACATTGAGCCAGTCTTTGAACCCACTAAAATTCACTGATAGGTATCATGAAACTGGAAAACAGTTGAGAGACAAGTTTATATAGCTTCTCAAGTTCACAGACGAGTGTATAAAGTTGTTTGTACATGTGGTGAAGTCCCATAAGTAGAGCAGAAGGGCAATTATAGGACACTGCAAGAAACCAGTAGTAATTCAGAGCAAATAATAATGCATAGAACAGAATTGTGAGAATACACATAGAAAAGACAACAAAATATAAGTCTATAGTATAGAAAGGTCTTTGTACACTACAGAAAACCCTTTAAATAGAGCAAAGTGCACATTAAACCAGTCTTTGAAACCCCTGGAATTCACTGAAAAGTAGCATTAAACTGTAAAACCATTGAGAGACAAGTGTATATAGCTTCTCAAGTTCAGAGAAGAGTGTATAATGTTGTTTGTACATGTGGGGAAGTCCCATAAGTAGAGCATAAGGCCAATTATAGGACACTGCAAGGAACCAGTAGTAATTCAGAGCAAATAATCCTATCTAATAAAACAGTAATATGCAAATCATTACTCTGCTACACTCACAAGCCATGCCCACCTGCCACGCCCACCAGCCAATCAGAAAGCGAATATGCAAATATACTTAACCAAGTGGCTACAACCTCAGAGAGCCATGGTTGTTGGAATTGGGATATTGGAGCAGAAGATCAGGTGGGAAGATCGGAGCCAGCGGGGGTCCCCCACAGGTGATCAGAGCCTGCTGGGATCCCATGCAGGTGATCGGAGCCAACTGGGGTCCCTGGCAAGGGCCCGAGACTCACCCAGAGGCTTGAGGCATTGGCTGGGGGTGGAGCTGGGCCATTGGAACCAGCTGGGGTCCCTTGAGGTGATTGGAGCCAGCTGGGCTTCCCTGACCAGGGCCCAAGCCTCAGCCAGAGGCTTGCAGCCTTGTCTGGGGGTGGAGCCCCTCGATGGGAGACAGCTGGGGGTCCCTTCCCAGAGCCCGAGCCTCAAACAGAAGCTTGAGGCCTTGGCCTTGGATGGAGGGGGGGATAGAACCAGCTGTGTGTCCCTGCCCAGGGCCTGAGCCTCAAACAGAGGCTTATGGCATTGGTTGGAGGCAGAGCGGGGCGAACAGGGCCAGCTGGGAGGTCCTGCCCAGAGCCCAAGCCTTGGCCAGAGGCTTGTCTCCTTGGCCGTTGGGGTGGAGCCTGGCGATAGGAGCCAGCTGTTGTCCCCTGAGGGTGATCAGAGCCAGCTGGGGGTCCCTGCCCAGGGCCAGAGCCTCAAACAGAGGCTTGAGGCCTTGGCCAGGGGCTGAGCCTGGCGATCCAGCCAGCTGGGGTCCCCTGCCAAGGGCTGGAGGCTTTAGACCTTGGCAGGGGCGGAATCGGAGATCACAGGAGATAGGTGTGAACTACAGAGGAGAAACCTTTTCTGACCGCTCATTGGTTAAGCTCCCTGTATGCCAATGGTAATATTCTTAGCAAATTGGGTATTAGAATCCAAAAAGTGATCTAGGGCTTTTCCACCACACTCCTGGAGAAAAATACGAAGGTCCGCTGCTGGAGGGCTAAGAAATGTCCTAACCTGCCCTACACGGTTTGGCTCAGTGGATAATGCCTAGATTTGCCAACCGCAGAGTCCAGGTTAGATTCTGATCAAGGGCATGTTCCTAAGTTGCAGGCTCCTCCCAGGCTGGGGCCAAGGTTAGGGCTCATGAAGGAAGCAAGCAATCTAAGTATTCCTCTCACTTTGATGTTTCTCTCTGTCTTCCCCTTTCTCTTTCACATTCCCTAATAGTCAATGGAAACATATACTCAGGTGAGGATAAAAAAAAAAGAAAGAAATGTCATATTCTATGAAAGACACAACTTGAAAATGCCTAAAATAAGTTGTCATTTTTTCTTGGTGAAGGGATTGGAGTCCGTGTTGATGAAAACACCTTGGTGGCTGCGGTGACTTGCAGTAGCTCCTGCAGCAGTGTGATGAGGCTGCTGCCTTTCCCTGATCAGCCAGGTTGTCTCTAACAAAGGAGGCCAGACTTCCCGAGGGCTCCTAGTATGTGAGAGGGGACAGGCTGGGCTGTGGAGACCCCATCCCAGTGAATGAATTTGGTGCACCGGGCCCCTAGTAATGAATATAACAGAATTGTTAGAGAACAAGTGGAAATGACATCAAAATGTAACTCTATAGTCTAGAATTATGATGTAAACTGCAGAAATCCTTGAAATAGAGCAAGTGTACATTAAACCAGTCTGTGAAACCACTAAAATTCACTGAAAAGTAGCATTCAACTGTAAAACAGTAGAGAGACAAGTGTATATAGCTTCTCAAGATCAGAGAAGAGTATATAAAGTTGTTTGTATATGTGGTGAAGTCCCACATGTAGAGCAGAAGGCCAATTATAGAACACTGCAAGAAACCAGTAGTATTTCAGAGCAAATAATCTTACCTTATAATAGAGAAACATGCAAATTGACCGCACCTCCGCTATGCCCACGATTGGGCCGGCAGGAGGCTGGGGGCGGGACTCCGGGTGGTCTATCTGCCGTTGAGAAGATCAAGATGGCGGTGCCCAGTGGCTGGGCCCATGCCTCCGCTACCGGGGTGCCTGGGGAGATAGGCACCCCGGGGCGGCGTGGCCGGGCCCATCGGCACCCCGGGGGCGTGGCCGGGCCCATGCCGCCACTCCCCGGGGGTGCCTGGGGCCATCGGCACCCAGGGGGGGCATGGCCGGGCCCATCGGCAACCCGGGGGGCGTGGCTGGACCCATGCCGCCGCTCCCGGGGGTGCCTGGGGCCATCCGCACCCCGGGGGGGCGTGGCTGGACCCATGCTGCCGCTCCCGGGGGTTCCTGGGGCCATCGGCACCCCGGGGGGCGTGGCCGGGCCCATGCAGCCGCTCCCGGGGGTGCCTGGGGCGATCGGCCACCTGGGGGGGCTTGGTCGTGCCCATCCTCCAGCCGCTCCCGGGGGTCCCAGGGGCAGAGGCTTTCCCGGCCTTGGGTACCAGCGGGGAGCCTGCACCGATCGCAGGAAACCACTGGGGGTTGTCTCCTGTGATGGGTAGCATGGACGCTGGGTGCGGCAAGCCCAAGGCCAGGAAAGCCAGGGGCAGAGGCTTTCCCAGCCTTGGGCACCAGTGGGCAGCCTGCAAGGATCGCAGGAAACCACTGGGGGTCGGCTCCTGCGGTCCTTAGCAAGGATGTTGGGTGCCGCCGAGCCCAAGGCCACCGCCTGGGGCCAAGCCCCGACCCTGAAAAAGGCAGAAGGCGGTGGCCACAGCCAAGGCCTGGGTCCCTGGTGCCGGCAGAAAACTGGTGCAGGCAGCCAGGTGAATGTAGGTCTATTGCACGAATCTTCGTGCAAACAGGCTACTAGTAATGAATATAAAAGAACTGTGAGAGAACAAGTGGAAAAGACATCAACATGTAAGTCTGTAGTCTAGAAAGGATGTTGTACACTGCAGAAATCCTTGAAATAGAGCAAGTGCACATTAAACCACTCTTTGAAACCACAAGAATTCACTGAAAATTAGCATTCAACTGTAAAACAGTTGAGAGACAAGTGTATATAGCTTCTCAAGTTCAGAGAAGTGTGTATAAAGTTGTTTGTACATGTGGCGAAGTCCCATAAGTAGAGCAGAAGGCCAATTATAGGACACTGGAAGAAACCAGTAGTAATTCAGAGCAAATATTAATTAATATAACAGAATTGTGAGCGAACAAGTAAAAAAGACACCATAATGTAAGTCTTTAGTCTAGAAAGGATGTTGTAAACAGCAGAAATCCTTAAAATAGAGCAAGTGCACATTAAACCAGTGTTTGAAACCACTAGAATTCACTGAAAAGTAACATTGAAATGTAAAACATACTTGGAAGACAAGTGTTTATTGCTTCTCCACTTCAGAGAAGAGTGTAGAAAGCTGTTTGTAAAATGCATGTAAGTCCGGTAACTGCAGCAGAAAGCCAATTGTAAGTCATTGTAAGAAAGAGTATGAACTAAGGGGAAAATGGCAGTAAATTGAACAGAATAGATAGAGAATACATGGAAAATACATCACAATGTTAGGATATAGTAATGAAAGTGTTTCATACAATGCGGGAAACCCTGGAATAGAGCAAAGAGCACATTTAAGCAGCTTTAGAAACCACTAGAATTCACCACAACGTAGCATTAAACTGTAAAACATACTTAGAGGACAGGTGTTTATTGCTTCTCCACTTCAGAGAACACTGTAGAATGCTGTTTTTACAATGCAGGTACGTCCGGTAACTGCACCAGAAAGCCAATTGTAAGACATTGTGAAAAAGACAAGGAACTAAGGGGAAAAAAGCAGTAAATTGAACAGAATAGTTAGAGAATACAGAAAAAATACATCACAATGTTAGGATATAGTAATGAAAGTGTTTCATACAATGCGGGAAATCCTGGAATAGAGCAAAGAGCACATTTAAGCAGCTTTAGAACCCACTAGAATTCACTACAAAGTAGATTTAAACTGTGAAACAGTTGAGAGACAAGTGTATATAGCTTCTCAAGTTCAGAGAAGAGTGTATAAAGTTGTTTGTACATGTGGTGAAGTCCAAAAAGTAGAGCAGAAGGCGAATTGTAGGACACTGCAAGAAAGCAGTAGTAATTCAGAGCAAATACTAATGAATATCACAGAATTGTGAGAGAACAAGTGGAAAAGACATCAAAATGTAAGTATCTAGCCTAGAAAGGATCTTGTACACTGAAGAAATGCCTGAGATAGAGTTAGTGCACATGAACCCAGTGTTTGAAACCACTAGAATTGATTGAAAAGTAACATTCAACTGTACAACAGTTGAGAGACAAGTGTATATAGCTTCTCAAGTTCTGAGAAGAGTGTATAAAGTTGTTTGTACATGTGCTGAAGTCCCACAAGTAGAGCAGAAGGCCCATTATAGGACACTGCAAGAAAACAGTAGTAATTCAGAGTACTAATATCACAGAATTGTGAGAGAACAAGTGGAAAAGACATCAAAATGTAAGTCACAACTCTAGAAAGGATCTTGTACACTGAAGAAATACCTGAAATAGAGTTAGTCCACATGAAAACAGTGTTTGAAACCAATAGAATTCATTGAAAAGTAACATTCAACAGTAAAACAGTTGACAGACAAGTGTATATAGCTTCTCAACTTCAGAGAAGAGTGTATAAAGTGGTTTGCACATATGGTGAAGTTTCACAAGTAGAGCAGAAGGCCCATTGTAGGACACTGCAAGAAAGCAGTAGTAATTCAGAGCGAATACTAATGAATATCACAGAATTGTGAGAGAACAGGTGGAAAAGACATAAAAATGTAAGTCTCTAGTCTAGAAAGGATCTTGTACACTGAAGAAACACCGGAGATAGAGTTAGTGCACATAAACCAATGTTTGAAACCACTAGAATTGATTGAAAAGTAACATTCAACTGTACAACAGTTGAGGGACAAGTGTATACAGCTTCTCAAGTTCAGAGAACAGTGTATAAAATAGTTTGTACATGTGGTGAAGTTTCACAAGTAGAGCAGAAGGCACATTCTAGGACACTGCAAGGAACCACTAGTAATTCAGTGCAAATAACAATGAATTTAACAGAATTGTGAGAAAAAAAGTGGAAAAGACATCAAAACGTAAGTGTGGAGTCTAGAAAGGATGTTGTACACTGCAGAAATCCTTGAAATAGAGCAAGTGCACATTAAACCAGTCTGTGAAACCACTAGAATTCACCGAAAAGTAGCAATAAACTGTAAAACAGTTGAGAGACAAGTGTATATAGATTCTCAAGTTCAGGGATCAGTGTAGAAAGTTGTTTATACATGTGGGGAGGTCCCGTAGTTAGAAGAAAAGGCCAATTATAGGACACTGTAACGAACTGCTAGTAATTCAGAGCAAATAATAGTGAATAGAACAGAATTGTGAAAATACAAGTGAAAAAGACAACAAAATATAAATATATAGTATAGAAAGGTCTTTGTACACTGCAAAAAACCCTTTAAATACTGCAAAGTGCACATTAAGCCAATTTTGAAACCACTAAAATTCACTGAATGGTATCATTAAACCGTAAAACAGTTGAGAGGCAAGTGTATATAGCTTCTCAAGTTCAGAGAAGAGTGTATAAAGTTGTTTGTACATGTGCTGAAGTCCCACAAATACAGCAGAAGGCCCATTATAGGACACTGCTAGAAAGCAGTAGTAATTCAGAGCAAATAATAATGAATATCACTGAATTGTGAGAGAACAAGTGAAAAAGACATCAAAATGTAAGTCTCTAGTCTAGAAAGGATCATGTACACTGAAAAAATACTTGAAATAGAGTTAGTGCATATGAAATGAGAGTATGAAACCACTAGAATTCACTGAACAGTAACATTATACTGTAAAACAGTTGAGAGACAAGTGTATATAACTTCTCAAGTTCAGAGAAGAGTGTATAAAGTTCTTTCAACATGTGGTCAAGTCCCACAAGTAGAGCAGAAGGCGCATTGTCGGACACTGCAAGAAAGCAGTAGTAATTCAGAGCAAATAATAATGAATATCACTGAATTGTGAGAGAACAAGTGAAAAAGACATCAAAAAGTATGTCTCTAGTCTAGAAAGGATCTTGTACACTGAAAAAATACTTGAAATAGAGTTAGTGCATATGAAAAGAGTGTTTGCAACCACTAGAATTCACTGAAAAGTAACATTCAAGTGTAAAACAGTTGAGAGACAAGTGTATATAGATTCTCAAGTTCAGAGAAGAGTGTATAAAGTTGTTTCTACATGTGGTGAAGTCCCAAAAGTAGAGCAGAAGGCCCATTGTAGGACACTGCAAGAAAGCAGTAGTAATTCAGAGCCAATACTAATGAATATCACAGCATTGTGAGAGAACAAGTGGAAAAGAAATCAAAATGTAAGTCTCTAGTCTAGAAAGGATATTGTACACTGAAGAAATACCTGAAATAGAGTTAGTGCACATGGAAACAGAGTATGAAACCACTAGAATTCATTGAAAAGTAACATTCAACTGTAAAACAGTTGAGAGACAAGTGTATATAGCTTCTCAAGTTCAGAGAAGAGTGTATAAAGTTGTTTGTACATGTAGTGAATTTTTACAAGTAGAGCAGAAGGCCCATGGTAGGACACTGCAAGAAAGCAGTAGTAATAAGAGCAAATACTAATGAATATCACAGCATTGTGAGAGAACACGTGGAAAAGACATCAAAATGTAAGTATCTAGCCTAGAAAGGATCTTGTACACTGAAGAAATGCCTGAGATAGAGTTAGTGCACATGAACCCAGTGTTTGAAACCACTAGAATTGATTGAAAAGTAACATTCAACTGTACAACAGTTGAGAGACAAGTGTATATAGCTTCTCAAGTTCTGAGAAGAGTGTATAAAGTTGTTTGTACATGTGCTGAAGTCCCACAAGTAGAGCAGAAGGCCCATTATAGGACACTGCAAGAAAACAGTAGTAATTCAGAGTACTAATATCACAGAATTGTGAGGAACAAGTGGAAAAGACATCAAAATATAAGTCGCAACTCTAGAAAGGATCTTGTACACTGAAGAAATACCTGAAATAGAGTTAGTCCACATGAAAACAGTGTTTGAAACCAATAGAATTCATTGAAAAGTAACATTCAACAGTAAAACAGTTGACAGACAAGTGTATATAGCTTCTCAACTTCAGAGAAGAGTGTATAAAGTGGTTTGCACATATGGTGAAGTTTCACAAGTAGAGCAGAAGGCCCATTGTAGGACACTGCAAGAAAGCAGTAGTAATTCAGAGCGAATACTAATGAATATCACAGAATTGTGAGAGAACAGGTGGAAAAGACATAAAAATGTAAGTCTCTAGTCTAGAAAGGATCTTGTACACTGAAGAAATACCGGAGATAGAGTTAGTGCACATAAACCAATGTTTGAAACCACTAGAATTGATTGAAAAGTAACATTCAACTGTACAACAGTTGAGGTACAAGTGTATACAGCTTCTCAAGTTCAGAGAACAGTGTATAAAATAGTTTGTACATGTGGTGAAGTTTCACAAGTAGAGCAGAAGGCACATTCTAGGACACTGCAAGGAACCACTAGTAATTCAGTGCAAATAACAATGAATTTAACAGAATTGTGAGAAAAAAAGTGGAAAAGACATCAAAACGTAAGTGTGGAGTCTAGAAAGGATGTTGTACACTGCAGAAATCCTTGAAATAGAGCAAGTGCACATTAAACCAGTCTGTGAATCCACTAGAATTCACCGAAAAGTAGCAATAAACTGTAAAACAGTTGAGAGACAAGTGTATATAGATTCTCAAGTTCAGGGATCAGTGTAGAAAGTTGTTTATACATGTGGGGAGGTCCCGTAGTTAGAAGAAAAGGCCAATTATAGGACACTGTAACGAACTGCTAGTAATTCAGAGCAAATAATAGTGAATAGAACAGAATTGTGAGAATACAAGTGAAAAAGACAACAAAATATAAATATATAGTATAGAAAGGTCTTTGTACACTGCAAAAAACCCTTTAAATACTGCAAAGTGCACATTAAGCCAATTTTGAAACCACTAAAATTCACTGAATGGTATCATTAAACTGTAAAACAGTTGAGAGGCAAGTGTATATAGCTTCTCAAGTTCAGAGAAGAGTGTATAAAGCTTTTTGTACATGTGCGGAAGTCCTACAAGTAGAGCAGAAGGCCCATTGTAGGACACTGCAAGAAAGCAGTAGTAATTCAGAGCCAATAATAATGAATATCACTGAATTGTGAGAGAACAAGTGAAAAAGACATCAAAATGTAAGTCTCTAGTCTAGAAAGGAACTTGTACACTGAAGCAATACCTGAAATAGAGGTAGTGCACATGAAAAAAGTGTTTGAAACCAATTAAATTCATTCAAAAGTAACATTCAACTATAAAACAGTTGAGAGACAAGTGTATATAGCTTCTCAAGTTCAGAGAAGAGTGTATAAAGTTGTTTGTACATGTGCTGAAGTCCCACAAATAGAGCAGAAGGCCCATTATAGGACACTGCTAGAAAGCAGTAGTAATTCAGAGCAAATAATAATGAATATCACTGAATTGTGAGAGAACAAGTGAAAAAGACATCAAAATGTAAGTCTCTAGTCTAGAAAGGATCATGTACACTGAAAATATACTTGAAATAGAGTTAGTGCATATGAAACGAGAGTATGACACCACTAGAATTCACTGAATAGTAACATTATACTGTAAAACAGTTGAGAGACAAGTGTATATAGCTTCTCAAGTTCAGAGAAGAGTGTATAAAATTCTTTCAACATGTGGTCAAGTCCCACAAGTAGAGCAGAAGGCGCATTGTCGGACACTGCAAGAAAGCAGTAGTAATTCAGAGCAAATAATAATGAATATCACTGAATTGTGAGAGAACAAGTGAAAAAGACATCAAAAAGTAAGTCTCTAGTCTAGAAAGGATCTTGTACACTGAAAAAATACTTGAAATAGAGTTAGTGCATATGAAAAGAGTGTTTGAAACCACTAGAATTCACTGAAAAGTAACATTCAAGTGTAAAACAGTTGAGAGACAAGTGTATATAGATTCTCAAGTTCAGAGAAGAGTGTATAAAGTTGTTTGTACATGTGGTGAAGTCCCACAAGTAGAGCAGAAGGCCCATTGTAGGACACTGCAAGAAAGCAGTAGTAATTCAGAGCCAATACTAATGAATATCACAGAATTGTGAGAGAACAAGTGGAAAAGACATCAAAATGTAAGTCTCTAGTCTAGAAAGGTTCTTTTACACTGAAGAAATACCTGAAATAGAGTTAGTGTACATGAAAACTGTGTTTGAAACCACTAGAATTCACTGAAAAGTAACATTCAACTGTAAATCAGTTGAGAGACAAGTGTATATACCTTCTCTAGTTCAGAGAAGAGTGTATAAAGTTGTTTGTACATGTGGTGAAGTCCCAGGAGTAGATCAGAAGGCTCATTATAGGACACTGCTAAAAAGCAGTAGTAATTCAGAGAAAATGGTAATGTATATCACAGAATTGTGAGAGAACAAGTGAAAAAGACATCAAAAAGTAAGTCTCTAGTCTAGAAAGGATCTTGTACACTGAAAAAATACTTTAAATAGAGTTAGTACATATGAAACGAGTGTTTGAAACCACTACAATTCACTGAAAACTAACATTATACTGTAAAACAGTTGAGAGACAAGTGTATATAGCTTCTCAAGGTCAGAGAAGATTGTAAAAAGTTGTTTCCACATATGGTGATGTTTCACAAATAGAGCAGAAGGCCCATTGTAGGACACTGCAAGAAAGTATTAGTAATTCAGAGCAAATACTCATGAATATCACAGCATTGTGAGAGTACAAGTGGAAAGGACATCAAAATGTAAGTCTCTAGTGCAGTAAGTATCTTGTACACTGAAGAAATACCTGAAATAGAGTTAGTGCACATGAAAACAGTGTTTGAAACCACTAAAATTCATTGAAAAGTAACATTCAACTGTAAAACAGTTGAGAGACAAGTGTATATACCTTCTCTAGTTCAGAGAAGAGTGTATAAAGTTGTACATGTGGTGAAGTCCCAGAAGTAGATCAGAAGGCTCATTATAGGACACTGCTAAAAAGCAGTAGTAATTCAGCGCAAATAGTAATGTATATCACAGAATTGTGAGAGAACAAGTGAAAAAGATATCAAAATGTAAGTCTCTAGTCTAGAAAGGAACTTGTACACTGAAAAAATACTTGAAATAGAGTTAGTGCATATGAAAAGAGTGTTTGAAACCACTAGAATTCACATTAAAGTAACATTCAAGTGTAAAACAGTTGATAGACAAGTGTATATAGCTTCTCAGGTTCAGAGAAGAGTGTATAAAGTTGTTTGCACATGTGGTGATGTTTCACAAGTAGAGCAGAAGGCCCATTGTAGGACACTGCAAGAAAGCAGTAGTAATTCAGAACAAATACTAATGAATATCACAGAATTGTGAGAGAACAAGTGGAAAAGACATTAAAATGCAAGTCTCTAGTTGAGAACGGATCTTGTACACTGAAGAAATATCTGAAATAGAGTTAGTGCACATGAAACTAGTGTTTGAAATCACTAGAATTGATGGAAAAGTAACATTCAACTGTAAAACAGTTGAGCGACAAGTGTATATAGCTTCTCAAGTTAAGAGAAGAGTGTATAAAGTTCTAGTCTAGAAAGGATCTTGTACACGGAAGAAATACCTGAAATAGAGTTAGTGCACATGAAAACAGTGTTTGAAACCACTAAAATTCATTGAAAAGTAACATTCAACTGTAAAACAGTTGAGAGACAAGTGGATATAGCTTCTCAAGTTCCAAGAAGAGTGTATAAGTTGTTTGTACATGTGCTGAAGTCCCACAAGTAGAGCAGAAGGCCCATTATAGGACACTGCTAGAAAGCAGTAGTAATTCAGAGCAAATACTAATGAATATCACTGAATTTTAAGAGAACAAGTGAAAAAGACATCAAAATGTAAGTCTCTAGTCCAGTAAGTATCTTGTACACTGAAGAAATACCTGAAATAGAGGTAATGCACATCAAACTGGTGTTTTAAACCACTAGAATTCATTGAAAAGTAACATTCAAGTGTAAAACAGTTGAGAGACAAGTGTATATACCTTCTGTAGTTCAGAGAAGAGTGTATAAAGTTTTTTGTACATGTGGTGAAGTCCCAGAAGTAGATCAGAAGGCTCATTATAGGACACTACTAAAAAGCATTAGTAATTCAGAGCAAATAGTAATGTATATCACAGAATTGTGAGAGAACAAGTGAAAAAGACATCAAAAAGTAAGTCTCTAGTCTAGAAAGGATGTTGTACACTGAAAAAATACTTGAAATAGAGTTAGTGCATATGAAACGAGTGTATGAAACCACTAGAATTCACTGAATAGTAACCTTATACTGTAAAACAGTTGGGAGACAAGAGTATATAACTTCTCTAGTTCAGAGAAGAGTGTATAAAGTTCTTTCAACATGTGGTGAAGTCCCACAAGTAGAGCAGAAGGCGCATTGTCGGACACTGCAAGAAAGCAGTAGTAATTCAGAATAAATACTAATGAATATCACTGCATTGTGAGAGAACAAGTGAAAAAGACATCAAAAAGTAAGTCTCTACTCTAGAAAGGATCTTGTACACTGAAAAAAATACTTGAAATAGAGTAAGTGCATATGAAAAGAGTGTTTGAAACCACTAGAATTCACTGAAAAGTAACATTTAAGTATAAAACCGTTGAGAGACAAGTGTATATAGCTTCTCAAGTTCAGAGAAGAGTGTATAAAGTTGTTGACACATGTGGTGATGTTTCAAGTAGAGCAGAAGGTCCATTGTAGGACACTGCAAAAAAGTAGTAGTAATTCAGAGGAAATACTAATGAATATCACAGTATGGTGAGTGAAAAAGTGGAAGAGACATCAAAATGTAAGTCTCTAGTCTAGAAAGGATCTTGTACACTGAAGAAATACCTGAAATAGAGTTAGGGTATATGAAACGAGAGTATGAAACCACTAGAATTCACTGAATAGTAACATTATACTGTAAAGCAGTTGAGAGACAAGTGTATATAGCTTCTCAAGTTCAGAGAAGAGTGTATAAAGTTGTTTCTACATGTGGTGAAATCCCACAAGTAGAGCAGAAGGCCCATTGTAGGACACTGCAAGAAAGCAGTAGTAATAAGAGCAAATACTAATGAATATCACAGAATTGTGAGAGAACAAGTGGAAAAGACATCAAAATGTAAGTCTCTAGTCTAGAACGGATCTTTTACACTGAAGAAATACCTGAAATAGAGTTAGTGTACATGAAAACAGTGTTTGAAACCACTAGAATTCACTGAAAAGTAACATTCAACTGTAAAACAGTTGAGAGACAAGTGGATATAGCTTCTCAAGTTCCCAGAAGAGTGTATAAGTTGTTTGTACATGTGCTGAAGTCCCACAAGTAGAGTAGAAGGCCCATTATAGAACACTGCTAGAAAGCAGTAGTAATTCAGAGCAAATACTAATGAATATCACTGAATTGTGAGAGAACAAGTGAAAAAGACATCAAAATGTAAGTCTCTAGTCCAGTAAGTATCTTATACACTGAAGAAATACCTGAAATAGAGGTAATGCACATCAAACTGGTGTTTTAAACCACTAGAATTCATTGAAAAGTAACATATAAGTTTAAAACAGTTGAGAGACAAGTGTATATACCTTCTGTAGTTCAGCGAAGAGTGTATAAAGTTGTTTGTACATGTGGTGAAGTCCCAGAAGTAGATCAGAAGGCTCATTATAGGACACTACTAAAAAGCAGTAGTAATTCAGAGCAAATAGTAATGTATATCACAGAATTGTGAGAGAACAAGTGAAAAAGACATCAAAAAGTAAGTCTCTAGTCTAGAAAGGATCTTATACACTGAAAAAATACTTGAAATAGAGTTAGTGCATATGAAACGAGAATATGAAACCACTAGAATTCACTGAATAGTAACCATATACTGTAAAAGAGTTGGGAGACAAGAGTATATAACTTCTCAAGTTCAGAGAAGAGTGTATAAAGTTCTTTCAACATGTGGTGAAGTCCCACAAGTAGAGCAGAAGGCGCATTGTCGGACACTGCAAGAAAGTAGTAGTAATTCAGAATAAATACTAATGAATATCACAGCATTGTGAGAGAACAAGTGAAAAAGACATCAAAAAGTAAGTCTCTAGTCTAGAAAGGATCTTGTACACTGAAAAAAATACTTGAAATAGAGTTAGTGCATATGAAAAGAGTGTTTGATACCACTAGAATTCACTGAAAAGTAACATTCAAGTGTAAAACAGTTGAGAGACAAGTGTATATAGCTTCTCAAGTTCAGAGAAGAATGTATAAAGTTGTTTGCATATGTGGTGAAGTACCACAAGTAGAGCAGAAGACCCATTATAGGACACTGCAAGACAGCGGTAATAATTCAGAGCAACTACTAATGAATATCACAGAATTGTGAGTGAACAAGTGAAAAAGACATCAAAATGTAAGTCTCTAGTCAAGAAAGGATCTTGTACACTGAAGAAATACCTGAAATAGAGTTAGTGCACATGAAACCACTGTTTGAAACCACTAGATTTCATGGGAAAATAACATTCAAATGGAAAACAGTTGAGAGACAAGTATATATAGCTTCTCAAGTTCAGAGAAGAGTGTATATAGTTGTTTGTACATGTGGTGAAGTCCCACAAGTACAGCAGAAGGCCCATTATAGGACACTGCAAGAAAGCAGTAGTAATTCAGAGCAAATACAAATGAATATCACAGAATTCTGAGAGAACAAGTGGAAAAGACATCAAAATGCAAGTCTCTAGTTGAGAAAGGATCTTGTACACTGAAGAAATACCTGAAATAGAGTTAGTGCACATCAAACCAGTGTTTGAAACCACTAGAATTCATGGAAAAGTAACATTCAACTGTAAAA
Source organism: Cnephaeus nilssonii (assembly GCF_951640355.1). Taxonomy (NCBI): domain Eukaryota; kingdom Metazoa; phylum Chordata; class Mammalia; order Chiroptera; family Vespertilionidae; genus Cnephaeus; species Cnephaeus nilssonii. Next base: position 30,770 of record NC_137076.1, on the reverse strand, counting down.
CAGTTGAGAGACAAGTGTATATAGCTTCTCAAGTTCAGAGAAGAGTGTAAAAAGTTCTTTGTACATGTGAAGATTCACAAGTAGAGCAGAAGGCCCATTGTAGGACACTGCAAGAAAGCAGTAGTAATTCAGAGCAAATACTAATGAATATCACAGAATTGTGAGAGAACAATGAAAAAGACTTACAAAGGTAAGTCTCTAGTAAAGAAAGGAACTTGTACACTGAAGAAATACCTGAAGTAGAGTTAGTGCACATGAAACCCCTGTTTGAAACCACTAGAATTCATGGAAATGTAACATTAAACTGCAAAACAGTTGAGAGACAAGTGTATATAGCTTCTCAAGATCAGAGAAGAGTGTATAAAGTTCTTTGTACATGTGGTGAAGACTCACAAGCATAGCAGAAGTTACATTGTAGGACACTGCAAGAAAGCAGTAGTAATTCAGAGCAAGTACTAATGAATATCACAGAATTGTGAGAGAACAAGTGAAAAAGACATGAAAATGTAAGTCTCTAGTATAGAAAGGCTCTTGTACACTGAAGAAATACCTGAAATAGAGTTAGTGCACATGAAACCAGTGTTTGAAACCACTAGAATTCATGGAAAAGTAACATTCAAATGGAAAACAGTTGAGAGACAAGTGTATATAGCTTCTCAAGTTAAGAGAAGAGTGTATAAATATGTTTGTACATGTGGTGAAGTCCCACAAGTAGAGGAGAAGGCCCATTATAGGACACTGCAAGAAAGCAGTAGTAATTCAGAGCAAATACTAATGAATATCACAGAATTGTGAGAGAACAAGTGGAAAAGATACCAAATGCAAGTCTCTACTTGAGAAAGGATCTTCTACACTAAAGAAATACCTTAAATAGAGTTAGAGCACATGGAACCAGTGTTTGAAACCACTACAATTCATGGTAATGTAACATTCAACTGTAAAACAGTTGAGAGACAAGTGTATATAGCTTCTCAAGTTCAGAGAAGAGTGTATAACGTACTTTGTACATGTGAAGATTCACAAGTAGAGCAGAAGGCCCATTGTAGGACACTGCAAGAAAGCAGTAGTAATTCAGAGCAAATACTAATGAATATCACAGAATTGTGACAGAACAAGTGGAAAAGACATCAAAATGCAAGTCTCTAGTTGAGAAAGGATCTTGTACACTGAAGAACTGCCTGAAATAGAGTTAGTGCACATCAAACCAGTGTTTGAAACCACTAGAATTCATGGAAAACTAACATTCAACTGTAAAACAGTTGAGAGACAAGTGTATATAGCTTCTCAAGTTCAGAGAAGAGTGTAAAAAGTTCTTTGTACATGTGAAGATTCACAAGTAGAGTAGAAGGCCCATTGTAGGACACTGCAAGAAAGCAGTAGTAATTCAGAGCAAATACTAATGAATATCACATAATAGTGAGAGAACAAGTGAAAAAGACATCAAAATGTAAGTCTCTAGTCTAGAAAGGCTCTTGTACACTGAAGAAATACCTGAAATAGAGTTAGTGCACATGAAACCAGTGTTTGAAACCACTAGAATTCATGGAAAAGTAACATTCAAATGGAAAACAGTTGAGAGACAAGTGTATATAGCTTCTCAAGTTCAGAGAAGAGTGTATAAATTTGTTTGTACATGTGGTGAAGTCCCACAAGTAGAGCAGAAGGCCCATTGTAGGACACTGCAAGAAAGCAGTAGTAATTCAGAGCAAATACTAATGAATATCAAAGAATTCTGAGAGACCAAGTGGAAAAGACACCAAATGCAAGTCTCTACTTGAGAAAGGATCTTCTACACTAAAGAAATACGTTAAATAGAGTTAGAGCACATGGAACCAGTGTTTGAAACCACTACAATTCATGGTAAAGTAACATTCAACTGTAAAACAGTTGAGAGACAAGTGTATATAGCTTCTCAAGTTCAGAGAAGAGTGTATAAAGTACTTTGTACATGTGAAGATTCACAAGTAGAGCAGAAGGCCCATTGTAGGACACTGCAAGAAAGCAGTAGTAATTCAGAGCAAATACTAATGAATATCACAGAATTGTGACAGAACAAGTGGAAAAGACATCAAAATGCAAGTCTCTAGTTGAGAAAGGATCTTGTACACTGAAGAAATGCCTGAAATAGAGTTAGTGCACATGAAACCAGTGTTTGAAACCGCTAGAATTCATGGAAAGGTAACATTCCACTGTAAAACAGTTGAGAGACAACTGTATATAGCTTCTCAAGTACAGAGAAGAGTGTATAAAGTTCTTTGTACATGTGAAGATTCACAAGTAGAGCAGAAGGCCCATTGTAGGACACTGCAAGAAAGCAGTAGTAATTCAGAGCAAATACTAATGAATATCACAGAATTGTGAGAGAACAAGTGGAAAAGACATCAAAATGCAAGTCTCTAGTCGAGAACGGATCTTGTCCACTGAAGAAATACCTGAAATAGAGTTAGTGCACATGAAACTAGTGTTTGAAACCACTAGAATTGATGGAAAAGTAACATTCAACTGTAAAACAGTTGAGAGACATGTGTATATAGCTTCTCAAGTTCAGAGAAGAGTGTAAAAAGTTCTTTGTACATGTGAAGATTCAAAAGTAGAGCAGAAGGCCCATTGTAGGACACTGCAAGAAAGCAGTAGTAATTCAGAGCAAATACTAATGAATATCACAGAATTGTGAGAGAACAATGAAAAAGACTTACAAAGGTAAGTCTCTAATAAAGAAAGGACCTTGTACACTGAAGAAATACCTGAAGTAGAGTTAGTGCACATGAAAGCACTGTTTGAAACCACTAGAATTCATGGAAAAGTAACATTAAACTGTAAAACAGTTGAGAGACAAGTGTATATAGCTTCTCAAGTACAGAGAAGAGTGTATAAAGTTCTTTGTACATGTGGTGAAGACTCAAAAGCATAGCAGAAGTTACATTGTAGGACACTGCAAGAAAGGAGTAGTAATTCAGAGCAAGTACTAATGAATATCACAGAATTGTGAGAGAACAAGTGAAAAAGACATGAAAATGTAAGTCTCTAGTCTAGAAAGGCTCTTGTACACTGAAGAAATACCTTAAATAGAGTTAGTGCACAGGAAACCAGTGTTTTAACCACTGGAATTGATGGAAAAGTAACATTCAACTGTACAACAGTTGAGAGACAAGTGTATATAGCTTCTCAAGTTCAGAGAAGAGTGTATAAAGTTCTTTGTACATGTGAAGATTCACAAGTAGAGCAGAAGGCATATTGTAGGACACTGCAAGAAAGCAGTAGTAATTCAGAACAAATACTAATGAATATCACAGAATTGTGAGTGAACAAGTGAAAAAGACATCAAAATGTAAGTCTCTAATTGAGAACGGATCTTGTACACTGAAGAAATACCTGAAATAGAGTTAGTGCACATGAAACCAGTGTTTAAAACCACTAGAATTGATGGAAAAGTAACATTCAACTGTAAAACAGTTGAGCGACAAATGTATATAGCTTCTCAAGTTAAAAGAAGAGTGATTAAAGTTCTTTTTACATGTTAAGATTCACAAGTAGAGCAGAAGGCATATTGTAGGACACTGCAAGAAAGCAGTAGTAATTCAGAACAAATACTAATGAATATCACAGAATTGTTAGAGAACAAGTGGAAAAGACATGAAAATGTTAGTCTCTAGTCTAGAAAGGATCTTGTACACTGTAGAAATACAGGAAATAGAGTTAGTGCACATGAAACCAGTGTTTGAAACCACTAGAATTCATTTGAAAGTAACATTAAACTGTAAAACAGTTGAGAGACAAGTGTATATAGCTTCTCAAGTTTTAAGAAGAGTATAGAAAGTTCTTTGTACATGTGATGAAGATTCACAAGTAGAGCAGAAGGCCCATTGTAGGACACTGCAAGAAAGCAGTAGTAATTCAGAGCAAATACTAATGAATATCACAGAATTGTGAGAGAAGAAGTGGAAAAGACATCATAATGCAAGTCTCTAGTCGAGAACGGATCTTGTACACTGAAGAAATACCTTAAATAGAGTTAGTGCACATGAAACCAGTGTTTTAACCACTAGAATTGATGGAAAAGTAACATTCAACTGTAAAACAGTTGAACGACAAGTGTATATAGCTTCTCAAGTTAAGAGAAGAGTGTATAAAATTCTTTGTACATGTGAAGATTCACAAGTAGAGCAGAAGGCCCATTGTTGGACACTGCAAGAAAGCAGTAGTAATTCAGAACAAATACTAATGAATATCACAGAATTGTGAGAGAACAAGTGGAAAAGACATCAAAATGTTAGGCTCTAGTCTAGAAAGGATCTTATACACTGAAGAAATACCGGAAATAGAGTTAGTGCACATGAAACCAGTGTGTGAAACCACTAGAATTCATTGAAAAGTAACATTAAATTGTAAAACAGTTGAGAGACAAGTGTATATAGCTTCTCAAGTTCAGAGAAGAGTGTATAAAGTTCTTTGTACATGTGAAGATTCACAAGTAGAGCAGAAGGCCCATTGTAGGACACTGCAAGAAAACAGTAGTAATTCAGAGCAAATACTAATGAATATCACAGAATTGTGAGAGAACAAGTGGAAAAGACATCAAAATGTTAGTCTCTAGTCTAGAAAGGATCTTGTACACTGAAGAAATACAGGAAATAGAGTTAGTGCACATGAAACCAGTGTTTAAAACCACTAGAATTCATTTGAAAGTAACATTAAACTGTAAAACAGTTGAGAGACAAGTGTATATAGCTTCTCAATTTCAGAGAAGAGTGTATAAAGTTCTTTGTACATATGAAGATTCACAAGTAGAGCAGAAGGCCCATTGTAGGACACTGCAAGAAAGCAGTAGTACTTCAGAGCAAACACTAATGAATATCACAGAATTGTGAGAGAACAAGTGGAAAAGACATCAAAATGTTAGTCTCTATTCTAGAAAGGATCTTATACACTGAAGAAATACCAGAAATAGAGTTAGTACACATGAAACCAGTGTGTGAAACCACTAGAATTCATTGAAAAGTAACATTAAACTGTAAAACAGTTGAGAGACAAGTGTATATAGCTTCTCAAGTTCAGAAAAGAGTGTATATATTTGTTTGTACATGTGGTGAAGTCCCACAAATACAGCAGATGGCCCATTATAGGACACTGCAAAAAAGCAGTAGTAATTCAGAGCAAATACTAATGAATATCACAGAATTGTGAGAGAACAAGTGGTAAAGACATCAAAATGCAAGTCTCTAGTTGAGAACGGATCTTGTCCACTGAAGAAATACCTGAAATAGAGTTAGTGCACATGAAACTAGTGTTTGAAACCACTAGAATTGATGGAAAAGTAATATTCAACTGTAAAACAGTTGAGCGACAAGTGTATATAGCTTCTCAAGTTAAAAGAAGAGTGATTAAAGTTCTTTTTACATGTTAAGATTCACAAGTAGAGCAGAAGGCATATTGTAGGACACTGCAAGAAAGCAGTAGTAATTCAGAACAAATACTAATGAATATCACAGAATTGTTAGAGAACAAGTGGAAAAGACATGAAAATGTTAGTCTCTAGTCTAGAAAGGATCTTGTACACTGTAGAAATACAGGAAATAGAGTTAGTGCACATGAAACCAGTGTTTGAAACCACTAGAATTCATTTGAAAGTAACATTAAACTGTAAAACAGTTGAGAGACAAGTGTATATAGCTTCTCAAGTTTTAAGAAGAGTATAGAAAGTTCTTTGTACATGTGATGAAGATTCACAAGTAGAGCAGAAGGCCCATTGTAGGACACTGCAAGAAAGCAGTAGTAATTCAGAGCAAATATAAATGAATATCACAGAATTGTGAGAGAAGAAGTGGAAAAGACATCATAATGCAAGTCTCTAGTCGAGAACGGATCTTGTACACTGAAGAAATACCTTAAATAGAGTTAGTGCACATGAAACCAGTGTTTTAACCACTAGAATTGATGGAAAAGTAACATTCAACTGTAAAACAGTTGAACGACAAGTGTATATAGCTTCTCAAGTTAAGAGAAGAGTGTATAAAATTCTTTGTACATGTGAAGATTCACAAGTAGAGCAGAAGGCCCATTGTTGGACACTGCAAGAAAGCAGTAGTAATTCAGAACAAATACTAATGAATATCACAGAATTGTGAGAGAACAAGTGGAAAAGACATCAAAATGTTAGGCTCTAGTCTAGAAAGGATCTTATACACTGAAGAAATACCGGAAATAGAGTTAGTGCACATGAAACCAGTGTGTGAAACCACTAGAATTCATTGAAAAGTAACATTAAATTGTAAAACAGTTGAGAGACAAGTGTATATAGCTTCTCATGTTCAGAGAAGAGTGTATAAAGTTCTTTGTACATGTGAAGATTCACAAGTAGAGCAGAAGGCCCATTGTAGGACACTGCAAGAAAACAGTAGTAATTCAGAGCAAATACTAATGAATATCACAGAATTGTGAGAGAACAAGTGGAAAAGACATCAAAATGTTAGTCTCTAGTCTAGAAAGGATCTTGTACACTGAAGAAATACAGGAAATAGAGTTAGTGCACATGAAACCAGTGTTTGAAACCACTAGAATTCATTTGAAAGTAACATTAAACTGTAAAACAGTTGAAAGACAAGTGTATATAGCTTCTCAATTTCAGAGAAGAGTGTATAAAGTTCTTTGTACATATGAAGATTCACAAGTAGAGCAGAAGGCCCATTGTAGGACACTGCAAGAAAGCAGTAGTACTTCAGAGCAAACACTAATGAATATCACAGAATTGTGAGAGAACAAGTGGAAAAGACATCAAAATGTTAGTCTCTATTCTAGAAAGGATCTTATACACTGAAGAAATACCAGAAATAGAGTTAGTACACATGAAACCAGTGTGTGAAACCACTAGAATTCATTGAAAAGTAACATTAAACTGTAAAACAGTTGAGAGACAAGTGTATATAGCTTCTCAAGTTCAGAAAAGAGTGTATATATTTGTTTGTACATGTGGTGAAGTCCCACAAATACAGCAGATGGCCCATTATAGGACACTGCAAAAAAGCAGTAGTAATTCAGAGCAAATACTAATGAATATCACAGAATTGTGAGAGAACAAGTGGTAAAGACATAAAAATGCAAGTCTCTAGTTGAGAACGGATCTTGTCCACTGAAGAAATACCTGAAATAGAGTTAGTGCACATGAAACTAGTGTTTGAAACCACTAGAATTGATGGAAAAGTAATATTCAACTGTAAAACAGTTGAGCGACAAGTGTATATAGCTTCTCAAGTTAAGAGAAGAGTGTATAAAGTTCTTTGTACATGTGAAGATTCACAAGTAGAGCAGAAGGCCCATTGTAGGACACTGCAAGAAAGCAGTAGTAATTCAGAGCAAATACTAATGAATATCACAGAATTGTGAGAGAACAAGTGGAAAAGACATCAAAATGCAAGTCTCTAGTCGAGAACGGATCTTGTCCACTGAAGAAATACCTGAAATAGAGTTAGTGCACATGAAACTAGTGTTTGAAACCACTACAATTGATGGAAAAGTAACATTCAACTGTAAAAAAGTTGAGCAACAAGTGTATATAGCTTCTCAAGTTAAGAGAAGAGTGTATAAAGTTCTTTGTACATGTGAAGATTCACAAGTAGAGCAGAAGGCCCATTGTAGGACACTGCAAGAAAGCAGTAGTAATTCAGAACAAATACTAATGAATATCACAGAATTGTGAGAGAACAAGTGGAAAAGACATCAAAATGCAAGTCTCTAGTTGAGAAAGGATCTTGTACACTGAAGAACTGCCTGAAATAGAGTTAGTGCACATCAAACCAGTGTTTGAAACCACTAGAATTCATGGAAAACTAACATTCAACTGTAAAACAGTTGAGAGACAAGTGTATATAGCTTCTCAAGTTCAGAGAAGAGTGTAAAAAGTTCTTTGTACATGTGAAGATTCACAAGTAGAGTAGAAGGCCCATTGTAGGACACTGCAAGAAAGCAGTAGTAATTCAGAGCAAATACTAATGAATATCACATAATAGTGAGAGAACAAGTGAAAAAGACATCAAAATGTAAGTCTCTAGTCTAGAAAGGCTCTTGTACACTGAAGAAATACCTGAAATAGAGTTAGTGCACATGAAACCAGTGTTTGAAACCACTAGAATTCATGGAAAAGTAACATTCAAATGGAAAACAGTTGAGAGACAAGTGTATATAGCTTCTCAAGTTCAGAGAAGAGTGTATAAATTTGTTTGTACATGTGGTGAAGTCCCACAAGTAGAGCAGAAGGCCCATTGTAGGACACTGCAAGAAAGCAGTAGTAATTCAGAGCAAATACTAATGAATATCAAAGAATTCTGAGAGACCAAGTGGAAAAGACACCAAATGCAAGTCTCTACTTGAGAAAGGATCTTCTACACTAAAGAAATACGTTAAATAGAGTTAGAGCACATGGAACCAGTGTTTGAAACCACTACAATTCATGGTAAAGTAACATTCAACTGTAAAACAGTTGAGAGACAAGTGTATATAGCTTCTCAAGTTCAGAGAAGAGTGTATAAAGTACTTTGTACATGTGAAGATTCACAAGTAGAGCAGAAGGCCCATTGTAGGACACTGCAAGAAAGCAGTAGTAATTCAGAGCAAATACTAATGAATATCACAGAATTGTGACAGAACAAGTGGAAAAGACATCAAAATGCAAGTCTCTAGTTGAGAAAGGATCTTGTACACTGAAGAAATGCCTGAAATAGAGTTAGTGCACATGAAACCAGTGTTTGAAACCGCTAGAATTCATGGAAAGGTAACATTCCACTGTAAAACAGTTGAGAGACAAGTGTATATAGCTTCTCAAGTACAGAGAAGAGTGTATAAAGTTCTTTGTACATGTGAAGATTCACAAGTAGAGCAGAAGGCCCATTGTAGGACACTGCAAGAAAGCAGTAGTAATTCAGAGCAAATACTAATGAATATCACAGAATTGTGAGAGAACAAGTGGAAAAGACATCAAAATGCAAGTCTCTAGTCGAGAACGGATCTTGTCCACTGAAGAAATACCTGAAATAGAGTTAGTGCACATGAAACTAGTGTTTGAAACCACTAGAATTGATGGAAAAGTAACATTCAACTGTAAAACAGTTGAGAGACATGTGTATATAGCTTCTCAAGTTCAGAGAAGAGTGTAAAAAGTTCTTTGTACATGTGAAGATTCAAAAGTAGAGCAGAAGGCCCATTGTAGGACACTGCAAGAAAGCAGTAGTAATTCAGAGCAAATACTAATGAATATCACAGAATTGTGAGAGAACAATGAAAAAGACTTACAAAGGTAAGTCTCTAATAAAGAAAGGACCTTGTACACTGAAGAAATACCTGAAGTAGAGTTAGTGCACATGAAAGCACTGTTTGAAACCACTAGAATTCATGGAAAAGTAACATTAAACTGTAAAACAGTTGAGAGACAAGTGTATATAGCTTCTCAAGTACAGAGAAGAGTGTATAAAGTTCTTTGTACATGTGGTGAAGACTCAAAAGCATAGCAGAAGTTACATTGTAGGACACTGCAAGAAAGGAGTAGTAATTCAGAGCAAGTACTAATGAATATCACAGAATTGTGAGAGAACAAGTGAAAAAGACATGAAAATGTAAGTCTCTAGTCTAGAAAGGCTCTTGTACACTGAAGAAATACCTTAAATAGAGTTAGTGCACAGGAAACCAGTGTTTTAACCACTGGAATTGATGGAAAAGTAACATTCAACTGTACAACAGTTGAGAGACAAGTGTATATAGCTTCTCAAGTTCAGAGAAGAGTGTATAAAGTTCTTTGTACATGTGAAGATTCACAAGTAGAGCAGAAGGCATATTGTAGGACACTGCAAGAAAGCAGTAGTAATTCAGAACAAATACTAATGAATATCACAGAATTGTGAGTGAACAAGTGAAAAAGACATCAAAATGTAAGTCTCTAATTGAGAACGGATCTTGTACACTGAAGAAATACCTGAAATAGAGTTAGTGCACATGAAACCAGTGTTTAAAACCACTAGAATTGATGGAAAAGTAACATTCAACTGTAAAACAGTTGAGCGACAAATGTATATAGCTTCTCAAGTTAAAAGAAGAGTGATTAAAGTTCTTTTTACATGTTAAGATTCACAAGTAGAGCAGAAGGCATATTGTAGGACACTGCAAGAAAGCAGTAGTAATTCAGAACAAATACTAATGAATATCACAGAATTGTTAGAGAACAAGTGGAAAAGACATGAAAATGTTAGTCTCTAGTCTAGAAAGGATCTTGTACACTGTAGAAATACAGGAAATAGAGTTAGTGCACATGAAACCAGTGTTTGAAACCACTAGAATTCATTTGAAAGTAACATTAAACTGTAAAACAGTTGAGAGACAAGTGTATATAGCTTCTCAAGTTTTAAGAAGAGTATAGAAAGTTCTTTGTACATGTGATGAAGATTCACAAGTAGAGCAGAAGGCCCATTGTAGGACACTGCAAGAAAGCAGTAGTAATTCAGAGCAAATACTAATGAATATCACAGAATTGTGAGAGAAGAAGTGGAAAAGACATCATAATGCAAGTCTCTAGTCGAGAACGGATCTTGTACACTGAAGAAATACCTTAAATAGAGTTAGTGCACATGAAACCAGTGTTTTAACCACTAGAATTGATGGAAAAGTAACATTCAACTGTAAAACAGTTGAACGACAAGTGTATATAGCTTCTCAAGTTAAGAGAAGAGTGTATAAAATTCTTTGTACATGTGAAGATTCACAAGTAGAGCAGAAGGCCCATTGTTGGACACTGCAAGAAAGCAGTAGTAATTCAGAACAAATACTAATGAATATCACAGAATTGTGAGAGAAAAAGTGGAAAAGACATCAAAATGTTAGGCTCTAGTCTAGAAAGGATCTTATACACTGAAGAAATACCGGAAATAGAGTTAGTGCACATGAAACCAGTGTGTGAAACCACTAGAATTCATTGAAAAGTAACATTAAATTGTAAAACAGTTGAGAGACAAGTGTATATAGCTTCTCAACTTCAGAGAAGAGTGTATAAAGTTCTTTGTACATGTGAAGATTCACAAGTAGAGCAGAAGGCCCATTGTAGGACACTGCAAGAAAACAGTAGTAATTCAGAGCAAATACTAATGAATATCACAGAATTGTGAGAGAACAAGTGGAAAAGACATCAAAATGTTAGTCTCTAGTCTAGAAAGGATCTTGTACACTGAAGAAATACAGGAAATAGAGTTAGTGCACATGAAACCAGTGTTTGAAACCACTAGAATTCATTTGAAAGTAACATTAAACTGTAAAACAGTTGAGAGACAAGTGTATATAGCTTCTCAATTTCAGAGAAGAGTGTATAAAGTTCTTTGTACATATGAAGATTCACAAGTAGAGCAGAAGGCCCATTGTAGGACACTGCAAGAAAGCAGTAGTACTTCAGAGCAAACACTAATGAATATCACAGAATTGTGAGAGAACAAGTGGAAAAGACATCAAAATGTTAGTCTCTATTCTAGAAAGGATCTTATACACTGAAGAAATACCAGAAATAGAGTTAGTACACATGAAACCAGTGTGTGAAACCACTAGAATTCATTGAAAAGTAACATTAAACTGTAAAACAGTTGAGAGACAAGTGTATATAGCTTCTCAAGTTCAGAAAAGAGTGTATATATTTGTTTGTACATGTGGTGAAGTCCCACAAATACAGCAGATGGCCCATTATAGGACACTGCAAAAAAGCAGTAGTAATTCAGAGCAAATACTAATGAATATCACAGAATTGTGAGAGAACAAGTGGTAAAGACATCAAAATGCAAGTCTCTAGTTGAGAACGGATCTTGTCCACTGAAGAAATACCTGAAATAGAGTTAGTGCACATGAAACTAGTGTTTGAAACCACTAGAATTGATGGAAAAGTAATATTCAACTGTAAAACAGTTGAGCGACAAGTGTATATAGCTTCTCAAGTTAAAAGAAGAGTGATTAAAGTTCTTTTTACATGTTAAGATTCACAAGTAGAGCAGAAGGCATATTGTAGGACACTGCAAGAAAGCAGTAGTAATTCAGAACAAATACTAATGAATATCACAGAATTGTTAGAGAACAAGTGGAAAAGACATGAAAATGTTAGTCTCTAGTCTAGAAAGGATCTTGTACACTGTAGAAATACAGGAAATAGAGTTAGTGCACATGAAACCAGTGTTTGAAACCACTAGAATTCATTTGAAAGTAACATTAAACTGTAAAACAGTTGAGAGACAAGTGTATATAGCTTCTCAAGTTTTAAGAAGAGTATAGAAAGTTCTTTGTACATGTGATGAAGATTCACAAGTAGAGCAGAAGGCCCATTGTAGGACACTGCAAGAAAGCAGTAGTAATTCAGAGCAAATACTAATGAATATCACAGAATTGTGAGAGAAGAAGTGGAAAAGACATCATAATGCAAGTCTCTAGTCGAGAACGGATCTTGTACACTGAAGAAATACCTTAAATAGAGTTAGTGCACATGAAACCAGTGTTTTAACCACTAGAATTGATGGAAAAGTAACATTCAACTGTAAAACAGTTGAACGACAAGTGTATATAGCTTCTCAAGTTAAGAGAAGAGTGTATAAAATTCTTTGTACATGTGAAGATTCACAAGTAGAGCAGAAGGCCCATTGTAGGACACTGCAAGAAAGCAGTAGTAATTCAGAACAAATACTAATGAATATCACAGAATTGTGAGAGAACAAGTGGAAAAGACATCAAAATGTAAGTCTCTAGTCGAGAATGGATCATGTACACTGAGGAAATACGTGAAATAGAGTTAGTGCACATGAAACCAGAGTTTGAAACCACTAGAATTCATGGAAAAGTAACATTCAAATGGAAAACAGTTGAGAGACAAGTGTATATAGCTTCTCAAGTTCTGAGAATAGTGTATAAAGTTGTTTGTACATGTGAAGTCCCACAAGTAGAGCAGAAGACCCATTATAGGACACTGCAAGAAAGCAGTAGTAATTCAGAGAAAATATTAATGAATATAACAGAATTGTGAGAGAACTAGTAGAAAGGATATCAAAATGCAAGTCTCTATTTGAGAAAGGATCTTGTACACTGAGGAAATACCTGAAATAGAGTTAGTGCACATGAAACCAGTGTTTGAAACCACCAGAATTCATGGAAAAGTAACATTAAACTGTAAAACAGTTGAGAGAAAAGTGTATATAGCTTCTCAAGTTCAGAGAAGAGTGTAAAAAGTTCTTTGTACATGTGAAGATTCAAAAGTAGAGCAGAAGGCCCATTGTAGGACACTGCAAGAAAGCAGTAGTAATTCAGAGCAAATACTAATGAATATCACAGAATTGTGAGAGAACAATGAAAAAGACTTACAAAGGTAAGTCTCTAGTAAAGAAAGGACCTTGTACACTGAAGAAATACCTGAAGTAGAGTTAGTGCACATGAAACCACTGTTTGAAACCACTAGAATTCATGGAAAAGTAACATTAAACTGTAAAACAGTTGAGAGACAAGTGTATATAGCTTCTCAAGATCAGAGAAGAGTGTATAAAGTTCTTTGTACATGTGGTGAAGACTCACAAGCATAGCAGAAGTTACATTGTAGGACACTGCAAGAAAGCAGTAGTAATTCAGAGCAAGTACTAATGAATATCACAGAATTGTGAGAGAACAAGTGAAAAAGACATGAAAATGTAAGTCTCTAGTCTAGAAAGGCTCTTGTACACTGAAGAAATACCTTAAATAGAGTTAGTGCACATGAAACCAGTGTTTTTACCACTAGAATTGATGGAAAAGTAACATTCAAATGTACAACAGTTGAGAGACAAGTGTATATAGCTTCTCAAGTTCAGAGAAGAGTGTATAAAGTTCTTTGTACATGTGAAGATTCACAAGTAGAGGAGAAGGCCCATTGTAGGACACTGCAAGGAAACAGTAGTAATTCAGAGCAAATACTAATGAATATCACAGAATTGTGAGTGAATAAGTGAAAAAGACATCAAAATGTAAGTCTCTAATTGAGAACGGATCTTGTACACTGAAGAAATACCGGAAATAGAGTTAGTGCACATCAAACCAGTGTTTGAAACCACTAGAATTCATGGAAAAGTAACATTCAACTGTAAAACAGTTGAGAGCCAAGTGTATATAGCTTCTCAAGTTCAGAGACGAGTGTATAAAGTTCTTTTTACATGTGAAGATTCACAAGTAGAGCAGAAGGCCCATTTTCGGACAGTGCAAGAAAGCAGTAGTAATTCAAAGCAAATACTAATGAATATCACAGAATTGTGAGAGAACAAGTGAAAAAGACTTACAAAGGTAAGTCTCTTGTAAAGAAAGGATCTTCTTCACTGAAGAAATACCTGAAGTAGAGTTACTGCCCATAAAACCAGTGTTTGAAACCACTAGAATTCATGGAAAAGTAACATTCACATGGAAAACAGTTGAGAGACAAGTGTATATAGCTTCTCAAGTTTTAAGAATAGTATATAAAGTTCTTTGTACATGTGATGAAGATTCGCAAGTAGAGCAGAAGGCCCATTGTAGGACACTGCAAGAAAGGAGTAGTAATTCAGAGCAAATACTAATGAATATCACAGAATTGTGAGAGAACAAGTGGAAAAGACATCAAAATGCAAGTCTCTAGTTGAGAAAGGATCTTGTACACTGAAGAAATGCCTGAAATAGAGTTAGTGCACATGAAACCAGTGTTTGAAACCACAAGAATTCATGGAAAAGTAACATTCAACTGTAAAACAGTTGAGAGACAAGTGTATATATCTTCTCAAGTTCAGAGAAGAGTGTATAAAGTTCTTTGTACATGTGGTGAATTCCCACAAGTAGAGCAGACAGCCCATTATAGGACACTGCAAGAAAGCGGTAGTAATGCAGAGTAAATACTAATATCACAGAATTCTGAGAGAACAAGTGAAAAAGACATACAAAGGTAAGTCTCTTGTAAAGAAAGGATCTTGTACACTGAAGAAATACCTGAAGTAGAGTTACTGCACATAAAACCAGTGTTTGAAACCACTAGAATTCATGGAAAAGAAACATTCAAATGGAAAACAGTTGAGAGACAAGTGTATATAGCTTCTCAAATTTTAAGAAGAGTATATAAAGTTCTTTGTACATGTGATGAAGACTCACCAGTATAGCAGAAGGCCCATTGTAGGACACTGCAAGAAAGCAGTAGTAATTCAGAGCAAATACTAATGAATATCACAGAATTGTGAGAGAGCAAGTGGAAAAGACATCAAAACGCAAGTCTCTAGTCGAGATCGGATCTTGTACACTGAAGAAATACCTGAAATAGAGTTAGTGCACATGAAACCAGTGTTTGAAACCACTAGAATTGATGGAAAAGTAACATTCAACTGTAAAACAGTTGAACGACAAGTGTATATAGCTTCTCAAGTTAAGAGAAGAGTGTATAAAGTTCTTTGTACATGTGAAGATTCACAAGTAGAGCAGAAGGCCCATTGTAGGACACTGCAAGAAAGCGGTAGTAATTCAGAACAAATACTAATGAATATCACAGAATTGTGAGAGAACAAGTGGAAAAGACATCAAAATGTAAGTCTCTAGTCTAGAAAGGCTCTTGTACACTGAAGAAATACCTGAAATAGAGTTAGTGCACATGAAACCAGTGTTTGAAACCACTAGAATTCATTTGAAAGTAACATTAAACTGTAAAACAGTTGAGAGACAAGTGTATATAGCTTCTCAATTTCAGAGAAGAGTGTATAAAGTTCTTTGTACATATGAAGATTCACAAGTAGAGCAGAAGGCCCATTGTAGGACACTGCAAGAAAGCAGTAGTACTTCAGAGCAAACACTAATGAATATCACAGAATTGTGAGAGAACAAGTGGAAAAGACATCAAAATGTTAGTCTCTATTCTAGAAAGGATCTTATACACTGAAGAAATACCAGAAATAGAGTTAGTACACATGAAATCAGTGTGTGAAACCACTAGAATTCATTGAAAAGTAACATTAAACTGTAAAACAGTTGAGAAACAAGTGTATATAGCTTCTCAAGTTCAGAAAAGAGTGTATATATTTGTTTGTACATGTGGTGAAGTCCCACAAATACAGCAGATGGCCCATTATAGGACACTGCAAAAAAGCAGTAGTAATTCAGAGCAAATACTAATGAATATCACAGAATTGTGAGAGAACAAGTGGAAAAGACATCAAAATGCAAGTCTCTAGTCGAGAACGGATCTTGTCCACTGAAGAAATACCTGAAATAGAGTTAGTGCACATGAAACTAGTGTTTGAAACCACTAGAATTGATGGAAAAGTAACATTCAACTGTAAAAAAGTTGAGCAACAAGTGTATATAGCTTCTCAAGTTAAGAGAAGAGTGTATAAAGTTCTTTGTACATGTGAAGATTCACAAGTAGAGCAGAAGGCCCATTGTAGGACACTGCAAGAAAGCAGTAGTAATTCAGAACAAATACTAATGAATATCACAGAATTGTGAGAGAACAAATGAAAAAGACATCAAAATGTAAGTCTCTAGTCGAGAATGGATCTTGTACACTGAGGAAATACGTGAAATAGAGTTAGTGCACATGAAACCAGAGTTTGAAACCACTAGAATTCATGGAAAAGTAACATTCAAATGGAAAACAGTTGAGAGACAAGTGTATATAGCTTCTCAAGATCAGAGAAGAGTGTATAAAGTTCTTTGTACATGTGGTGAAGACTCACAAGCATAGCAGAAGTTACATTGTAGGACACTGCAAGAAAGCAGTAGTAATTCAGAGCAAGTACTAATGAATATCACAGAATTGTGAGAGAACAAGTGAAAAAGACATGAAAATGTAAGTCTCTAGTCTAGAAAGGCTCTTGTACACTGAAGAAATACCTTAAATAGAGTTAGTGCACATGAAACCAGTGTTTTTACCACTAGAATTGATGGAAAAGTAACATTCAAATGTACAACAGTTGAGAGACAAGTGTATATAGCTTCTCAAGTTCAGAGAAGAGTGTATAAAGTTCTTTGTACATGTGAAGATTCACAAGTAGAGGAGAAGGCTCATTGTAGGACACTGCAAGAAAACAGTAGTAATTCAGAACAAATACTAATGAATATCACAGAATTGTGAGTGAATAAGTGAAAAAGACATCAAAATGTAAGTCTCTAATTGAGAACGGATCTTGTACACTGAAGAAATACCGGAAATAGAGTTAGTGCACATCAAACCAGTGTTTGAAACCACTAGAATTCATGGAAAAGTAACATTCAACTGTAAAACAGTTGAGAGCCAAGTGTATATAGCTTCTCAAGTTCAGAGACGAGTGTATAAAGTTATTTTACATGTGAAGATTCACAAGTAGAGCAGAAGGCCCATTTTCGGACAGTGCAAGAAAGCAGTAGTAATTCAAAGCAAATACTAATGAATATCACAGAATTGTGAGAGAACAAGTGAAAAAGACTTACAAAGGTAAGTCTCTTGTAAAGAAAGGATCTTCTTCACTGAAGAAATACCTGAAGTAGAGTTACTGCCCATAAAACCAGTGTTTGAAACCACTAGAATTCATGGAAAAGTAACATTCACATGGAAAACAGTTGAGAGACAAGTGTATATAGCTTCTCAAGTTTTAAGAATAGTATATAAAGTTCTTTGTACATGTGATGAAGATTCACAAGTATAGCAGAAGGCCCATTGTAGGACACTGCAAGAAAGGAGTAGTAATTCAGAGCAAATACTAATGAATATCACAGAATTGTGAGAGAACAAGTGGAAAAGACATCAAAATGTAAGTCTCTAGTCGAGAAAGGATCTTGTACACTGAGGAAATACCTGATATAGAGTTAGTGCACATGAAACCAGAGTTTGAAATCACAAGAATTCATGGAAAAGTAACATTCACATGGAAAACAGTTGAGAGACAAGTGTATATAGCTTCTCAAGTTTTAAGAATAGTATATAAAGTTCTTTGTACATGTGATGAAGATTCGCAAGTAGAGCAGAAGGCCCATTGTAGGACACTGCAAGAAAGGAGTAGTAATTCAGAGCAAATACTAATGAATATCACAGAATTGTGAGAGAACAAGTGGAAAAGACATCAAAATGCAAGTCTCTAGTTGAGAAAGGATCTTGTACACTGAAGAAATGCCTGAAATAGAGTTAGTGCACATGAAACCAGTGTTTGAAACCACAAGAATTCATGGAAAAGTAACATTCAACTGTAAAACAGTTGAGAGACAAGTGTATATATCTTCTCAAGTTCAGAGAAGAGTGTATAAAGTTCTTTGTACATGTGGTGAATTCCCACAAGTAGAGCAGACAGCCCATTATAGGACACTGCAAGAAAGCGGTAGTAATGCAGAGTAAATACTAATATCACAGAATTCTGAGAGAACAAGTGAAAAAGACATACAAAGGTAAGTCTCTTGTAAAGAAAGGATCTTGTACACTGAAGAAATACCTGAAGTAGAGTTACTGCACATAAAACCAGTGTTTGAAACCACTAGAATTCATGGAAAAGAAACATTCAAATGGAAAACAGTTGAGAGACAAGTGTATATAGCTTCTCAAATTTTAAGAAGAGTATATAAAGTTCTTTGTACATGTGATGAAGACTCACCAGTATAGCAGAAGGCCCATTGTAGGACACTGCAAGAAAGCAGTAGTAATTCAGAGCAAATACTAATGAATATCACAGAATTGTGAGAGAGCAAGTGGAAAAGACATCAAAACGCAAGTCTCTAGTCGAGATCGGATCTTGTACACTGAAGAAATACCTGAAATAGAGTTAGTGCACATGAAACCAGTGTTTGAAACCACTAGAATTGATGGAAAAGTAACATTCAACTGTAAAACAGTTGAACGACAAGTGTATATAGCTTCTCAAGTTAAGAGAAGAGTGTATAAAGTTCTTTGTACATGTGAAGATTCACAAGTAGAGCAGAAGGCCCATTGTAGGACACTGCAAGAAAGCGGTAGTAATTCAGAACAAATACTAATGAATATCACAGAATTGTGAGAGAACAAGTGGAAAAGACATCAAAATGTAAGTCTCTAGTCTAGAAAGGCTCTTGTACACTGAAGAAATACCTGAAATAGAGTTAGTGCACATGAAACCAGTGTTTGAAACCACTAGAATTCATTTGAAAGTAACATTAAACTGTAAAACAGTTGAGAGACAAGTGTATATAGCTTCTCAATTTCAGAGAAGAGTGTATAAAGTTCTTTGTACATATGAAGATTCACAAGTAGAGCAGAAGGCCCATTGTAGGACACTGCAAGAAAGCAGTAGTACTTCAGAGCAAACACTAATGAATATCACAGAATTGTGAGAGAACAAGTGGAAAAGACATCAAAATGTTAGTCTCTATTCTAGAAAGGATCTTATACACTGAAGAAATACCAGAAATAGAGTTAGTACACATGAAATCAGTGTGTGAAACCACTAGAATTCATTGAAAAGTAACATTAAACTGTAAAACAGTTGAGAAACAAGTGTATATAGCTTCTCAAGTTCAGAAAAGAGTGTATATATTTGTTTGTACATGTGGTGAAGTCCCACAAATACAGCAGATGGCCCATTATAGGACACTGCAAAAAAGCAGTAGTAATTCAGAGCAAATACTAATGAATATCACAGAATTGTGAGAGAACAAGTGGAAAAGACATCAAAATGCAAGTCTCTAGTCGAGAACGGATCTTGTCCACTGAAGAAATACCTGAAATAGAGTTAGTGCACATGAAACTAGTGTTTGAAACCACTAGAATTGATGGAAAAGTAACATTCAACTGTAAAAAAGTTGAGCAACAAGTGTATATAGCTTCTCAAGTTAAGAGAAGAGTGTATAAAGTTCTTTGTACATGTGAAGATTCACAAGTAGAGCAGAAGGCCCATTGTAGGACACTGCAAGAAAGCAGTAGTAATTCAGAACAAATACTAATGAATATCACAGAATTGTGAGAGAACAAATGAAAAAGACATCAAAATGTAAGTCTCTAGTCGAGAATGGATCTTGTACACTGAGGAAATACGTGAAATAGAGTTAGTGCACATGAAACCAGAGTTTGAAACCACTAGAATTCATGGAAAAGTAACATTCAAATGGAAAACAGTTGAGAGACAAGTGTATATAGCTTCTCAAGATCAGAGAAGAGTGTATAAAGTTCTTTGTACATGTGGTGAAGACTCACAAGCATAGCAGAAGTTACATTGTAGGACACTGCAAGAAAGCAGTAGTAATTCAGAGCAAGTACTAATGAATATCACAGAATTGTGAGAGAACAAGTGAAAAAGACATGAAAATGTAAGTCTCTAGTCTAGAAAGGCTCTTGTACACTGAAGAAATACCTTAAATAGAGTTAGTGCACATGAAACCAGTGTTTTTACCACTAGAATTGATGGAAAAGTAACATTCAAATGTACAACAGTTGAGAGACAAGTGTATATAGCTTCTCAAGTTCAGAGAAGAGTGTATAAAGTTCTTTGTACATGTGAAGATTCACAAGTAGAGGAGAAGGCTCATTGTAGGACACTGCAAGAAAACAGTAGTAATTCAGAACAAATACTAATGAATATCACAGAATTGTGAGTGAATAAGTGAAAAAGACATCAAAATGTAAGTCTCTAATTGAGAACGGATCTTGTACACTGAAGAAATACCGGAAATAGAGTTAGTGCACATCAAACCAGTGTTTGAAACCACTAGAATTCATGGAAAAGTAACATTCAACTGTAAAACAGTTGAGAGCCAAGTGTATATAGCTTCTCAAGTTCAGAGACGAGTGTATAAAGTTATTTTACATGTGAAGATTCACAAGTAGAGCATAAGGCCCATTTTCGGACAGTGCAAGAAAGCAGTAGTAATTCAAAGCAAATACTAATGAATATCACAGAATTGTGAGAGAACAAGTGAAAAAGACTTACAAAGGTAAGTCTCTTGTAAAGAAAGGATCTTCTTCACTGAAGAAATACCTGAAGTAGAGTTACTGCCCATAAAACCAGTGTTTGAAACCACTAGAATTCATGGAAAAGTAACATTCACATGGAAAACAGTTGAGAGACAAGTGTATATAGCTTCTCAAGTTTTAAGAATAGTATATAAAGTTCTTTGTACATGTGATGAAGATTCACAAGTATAGCAGAAGGCCCATTGTAGGACACTGCAAGAAAGGAGTAGTAATTCAGAGCAAATACTAATGAATATCACAGAATTGTGAGAGAACAAGTGGAAAAGACATCAAAATGTAAGTCTCTAGTCGAGAAAGGATCTTGTACACTGAGGAAATACCTGATATAGAGTTAGTGCACATGAAACCAGAGTTTGAAATCACAAGAATTCATGGAAAAGTAACATTCAAATGTAAAACAGTTGAGAGACAAGTGTATAGAGCTTCTCAAGTTCAGAGAAGAGTGTATAAAGTTCTTTGTACATGTGGTGAATTCCCACAAGTAGAGCAGACAGCCCATTATAGGACACTGCAAGAAAGCAGTAGTAATTCAGAGCAAATACTAATGAATATCACAGAATTGTGAGAGAACAAGTGGAAAAGACATCAAAATGCAAGTCTCTAGTTGAGAAAGGATCTTGTACACTGAAGAAATGCCTGAAATAGAGTTAGTGCACATGAAACCAGTGTTTGAAACCACAAGAATTCATGGAAAAGTAACATTCAACTGTAAAACAGTTGAGAGACAAGTGTATATATCTTCTCAAGTTCAGAGAAGAGTGTATAAAGTTCTTTGTACATGTGGTGAATTCCCACAAGTAGAGCAGACAGCCCATTATAGGACACTGCAAGAAAGCGGTAGTAATGCAGAGTAAATACTAATATCACAGAATTCTGAGAGAACAAGTGAAAAAGACATACAAAGGTAAGTCTCTTGTAAAGAAAGGATCTTGTACACTGAAGAAATACCTGAAGTAGAGTTACTGCACATAAAACCAGTGTTTGAAACCACTAGAATTCATGGAAAAGAAACATTCAAATGGAAAACAGTTGAGAGACAAGTGTATATAGCTTCTCAAGATCAGAGAAGAGTGTATAAAGTTCTTTGTACATGTGGTGAAGACTCACAAGCATAGCAGAAGTTACATTGTAGGACACTGCAAGAAAGCAGTAGTAATTCAGAGCAAGTACTAATGAATATCACAGAATTGTGAGAGAGCAAGTGGAAAAGACATCAAAACGCAAGTCTCTAGTCGAGATCGGATCTTGTACACTGAAGAAATACCTGAAATAGAGTTAGTGCACATGAAACCAGTGTTTGAAACCACTAGAATTGATGGAAAAGTAACATTCAACTGTAAAACAGTTGAACGACAAGTGTATATAGCTTCTCAAGTTAAGAGAAGAGTGTATAAAGTTCTTTGTACATGTGAAGATTCACAAGTAGAGCAGAAGGCCCATTGTAGGACACTGCAAGAAAGCGGTAGTAATTCAGAACAAATACTAATGAATATCACAGAATTGTGAGAGAACAAGTGGAAAAGACATCAAAATGTAAGTCTCTAGTCTAGAAAGGCTCTTGTACACTGAAGAAATACCTGAAATAGAGTTAGTGCACATGAAACCAGTGTTTGATACCACTAGAATTCATGGAAAAGTAACATTCAACGGTAAAACAGTTCAGAGACAAGTGTATATAGCTTCTCAAGTAAAGAGAAGAGTGTAAAAGTTCTTTGTACATGTGGTGAAGATTTACAAGTAGAGCAGAAGGCCCATTGTAGGACACTGCAAGAAAGCAGTAGTACTTCAGAGCAAACACTAATGAATATCACAGAATTGTGAGAGAACAAGTGGGAAAGACATCAAAACATAAATTTCTAGTCTAGAAAGGATCTTGTACACTGAAGAAATAGCTGAAATAGAGTTAATGCACATTAAACCAGTGTTTGAAACCACTAGAATTCATGGAAAACTAATATTCCACCGTAAAACAGTTGAGAGTCAAGTGTATATAGCTTCTCAAGTTCAGAGAAGAGTGTAAAAAGTTCTTTGTACATGTAGTCTAGATTCACAATTAGAGCAGAAGGCCCATTGTAGGACACTGCAAGAAAGCAGTAATAATTCAGAGCAAATACTAATAAATATCACAGAATTGGGAGTGAAAAAGTGAAAAAGACATCAAAATGTAAGTCTCTAGTTGAGAAAGGATCTTGTACACTGAAGAAATACCTGAAATAGAGTTAGTGCACATGAAACCACGGTTTGAAACCACTAGAATTCCTGGAAAAGTAACATTCAAATGAAAAACAGTTGAGAGACAAGTGTATATAGCTTCTCAAGTTCAGAGAAGAGTGTATATAGTTGTTTGTACATGTGGTGAAGTCCCACAAGTACAGCAGAAGGCCCATTATAGGACACTGCATGAAAGCAGTAGTAATTCAGATCAAATACTAATGAATATCACAGAATTGTGAGAGAACAAGTGGAAAAGACATCAAAATACAAGTCTCTAGTTGAGAACGGATCTTGTCCACTGAAGAAATACCTGAAATAGAGTTAGTGCACATGAAACCAGTGTTTGAAACCACTAGAATTGAACCACTAGAATTGAGTTAGTGCACATGAATCCAGTGTTTGAAACCACTAGAAGGCCCATTATAGGACACTGCAAGAAAGCGGTAGTAATTCAGAGCAAATACTAATATCACAGAATTGTGAGAGAACAAGTGAGAAAGACTTACAAAGGTAAGTCTCTTGTAAAGAAAGGATCTTGTACACTGAAGAAATACCTGAAGTAGAGTTACTGCACATAAAACCAGTGTTTGAAACCACTAGAATTCATGGAAAAGAAACATTCAAATGGAAAATAGTTGAGAGACAAGTGTATATAGCTTCTCAAGTTTTAAGAAGAGTATATAAAGTTCTTTGTACATGTGATGAAGACTCACCAGTAGAGCAGAAGGCCCATTGTAGGACACTGCAAGAAAGCAGTAGTAATTCAGAGCAAATACTAATGAATATCACAGAATTGTGAGAGAGCAAGTGGAAAAAACATCAAAATGCAAGTCTCTAGTCGAGAACGGATCTTGTACACTGAAGAAATACCTGAAATAGAGTTAGTGCACATGAAACCAGTGTTTGAAACCACTAGAATTGATGGAAAAGTAACATTCAACTTTAAAACAGTTGAGCAACAAGTGTATATAGCTTCTCAAGTTAAGAGAAAAGTGATTAAAGTTCTTTGTACATGTGAAGATTCACAAGTAGAGCAGAAGGCCCATTGTAGGACATGCAAGAAAGCAGTAGTAATTCAGAACAAATACTAATGAATATCACAGAATTGTGAGAGAACAAGTGGAAAAGACATCAAAATGTAAGTCTCTAGTCGAGAAAGGATCTTGTACACTGAGGAAATACCTGATATAGAGTTAGTGCACATGAAACCAGAGTTTGAAATCACTAGAATTCATGGAAAAGTAAAATTCAAATGGACAACAGTTGAGAGACAAGTGCATATAGCATCTCAAGTTCAGAGAAGAGTGTATATAGTTGTTTGTACATGTGGTGAAGTCCCTCAAGTAAAGCAGAAGGCCAATTATAGGACACTGCAAGAAAGCAGTAGTAATTCAGAGCAAATACAAATGAATATCACAGAATTGTGAGAGAACAAGTGGAAAAGACATCAAAATGCAAGTCACTAGTTGAGAAAGGATCTTGTACACTGAAGAAATGCCTCAAATAGAGTTAGTGCACATGAAACCAGTGTTTGAAACCACTAGAATTCATGGAAAAGAAACATTCAACTGTAAAACAGTTGATAGACAAGTGTATATAACTTCTCAAGTTCAGAGAAGAGTGTATAAAGTTGTTTTTACATGTGATGAAGTCCCACAAGTAGAGCAGACGGCCCATTATAGGACACTGCATGAAAGCAGTAGTAATTCAGAGCATATACTAATGAATATCACAGAATTGTGAGAGAAGAAGTGGAAAAGACATCATAATGCAAGTCTCTAGTTGAGAACGGATCTTGTACACTGAAGAAATACCTGAAATAGAGTTAGTGCACATGAAACCAGTGTTTGAAACCACTAGAATTGATGGAAAAGTAACATTCAACTGTAAAACAGTTGAACGACAAGTGTATATAGCTTCTCAAGTTAAGAGAAGAGTGTATAAAGTTCTTTGTACATGTGAAGATTCACAAGTAGAGCAGAAGGCCCATTGTAGGACACTGCAAGAAAGCAGTAGTAATTCAGAACAAATACTAATGAATATCACAGAATTGTGAGAGAATAAGTGGAAAAGACATCAAAATGTAAGTCTCTAGTCTAGAAAGGCTCTTGTACACTGAAGAAATACCTGAAATAGAGTTAGTGCACATGAAACCAGTGTTTGATACCACTAGAATTCATGGAAAAGTAACATTCAACTGTAAAACAGTTCAGAGACAAGTGTATATAGCTTCTCAAGTAAAGAGAAGAGTGTAAAAGTTCTTTGTACATGTGGTGAAGATTTACAAGTAGAGCAGAAGGCCCATTGTAGGACACTGCAAGAAAGCAGTAGTACTTCAGAGCAAACACTAATGAATATCACAGAATTGTGAGAGAACAAGTGGGAAAGACATCAAAACATAAATTTCTAGTCTAGATAGGATCTTGTACACTGAAGAAATACCTGAAATAGAGTTAATGCACATTAAACCAGTGTTTGAAACCACTAGAATTCATGGAAAAGTAACATTCAAATGAAAAACAGTTGAGAGACAAGTGTATATAGCTTCTCAAGTTCAGAGAAGAGTGTATATAGTTGTTTGTACATGTGGTGAAGTCTCACAAGTACAGCAGAAGGCCCATTATAGGACACTGCATGAAAGCAGTAGTAATTCAGATCAAATACTAATGAATATCACAGAATTGTGAGAGAACAAGTGGAAAAGACATCAAAATGCAAGTCTCTAGTTGAGAACGGATCTTGTACACTGAAGAAATACCTGAAATAGAGTTAGTGCACATGAAACCAGTGTTTGAAACCACTAGAATTGAACCACTAGAATTGAGTTAGTGCACATGAAACCAGTGTTTGAAACCAGTAGAAGGCCCATTATAGGACACTGCAAGAAAGCGGTAGTAATTCAGAGCAAATACTAATATCACAGAATTGTGAGAGAACAAGTGAAAAAGACTTACAAAGGTAAGTCCCTTGTAAAGAAAGGATCTTGTACACTGAAGAAATACCTGAAGTAGAGTTACTGCACATAAAACCAGTGTTTGAAACCACTAGAATTCATAGAAAAGTAACATTCAACTGTATAACAGTTCAGAGACAAGTGTATATAGCTTCTCAAGTTCAGAGAAGAGTGTATAAAGTTCTTTGTACATGTGGTGAGTCCCACAAGTAGAGGAGACAGCCCATTATAGGACAATGCAAGAAAGCAGTAGTAATTCAGAGCAAATACTAATGAATATCACAGAATTGTGACAGAACAAGTGGAAAAGACATCAAAATGCAATTCTCTAGTTGAGAAAGGTTCTTGTACACTGAAGAAATGCCTGAAATAGAGTTAGTGCACATGAAACCAGTGTTTGAAACCACTAGAATTCATAGAAAAGTAACATTCAACTGTATAACAGTTCAGAGACAAGTGAATATAGCTTCTCAAGTTCAGAGAAGAGTGAAAAAGTTCTTTGTACATGTGGTGAAGGTTTACAAGTAGAGCAGAAGTCCCATTGTAGGACACTGCAAGAAAGCAGTAGTACTTCAGAGCAAATACTAATGAATATCACAGAATTGTGAGAGAACAAGTGGAAAAGCCATCAAAATGTTAGTCTCTAATCTAGAAAGGATCTTACAAACGAAGAAATACCGGAAATAGAGTTAGTGCACATGAAACCAGTGTGTGAAACCACTAGAATTCATTGAAAAGTAACATTAAACTGTAAAACAGTTCAGAGACAAGTGTATATAGCTTCTCAAGTTCAGAGAAGAGTGTATAAAGTTCTTTGTACATGTGAAGATTCACAAGTAGAGCAGAAGGCCCATTGTAGGACACTGTAAGAAAACAGTAGTAATTCAGAGCAAATACTAATGAATATCACAGAATTGTGAGTGAACAAGTGAAAAAGACTTCAAAATGTAAGTCTCTAGTCGAGAAAGGATCTTGTACACTGAAGAAATACCTGAAATAGAGTTAGTGCACATGAAACCACTGTTTGAAACCACTAGATTTCATGGAAAAGTAACATTCAAATGGAAAACAGTTGAGAGAGAAGTATATATAGCTTCTCAAGTTCAGAGAAGAGTGTATATAGTTGTTTGTACATGTGGTGAGGTCCCACAAGTACAGCAGAAGGCCCATTATAGGACACTGCAAGAAAGCAGTAGTAATTCAGAGCAAATACAAATGAATATCACAGAATTGTGAGAGAACAAGTGGAAAAGACATCAAAATGCAAGTCTCTAGTTGAGAAAGGATCTTGTACACTGAAGAAATACCTGAAATAGAGTTAGTGCACATCAAACCAGTGTCTGAAACCCCTAGAATTCATGGAAAAGGAACATTCAACTGTAAAACAGTTTACAGAGAAGTGTATATAGCTTCTGAAGTTCAGAGAAGAGTGTATAAAGTTCTTTGTACATGTGAAGATTCACAAGTAGAGCAGAAGGCCCATTTTCGGACAGTACAAGAAAGCAGTAGTAATTCAAAGCAAATACTAATGAATATCACAGAATTGTGAGTGAAAAAGACATCAAAATGCAAGTCTCTAGTTGAGAAAGGATCTTGTACACTGAGGAAATACCTGAAATAGAGTTAGTGCACATCAAACCAGTGTCTGAAACCACTAGAATTCATGGAAAAGTAACATTCAACTGTAAAACAGTTGAGAGACAAGTGTATATAGCTTCTGAAGTTCAGAGAAGAGTGTATAAAGTTCTTTGTACATGTGGTGAGTCCCACAAGTAGAGGAGACAGCCCATTATAGGACAATGCAAGAAAGCAGTAGTAATTCAGAGCAAATACTAATGAATATCACAGAATTGTGACAGAACAAGTGGAAAAGACATCAAAATGCAATTCTCTAGTTGAGAAAGGTTCTTGTACACTGAAGAAATGCCTGAAATAGAGTTAGTGCACATGAAACCAGTGTTTGAAACCACTAGAATTCATAGAAAAGTAACATTCAACTGTATAACAGTTCAGAGACAAGTGAATATAGCTTCTCAAGTTCAGAGAAGAGTGTAAAAGTTCTTTGTACATGTGGTGAACGTTTACAAGTAGAGCAGAAGTCCCATTGTAGGACACTGCAAGAAAGCAGTAGTACTTCAGAGCAAATACTAATGAATATCACAGAATTGTGAGAGAACAAGTGGAAAAGCCATCAAAATGTTAGTCTCTAATCTAGAAAGGATCTTACAAACGAAGAAATACCGGAAATAGAGTTAGTGCACATGAAACCAGTGTGTGAAACCACTAGAATTCATTGAAAAGTAACATTAAACTGTAAAACAGTTCAGAGACAAGTGTATATAGCTTCTCAAGTTCAGAGAAGAGTGTATAAAGTTCTTTGTACATGTGAAGATTCACAAGTAGAGCAGAAGGCCCATTGTAGGACACTGCAAGAAAACAGTAGTAATTCAGAGCAAATACTAATGAATATCACAGAATTGTGAGTGAACAAGTGAAAAAGACTTCAAAATGTAAGTCTCTAGTCGAGAAAGGATCTTGTACACTGAAGAAATACCTGAAATAGAGTTAGTGCACATGAAACCACTGTTTGAAACCACTAGATTTCATGGAAAAGTAACATTCAAATGGAAAACAGTTGAGAGAGAAGTATATATAGCTTCTCAAGTTCAGAGAAGAGTGTATATAGTTGTTTGTACATGTGGTGAGGTCCCACAAGTACAGCAGAAGGCCCATTATAGGACACTGCAAGAAAGCAGTAGTAATTCAGAGCAAATACAAATGAATATCACAGAATTGTGAGAGAACAAGTGGAAAAGACATCAAAATGCAAGTCTCTAGTTGAGAAAGGATCTTGTACACTGAAGAAATACCTGAAATAGAGTTAGTGCACATCAAACCAGTGTCTGAAACCCCTAGAATTCATGGAAAAGGAACATTCAACTGTAAAACAGTTTACAGAGAAGTGTATATAGCTTCTGAAGTTCAGAGAAGAGTGTATAAAGTTTTTTGTACATGTGAAGATTCACAAGTAGAGCAGAAGGCCCATTTTCGGACAGTACAAGAAAGCAGTAGTAATTCAAAGCAAATACTAATGAATATCACAGAATTGTGAGTGAACAAGTGAAAAAGACATCAAAATGCAAGTCTCTAGTTGAGAAAGGATCTTGTACACTGAGGAAATACCTGAAATAGAGTTAGTGCACATCAAACCAGTGTCTGAAACCACTAGAATTCATGGAAAAGTAACATTCAACTGTAAAACAGTTGAGAGACAAGTGTATATAGCTTCTGAAGTTCAGAGAAGAGTGTATAAAGTTCTTTGTACATGTGAAGATTAACAAGTAGAGCAGAAGGCCCATTTTCGGACAGTGCAAGAAAGCAGTAGTAATTCAAAGCAAATACTAATGAATATCACAGAATTGTGAGAGAACAAGTGGAAAAGACATCAAAATGTAAGTCTCTAGTCGAGAAAGGATCTTGTACACTAAAGAAATACCTGATATAGAGTTAGTGCACATGAAACCAGAGTTTGAAATCACTAGAATTCATGGAAAAGTAACATTCAAATGGAAAACAGTTGAGAGACAAGTGTATATAGCTTCTCAAGTTCAGAGAAGAGTGTATAAAGTTGTTTGTACATGTGGTGAAGTCCCACAAGTAGAGCAGAAGGCCCATAGTAGGACACTGCAAGAAAGCAGTAGTAATTCAGAGCAAATACTAATGAATATCACAGAATTGTGAGAGAACAAGTGGAAAAGACATCAAAATGCAAGTCTCTAGTTGAGAAAGGTTCTTGTACACTGAAGAAATGCCTGAAATAGAATTAGTGCACATGAAACCAGTGTTTGAAACCACTCGAATTCATGGAAAAGTAACATTCAACTGTAAAACAGTTGAGCGACAAGTGTATATAGCTTCTCAAGTTCAGAGAAGAGTTTAAAAGTTCTTTGTACATGTAGTGAAGATTTACAAGTCGAGCAGAAGGCCCATTGCAGGACACTGCAAGAAAGCAGTATTACTTCAGAGCAAATACTAATGAATATCACAGAATTGTGAGAGAGCAAGTGGAAAAGACATCAAAATGTTAGTCTCTAGTCTAGAAAGGATCTTACAAACGAAGAAATACCGGAAATAGAGTTAGTGCACATGAAACCAGTGTTTGAAACCACTAGAATTCACTGAAAGGTAACATTAAACTGTAAAACAGTTGAGAGACAAGTGTATATAGCTTCTCAAGTTCAGAGAAGAGTGTATAAAGTTGTTTGCATATGTGGTGAAGTACCACAAGTACAGCAGAAGGCCCATTATAGGCCACTGCAAGAAAGCAGTAGTAATTCAGAGCAAATACTAATGAATATCACAGAATTGTGAGAGAAAAAGTGGAAAAGACATCAAAATGTTAGTCTCTAATCTAGAAAGCATCTTATAGACGAAGAAATACTGGAAATAGAGTTAGTGCACATGAAACCAGTGTGTGAAACCACTAGAATTCATTGAAAAGTAACATTAAACTGTAAAACAGTTCAGAGACAAGTGTATATAGCTTCTCCAGTTCAGAGACGAGTGTATAAAGTTCTTTGTACATGTGAAGATTCACAAGTAGAGCATAAGGCCCATTGTAGGACACTGCAAGAAAACAGTAGTAATTCAGAGCAAATACTAATG